>NC_141157.1:65869262-66486137 GCF_053477565.2 Lygodium microphyllum
ATCTAGTTAAATCCATGTCCTCTTATTGTTTATCTTTGCTGGCTTCATGTAACTCACATTGGAGGCCATGGTCCTTTAACCATGCACTAGTCTATTCAAGCCTTCATGTTGTGATGACACATTGTGGGGAGGGTGGCTATCTACTAAGGGTACTTGTCTAAAGTTGGTATTCCTATTGTTTGAGGTACATAATCTCTTGGAAGAGAATCTCAATAGATGGTTTGTTGCACTCCCTTATACAAATCATTTTGTTGCCTTTATTGTCGATTTTGAAGATTAGAAGCCCAAAAGTAGTTTTGTACATGAGAGTTGGATTGGTGAGTCATGCTATAACTTCTTCATTGGCTTGTGAAGATAGATCTAGGTACTCTTTCAAGGAAGGAGGGTGATGAACCCTCATGTGGGAAGTGGATATCCTAAACATGGGACTCATCAATTTTCCCCAAATTTCCATGTTTTATATTTTACCATTTGAACCCTAGTGCTCTTAAATTTGGGCTCAGGAATCATGCATGCATGCATACATACATAGATACATAAAATATATCTAGTAATTTACGGTGCATGCGCACGCACGCACACACACATCTAGATCGGAGACAGATATATGCTATGTTCTTGGTACAAGATAAAAAAAGAGCATGAAGGAGACTCTGTGAGAGTTGGCCACCTATACAAATCATTAGACTTGTTTGCATTGATGTGCTTGCATGCTTTATGATGTTTTAGGCCAAGACCTTATGCCCCTTCCCTTAGTCTCTAGGCCAATATATCGTGGTTTTTTCATAGAAAAGAGAGTGAAACATGCCATATCAAGATTAAAGGATGGGACATCCCATGATGATGATGGCATAGTAGGTGAACACCTTTGCATATTCTTGTGATATATTGGCAACAATGTTGGCTCATATTTTCAATAGAGGAGTTTGTGAGGGATTTCTAGCTAGCTAGTCAGCAGACCATACAATTGTATTGCTATTTAAGAGGAGAGATCCTATGCTGCCTAGTAATTTAGAACCATTATGATTGGCCACATGATGGCTAAGATATA
Organism: Lygodium microphyllum; assembly: GCF_053477565.2. NCBI lineage: Eukaryota > Viridiplantae > Streptophyta > Polypodiopsida > Schizaeales > Lygodiaceae > Lygodium > Lygodium microphyllum. The sequence goes on from NC_141157.1 coordinate 65,870,314, forward strand.
TGAATCTATTGTGGAGAAAACAATGAGTGATTGGACTGAGATGCATGGCATGAGATTGATAGGTCATGTTGGTTTTAGATAGGGATGTACTACACTTGATTATATTTAAATTATAAGGGCTATTATTGAGGAAGATCGAGCATAAAGAAAAAGATATATTGCTATTTTGTGGATTGACATAAGGTATTTGACACAATGCCACATGCTAGAATCTTGAGGAGACTACATGATACTAGTGTCCCCAAGGATATACAATGGAGTATATATGCACTATATGAGATTGTGACAAGCAAAGTATGGGTCCTGAGGGGTATCTCAGATTTAGTCAACATCACTATTGGAGTGAAATAGACATGCCCACTCTCACCTAGTTTGTTTGAGCTCTATACAAATGAGGTCTCATATTATATTGAGATAGAAGGAGGGATTAGAGTCAACTTAGCTAAAGTGTTGGTGCAAATATTTCTTTACGTAGATGACATTGTGGTACATCTATAGAGTACATGTAAAGGCAGTATGTGAAGGCTAGAGTAGAGAATGACAAAGTAAGAGAAGAATCCTTTAATGCCCTTGTGGCACTCTTTACTTTACAGAAGTCCCAATGGCACAGTGAACCCAAGGTCCTCTTCCTAGTTAGATACGATGTGGAAATATTGATGAGACAGACTAGCAAATGTAGTTCCATTACCCATCTTTAAAGGAGAATAAAATGAAAACCCTATCTTCATGTAGTAGAGTTTATGGCAGCATGTGTGGCCCAACAATACGAGAACCTTGGAGCATTGGTTGGCGATATTCTCTACCACTTTAAAGGGTGCGACATTTCAATGATATGAAAGGTAGGCAACATGAAATTTTGGTATCGTGGAAAAAATTGAACTTGGATTTTCTCACCAAATTCAAATATGAAGGAATTGAAGAGGGGATGCAAGAGGAATTAATAAATTTGAGCTAGTCCCTTGGAGAACGAGTTGAAGTTTATGTCTCAAAAATGAAATCCATATGGAAAAAAGATGGACCCAACCATAATCTAGATGAAAGAAGTTAGAAGGAAGTCTTTCTCAAAGGGTTGCAACTAGAAGTTCACATGTTTATGGAATTGAGAAGATTGGCTAATTTGTAAGTTGCTGCAGTGGAAGATGCCAGATTGTATGATGAGGTGAAAGCTAGATTTTCGATGACCCCATGAAGAGGAGTCCTACCTCCCTTAATGCTAGGAATGACATATCCACCTAATGCAATTCTAAGAACCGTCCCTTATCCCTATCCATAGATTTTTACAGTGCTTCAATACAGTGCACAAACTCCATAGGGGCTGCAAACTATACCTTCTATGATGGTCCAACTACAACAACAATCTACTAACTAGAATCAATATCTAATTGTCTAAACACGAGCCCTGAATTAGAATCAAAACAACGGCTCTTACACATCAACTCACCTGATATATGTTGTGATTACTAAAATACCCCAAAATTCCACTATAAATATATTAGGAGGAGAAAGTTTGAATGATTACTATCCAACTCAGTTGCAAATATTAAAAAGAAGTTAATGGACATGATAATAGAGCAATTGCATATGCTAAAATTGAATACTGCTAGTGTCTCTAATACTATAGGAGCAGCTCGAGATACCACATTTAGCCACCTAATGTACTAAAAAAGCCCACCATTCCTTGAGGTTTTTGTTCATATTATTTAAGGAGGAACCATATAGAAGACATTTGCTCTTTGAAAGAGATACATGGACAATGGAAGAAAGATGAAAAAACAAAATTGAATCTTTTGGAGTCCAAGATGACAACCCAAGATATCAAAGCTAAATCCACAGTATTTGAATCTAACTTCAACCCAAGGAGGCTTCCCTCTCAAAGCCACAAAGAAAGACAATCAAGAGGTGGCCAAAGGTTAGAAGTGGAATATTACCAATGTGGAGAGAAAAGTTAATATCTCCTCAAACAACCCAAACCCTAGAAGGTCTATGGATTACAAGCCCCTATGCAATAAATGCAAAGGAGAAGGCCACAATAACAAAGACTATCCTAGTCTAACCCTTGCAAAGGCTAATGCCACTAATAATTAGTTGAGGCTCAAGAACCTGCATCCAATTTGGTAGAATTGGATGTTGTTATGATTATGTGTATTAAAAAGAAATAAGTAATAACTCTAAAAGAAAATAATACCCCTTCTAGAACTATGAAATTTAAGCTTCCAATAGAGCCCCAAAGCAGTACAATATAGAACAATATATGTCAGAGCCAGAGAAGGATGTAGAGACAATCCAGGAAGTAGGATGGTATGTCCAAGAGAAAGAAGAGGTGGATGTACCTCTACTGGGAGAAGAAGTAGAATGTAGTAGCTTCTTGAAGAAAGAGGAAAGATCAATGTGGGTGTTGCCCCATTTCGTAGTCGATTGGAGAAGCTAGTGTATCCCCATAAAAGAGTATGATTTGATGAAGGACTTGGATACATTTCATCCTAACCTCACATTCCAACAACTGTTGATGCTGTCTCCCAATCATCCTAAAAGATTTGAAAGCATATTGACATGAAGATGTGGTCTAAGGATTGCCAACCCAGCCTCTATATCAAAGGCCAACACAACTCTAGAGCTTGTGAAAGAAGTGGATGTGACCAATGCCTTCTTGGATCTTGGCAGGCCAAAGAAAAAGCAAGTCTCTAGGCATTCTCCCCTATATCAAGACTACCATGGCTCGAAGAGATTACTAAACTTATTTGGTGATGAAGCCAAGTTCTTGTGGGACTTCTTACCCCTTGCTATACAAGGAAGACCCTAGCTGTTTGAAGCATAAGCAAGGATTGATTGGTCCAAAGTAACCCTTACCCTAGGCACATGACCCAATAAACTAAAGCTATATGGTGCAAAAAGGGAAAGGATCCACTTTCATTGAAGTCTCCTATGACTCTTTCATTGAAGTCTCCTTTGACTCTTCTAATAAAGCTACACATGGAACATCGATCGATGAAGAAGCCATCAACCTGAGTCTAAAGTAATTTCTAAAATGAGTTTTGACACTAAGTTAGAAGCATGGACATACTACTCTCCTTACTATATGGTCAGAGTAGAGCTAGAGACAGAAGAAGAATGTGAAGTAGAAAGGCTTTTATTCTCCTAGAGATCCCCTCTTGAAGTAGAAATAGAGTCTAAAGAGGAAGATGATGAATGTGAAGAGCAGGATTATGAAAGTGCAGAGAAAGAATCTCTCTATAAGAAGAGAATACCAATGAAAATATATCCATAGAGGCTTTAGAGGCTGAAGATCCCTTTTTGCTAGATGGAATGATAAGGGTCCCTTTCGGGCTCCTTAATGGTCCAGAAGCATACAAAAGATGTATACAAATTAGATTAGGAAAATGAATATTTTCTTCACTAGTGGCTCTTGTCACCCTGATCCACAATTTCCAAGAAAAGATGATGATGATGCACCATGCCAACAAGCGCTAGTTCCACAGAGGAAAATCAATCCAATGAGACCTTGTTATGTGACATTCCTAGATGCTTTCTTAAATGACGAATTCTCAAGTCATGAGGTGACTATCCTAATACCAAATCAAAACCATTCATTATTTCCTTTGAGCATCCAAGAATATCAAAGGTGTCATAGCTGAATAAAAAAGAAAGTGGTTCGAGTGGAGCATCAGAAGAAGAGACAACTCCCTTGAAGGAGTCTAACTTGTACACAAAACTTGTCCACCAGACCTTCATTAGAGAAGTGAAAGGTGAAAAACAAGTGACTTTTATTGATGCACATGGGATTGAACGTAATCTCAAAGTGGGTAGTAGCCTTCTTGAGAAAGAGTTATTGGACCTCTGTGACCTATTGAAAGAGAGCTTGGACGTATTTTCTTGGTTATACAAGGACTTGAAAGGGGTTGATCCCACTATAGGCCAGCATCACATCAATTTGGAGCATGATGCCAAGCTTGTATGACAACATGAGAGGTGTATGAATCCTGACTATTCATCCTTTGTCAAGACAGAGTTTTTGAAACTCTTGGAAGTTCAATTCATCTACCTAGTGGCCAATGGTGAATGGGTCTTGTCCATTGTGGGGTTGTACCCAAGAAGAATGGGAAGCTTCACATCTGTGTGGACTTCTAAAAATTGAGCTCCAAGAAAAAGACATATAATTTTCCTATCCATTTCACAAATCAATTTCCAGATATAGTTGTAGGATATGAGCTCTATTCTTTCCTGGATGGCTTTAGTAGATACAACCAAGTGTAGATTGTAGAAGAAGACTAGTGAAAGATAAGCTTTACTATAGAATGGAGTACCTATGCCTATAGATGATGTCATTTGGACTCTACAACACCCTAGCTACCTTCTAGTGAGTTATGATGGCTATATTTTAAAACCAGCTAGATGATTTCATTGAGGTATAGCTATATGATTTCAATGTATTTACCCTTTTGCAAGCATTGGGGACACATAAAGTAGTGCTTTGATCACTGTTGGGAGTATGGAATCTCCCTCAACCTTGCCAAATCCATCTTTGGGATTTCTTCACATTTTCTATTGGGCCACATTGTCTCCGCACAAGGGATTGCAACCAACTATTCTAGCAAAGATCGAGAAGATTGTAGCCCTAATTGCACCAACTAATCTCAAACAACTAGGAGGCTTTCTTAGCCATATGGACTCCTACAGGAGGTTCATTGTGCATTTTGCACAATAAAGACAGTCCCTTTGCACAAACTCTTGAGAAAATATGAAGAGTTCATTTGGATGGCTGACTGTGAAGAAGCTTGTAATACTTTGAAGTAGTGCTTGGTTGAAGCACCCATTATGTAGCCTCTTGATTAGATGAAAGAATTCCATGTGCACATTGATGTCTCAATATAAGGCTTAGGTGTATTCCTTTTCCAAAAAGGTTTCCTAAAAACTCAATCAACCTATTTACTATGCAAGCTATAAAGTCACTGATAGTGAAAGAAACTACAAAGTGACATAATTGGAGTGCTAAGTGATGGTGTATGCCTTGGAGAAGTTTCAACACTAGCACTTGTCAACTTGTTTTAAGTTTTATGTGGACCATGAAGCCCTGTCCTTCGTGATAAATAAGGTTGATGCGAAAGCTCCTCCTATTTCACGAGTTTGATTTTGAAGTGGTTATGAAGCCCGTTGTTCCCATGTTCTAGCCGATAATCTATCATGAATCCATCAAGGCAAAGAGGAGAAGCATGATGGTCTGGACCGCCAAGATGCTTCTCTGTTTCTAGTGGAGACCATAACCCCATGGTATGCAAACATCGCCAATCTCTTGGCTACACAACAGTTCCCTCTTGATATCTCTAGCTGCAAAAAGAAAAATATTATGCTACAATCAACCCCTTACACCCTGCTAGGCAATGCACTGTACAAGAAAGGAAAAGATGACTTGCTACAAAGATGTGTTGTAGCAGAAAAAATTGAGGTTGTCTTGAAAGCATGCCATGGTGAGCCCTACGCTGGACATTTTGCAGGAGAAATGATAGCCAGGAAGGCACTGCTTGTTGTAGGACACTAGTGGCCGATCTTACATAAGGATACTTATGGCTATTGCAAGTGTTGTGATGCTTGGCAATAGATGGGGAAGCCTACCAATACTAGCACCATGCTATTGCAACCTATCATGCTGCTCAAGCCATTCAAGAAATGGGGTAATAACTTTGTCAAACCCATTGACCCTCCCATTAGAAGAAGACTGAACTTCTCATCGACATTTGGTGAGCTACATGATGAAGTTATGTGAAGTCAAAGCCCTCAAGTGAGTTTATGGAAATAGCATGGTTGTGTAATGAAGGAAAACCTAGCTTAACCCAACTAGGCTAACTCTATCTAATGAATTGAAAGGGATTACTCTAATTGCAAGAAAATGGCTGGAAGCCATAGACTAAATTGCACTAACCTATTGAAAAGAAAGAGAAACTAGAAATGAAACTAACACATCAAGTTTGATTGATTAAAATGTTACCCTACAATAGCACTTTGTCCCCTATTTATAGTTCTTTGCTCTCAAGACTAACTAGCACACTAGTGCAAGTTATTTACAAGGATCTTTTCTCCTACATTACAAACCATCTTGGCATCAAGAAGCTTTGTTCTCAAAGCTTGAAAGATGGGAAAGAATGCAATGGATAGAATTTGGAAACCATAGAGCCCAAGTGCTCTAGAAGATCCTATAGGTGAGAAGTACAAAGGAAATGACTGCAATCAGTTTCTTGCATGCTATCATAATAGGGCTGACATGGAAAAATAGTCATAATTCTTAATAAACAACCCCAAATTGAGAAAATGAGGTGTCATATTGAAGTATACATTGAGGGGTATCACCCGACCATGAAAATCTAATAGTGATGACATTAAGGGAATTTATTTAAGAACAATATTTTTAATACAACAAGTTGTATTGTAAAGGAAACCCAATCTTTTTCAACCTTCTTTCCATGGAAGATATTCATAAGCCATGAAGACAAAGCAACACAAAATCTTGGAAGTAGAATGCCTTGCTGTATAGCTAAGTCCTCTTAGAAAGAAGCCCTCTAGATTAAAGGGAAACTCAACATAATAGTTATTGAGAAAAGGAAAATTATCACCAATTGTGTGGTTTGTACCATCTAGATCGAATGAGTGTGAAGAAACATCTGCATAAGCAATGAATAAAAAGGAAATAAAATGCCACCATAATCATTATATGCATCCAATTCATATGCATCATAAGTATCCAAATCAAAGCATCCATCCATAGGCTCATCATTTGCATAAGCAGCGAATAAAAAGGAAATAAAATGCCACCATAAGCATCCGCCCATAGGCTCATCATCTGCATAAGTAGTGAATAAAAAGGAAATAAAACGCCACCATCATCGTTATATGCATCCAAGTCATATGCATCATAAGTATCAAAATCAAAGCATCCATCCATAGGCTCATCATGAGCTTGTACAAAGTCTTCAAAACCTCATGTGGTTCTTTACCTTACTGTCCAACTTCTACTTAATGGTCGAGCATGGCACTCTCTTGTTCAAATTCCTCTTCACTATTCTCTTCCTCAGCTTCTTGCTCTTCAAATTCCTCTTTATTTTCCTCTTCCTTAGCTTCTTGCTCTTCCTCCTCCTCCTCCTCCTCCTCTTCCTCTCATAATCATCATCATCATCATCATCTTCTGCATTTCTCACATCAACAATCAAAATATTCACCATTGCATTGGTGTTTCCCCTATAAGCATGCTACTCAAACTCATTGAAATATGGCGCAAAGGAAGTAGCATGATCTACATTCAAATAGAAGTGCTCATAGAAACAATCATGGTTATCAACTTGATGCTAGTCAAAACCAAATGAATCCCCATGTGCATAACCACTAACTTGCTATCCATAGGAACTATGTTGCTAAGTAAATACATCCTCATAAGCATGATCATTAATATGATGCTCATAGTAGCTATGTTGCTGCCCAAATCCACAAGAGTGCTACCTACATTCTTGACAGGGGTACATAGCATGCATGTTGCCCAAAACCATAGCCATCATGGGCATAATCACCATGTTGTTGCACAAAGGAAGATGGTGCACAAAAAAATCCATCATAAGATGGCCCATATGATGTACCACTATAGGGTTATTGCTGCCCATAATAGTGTTGTTAATAGTCATGAGTAGGGAACTCATTGGAAGTTGAATGAGGGTTTGATATTTGAATGGACTGGTCATAAAATGAAGTAGCCAAAGCAATCAAACTGTCAAGTTGTGACTCCACCTTGTGACTAAAATGATAATGGAAACTAGCCAAAACAATCATTTTTCAATATTTGACTTCACTATGCAGTTGAAATGATCAAACACTTCACTCATGTGCATAAAATAATCCTTTTTGTCCCTGTTAATCATGTTGTCCAAGTGATCCAAAACCACTATTTCAACAATAACTTGAGAAATATGTGTCCAAATGACATGATTCTTAGTGCTAGACGAAGTACATGATGTTCCCCACAAGGTAAATGCTTCAAATTTACATCAGAATTCACTTGCAAAATTCTGTAGCAAATTTTCCAAATCCATCCACAGCAAAACAACACCTTGTCTAGGCCATGTTTTAGCCTTGACTTGACTTGTAGGTACTATTTTCCACCCAAAGAACCTTGGGAAACACTTAAAGGACTATTGCAATTATTTCCACACTTGAGAGGCTTGCAACAAGCATGTGGGAACTCAAATTCCACCGAAGATATCTTGCAATAGCACCCAAAAATGAAAAAATCCACTGTGGTTAACCTCAACTTCAATCAAGCTACCCCATAGAACTAAAATTCATCGAATGTCATAAAACAACTAAGCATTTGATCAAGTCACTTCTTAAGAAAGCTTCTCGAGGTAAAATAGATCACTCCTCTTTAAGATTTCACCCGCATTGAAGCAACCTTGAAGAACCCTTGATATCCAAAGAGGGTAGATGAAGAAGATAGATCCAATGTAGGTTGAAGTGGTGAGAAGCACCGAATCTTTGAAAAGACAATTCAACGTTGATCATCAAATCACTATTGATTGTGAGTATTACTCCCAAAATCATAATAAGACCAAAGGCCTCTTCTCTCAAGGAAAACTTTAAGAGAATACCTTGTTGTCTAGCTTTCCCATGAAATATTGGTTTAAAAGATAAAAGAAGGTTCAATATTGGTTGAACATCAAGACAACTCGAGGAGTTCAATGTACAAAATCCTCTTGAAATCTCTAAATTTTTTTTGAAATCTCTCTAAGGATTTTCTCTAATCAAGTGTTGTCCTTGTTTGTACATTAATGAATGATGCCTCCATCTTGCTTCAAGAGAGAAAGTAGGCTTCAACGTTGAACCTAGAAGCTTCCATCGATCATTCACAAGGGATTAGACCTCAAAATGTAGTGAAGAGTGAGTAAATCAAACCATAAATATTTTTGTCCCTATTAACAAAACATCCATAAATGACATGCTATAGTTCGAAATATGAAAAATGTCCATCAATGATAATTGTAGAGGCTTCAGGCATCCAAGAGAGCTTGATAGAATGGATTGAAGATTGAAGATCTCATGTAGGATCAAGTAGAACTAGTATTGTCTTGTTTGTTATAATAGTAAAAATAAAGTATATTGCTCAATGGAGGATGAATAACCTTGATTGTGATTGAATCAAACATGACATAGCCCTTATGGAAGCATATGAGTCATTCTAATCACAAATGTCTTGATTTTCATGGATTGAGGACTACATAAACAAGCACCATGAGAGCTGAAACATGATGCTATATTGTGTGAATTTTGGGGATGAAAGCATGACTTAATGGTCATCAATAGAATCTTCAAGCTTTGAAGAATCAAGATGGAGTAGTCTTTGAATCCATGGGAACTCACGATGAGAAACAGAAGTTAAAACCCACCATGAAAGCTAAAAGATGCACTTCAAAAGAGAAGAAGAAACCCTATCTTGAAAAGGTAGGGAGTGTTTTAGTGTCCTCCAACCTCTTGTAGCACTCATTTTGTTAAGTGACCTATCCTAACAACTAATACCATATTTTGAAGATTCAAATTGACTTACTAGTTGGATATAAACTACTTCTCTGATACCAATGTAATGAAGGGAAACCTAGCTTAACCTAACTAGACTAACTCTATCCAATGAACTAATAAGGAATTCATCTAACTGTAAGAAAATGGTTGGAAGCCATATCTTAAACTATGCTAATCTATGAAAAAGAAAGAGAAACCATAAATGAAACTAACTCACTAAGTTTGATTGATCAAATTGATAAAAGACCCCTATAATAGCAATTTCTCCCCTATTTATATGCTTCCCCCCAATAATAACGATTGCACTAGTGCAAGTTATTTACAAGGCTATTTTTTCCTACATTAGAGGCCTTATTCTTGTACAAGAACATGATCACTCGCTTTGGCAGTCCCCTAGAGTTGGTAGGTGATCAAGGCACCCAATCCTTGAATAAGATCATGGAAGAATTGATATAGACATACAAGATCTTCCATAAAAAATCCACACCCTACTATCCTAAAGCCAATGGCCAAGTCAAAGCCACTAATCACATCCTCTACTCGATTCTACTAAGGGGTGATTGTTGCACATTGTTGTAATTTGGATGATCGACTTAGAGAGGACCTTTGGTTGTATAAAACCTCCCATAAGGACAAAGCAAGACATACGCCTTTCCAATTGTTATACAGTATAGAAATTGTCTTTCCTATAGAGCTCAAAATTCCCTCTCCATGAGTGGCTATTAAGGAATTCTTAGGAGATGACGAATCATTGCAATACAGTCTCCTTCACTTGGAATATCTAGATGAGATTTTTTAGATGGCCCTACAGTACATGGAAGCTACATAAGCCTGTTGTAAAGCTTACCATGATAGCTTCATCAAGCATAAAGAATTCAAGAAAGGTGATCTACTTCTTGTGTATGATTTGCGCCTTGGCAAGTTTCTTGGCAAGCTCTAATAGTGTTGAATGGGCCCTTATAAGATACTCACTATCAACCCTAATGGCTCTATTCAAGTGCAAGTCATCAATGCTTCTGATGATCTTATTACCTGAAGAAGTACTTCTCTCCCTAGGGATCCTAACAGACACAATGGCTAGTCCCTCTCCCCCTTGGATATTGCTTATAGTTACTTTCCATGATGTGAACGATAATTGTCCTTCTTATTCTAACAAGGTGGCATAGTTCTTATGTCCCCTCATCTCCAACATCCACCCACCACTGCTCCATTGTTTTCTCCTTTAGTTTGATAAACATGGTGTGGATGGTTTTGATAAAGGCTGATCCTCTAAAAAAACATATTAATTATGGGAGAAAAAGACTTTGGTCCTTGCCATATTGCCATACTCTTCAAGAAAAGGTGGAAATACCCTCAAGAGTAGGGCGCAAAAAACAAAGGAAAGCATAAAAATGTTATGGGTAAAAAGGAAAGAAAATTCACTATCATAATAGGCCTTGCTTTGAGAAAATGTGGCAATATCCTTGGGTGAAACCTGGCTATGGAAAAGGTGGTGACACCACACAAACCAAACTAGTTGAATCATTTGGGGATCCTTCTAAGATATAGTTTAGAAGTTGCCTTGGTGTGTTGCGTCCAGTGATCTCACAAAACCTCCAGCTCCTATAGAAGTTGGATTGACTTACGCCAACACAAGTCCCTAATCTATTAGGTACGTCCCTAAGTATGCCTCTTTCATTCTTTGAAATTATCGACAAGGAGATCTTCATCGACAACCACAGAGTGATGTGAGATTTCACCCTAACAAGTTACAAATGTGAGTATGGGCTACCCTTTATATCTATCAACGAAGCATGAGATAGAGGATGAGATGATTGACCATTCCTTCCCCTTTTAATCAACAAGAGGTGAGATGTGTGAAATGGAGCATCCCAACATGGGTTAGGTCTCTCTATGTACACAACACGACTTGTTCTCTGTGCACAATAGTATAAGGCTCCTTAGCCTCTATTTTTTGCACCGTATGGTAAAATAGAGTGGTATGCACTATTCCACCATCAATTGTGCATATCTATCAATAGACCATGAGACAAATGGGGGTTGAGTATGACTACCCTGTAAAATATTACACGGCGCAGCGAACAGAATCTGAGAAAGAGATAGAGAGTACACAACAAATAAGAGGAGAATCAGTAAATTCTTTAGCTCCAAACAACTGATACAAAGATGGCTCTGTCCACCCATGCGCTTCCACTGTGTGAAGCTTAGATGGTGATGTAGACAGAAGATAGGTGAAGAGCTTAAGGCTAGCTGGAACAACAACTCTGATTGGGTGAAAGATGAATGATCGATGGCTGTGAAGGGGTTTAGCTTTTATAGCCCGCGAAGGCTGTTAGGTCGGCCTGACCGCCGACCTACCATATGAGCCTCCACTAGTCGGCCAGGGAATATTCCAAGGAATATTTCGTGGCCCCCGGACCCCACAATAGGGGATTCTTTTAACTCCCTTACCTCGCAACTCAATGTAATGCGCCTCGAGTTGCTACTAGCTTAACCACTCCATCTAACCCAAAGATTAGACCCACAACAATCACCTTTTTGCCATCCGGTCACATAGACCTCATCTGATATACAAGTCAGGACTCAACCAATGTCCGGGCTCACATTTGGCTTCTCCTCATAATGGAGGCCTTACAACTTTGAGCACCATGGATCATTGGTGGCACCTAATGAGGGTGGGGCATTGATCATATCTAACACCCCCCCTCAATGTCCACCCATAGGTGAACTATCTCCTCGGCCCAATGCCGAGTCTCTGAACATGAACTTGAAGCAGATCCTTCGTAAGTGCTTTGGTGAAGATATCTACTCCATTCTCCTCTGTTGGACAGTAGACCAGTTCCACTATCCCATCCTTTATCAAATCACGCACGTAGTGATACTGGATCTCTATATGCTTGGTGCGTGCATGAAACACTGGATTTTTGGCAATGGCGATGCAACTCTGATTGTCACATCTCAGCATAGTTGGTTCTTCATCCTGCACTCCCATATGCCATAGAATCCTTCTCAACCATACTGCTTCACATGCAGCAAAACAAGCTGCCTTGTACTCTGGTTTGGTAGAAGACAATGCCACTGTTGGGCTGCTTCTTACTAATCCAAGAGAAAATTCCTGAACCCAAAGAGAAACAATAACCAGAAACTAACTTCCTGGAATCACTGTCTCCTGCTCAATCTGAGTCACAGTTCCCCACAAGAAGTTCCGAAACTGTATGTGATACCATAGTCAAGAGTTTCCTTCAAGTATCTGAGCACGCGCATCCCAGCCTTCCAATGACTCTCATGAGGTTTGTTTGACAACCTGCTCAAAACACCAACAACAAAACTGATATCTGGTCTGGTGTTACACAAGTAGATCAGATTGCCGACCAACCTCCTATACCTCCCAATGTCTGCTAGTGCTGATGTATCCTTGACGGATAACTTTGCATTCACCTCCATAGATGTAGTTATCTCCTTGCACTCGGTCATGCCAAATGCCTTCAAGATCTCCCATGCATACTTCTTCTGAGAGATGAAGATATTTCCTGGCTCTTGCCAGACTTCAATCCCCAAACAATAGTGCAGCAAGCCCAAGTCTGTCATTTCAAACTCAGAACTCAAAGCCTTTTGAGTTTGGTTGATCATATCTTCATAGTCACCTGTAATAAGAAGGTCGTCCACATATAGGACAATCACTACAGACTTTTTACCATCCCTGTACACATACAAGTTAGCATCTGAGGCACATCTTTTGAAGTTTAGGTTTAAAAAGAACTTATCTATCCGCTGGTACCATACTCTGGGGGCTTGTTTCAGCCCATACAATGCCTTCTTCAGCTTACACACTTTGTTCTCAGAATGGGAGGCCTCAAACCCTGGTGGCTTAGCCACGTACACCTCCTCCTTGAGGTCACCATTTGAGAACGCTGACTTAACATCCATTTGGTACACTGGCCACTTCTTGTGGGCATCCACTGCAAGTACCGTGTGAATAGTGGTCATTCTGGCAGTTGGGGCAAATGACTCTTGAAAATCAAACCCTTCAACTTGTGAAAATCCTTGGGCAACCAGTCTAGCTTTGTACTTTTCTAAGGTACCATCAGCCTTGTACTTTACCTTCCAGATCCACTTGGTGCCAATAACCTTTCGCTTTGCTGGTCGATCCACTAGCTCCCAAGTGTCATTCTTCATTATGCTGTCATACTGCGCTTGCATAGCAGCCTTCCATGATGGATCTGCAAGTGCTTCTTCTAAGTCAGTTGGATCCTTTACTTCTCTCATAATCTCAACCATCAAGGCCATATTGACTATGTGAGCAGAAGCCCTCCTTTGCTCCTCTATTCTCTGAGACCTCCTTGGTCCATATGCCTTCTCCTCAACAGATGCAGGCATAGGATTATTGTGGTCATAGAGCTGCTTCACCCAGCGCGGCAATGGATTTTTCGGTGGGGTGATGTCAGGTTGGTGAACTTTTTCCTCATCATCTGAAGATGATGCTTCCTCCTCCTTAAGGATAGGGATAGCTCTCGGGATAGGTTCATAGTGGACTACTTCTTCGCTTGATGATAAAGTGGAAGAACTTGCCTTCTCCTCCTCCACTGTATGCGGCTCCTCCTTGAACACCACATCACGGCTCGCGATGATCTTCTTTGCCTCTTGCTCATATAATTTGTAAGCCTTCTGCTCATCACTATAACCCAAGAAGATACATTTTTTTATTTTTGGTTTTAACTTGTTTCTCTTCTCATCTGGAACATGTGCATAACATTCACATCCAAAAATTCTGAAATGTGAGACAGACGGTTTCTTACCATTGTAAGCCTCATGAGGTGTTTTTCCCTTGAGAGCCTTTGTGTAGCTCCGATTTAGAATGTAGACTACAGTATTAACAGCTTCAGCCCAAAAATGGTTAGGCAATCCCTTGCCCTTTAGCATGCATCTTGCCATCTCCACAATGGTGTGATTCCTGCATTCCACAACACCGTTTTGCTGAGGTGTGTGAGGCGTCGTCAATTGACGCTTGATCCCTTTGCTCTTGCAAAAGCCTTCAAACTCCTTTGAGTTGAACTCACCACCACCATCTGTTCTAAATTTCTTCACACTTTTTCCTATTTCATTCTCAAAAAGTTTTAGCTATTCTTTAAACTTATCAAAAGCTTGAGCCTTATCATGAAGGAAGTACACCCACATCTTCCTATTGTAGTCGTCGATAATCAACATAAAATAAGAAGATCCCCCCAAGGCCTGTGTAGGAATCTTACCACACAAGTCAGCATGCACCAACTCTAGAGGAGCCTGTGCTCTATTCTTGCTTTCTTGTGGAAATGCCTTTCTCTGTTGCTTGCCCATCATACAAGCTTCACATGGTTCCTTCAATTCAATTATTGTAGGTAGGTGAACAACCATACCTTGCTTTTGCATCTCCTTCAACACTGCAAATCCAATGTGTCCAAACCTTTCATGCCAAAGCTTACTTGTGCCCACTCCAGCAGTGGCTGTAAGAGCACTTAGCTCATACAAGTTGTTCCTTCTTTCTCCTTTGCTAACAATTGTGCCAGCACTATCAATAATTTCTGCACCTGTCTTCTTGAACCTCACTTAATGACCAAGATCAGTTATGGCAGCAACTGATAACAGATCTCTCCTGATTTTGGGAACATACAACACATTTGAAAGCTTTTTGACTCACCATTTGCATCAACAAAAGAAATAGCACCTGTGCCTGCAGTAGGGCATTTAGCATCATTTCCAATCATCACAGTGATGGATTCTTGTAGAGGCTGCATAGAACTGTATAGACCTTTCTTGTTGGTCATGTGACGGGAGGCCCCACTATCCAACACCCATGAGTCAGTGGTAGATTCTTCTTGCGCCGAGGAGCACACTTCCTCAATGGTCGCCATGAATAATTCCAACTCTGCTTCAGCCATATTGGTTGTCTCTTTCCCTTTACTTTTAAGGGTACCATTCTTTTCATCTGCCTTCTTGACACGACAATCTGCAATTGCATGTCCTTTCTTCTTGCAGTAGAAGCATTCTCCTTGAATCTTCTTCTTGCCGCCCTTCTTCTTTTTGTCACCATCATTTTTGGTGGAGGAACCACCTTTGCCTTTTGCATTGGCAGAGAATGCAGCATCTCCATTGTTGCTTCCTTCTCGGGCTTTCAGCCTCAACTCCTCCTCCATTAATAATGCACAAAACTCCTCAAAATTCAAAGCTTGAGGTCTCACCTGAGTATTAAGGGCAGTTACTAGTCTATCAAACTTTTGTGGACAAATCCGAAGACACCTTTGAGCTAGCTCTTCGCTTGTCTTTTGTATCCCAGCACCAGCCATCTGGTCGCACAGATTCTTAATTCGAGTGATGAATGCTTCAATCGTCTCTCCTTCAGCAAACTTCTCCGCTGCTAGTTGATTCTCCAAGTTTTGAATCCTTGTTTGGTTTCGTGTTTCATACTGACTCCTTAGTACATTCCAAGCCTCTGACGCTTTGGTTGTATGCTGAATCAAAGTCAGAACACTGTCAGAACAGCTTGTAACTAAGGCACACAATGCATCTGCATTCCTTCGTTTCCAAGCTCGTAGAAGATCTGCATTCGGAGGAATCATCACACTAGGATTTGATGGGTCGGGGGTAGGCTATGGTTCTGTGTCAGTCCCCAACACAGTCTCCAGAAGCTCATAAGAATCAAGGATAGTTGTAATTTTGAACTTCCACAAGGTGTAGTTTGTACCATCTAACTTGCCTTCACTGAAGGTTGATGGACGAGTCCTCACTGTTTGAATAGCCGGTACAGCAGCACCACCTCCTGCACCGCTTCCTGATGTGCCAGAACCGCTTCTGGAAGTCGACATAGTTTCTCTTTGCTGTTGAAGCCTTTGCCTCTTGCACACTCTCCGATCTCTAGAGCCCCCTGGGCTCTGATACCATGTAAAATATTACACGACGCAGCGAATAGAATCTGAGAAAGAGATAGAGAGTACACAATAGATAAGAGGAGAATCAGTAAATTCTTTAGCTCCAAATAACTGATACAAAGATGGCTCTGTCCACCTGTGCGCTTCCACTGTGTGAAGCTTAGATGGCGATCTAGACGGAAGATAAGTGAAGAGCTTAAGGCTAGCTGGAACAACAACTCTAACTGGGTGAAAGATGAATGATCGATGGCTGTGAAGGGGTTTAGCTTTTATAGCCCGCGAAGGCTGTTAGGTCGGCCTGACCGACCTACCATATGAGCCTCCACTAGTCGGCCAAGGAATATTCCAGGGAATATTCTACGGCCCTCGGACCCCAAAATAGGGGCCCCTTTTAACTCCCTTACCCCGCAACTCAATGCAATGCGCCTCGAGTTGCTACTAGCTTAACCACTCCATCTAACCCAAAGATTAAACCCACAACGGTCACCTTTTTGCCATCCGGTCACATAGACCTCATCTGATATACAAGTCAGGACTCAACCAATGTCCGGGCTCACATTCTCCTCATAATGGGGGCCTTACAACTTTGAGCACCATGGATCATTGGTGACACCTTATGAGGGTGGGGCATTGATCATATCTAACATACCCTTCCATTTTGATAAGTGACCGATGAAGATTTAGGGATGTTATGACCAATGCTAACAAGTATATTCTTGTTTCCCAATGCACACACAAGAGAGGCTTTCCAATGCTAACATGTATGTTCTTGTTATGACCAATGCTAACAAGTACGTTCTACAACCACCATATGACACAACATTTCTATTTTGACCACTATACTATAAGGCTTCTCGTCCTTCAGGCTTGCACCTATGCTAATCGGGTTAGGATACATTGATGCACCATCACATGTACATGCTGGTATACTCCATCTAAATCCCTAAATCTTGTCAATTTCTAAATCGGGTGTGCACCAAGGGTTTCTCATTCTCCTCGAGTGAATGTGAATATGTGGGGGGGAGTGCTTGTTCCATCATTTCACTCTAAGGGATTTTGGTAAGTCTGAGTGTTGAATTTTTTGCTCGACACCAACATGGCGGTCTTCAACAATCACTACAAGGATATGAGGGTATAGTGACGGCGATTTGCGACGTAAAATAGCGGTGTTGCTATTTGTGTCGCAAATGCGACAGTAATAGCGACATCACTCAGACGAAAAAAACGTGGGCTGAAATGCGACGTGAAATAGCGGTGTTGCTATTTGTGTCGCTAATAGCGATGGCACTTAGAAGAAAAAAACGCGGGCTAAAACCCTAGCGCATTATTTTGCGTGCATTCACGAAAGAGAGAGCAAAAGGGAGAGCAAACATCTTGCATTTGAGAGGGAGAGAAAGAGAGAAAGAGGGAGAAAGAAGGCTTCTCACTACCACCGCCACCGTTCGCGAAGAAGAGGAGGAGGTGTACGGAGGGCGAAGAGGAGCCACCGTCGCAAAGAGGAGCCGCCAAACCCTTCTTCGAGCCTTTACGGTGAGTGCATTGTCCATTCTTGCTTTGCTTTTGTATTTTCTCTCTCTCTTTTACTTTTTTTTGGTATAATTCGTGTGTATTGAGAGGGAGAGGAAATGAGAGAGAAAGAGAGGGGGAGGGAGAGGGAGGGGGAGAGGGAGGGAGAGAGAAAGAGAGGGAGAGGGAGAGGGAATGAGAGAGGGAGAGGAAGAGAGAAAAAACATTAAACATAATAGGGAAAGGGAGAAAGAGAGGGAGAGGGAGGGAGAGGAAAGAGAGGGAAACATTCAACATAATAGGGAAAAAGAGAGGGAGAGGAAGAGAGAAAAACATTAAACATAATAGGGAAAGAGAGAAAGGGAGGGAGAGGAAATGAGAGAGGGAGAGGAAAGAAAAAACATTAAACATAATAGGGAAAGAGAGAAAGAGAGGGAGAGGGAGAGGGAGGGAGAGGAAATAAGAGAGGGAGAGGAAGAGAGAAAAGGAAATGAGAGAGGGAGAGGAGAGAGAAAAAGAGAGAAAAAACATTAAACCTAATAGGGAAAGAGAGAAAGAGAGGGAGAGGGTGAGGGAGGGAGAGGAAATGAAAGAGGGAGAGGAAGAGAGAAAAGGAAATGAGAGAGGGAGAGGAGAGAGAAAAAACATTAAACATAATAGGGAAAGAGAGAAAGAGAGGGAGAGGGTAAGGGAGGGAGAGGAGAGAGAAAAAGAGAGAAAAAACATTAAACCTAATAGGGAAAGAGAGAAAGAGAGGGTGAGGGTGAGGGAGGGAGAGGAAATGAGAGAAGGAGAGAAAGAGAGAAAAAAAATGAGAGAGGAAGAGGAGAGAGAAAAAGAGAGAAAAAACATTAAACCTAATAGGAAAAGAGAGAAAGAGAGGGTGAGGGTGAGGAAAGGAGAGGAAATAAGAGAGGGAGAGGAAGAGAGAAAAGGAAATTGTTGTTGTAGTAGTAGTAGTAGTTTTTTTTCTTTTCTTGTTTATTGTTGTTTAGTTTTCTTGTTTTTTGTTATTGTAGTAGTAGTAGTAAGAGTTTTTTCTTCTTTTCTTGTTTATTGTAGTAGTAGTAGTAGTAGTAGTTGTTATTGTTGTTTTTTTTTTCTTCTTCTTTTCTTGTTTATTATAGTGGTAGTGATAGTGGTAGTCGTGGTTGTGGTCGTAGTCATTGTTTTTTCTTCTTTTCTTGTTTATTATAGTGGTAGTGGTAGTGGTAGTGGTAGTGGCAGTGGCAGTGGCAGTGGTAGTGGTAGTAGTGGTCGTGGTCGTGGTCATAGTGGTAGTGATAGTGGTAGTGGTAGTCGTGTCGTGGTTGTGGTTGTGATCGTGGTCGTAGTGGTGGTCATGATCATGGTCGTAGTGGTGGTCGTGGTCATGGTCATAGTCGTGGTCATGGTCGTGGTTGTAATCGTCATCATAGTCATGGTCATGGTCGTGGTCGTGGTCGTAGTCATGGTCATGGTCGTAGTCGTAGTCATGGTCGTGGTTATGGTCGTAGTCATGGTTGTGGTCGTGATCGTTAAAGAAAATGAGAGAGGGGGAGGAAGAGAAAAAAGAAGAAGGAACAAGAGAGAGGGAATAAACATACAACATAATAAAGAAAGAGAAAAAGAGAGAGAGATGGAAGGAGAGGAGATAATGAATGGAAATAGAGAGTGATGGCGAGGTCCGGTGAGGTTTAGTGCAACACCATGAGACGGGAAACACTTCGACATATATACGTTAATTTGTGGGTTGGTGGGTGGAGACTTTACATACGTTAATTTTTGCTGAGTTACAAGAGAAGAAATCCCTTATCAAACAATTTAAGAAAGAAAAAAAGAATGATAACAAAAACAAATTGTTTGTCGTAACATAGACAAAATGGAAAACGATGAAGGTCTTGTTGTTCAAGATTGCGAGGTGTATCTTAATCGGCGTGTCCCATGTCCTTGCTCTCAATGCAAGCTGGCAATTAGACGAAAACGTTGATTGTCTATAGGACACGTACGATGCTTCGGCGAGTTTCAATCTGAGATAATTGATCAGGTGATCTTGGATTTTTAGCAAATGGTAAGAAAAGTTAATATCAATCATGCATTGTACTCGCAAGCTAATTGAATACCATATACAAGAAGATTGGGTGTGGCTGGCAAATTTTCTATCCAGGGAGGTGACGTCTCGTTCCAAGGAGAAGTGCACCCTTTGTGGCCAATTAGAAGAGTTCATGGGGGTGTGATGGATGGAGTGCTGAGCCAATCCACCACTTGGAAGGTACTACCCAATCTATACCGTCAATACCAGAGGAGACAAGCAGCCTTCTAGACCTACCTACAATCTTGGAGCTTGAGATGGAGGCAATGATCAATACATTGATTCCCATGGATGTCAAGACTTCTGATCCATTTAGAGAGGAAGCATCCATACCATTATATGATGGATGCTTGCACTCCTAAGTGTGCAAGCAATATACAGGTGGAGCGATGTGAGTGTGACCGAGTTGTTCAGGTACCTTGTACGTACGCTGAGTTGATTGCTTTTTGGCACTATCATTAAAAATATTTGTGCTTTTTCAAGGTGTTTTATGATTTTTTTTTTAGGTTACTGAAATATCATATATTACCACCTGCAAATACCATGCCCGAGTCTCGTGATGATGCACGACATGTTTTATGAAAGCTTGGCATGGACTACAACAGCATACATGCATGTATCAACAATTGCATACTGTTTTGAGGAGAATATGAGACTATGGAGACATGTCCAAAGTGTGGTACTCACAAGTATCAACATGACTTGCAAGGGCAAACCATCCCTCAAAAAGTTCTTAGACACTTTCCACTTATCCCCCACATAAACCACATGTTTTGTACGTCCGGCATGGCGAGCTTGAAAACATGACATGCGTAGAATAGGTCCACAGATGGACTTCAACGAATATCAGCGGATTCACGCTCATGGAGCCACATTGAATCTACCTTCCCAGGCTTTGCCCAAGAGCCAAGAAATCTTCGGCTTAGTCTTGCAATGGATGGCATGAACCCATTTGGTCTGCACTCAACTTCTTACAATGTGTGGCCTATAGTCCTTGTCAACTACAATATCCCTCTATGGATTTCTACAAAGAAAGGACATCTCATCCTTAGCTTACTCATCCTCGGCCGCTATAAAGTCAAAAATATGGACGTGTATCTTTATCCATTAGTCGATGAGCTTAAGATTTTGTGGGAGGAGGGGGTCACCGTGCAAGATATGAGCAAGCGTGATGGTCGACGGTCCGCCAATATTCGAGCCATTCTCATGTGGATGATGCATGACTTTCCGAGATTCGGAGAGTGCTCAGGTAAATAGGCTTCCGTTCTCGTTGGTAATATCTATCATAGCTCGTTCAAGTTTGTATTCACTAGATAGAGGTGTTGGAACAGGTCTGGTTACCTTAGGTTATCATGCATGTCCATTGTGCGGACCACAGTTAGACTCCCGAAGGTCACAAACCATGAAGAAGATGGTATATCAAGGGCACACCGCTTTCTTGCTAGAGGGTCATGAACTCAGGGAAGGTTTTCTTGGACGACCTCCAACATGTATGAACGCCGCAAGCTGGTACGAGCTGAAAATGGTCCATGCGGAGTCACATCCAAACGGAATGTGACGGTTCTCAGTTTTCTACGAGTTGCCATATTGGACCCACTTACAGATCAACCACTTATTGGATCCCATGCATATTTTCAAGAATGTGGGCAGCTTGCTATAGGACCACATCACAGGAAAGAGAGACACTATAGGGGCATGAATGGATTTGAAGGAGGTAGGCAAGATGGAGATGCTTTCGCCGGATTTGACTGCTGATGGTCGCGTGCAGCTACCTCGTGCTCCTTGGATTTTGTCTACTAAAGAAGAGCGCAATGTGAAGCAAATAGTCAAGTCTATCTGCACTCCGATGGGTATGATGCGTTCTCTCAGGTCTGCATTTTATAAAGAAAACCAATTATCAGGGCTAAAATCCCATGACTAGCATAAGATATGTCAGGTTTGTACTACGAATGGATTGTAATTGGTGTGCGCATTTTTCTATTTGGAGTGTAGCCATTGTTCATAATGCTTTCTCATTTATGGCAGTTTGTACTACCGATTGCGATCGCAGGATACCTTACTTCAGAAATACATGGGGCCATTTACAGGTTGTTGACTTTAGTGCAATGGATCTCATAGAAGGAGATTAAGATGTCCTCTATTGAATCCGTGAGGCGGGGAGTAGTGGAGACGTTTTGTCTCTTTGAGAAATACGTACCTACCAGCATGCTCACAATACAAATCCACATTCTTGTGCATCTTGTAGATGAAGTGGAGATTGCTGAACATGTCCATATGTGATGGATGTTCTTCTTGGAGCACTTCATGAAAACCCTGAAAGGCTTTGTGTGACAAGGAGCTCGACCAGAAGGTGGCATGGCTAAAGGTTGGTTGGTGTCTGGGGCGCTAGTGCATATTTTACAATGGCTACCAACGGTGGATCCAGTCAACAAAATGCTATGGTCGTTCAAGGATGATGATAGACTGACCGGAGATGTAGTGGTTGGAAATGGGATAGAAAAAATAATGGATGCTGCAATGGAGGAGAAGGTGAATCGCTTTTGTATGTTGCACCATGCCTCTATGGAGACGTGGCTCGTCAGATACCAACAAGCTAGGCAAGATTGAGAGGAAGCACGATTTGAATTTTGACGTAGTATGTGCCATCAACCGATTCGATATCCCGAGGGCATGGAGGAGATGTAGCGGTTCATGTCAACGCGATGGTTGCATGGAGCTTTGACCGCAGCGTCTCGCAAAGGGGCGGAGGTTTCAATCGAGGAGTGGGAATTCTCGAGGGGATGTAGTCCAAAGGTGATGACGTGTTTAGGATTTGTCGTATCTATATTTTATATGTGACAACTAATTTGAGTATTTCAATGTACAATACAAAATATATAGTGCAGCGTGGTCATGCGGATGGTATTTTTGCATGGAACGTATTGACAAAATGCGCTCCACAACAGACTGTGGTATCATGGCAAGGTTTGAGCAAGAGAGTCGACGACGAGCAACAGATCCAAACACAGTTATAGATGAGATGGAGTATTTTGGGAACTTGCAAAGTATTGTTACGGTTGATTACCATAACTTCTCCATGATACTATTCGATGTGCAGTGGTTCAAAGTGGTACTTGAAGGAGCTGGAGCAATAGTTCGACGAGGTCCATTTGGATTTCTCGAAATAGATTCTGAAAAAAATGGACGGATTTGTGCAACACCTTTGTGTTGCCGGCCCATTGTGAACAGGTGCATGAACTCATTTGTTTGTTAATTGTATAACAACATGGTACATGTCACAATAGTTTAATCTCTCTTGTATGTGTTTGTGAACATGTGATCTTCTATCCAAACCCCCAACAACCTCGATGGTTATATGTTATATCTTCAGCTTCCCGAAGTGCGAGAGTATATGATCAAAGCGATGTTTCGAGCATAGATAAGGACAATATGCAAATAGTGGGGTCAATATTGCAAGGGGTGGAGGCCACCGAAAGCTTGGAGCATGTAGAGGAGCCAACATTGGGTAACAATGATGGAAATACAGGGGTCCAAGAATTCTTTGAGAATGAGGTGGACTCATCCTTTTGTGCTTACATGTCTGTCGACCTTCCCGTGTATGCAGAGTTGTGTCAGGAGATTGACATGGGACCATAGGATACTTCATACTTGGAGCATCCACTTACTCAATTCGTTGAGTAATCGCTTATAAGGATATATAAGATATGCATTTTAAGTGAGATAATTTTTTAAGGATTTATATTACCGTGCTTTGCATGATTTAAATTGATTATGCTAACATCATTTTTTGTCTGTATAGGTGACATTTTTGGATACTTAGATCATCAGGATGAGTCGAGGGATGAGCGATGAGGAGTTGCATGATATCTTCACATGCATATCTCCAGATTAGATGGAGAGATTTAGAGACATGGCGGACCAGGAGTTGTCTCAGACATTGTCAGACTGCTCTATTAGATCTATTTCGGCGCGATCAGATGCTTCAGCTTCGAGCAGATGAGGTTGACGCTCCAAACTTGGGCCAGAGGGAGAGAGTGCTTTAGGGTCACGGGGATGCTGCAGAGATACGGAGGCAATGAGCTCGCAGTCACCACGGGATACAGGTGCTACCCCTCACTCTCGTGGCGGTTCCAGGGAGTGTGGCTCAGCTTGTTGCTATGGAGGCACGGACGCGGTATCTCCGTCCTCATCGTTCTACTTGAGTTGTGTCACCTCTAGGATTTGTCACACCTATGGGGACTTCTACTCCAGTTACTCTGGTTTTTGCTCAGCCGTCTGCAGGTGGCACCTCTATGGGTGCTACACTGATAGATACTACCCCGGTTGGTACACCAAATGTATAGGGGTCTCTTGGATATGCCTAGGAGCGTGGTCGTAGGTGGGAGAGGATCCATCTTAGGCATACCCTAGAGGGATATGCCTATCTTGTCGATGATAGGTCAGGAGCCATCATCATGAATGATGAGGGGAGGAGGGCGATGGCTCACGTGAGAGAGTTGTGCCAATAAGTTTTTCGACACAACGTCTTAGATCATTGGAAAAACATACCGGAGGGAAGTAAGGACTACACAGTAGCATCCTTGCATGAGAAGTTTCCGATTCCAGCCACAACATATAGATTTTCTACGGGCTGGATGATGGAGTGCATGCGTGCATATATGTCACACAGACGATCGGACGCACGCAAGGCACTCAAAAGCGGGGCTGCAAAGCCCGAGTGGCTAGACGTGGATGACTGGCGCCGATTGAGGGAGGAGGCTACAGATTCTCCAGGACGTTGGAGTCAGCAGCGTGAGTCGGTGAGGGCACGACTAGAGGCCAGAGTGGTCAATCATCTTGGGAGTGGCGACCACAGGACATATCTGGAGGACTTTGTAAGTTTTTCTTTTGTTTTGCTTGCTTATTTTTTTGCAATATCCTTTGTATTGACAATCGTGCTTCTAACAGTTAGTATTTTGTTTTCTTTGCAGCACTCCATTACAAATCGTGATCCGACCGGCCTTGAGACTCGATATGCAGATAGGCACGGCCTCACTGCATTGATCGACCGATTGCAGAGATGCGGTGGCCTTGTAAGTCACTCATCTTTCTTGTCCGTAGTTACCATGTTTAATTAGAATGCATTATTGTATGGTGGACTGATGTGTAGTTGCTTCTTTTTTTGCAGAGTCCGTTCGATGCTCCTTTGCGACGGGACGAGCTTTTAGATGGCAAGGATATATAGCTCGCCCTTGGATCCTTGGAGCTCACACACCCTTATTTTTTGGTCACCTAATCTGTGTAGACATTTTCTATGTAGTAGTGATATCTTGCCATGATTGTATTAGTCACTTTCATTATGTGATCATGTATTTATTTCATGTATCAGAGTTATGATTTAAGTACACTTTGTCTTTATTTATACAAGCATTGTACACAATGCAGAAACTATTTTGTACCTTGCCACAAATTTTTTTTCCCTTGTTACCGTCGCTATTAGCATCACAAAATTACCTGCACGCGTCGTTATTGGCGTCGTTATTAGCATTACAGAGCACTGTTATCAGCGTCGTTGTTTGTGTCGGTATCAGCATCGTAAATGCGACGCCGATACTGATGCAAATAGCGATGCTGATAACGATGCTAATATGACTGTTGTATGGCATCGCCAATAACGATGCTTTTTGCGACGACGAGGGCAAATTTCTTTATTTATATTTTCGTCGCTTTTAATGTCGGTATAAGGCCTATATCTTGTAGTGAATAACATATCTAGTTAGAAGTTGTGTGATGGTCCTTGCCATGTCTGATATTACATTTCAACCATGGATCAACAGAATGCCAATTACTTACATATATATGACTTGCTAAAAAAGCCAAGAGTTCAACGAGGCAAGTATCATTACAATTGCTTGAAATATACTTGGATAATGTTGTTCCATCGAATTGGAAATTTGTGCTTTTTACTACCCATCATTTTGACATATAGATTGTTCATTATTAATTTTTGAATGTTCTCATATATTTTTATTCTTATTTTTTGATGGTTTTCAATGTGAATGTCCCTTTTTGGCATCAAAACTACGTTTGATTAGCTAATCCTATTCAGTTTATCACCTTTGATATTTTTTCTTTTAACTACACTTTATTTTACCTTTAAAAATTTCAATTTTTAATTTTTAACTACTTTTTGAGTATTTTTTGGTGTGTTTTTTGTTTGTTTTCCATGTGAATGTACCTTTTGATGCTATAAGTAGAATTTGAGGTGCCCATCTTGTTTGCCTTGTCATTGTGGTTGAGTTTCCTTATTTTGGTACTCTCATCTAACTTGCGATTTTTTTGCCATTAATTTTTAAATATTTTTACAAGTTTTCATTCTAATGTGTTCCCATGTGAATGTTGTTATTTCTTATTTTTTCACATCTGGACATGCCGTGCCTCCTTCGAGGTCCAGACCTGTGCC
Organism: Lygodium microphyllum; assembly: GCF_053477565.2. Lineage (NCBI taxonomy): Eukaryota > Viridiplantae > Streptophyta > Polypodiopsida > Schizaeales > Lygodiaceae > Lygodium > Lygodium microphyllum. The sequence continues at coordinate 65,896,781 of NC_141157.1, forward strand.
CTCAGCATCATTTTTGCTCTCGGCACCACAAATTTTTTTATCCCTACCTTACATGCGGGGAGCTATGTTTTTTTTCCCTTTTTATTTTCCAAAACCACACAAAGGGAAAAACCACAACACATAGACACACCAATAAACTCAAACAAAAAAAAACCCAACAATGAACAAAACAAAAAGAAAATAAACACAAAACAAATAAAAAAGATAGAAAAAAATGTGATTTCACCCAAAAAATGGTACATGTCTATGCACATTTTCTCCTTCTTTTTCCTCTTCTTCTGTCTCTTCTTCTCCTTTTGCTTTCTCCTCATTTATCACCTTTCCCTCCTTCCACTTCTCCTTCTCTCCTTCCAACCCCTCCCCTTCTCTCCAATAATTCTCTTCCCCTTCTCCTCTAGCTCTAGAGCCACCACTGGCCACTGTCGATGCCTTGGTCATTGCCCTTGAATGACATTGCCACTCGGTCCCTCAGCCACTTTGTATAAACATCGTTGCCCCTTGTAGTCAATGCCTTGCAACTCTAGTGCCTCCACCTTCCTCCTCACCTCCTCTCCTTTCCTCCCCCACCCCATTCCTCTCCTCCCCTACCTCTTGCTTTGCCCTCCTCATTGCTCCCTTTGTAGCACATCCACCTCCTCCTCTTCTCCTCCCCTATATCACCCTTGTCCTCCTCCTCCCCACCCCTAACTCCTCCTCCTTCCCTCCTCACCATGTCTCCTCAGCCACTTGCCCACCCCCCCAAAAAAAACCCAAAACCACTACCCATTTCCAAAACCCTCTTTCCATAAAACCATCCCCCTCCATCCAAGCCCCCCTTCCCACCCCCTAAAAGACAAAACAAAAAAGAAGAAGAACAAAAAACTTGAATCCTTGTAGGAACACCCCCTCTACAGGTCCCACAAGCCCCCTTTCCTACCAACAAAGCATGGAATGATGAACCCAACTAAAAACCCGAAGAGTGCACCTTCATCCTTGTTCCCTAGTAGGAGTGCCACAAGTACTCACGAATGTTCACACATTGGTTGCTATACATTTCTGTGTATCCTTCCTAGGCCTTGTTTATGAGTTCGTGTGTGGGATTGGTAGTCGTGGTAGCTATTGTTCTCATGCTAATTTTCCTTTATGATCATTTGCATGGATTTTTGACTATTGTTCACATGCGGGATGAGTGTGGGGCTTGACCTTGTCACGATGCTATTGTTCATGCACAGTCATGAGTCTGGGTAGCCACCATTTGTCCTTTAGTTCACACATCTTTTTGAAATGATACTCTATTTTAAATTAAAAAAATAAAAATAAAAATAAAAAAACCAAATAAAATACATCAATTAGAAGCATCTTTCTCATCTCTTGATAGCACCAAACAAAGGAAACAACAAGAACAATAAGAACTTCACATAGCATCATAGACATATTCTCCCAAACGGACTTCTTTATTTCAGCACAACCTATTTTTCATTGCAACAATGAACCAACAATGCAATGAACACAAATGAATACTCAAGATGGAATGGAAATGATCACACAGTCTTCATTCATCTCTTTAACAATTGAATCTATAGTCTTATTCTCTCAACCTCTCACAATCTTAGTCATAGATTTATTGTTTCAGCCTCTAAAATGGCTATATCTTTCTCAATATCTCTCTCATACATATTGTCAATCACTCATACATGGGAATAAAATAGAATACAATAGAATCAATTATCAATATCCTCTCTTGGTCATGGAGACACCCTCCTAAGGGTATGTCAGATCTGAAAGGTCACTAGAGCCACTATAATGTCTTTTCACATCTCATTATTGACATTGTCACTCCAAGTCTTTCACTTTACTCTTCAACTGCTTCTTCTTTCTTCAAACCGGCTACTTTGAGCTTGTATTCTTCTCTTTCCAAAGCAAGAAAACTTTCCCAAGCTACACACCCATACAATAGAACACATACAAAAGCATACAAAATAGTCATAGAGACATAGAAAAGCTTAACTGTGATACCACAAAAGGTCAATATAACACATCAAAGCCACTTAGCTTCAACTAAAACCATCCCAGCTCATCAAAAACCATTCAAAGCATATTCAATCACACTCAAACTCAATCATTCACAACCTCACCCATTCAATAGAACATAAAACATATTCAAACAAAAAACATCAAAACCAATCAAACCATCAACAAAACCTACCAACACATCAAAATCAATAAAAAACTAATCAAACATATTCAATCACAATCAAAACTCTTCAAAACACTTCTAAAATCATTCAAAATCAATCATTCATGCACTAAACAATGAATCAACACCCAAAAACCAAATAAAAATAGCCAAAAATATAGTCTCTTCAACCCTCAACATATCTCCATACTTAAACTAGGAAGTGACCCCATGACCTTGGAAAAAGAGAATAAAACACAATGTAGACTTGAAACACACATAAGTAAGGCTGAAATCTTCTTCTTATTCTTTCTTCTTCTTCCACATAAAAGTACTTAGTCTCTACAATATGATGAAAAACTAATATGAAAGTATTAGAACATATGTGCATGGGGTCACTAAGTAACTCAAAGAGCTAATCATCTTTTTGTAATTAATAAACTTCTTGACACAACTGTGACCCCATCCAATAACTTGAATCTAAAACCATAAATGGAAGGAAAACCAAAAAAGCTATAAACTATTTCATTAATTAATAAAATAAAATTTAAAAACTTAAAAATTATATAAGAGTTTTCTCATGTCTATACATCCATTTTTTAAAGAGTAAAGTCAGCTTTAGTTTGAACCACTAGCCAGTCAAATGAGATTCAATAGCATCGTCCTCAATACATCATCTTCATCCACGTGATAACAATAATACACATACTCACACCCATACAAAACATGCACATAAACACTAAAACTCACATATACACAAGACAATACTGTAGTCTAAATGGCAAGAGCTCCTAAAAATGGAGAGCAAAAAGATAGTGCCATTAAAATGTAAGATACAAAAAAGCTAGTCCACTGACTTACCAAGATGTAAATGTTTCTTCTTAAACATTAGGCTAAGCTTGAATTTATCCATGGCTTTACTCTCATTCACAAAATAGTTGGGATCATCTTTAAGAAATAATAGACAACACAACTTCTCCATCAAGATAATGAAGGCAGTGGTAAATGCCTAGGAAAAATAGTACAATACATCCATCTGAGCTACAATAACGTCATCATTAGGAGTGATAATCAGAGGAGGGATAGAATCTCCATCAAGATAATGAAGGGAGTGGTAAATGCCTAGGAAAAATAGTACAATACATCCATCTGAGTTACAATAATGTCATCATTAGGAGTGATAATCAGAGGAGGGATAGAATTCCAAGTATTCACATGTGAATGTTTGTGCATAAAAGCCAGGTTACCAACAAAAATGTGTAATAAGTCACATGGATGCATCTTTTGATTGTGTGAGATGTCCGCCATGCTCATTCCAGGCTCATTCCAAGGCGCACCTTTATGTAGTCCATCAGTAGGTTTTCCAATTAATGACGTTACTCGGCGCTCCCTTGGAATATCATGGGGTTTGCCACTTAGACCCCACTGAGTCTACATCGCAATGGGTCAGCCAACCCATTAGGATCGACCTGAATTTTTGGGTTCCTAAAATCAGACAAGATTCTCCTAATAGCCAACTACTAGCGTTGGTAATTTCGAGTTCCCACTTCTACAGGATTACTCAATCTAAAGCGGACTTGCCATTGCACTTGGCTCAAAAAGAATGGGAGATGGAGGGGAGTGCTGTACGTCAACCCTCCATCTCCCATTAGGAAAAATCCCATTTTGGTCCCCTAAAATAATGCAAGGGGGTTCTACCTAACAACTAGTTGGTCAATTTATTGTCTTCCTATTGCTATTGTTTATTTAGAAAGGCTCCTAACTAACCAAGACCACCCTACCATTGGACGGACTTGTCGGGGATTATGTCCACCTGCTTTCCTTTGAGGATGGAATCATCTTTAGTTTTTTAATTACCTACAACATATTTATTGGAACATATACAACCAGCTTTCTTAATTAGTCTGTTAAATCACAAGTTCCTTAATGTAATTTATCTCACGAACACGCATACAATTCAAATAACCCTTGAGTAAAGCTGTTTTTTTAATTATATTGAAATTTTCATCTTTCCGACGAAGATATATATAATTCCACAAGGGTATTCTACCCACCAAGATTCCACCCTTATAACTAGTATTTAGGGTTCTAGGATCCCATCCTGGGTCATGAAGGAGCTCGTCAGATTCTAGGAATAATGCGAAATTTACGGCCAGAGCCCTTCTAGAATCCACATTTCCTATTGCCTGAGACTATCCCTACAAACAGACCTTTCGCTACTATGGAGCTGATTTAAGACTCTCGAAGCGATAACCATGACCCCCTTGGAGTAGGGTCTCGTAGAAACTATCTTGGGGGTAGCCTAGTGTGACCTTTCCTTTTATCTTGTTTGTCAATGTTTTCAATCAGAGATCTAGATTCTAGCAAACACAAACACTCCTTTCAAACGTATATCAAATGATGCAATGATAATCATACCATCGTGCAGCTCACAACTTTCATAGCCAAGGTAGACCTTATCCTAAGGTAACCTTACATTCTAATAAAGATTCTCCTCTCCATAAAGAAGTGTTGAGTACATCTCTTACAACATGTTAAGCAAGGCATGAATTTAGCATTTGGGCTATCTGACCCAACATAAGAGAAATTCCTTAAAGAAATATATTGTGCCAATAACTTAACAAGATGACTTATAGATCCCTTTAAATAGAATTTCATTTTTAAGTGTTAGTCAATACTTAACCTTGTCACGTTTGACAATAATTATATGGAGTTATTTTACTGATCATGAGTGCACATAAAGTCATATGTGCAATAACCTCTTGTAACTATTTCCATCATGATTCCGTGATTTAGAATCTCACTTAATCTAACTACAAATCATAGTGATTAATTATATATGCATGTATTTTTTATAATTATTTTATGTGGTGAAATAATAACCTAGTAATGAATAACTTGGCTTGGCACGACGACATTGGGAATTTTGTCTTTGCTCACACTTATGTTCGCCACACCCGATGTTCCATTGGTAGTGGCAACTCCAGCAACCTCGGGCACTCCTGTATCTCTGGTAATACCTGTTCCTTGACCGGTTGTGGTGGTTCCCTGGATTCTTCCACCTCATTGCTTTGAAGCCATCGTCCGCAAGTGGATTCGAGAGCTAAAGAAGGAGGAATGAATTTGAGATGGGAGAGCGTAAGAGAAGATATCTTAGTCGAAAGACTGAGATAGGGGGATTGAGCTAACTCTCTCTTTTTCGCAGCCTCTCGGGATAACTTATCTCTCTCTCTCTCTCTCTCTCTCTCTCAATAGCTCTATCTCGTAGCCTCTTGGACGGGTATCCTTCTAGCTCCCTCTCTCTACCTCTCTCTCGTAGCCTCTTGGAGTCTCCTTGTGCTTCTCTAAACTGCTCCCCATGCCTCATATTTATAGCTAAATTAGAGAAGAAGGGTTGTGACTGAGAAGAAGAGCTCTTTATGGTGGAGGGGATCTTGGAAAAATCAACAATTTGATGCTCAAATCACAAATTTGATAGTTTCGTTGGCTTTGAAAGGGAGGTAAAACCCTAAGACACTTGATTAGAAATCTCCCAAATCACTCATTCTTCTTCTCCTTATTTGAAGTGTTATTTGTTGCCCGTAAACTATGATCGCAATGGGCACGATTTTGCCAATCCTTCTTTTTTTCTTTAAATCTCCAAAACTAGTTTAAAAAACCACTTAATTTTTTTTACATGACACCCTATTCTAGAAATTTCCATATATTTTTAAGATATTTACAATAAATAATATCCAAAAATATAAAAAATATGCTAGTTTTATCCAAAAATCTAGTATTTTTGGACCATCCATACTATACACATTAACGCTAGTGACTAATATGGCTCATAACTCTCGTTCACGTGGTAAATTCCGTGATGGGTAGCTACAGTCCTTGTCAATCCTAAAAAAAATATCGGGTTACGATCCTTGTTAAAATAAAATAAAATAAATTTTAGTTAGTTATTAATATTAGTTATTTTTTTACTTTAGTTAGTCTTTAGTTAGTAAACTTACTAAGTTACTAATTGACTAACTTTTGAACTAACCAACTAACTTTTAATTGCGTAGAAGTATTACATCATCCTCCTCTTAGAGAAATCAAGATGTCCTCATCTCGAGAGAAACCATGGGTATTGTTGATAAAGAACATTCTCATCTATCCATGTCGCTTCTTCTTCAGGATAATCCTTCCACTGGACAAAGTATTCTCTAAGGGTTCTACTCCTGAATTTTCTCTCCCTTAAATCAATTACTATGTCAGGGTTGTAGCTCAAGGACTCCTTGGCTAGGTATTACAACTTGTTAATCATTAAGGATATGGTTAGGGTTAGCTATGTATGCTTTCAATAAGCTAACATGAAATACAATGTGGATTTTCATATTCTCGGGGAGTTGTATCTTGTAAGCACTTGGTCCTAAGCACTTGAGAACCTTATAGGGTCCACAATATATCAAACTTAGCTTCTTAAATTCTCCTAAAGATAAAGAACTCTTCTTTGGATGGACACGGATGAAGATCAAATCTCCTTTGAAGATTCGTTCTTGCCTTTTCAGATAAGCATATGCCTTTTGTCGGTCCTTGCTAGGTTGAATATCTTGTCTGATAATCTTGATTTGATGCATTTCTTCACTATTTTTCTCGAAGCTTCTACCCTTAGAGTAGGATTGGAAAAATTAAGTGGCATACGACATAAGCAAATTCTGCTAAGGGTAGATACTAAATCCACCTTTTAGGTTCGTTGCTGCAATATGCGCACATAATATCCTCAATTACTTGATTAAATCATTCTGTCTGCCCATTAGTTTGTGGATGATAAGCAGTACTAAAACAAAAGTTGGGTTCCAATGGCTTCAAATAAACTCTTCCAAAAATGTGATGTGAAAAGATAATTACGAATACTGATGATCCTTTTAGGTAACCCATGTAACATAAAATCCTCTTTTACAAAAAATCTTGTAATATCTGAAGCTTTGTAATTGGTTTTTGTTGGAATAAGATGAGTGACCTTTGTTAGCATGTCTACTATTACCATTATTGAGTTATATCCTCCTTGCATAGAAGGTAACCCAACTAAAAAGCCCATGCTAATAAACTTCCATTTCATCTGGGGACTGTCAAGTGGTTGGAATTTTCTTGGTAACTTGACACATTCAAATTTTACCCTTTGGCAATTTAGACACTCAGTGTCATACTTAAGTACATTGCCCTTGAGTCTTTGTGAATAATAGCTTTTCATGACAACATTAAGAGTTTTTACATATCCCGGGTGTCCTAAAAAAGGAGAATCATGTGCTTCCCAGAGTATCCTTCTCTTGAGAGTCTGGCTTCAAGAAATGCATAGTCTCGTTCTGAAATAAACAAGTCCTTCGTCTTTATCTATGGAGAATTCTTGATACTTAGTCTTGACTTTGAAAACTTGTTCTTTATTCTAAACTTTCCAAAACAATTGTTGATAGTTTGGGTCCTTATTTGTTTCATCCTTGGTCAACTCGATGATAGGATTAGTTGGCATTGATACCATTGTAGCTAGAGTTTCTACCCTAGATGGTTCTTCAATGGGGCGATAAGAGATTTAAGGAAGGCTTTACAGCTAAGGATATCTGCTACTACATTTTCTTTACCAGGTTTGAACTTAATTTCAAAGTTATACTCTTGCCGAATTTCAATCCACTATCGTTGCTCCGGCTGAGTAAAAATCCACTTAAGAATTTTATGATTCGTAACTAAGGAAAACTTATTTCTAAGCAAGTAATGTCTCCATAATTTGAGAGCATGAATCCCTGCTAACAACTCTAGGTCGTGAGTAGCATGTATCTTTTCATGGGCTTTCAAATTTCTCGAGGAGGAAGCTACAGGATGACCTTCCTACATTAGTACGCATCCCAATGCAAGAGAGTTGGCATCAGTGACAACTTCAAATTCTTTGCTTAAGTCATGTAGCCTTAAAATAGGAGCACTTACCAAATTGTGCTTTAGTTGCTCAAATCTAGATTGCTTAATTTAGTGTCCAAATAATGGCAACTTGCTTTTTTAGTAGGTCTGTAAGAGGTGCTGCAATTTAAGCATAGTTTGCTGATGAATATCCTATACTATCCTATTAGACCTAGAAAACTTCTCGCTTCCTTGATAGTGGTTGGGGGTGGCCAATCTTGAACATCTTTGACCTTGGCAGGATCCACTAATATACTTTCAGTAGACACTATGAATCCCAAGTACTCAATCTTCCTTTTGAAGAAGGCACACTTCTTCTTCTTGACATACAATTTGTGTGTTCTTATTGTCTCCAAGACAATGCAAAGATGTGGTTCATGATCTTCTTCTTCCTTAGAATAAGTTAGGACGTTATCAAAGAATACAATAACAAAATCATCGAGATGAGGCCTGAAAATGTCTTGCATTAACTTGTTGAAGGTAGTTGGAGCATTTGTCAGCCCAAATGACATCATGATGAATTCAAAATGACTGTAACTTGTGTTGAAGGTGGCCTTTGAAATATCTTCATTCTTGACTTTGATCCGGTAATATCCTGACCGAAGATCGATCTTAGAAAAGATCCTTGCTCCTTGTAAATGATCAAGAAGCTCGTCTATCCTCAGGATCAAGTACAAATTCTTTATTGTTACTTGGTTTAGTCCTCGGTAGTCAATACAAAGACGTGGACAGTTCCATCTTTTTTCTTTTGGAATAATACTGAGGCTCCCCATGGTGAACTAGTTGGCCGAATATATCCTTGTTTTAGTAGTTGTTTGATTTGCTCTTTTAGTTTGATGGCTTCAGGAATAGAAATTTTGTAAGGTCTCTTTGCCACCGGAGTGGGTCCTGGAACAAGTTTGATCTCATGATCGACTTCTCTTCCTAAAGGTGACTTAATTAGCTCTTCAAGAAATATGTCGGTGTACTTTTTTAACTAGGATGGTTCTTCTTTTGGCTGACCATCTTGATTTACCTTGTTAAGCTTGATCAAATAAATAGGTAATCCTTTCTTCAAGCCTTTCACAATTCGAGAAGCTTTTGCTAATTGAACTTTAGGTTTCCTTGTTTTACCTTGTGTAGTTGCTATTTCACCATTCAAATCCTGAAATGTGACTTGACCTTTTCCACAATGGATATGAGCATAATTGGGAATCTGCCAATCTGCTCCCAGTAAACATTCATAAGCTCCTAAGTTCATTACTCTGAACCTCATACTTGAAAGGTTTTCTCCTATGTTAAACTCTACCTTGGTAGTTTGCTGTGTAGAAAGTACTTCCTTTCCATTTGCTGATTCCATAAGTAGTTTTGATGCATTTATTGTATCTATTCTTAACTTCTTAGCACACTTGGGTAAAATAAATGAGCATGTACTTCCACAGTCAATCAAAACTTTAAATGATTTACCTTGATGACTAGCTGGTGTTTGTATTACCGAATATTGACAATTTGGACCTTTTTGTGGGGAATGCAGCATAAACAGTTGCTCTTTCAATATCTTCTTCCATAGTAGGGTCTTCCTCCCTATTAATCTCTTTTAGGCTAACATTTGACATTCTTCCTCTTGCCATAGCTACTTGACCATGGCCTTGGGCAGCTCTCCCTTGACGTCAAAATTGGCCTTGGCGATGGTTTCCACCAGGCTTTGGACAATCTCTCCTAAAATGTCTTGGCTCATTACAGTGAAAGCACCTAAGACCATCCCTGTTTCCCTAGGTAGGAACAAAATTTTCAACTCCATTGGATTTTTGTTTTTTATTCTATCCTTGGTAAAATTGGCCTTGGGTTCTTTTTGCTTGACCTTTGAATCCTCCTTTGTTCTGATTATTGTAGCTCTAGAACTTATTATTTTTAGGCTTTGAATCCTCCTTTGTTCTGATTATTGTATCTCTAGAACTTATTATTTTTAGGCTTTGATTGTACTTCCTGCACAATAGGAGCAGCTCGAATTAAAGCATCTTGGAGGTCTATTGGGCACATTGATTCCAAATGAGTGTTTAGAGGAGAATTTAGCCCATTACAGAACTTAGACACTTGTTGAGCAATATCCATGGAGGGTGCATATTTAAGAAGTGAACAAAGTAATATGCTTCCAGGGTCAGTCCCATTTACTTCAAATTAAAGAACTCATTCATCTTCTGGGTGCGATAAGCTGGAGGTAAATATCTTCCTCTTACAGCTTCTTTCAACAAATCCCAAGTAATGGTATTTTCAGTGACACCTTGATCTTGGCACCACTGCTTCCACTAGAGTCAAGCTTACATTCTAATAAGGATTCTCCTCCCCATAAAGAAGTGTTGAGTACATCTCTTACAACATGTTAAGCAAGGCATGAATTTTCCACTTGGGCTATCTTACCCAACACAAGAGAAATTCCTTAAAGAAATATATTGTGCCAATAACTTAACGAGATGACTTACAGCTCCCTTTAAATAGAGTTTCACTTTTTGAGCATTAGTCAACACTTAACCTTGTCACATTTGACAATAATTATATCGAGTTATTTTACTAATCTTGAGTGCGCATAAATTCATATGTGCAATAACCTCTTGTAACTATTTCCATCATGATTCCATGATTTAGAATCTCACTTAATCTAACTACAAATCATAGTGATTACTTATTTGTGTGTACTAGTATGCTCTCTAGATGAAAATGTCAATTCATGTAAGTATAGAAGCTAATTATTTTTGTAATTATTTTATGTGGTGAAATAATACCCTAGTAATGAATAACCTGGTTTGGCATGACAACATTGGAAATTTATTCTTTGCTCGCACTTGCATTTGCCACACCCGATGTTTCATTTGGTAGTGGCAACTTTGGCAACCTTGGGCACTCCTGTATCTCTGGTAATACCCATTTGTGGTGGTTCCTATGGTCCTTCCACCTCATTGCTTTGGAGCCATCGTCTGCAAGTGGATTCGAGAGATAAAGAAGGCTACAGTCCTTGTCAATCTGAGAAAAAATATCGAGTTACAGTCCTCGTTTAAAAAATAAATTGTTAGTTAGTTATTAACGTTAGTTAATTTTTTTTTACTTTAGTTAGTATTTATTTACTAGACTTACTAACTTACTAATTGACTAATTAGCTTTTGAACTAACCAACTAACTTTTAATTGCGTGGAAGTATTACAGATTGGGCATTGAGCAACCTAGAGTAGGAATTCAAACATGTGGACAAATTCTTCCAAGACCCTAGAATGACAAGCCAATTAAAAATAGGTTATGCTAATGAATCTTGCAAGATCCATAGCTGGTGATGGAGTATATAATTGTCAAACCCATGGGTATCCAAGGCTGATGGGGGAGAAAGTTTTATGTAATTAGTAGGTTGGGATAATGGAATAAGCATGGATCAATGAAGAGGGGGATATGATAAATCATAAAAGTAGAAAGGTTAAGGGATAAGGATGTTGGAAAGGAAGGGAAATAAAACAAAAATATTTGAGGAAAAATGTGGATGTGATAAGTAGAGCAACAAGAGGGGGATCAGAAGGAGTAGAAGTAATGATAGGCTCAATTAATGAATGGGCAAGTGGTAAAACATGAATGTGAGGAGATGTGGAAGGATTAAAGGTTAAAATAGGGATTATATCTAGACTAAAATATTAAGAAAGAAAATATAAATAGGAAGGCAATGGGAAATCTTCTAATATGAAATAAGATCAATAAGATCGAATAGATAAATGAAATAGTGATAATGAAATGCTTGAAATAATATATCAATGAATAAAGGATTTTTAGCTATATAAGAAAGAACTTTGGAACACAAAGGTTGGATATCAGACTTATAAAGTTGACTCCATTGACAACATTGGACAATCACATCCTCCTCCAAAGGTGGATGCCAATCATGACCTTCCCTCCTAGAAGTCTTTCGAACATATGTCTACAAGCCATTTGATGTTAGATATGATCAATGCCCTACCCTCATTAGGTGCTACCAATGATCCATGGTGCTCAAAGTTGTAAGGCCCCCATTATGAGGAGAAGCCAAATGTGAGCCCGGACATTGGTTGAGTCTTGACTTGTATATCAGATGAGGTCTATGTGACTGGATGGCAAAAAGGTGATCGTTGTGGGTCTAATATTTGGGTTAGACGGAGTGGTTAAGCTGGTAGCAACTCGAGGCGCATTGCATCGAGTTGCGGGGTAAGGGAGTTAAAAGGGGCCCATGGTAAAGGGAATATTCCCTGGTCGACTAGTGGAGGCTTATATGGTAGGTCAGTCAGGCCGACCTAACAACCTTCGCAGGCTATAAAAGCTAAACCCCTTCGCAGCCATCTCTCACTTATCTTTCACCCAATCAGAGTTGTTGTTCCAGCTAGCCTTAAGCTCTTAACCTATCTTCTGTCTAGATCGCCATCTAAGCTTCGCACAGTGGAAGCGCATGGGTGGATAGAGCCATCTTTGTATCAGTTGTTTGGAGTTAAAGAATTTACTGATTCTTCTCTTATCTGTTGTGTACTCTCTATCTCTTTCTCAGATTCTGTTCGTTGCGCCGTGTAATATTTTATATTTGAAATACTCAACTCTATAGAACAAACATAGAGAATTACCTATATGATAACATCTCCCACATAGATATTCATGTCCGCCTCATCACGGATTTGCAAATCTCCTCTGAGATACATGGATAACAATAAGTGTGCCTTAAGGCAAATCAAATCATCTATAGCTCGATCAAAAACTCATTTTAGTAAACCACCTAACCAAAGATTATGCCATCCATCTTCTAGTGGTTCCAAATCAGTAGTGTTCAAGGATATAGATAAGGCCAACCGCTGTTGATGGTATTTAATCTAGAAGCTAGGGAGATGTGACACAATATCAATATAGAAAATAAAATATTCATGCAAAGAGTCTATACACTACTGAATACATTCAACGTTGGCAAAGAAAACATCACACAATTTAGCTTGATGCCTTAGGTCTTCAAGCTCTTCTCGGGAAGATAGGGTAGTAGGAACCACAAAAGCAAGAGGAGGGATAGATGAGTCATTGACTTTTTGTTGTAACTCCTTAATTATCTTTTTTTGTGACTCAACAGTTTCCTTAGAGTGATGCAATTCACCCTCACATGCACCAAGTTTAGAAGCTAAATGACCATTTTAGAAAGGGAAAAATCATGCTCCTTGGTAAGTGAGGTTTGAATATCCTCTATAGTAACAAACTAGCTTGTCTGTCATAACTTGATAATACCTTTTTGGGAATCCATTTGAGCCGTAGTCTCAATCATCTACTTGTGAATATCGTAGCTCTTTCTAAGGCTAAGTCCTACAAATTTTTACTAAGTTGGCTCATCAAAGAATCCCCTTTATCTTATATAGGGATGTGTAAAGTCCTATGTAGGTAGCTTGAAGACAAGAAGTGACTATTGTTTCTAATGTAGACTGGACGTTGGTAACCATATGCATGAGCATAGGTCAAGCTAGCATTGTTTGTAAAGGAGGGATCTGAGAATCGAGTTGACCTTTACTATATTGCACCAAAATCACATTCATTTTCTCCCACATCTTTTTTTCACATACCATTCTCTTTTGCCATTGTTTTCTTTACTCTTGCTTTCTATCACTATGAGATTCTTGTGTGGTTATTTTGCTCAAATGTTTAGCAATACCTCTTCAAGTAACATAGGTGTGTTGGGTCTAAATATTGGAGTAGTTTGTGACCAACAAGAAGAGCTCCAACTAGAGACTCTATAGATTTGAGTAAATTTGAAAACATAGATGTAACGTGCCCGCTCCTCAAATCGCAGGACACGTCTTAGCAGTCCATCGAGAGATATATCTAGAAGATGCCACCCGGCACTCCCAAGGAATGACATGGGGTTTGCCAACTAGGGTCTCTCGAGTTTGCCCCCCGCGGAAGTATTCGACCATTCCCACTAGGATTGACCTGAGTCCGGGTTCCTCGTAGTCGGGTCTTCCTAACAGTCTTCTAGCATCGGTCTACAACTGCTCCACTTTGCACAGATACAACTCGACCCAAATACACTCATACCGCACTTGGTTCAAAGAGAATGGGAAACGAGAGGAATGCATCGCTCGACCTTTCTGCCTGTAGGGCATAGTCCCATTCCGGTCCCCTAAAATGATATGAATTAAGGTTCTAACCAACATTGCCTAAGGTCATCCTCTGACTTTTTCCTAACATTTCTTGTTAACATTTCCTTTGAGGAAATCTCTTAGCTAACCGAGACCACCCTTCCGTAGGATAGACCCATTGGTCACATGCACCACGCTTCCCTCGGGGTTGTTTTAGTTATCTAATTACCTACCACATTATGTTTGACACATAAAAGCAGCTTCTTTAATTAAACCGTTAATCACAGGTTCCTTTATGTAATTTAGGGCACAGACACGAAGACAAGATAACAAGATCAAACACTTCCTTAACTTATCTTCAGATTAATGTTTGTCTCCCGCCCATACAAGAGAATTAAGTGTCCCTTTCTGCCTCCGTAGAAAAATCCTTCCGTCTCCCGGTAATAAAAACCCAAAGGTTTATCCTACCAAGATTCTGCCTTATAACTAGCATCAAGGCCTCGAGATCCCATCTTGAGTTATGTAGAACGCTTGTGTAGGGTCCGGAGGCATTGGGATTTACGGCCAGAGCCCCCCCTGGCACCCAAGTGTCCTCTTATGCCAAGTAATTTCCACGGAGAGACCTCTCGCGGTAGGTTTGGTCCACATTCCCGGCGTGGATTCATAACCCCCTTGGTTAGGGTTTGGCTGTTCGCGAGGGGTAGCTAGCGGCATTCTTCCTTAATTATCCCTTTAGAAAATCATCCACAGTTGAAGCAACTAGCCCAATAACATTTTCTAGGGAAACATCCCTTTTGTTCCCATGGCAATTTATCCTTACAGTTCCCGCCATGAAAATATAATCACTTGGATATTCATCCAAAACCACAACCAATCCTTAAGTATCCTTTTGGAAACAATCAAGCTGAAACAACCAGCCTAACATCCTTTAACTAGGAAAACATTCTTTCCTAATCCAGCAAGTAACCACTCTGCTTACTAAACTCTTTTCCATCTCAAACAAGGTCAACCCTCATTAGAATCATCAATGGTAAACCATCTCAACAAGTCCCTTAAGCCACCGTTGCATTGGAACTTAGCTTATCCCTACTTAAATCATTTTCAGCCTTGATATACTGCCTCCCTAGGGTTTACTCTCCCCCTTGGGATCTAGGGTTGCTCAAGGAAAAACTTTAATGGTTATCTTCTAGATCTTTTTAATGATCTATGTGATTTCACCTTGACCTTTGTTAATCAAGGCTACCTATTTAGTGTAGAAGATCAACCCATCTTAAGCCCTTGAATGGCGAATACATGCATTATTTTTTTTCGCGATACGTTGGATTAGGGTCTAACTTGCCCATCTTCTCTCTAAGACAACTTTTAACTTTATCCTACAATTTCAAGGCTATGATACAAAACTTGAATTCAAGCACTTCAATGTACGTTAAAATTGATGCAATCTTCCTATGCAACCTTGACACGCTTCTTGTTATACTTTATGCAAATTTCCTTCATTGCATCATCTATTGTTACTTGCTTTTCAGTCTCCTTTCCTATTCTCATCTAATGTAACACTAATGACTTTTACCTATTTTATGCATGCAATTCTACCTCTATTTAATAATTCAAGATGCGTGAGAAGAATCTAAATCTTGGTACAACCTAGATATGAGTTATAGTTGCTGGAGGGTTGGTGGTATTCATGTCTCCGCTTGCATTGGATATGTTCCTAGCTCCGTTTGCAACTTCAGCACTTGCGCTCCTTGTAACTTATCTCTTGGGTGCCATCCTTGTGCGTTCTTGGTCTTGCAACCCTTGAGGTAAAGCGACTGCTCTTGCCTTGGTAGAAGGAAGTGGTACGAGGGTTCACAAGGAATCTAAGGCCAATCGATGTGACATCAAACATGCATAAGTCTTCTCCTTCTCTCTCCCTCTTCTTCTCCTTCTTTCTCCTCTCTCTCCCTCTTCTTCTCCTTTTTTCTCTTCCTTCCTCTTCTTCTTTTTCTTCTTCTTCTCCTTTTCTCTCTCCCTCTACTTTCTTCTTCTTCTTCTTCTCCTTCTCTCTCTCTCTCCTCTCTTCTTCTTCTTCTTCTTCTTCTTCTTCTTCTTCTTCTTCTTCTTCTTCTTCTTCTTCTTCTTCTTCTTCTTCTTCTTCTTCTTCTTCTTCTTCTTCTTCTTCTTCTTCTTCTTCTTCTTCTTCTTCTTCTTCTTCTTCTATCTCTCCCTACTCCTTCTTCACGGCTAGGGGGAGCACTGAAATTACGAGGGGGGTGCGCTGTACTCCAGCCCACGAGGGGGTGGTACTGCTGTCGCAGACCGAGGGGGGGGGCATGACGAGGCAAGTGCAAAGGGAGGGGCTAGCTTTTTGTCGAGACCCCCTAGGGGGGGGAAGGTGGTGCCTTTAAGGTGGGGGGATGGTAAGGGGGAGGGGAGATGGCTGGCCGTCTAACGGCCACCACCCCCCACCTGGGGGGTTGCATGCCCCCTCTTATTACTACTCTCTCTCTCTTTCCCCGCCATGCACATGGTAGGGGGAGAGAGAGGGAGGGTAAAAAATTTGCCTTAAATTTTAAAAAAACCTTTATGGGGGGGTTCTTATGGGGGAAGGCACGGAGGAAGCACGAGGGGGTGGGGATATTACATCCTCTCCCCCTTAGAGGAATTGAGATGTTCTCATCTCGAGAAGACCTGGGGAAGACAAGCACTATTGGGGCTTACGACCTATGGGTTAAGACCCACCATGCATCCACTGTGCTACTCTTAATGTTTCAAGTAGTGCACTCATATTATTCGAATTAACCTTAGGTACAAGAGTAGAATCTATTCTCAATTACATGTCGACTAAGCTTCTAGGAATTTTAGTTCTCCTAATAAGGTTTAGTGGGCTCTAGATCTTCGTTTTCATCTGATTCGTCTATGTATCCATAGACTGCATCTGTGTAGCTTCGTTTACTTGGAGGCTCAATGTCTTCTAGACTTAGATCAAGGCAGTCTGCTTGGATGTGTCCTAGCTCATTACAATGGAAGCATTGACGGTAGGGACATCTCCTATGGATGTGCCCTATCTCTACGCATGTATGGCATCTCTTATCCTGATCTCCATAGTCATCTTTGCTACAATTGCCCAATTTAAGTTCTTAGACGATTGGATTTGCTCGAAGTAATGTGTCTTGCAAGTCCTTGGGCACATTGATTCCAATCGAGTGTTTATGGGTGGATTCAACCCAACACAGAATTTTGACACCTATTGTGTCATATCCATTGGGGGTGCATACTTTAGGAGTGAAACGAACTTCGAATAATATGCTTCAAGGGATAATCCTAGCTCCTTCAAGTCATAGAATTAATTAATCTTTTGTGTGCGGTAGGCAGGCGGCAGATACGTCCCTCGCACAACTTCCTTAAGCTTATCCCAAGTGATTGTCCCCTCCGAGATTGCTTGGTCTCTGCACCACACTTTCCACCAAAGTTTCGCTTCGCCTGTAAGCCTAAGTTTGGTGAGCATTGCTTGGTTTAGCAAGTGCAGTTCCTGCTGCCTCAAAATAGTCCTCCATGGACTACTTGAACAATCCTTCCCTTGCCATCAAACTCAGGTGGCTTAATTTGTTTGAGAAGGAACTTCTTCTCTTGAACCATAGCTATTATGTTAACATCTTATCACACGTTTCAAATATTACGTTAATACGACTAGCACAGCTTTTAGCCAAGTGATTTAATCACTTAACACCTTAGCTAACATTTACGATCAAGATTGACTATTATAAAAAGTCTTATTTATTCATGAGGGCATAACCCTTTGAGTACATTTATTTTGGATAAGTAGGATAAGCTAATTGATACATCAGTTTGGGGAAAATAGGATTGTGTTACAATCGGCTATAGGGACGGAATAGTAATATGGAGTGGGATCATGGATTTTTAGGAAACGATAAGTCATAGGAAGCTTGGGGTATCCCTTCCTTTGATACCCGTTCTTCTCATAGCGCCCTAACACTTTGATCCTGTCGGGCAGGGATCACCCGGGTCACTTCTTCATAGACATACTTGTTCTTCTTGACTTGCCGACCGCTAACATGCAAAGTTGCGTTTATATGAGCTTCGACAAAGATGAATAGCTTCACGATCTTTAAATCCTCCATCCACTTGATTCTCTTCAAGTTGGTCTGAAGGTATACAAGTCGATGGGCTGCTATGTAGTATATTCCTGAGTCTCCTGTCCATCTCTGCTCCGCATATAGAGATGAAGGGTTATAGATGCAATCCAGAATATCCATCATGCCAAGCCTCTGACGATAATTCGAAGCACGCATTATTGCAGTCATGAACATGACCTGGAACACCAAGAACTTGCTCCATGCTTCGTGACTCTGCAACCCAGCATCCATAAGTGAGTAAAGAAATGTTTTCAACAGAAAACACTACTCCGTTCTACTCATCTTCCCCTGTTTATCCCCTTATTCCCTTTATTTTCCTTCATTAAGTTCCCTTGTAATCTTTAGATCTCATTGGTTCACTCTGATACCAACTCTAACGTGCCTGGTCCTCAAATCGCGGGACATATCTTAGCAGTCCATTGAGAGATATATCTAGAAGATGCCACCTGACACTCCCAAGGAATGACATGGGGTTTGCCAACTAGGGTCTCTCGAGTCTTCCCCACACGGAAGTATCTGGCCGTTCCCAGTAGGATCAACCTGAGTCCAGGTTCTCGTAGTCGGGTCTTCCTAATAGTCTTCTAGTGTCGGTCTACAGCTGCTCCACTTTGCACAGATACAACTCGACCCAAGTACACTCATACCGCACTTGGTTCAAAGAGAATGGGAAACGAGAGGAATGCATCGCTCGACCTTTCTGCCTGTAGGGCATAGTCCCATTCCGGTCCCCTAAAACGGTATGAATTAAGGTTCTAACCAACATTGCCTAAGGTCATCCTCTGACTTTTTCCTAACATTTCTTGTTAACATTTCCTTTGAGGAAATCTCTTAGCTAACGGAGACCACCCTTCCGTAGGATAGACCCATTGGTCACATGCACCACGCTTCCCTCGGGGTTGTTTTAGTTATCTAATTACCTACCACATTATGTTTGACACATAAAAGCAGCTTCTTTAATTAAACCGTTAATCATAGGTTCCTTTATGTAATTTAGGGCACAGACACGAAGACAAGATAACAAGATCAAACACTTCCTTAACTTATCTTCAGATTAATGTTTGTCTCCCGCCCATACAAGAGAATTAAGTGTCCCTTTCTGCCTCCGTAGAAAAATCCTTCTATCTCCCGGCAATAAAAACCCAAAGGTTTATCCTACCAAGATTCTGCCTTGTAACTAGCATCAAGGCCTCGAGATCCCATCTTGAGTCATGTAGAACACTTGTGTAGGGTCCGGAGGCATTGGGATTTACAACCACAGCCCCCCCTGGCATCCAAGAGTCCTCCTACGCCAAGTAATTTCCACGGAGAGATCTCTCGCGGCAGGTTTGGTCCACATTCCCGGTGCGGATTCATAACCCCCTTGGTTAGGGTTTGGCTGTTCGCGAGGGGTAGCTAGCGCCATCCTTCCTGAATTATCCCTTTAGGAAATCATCCACAGTTAAAGCAACTAGCCCAATAACATTTTCCAGGGAAACGTCCCTTTTGTTCCCATGGCAATTTATCCTTACAGTTCCTGTCATGAAAATATAATCACTTGGATATTCATCCAAAACCACAACCAATCCTTAAGTATCCTTTCGGAAACAATCAAGCTAAAACAACCAGCCTAACATCCTTTAACTAGGAAAACATCCTTTCCTAATCCAGCAAGTAACCACTTTGCTTACTAACCTCTTTTCCATCTCAAACAAGGTCAACCCTCATTAGAATCATCAATGGTAAACCATCTCAACAAGTCCCTTAAGCCACAGTTGCATTGGAACTTAGCTTATCCCTACTTAAATCATTTTCAGCCTTGATATACTGCCTCCCTAAGGTTTACTCTCCCCCTTGGGATCTAGGGTTTCTCAAGGAACAACTTTAATGGTTATCTTCTAGTTCTTTTTAATGATCTATATGATTTCACCTTGACCTTTGTTAATCAAGTCTACCTATTTAGTGTAGAAGATCAACCCATCTTAAGCCCTTTAATGGCGAATACATGCATTTATATTTTTTGCGATACGTCGGATTAGGGTCTAACTTGCCCATCTTCTCTCTAAGATAACTTTTAACTTTATCCTACAATTTCAAGGCTATGATACAAAACTTGAATTCAAGCACTTCAATGTACGTTAAAATTGATGCAATCTTCCTATGCAACCTTGACACGCTTCTTGTTATACTTTATGCAATTTTCCTTCATTGCATCATCTATTGTTACTTGCTTTTCAGTCTCCTTTCCTATTCTTATCTAATGTAACACTAATGACTTTTACCTATTTTATGCACGCAATTCTACCTCTATTTAAGAATTCAAGATGCGTGAGAAGAATCTAAATCTTGGTACAACCTGGATATGAGTTATAGTTGCTAGAGGGTTGGTGGTATTCATGTCTCCGCTTGCATTGGATATGTTCCTAGCTCCGTTTGCAACTTCAGTACTTGTGCTTCTTGTAGCTCGTCTCTTGGGTGCCATCCTTGTGCGTTCTTGGTCTTGCAACCCTTGAGGTAAATCGACCGCTCTTGCCTTGGCAGAAGGAAGTGGTACAAGGGTTCACAAGGAATCTAAGGCCAATCGATGTGACATCAAACATGTATAACTCTTCTCCTTCTCTCTCCTTCTTCTTCTCCTTTTTTCTCCTCTCTCTCCCACTTCTTCTCCTTTTTTCTCTTCCTTCCTCTTCTTCTTCATCTTCTTCTCCTTCTCTCTCTCCCTCTAGTTCTTCTTCTTCTTCTTCTCCTTTTCTCTCTCTCCCTCTTCTTCTTCTTTTCTTCTCCTTTCTCTCTCTCCCTCTTATTCTTATTATTCTTCTCTTCTTCCCCTTCTCTCTCTCCCTCCTCCTCCTCCTCTTCTTCTTCTTCTCCTTCTCTCTCTCTCTCTCTTCTTCTTCTTCTTCTTCTTCTTCTTCTTCTTCTTCTTCTTCTTCTTCTTCTTCTTCTTCTTCTTCTTCTTCTTCTTCTTCTATCTCTCCCTACTCCTTTACGGCCAGGGGGCACTGAAATTACAAGGGCGGGCACATTGTACTCTAGCCCACGGGGGGTGTTGTTGCTGTTGTAGACGGGGGGCGTGACGAGGCAGGTGCAGAGGGAGGGGCTACCTTTTTGTCGAGACCCCCCGGGGGGGGGGGGGGGGGGGGGGGGAGGTGGTAAGGGGAAGGGGAGACAGCCGTCTAACAACCGCCACCCCCCACTTGGGGGGCTGCATGCCCCCCTCTTATTACTTCTCTCTCTCTCTCTCTCTCTCTCCACCATGCACATGGTAGGGGGAGAGAGAGGGAGGGTAAATTTTTTTTCCTTAAATTTAAAAAAAACCTTTAGGGGGGGTTCTTATGGGGGAAGGCACAGGGGAAGCAGCCGGGGGGGGAGGATATTACAATAGAAGATATATGGGATCCCATTCTTTCAAATTCTATTATAAATATTTATATTTGTACTTTATATGTAGAGATTAGAATAATTGACAAGCTTCTTAGGTTATATCTTGACTATGCATATTCAATTAAGCTATTTTTTTAAATTAGATGAGTGTATTGACAAATGCAATGCATATCTAAAAAATGGGTTTTCATGGGAGTCAAGTTTACTTAACAAAAGATCCAATATTTTCAAGAAAAACAAGCGATGTCTTGGTCGATGTCCCTATGGGACAAATGTTGCAAGTAAACTACGACTTGCATTTCTAAGAATGGAGATGTGGAGATACCTTGATGTCTTTCTAAAACTCCCCGGGCTAAAAAAGAAAATATACACATATCCAAAAGAGTTCAAATATTTAATTACAAACTTTGTTCAATAAATAAAGGAGGAATGGGGGGAAAAAGAATATCATGTTTTATTTGGTAAATAGAGAATATTTCATGCAAGTTTTCTTTGATAGATTTTCTAATGGTTTAAAATGATTATTGCTCTCTTGTATGCAGCACATCCCTCATATTCATGGGCCCTACTTTGTGGAGGAGTAGGTGCCCCCGCCCACCCAAACCCCCCCACCCCAACAACTTATAATGGCCGAGGCATGGAAAAATGTCACTATCAAGCATGTACAAGAAGTACAAGATATGGAGGAGGAGTTACAAAAAGCAATGCTCTTGAGGAACTCTATTCAATTGGTTTTTTCGACAACAACTTCAAATAATGAACACAAAAAATGACAATGAAACATGAGAATTCATACTATTTTATAGGATAGAAAAGTCTTCTCTTATAGAAAGCTATGGATTTTATATCTATTCTATTCACTACCAAAGCATAAGAAGAGAGGGCCAAGAAGTATCGTACTCTAGAAGTAGAATAGCTAGGACCATAACCAAAGATCCTAATTCCCATTGTCTTCTCCAAAAAATAACCTTGTGGGCATTATACTGTAACCCAAAGAAACCAAGTAGGCTTATAAGATCCTTTATACAGAGTATAGGACATGTTTCTTCCTCTGAGAAAGTGCTCTGGAATACTAAGAAAACATGAGGAGTCAATCATTAACTTTCTACTCTCTACCATATCCCAAGAAGTTATCAGAATTCACAATCTCTAAAGCTGCAAAAAAGGCAAATACAAAATGAAATTAGAACTCAACTTGTCAATGTATTTTACAAAATTAGAGATAATATTACCATTGGATTTTCATCATGCTCAAGTTTAGTTGGATTCCATAGATTAATTGATGATGATGTCCCATTAGTGTCTTTCAATTCTTTAACATACTCCGACCATTCTCTTCCAAAATTGGAAATTCTAAGTTAGTCCTAAGGATGATGAAGCTCCTCATTAATAATCTTCAACTCTTTCTCATCATCTCTTGCTTTGTTGAAACAGAGAGAAAGGACGTTCCCTACATCAATAAACTTGTCATCCACAATTTCTATATCTACTTTAAGTAACTATTCATTGGACTTATTCTTGACATCAACTATGCTATTTACAGCATCAAAAGGCTCTGCAATGATTGCTAAATAATAATCCTCTTCAAGATTAAAGAGCCTTTGGATATTTGATAGTAGTATGTATTCATTGTCCTTTATAGGAAAAGTTGGTAGAGAATGAACAATATAGCAAGAAGGGGAGTTAGGCATAGTATCTACATTTGCATGGCTTTCTTCAATAATGGTCTTAGCTCTAAATTGAGCAACATCCAAATTGTTAGCAATAGATGCTTCGTGTTGAGGGTCCACAAGCCCCTTTGTATCCTTCTTATCTACTAGCCCATCCAGTAGCAACATGAAAAAGCTAGAAGACTCTGGTACATCCAATTGTTGTTCATAAACTCTTATAGGACATTTAACAATAATATACACCATAAATGCAATAGACTTTGACATTGTCTTGCATTTCCTAGAATTATTAGAATAAATAAATACGTTGCATTAAACCTATCAAGAGAATGAGTTCCACACTTTCTTGTGAACATGGACTTCTCTATAGCTGAGGTCTCAATAGTTATATGAACATATTCATTTGTATCCTTTTCAACCACATGCAATGCTAGACTTTCAAACTCATCAAAGTGCTCCACACAAAAGTGTTTGCAAAGCTTCAACATATGATCAAGATCCCAATTAGGGTTGAAAATATCATTTCCAATTGCATAATAAGACA
Source organism: Lygodium microphyllum (assembly GCF_053477565.2). Classification (NCBI taxonomy): domain Eukaryota; kingdom Viridiplantae; phylum Streptophyta; class Polypodiopsida; order Schizaeales; family Lygodiaceae; genus Lygodium; species Lygodium microphyllum. Next base: position 65,920,651 of record NC_141157.1, read on the forward strand.
ACTCTATTCCATTTTGAAAAAAAAAATCAAGAACAAGATAGACCAAGAACCCCCAAAAGGTCACTTACCTTTTCCTAGAGATTTCTTAGGCATTTGCACACTTGCTACTAAGCATGGAGAAGAACCAAAATGAATTTTAGGATTCAAAGATGCAAGAGTACTAACTGGACCCCTTGACCTTGTAGAAAACAATCTTCTTCTTTTTCTCTTCTGTTTCTGCAAATCTAGGGAACCCTAAAAGCTTTCAAAATCAGACATCTCAAGTGATAGTGAAGATATCACATGAATAGACAAATCCACACAAGATTGAAAGTTCCTCCTCACTTCTGTCTTGAGAGCAATATATATGGTGAGAAAAAAATATGAAAATGATATAGGCAATGGTGTAATTGGGTCATATTATGATAGGGAACACAAAAGGGAAAAAGTAGGAAAGAAGGTCTAAGAGCGAGACCCAGAGAGAATGAAAAACAAGATGCAATATTGAAAAAAAAAACTATATGATAGACTAGCCATGCATTTTTATACATGACCTAACCAATGACATGTGGTGGATGGAGGTGGACACATGACATGCAAAAAAATACAAATGGTAGAGGCACAATACATGACCTGGCCAACTTGATAAGTGGTGGATGGAGGTGGACACATGGCTGGTAGAGAAGCACACGTGGCAGAGGTACAATAGACAAGCTAGACACGTGGCAGGAAGATGGCCTACATACCTCAACACATGGATGATACATGTACTAGAACCCGACCATTACAAACCCTAGCCAATTAGACCATGTGACATGTCAAGGAAGACCCTATGTATAGAAGACAAGGCTTGGCTAATGTGGACCATTTTTTCTCCCATGCAATGATGCTTTCAGGTCCCTCTCCCTTGTAGACATTGCATCGTATTTTTCCAACTTTGTTGTTCTGCATTTTTTGCCTCCATAATACAATACACATACTCTAATCCGCATACCTCACTATAGGCATCGTATCTTCAACTTGTAGAAGCCATTCACTCTTTCTCAATGTTTCGTATGATATAGTGTGATAAGTAGTCTTCACATATCTGGTTTGACGCACTGTATCTTCTTTGATTAAGATATAGTGTGAGTGTCTCCTTCTATGGCTATTTGTTCTCTAATATCATGTTGTATCTTGAACTACTACTCTGATGTCAAGGTCTAGTATCTTGTCACTTTTTTTCCTATCATTTTGTGTCAGTAGGGCAATGGTAGGCACACAACAAGGAAATTTTATATAGATAGGAAGAACAATGGAGGAAGGAGGAAATTATCAGCAACAGATCTTCCAGAGGCCTATCCTTCAGAGGCACCAAAAGTCGAGGCCATCAGAGGTTCTAAAGGTTGAGCCATTGAGGTTCCAGAGGTTGTTACCCTTGAGATGCCTCTTACACCTGGTTTTGCTTAGTCTCTAGCTTTGGAATCAAAATAATCTAGTGTAGAGGATGTGTCTTCTCCTGATTCTTAAGGCTAGGTCACAACACCTCCTTTGGTTGGTGATCAACTATTTAAGCTTGGTGAATAGTCCTCTCCTCCAACTGGCTACCAACCTCTCCTAGCACATCTGTCGGCCAAGTTGGACCCTCTTTTGTTCCAATTTGTGAGCCTTCCAAGCCACCAAAGACAAAGAGGAGGTTTAGGTTCTATTATATGCATAAGCATTTTAGTGAGATAAGGAAGGCCTAGAGAGTTACAAAGCATGTAATTCCAAAGAAAACTTTCATTAGATTTGTCAATGATATTTGTGACAAATTGTCAAGAGTGTCCCCACTGATTTGGCCTTCATAAAGAAATGACAACTTACATTGATTATTTGTCTATAGGAGGCAACTAAAGATTCTATCATTGACTTTATGAATGATGCTTATATTGTTGCTATTCATTCTCATAGGATCACCTTGATGAACAAGGATTTTAGCATGGTTAGTAGAATTAGGTACATGTTTGACAAGGTATTGAGGCCTTTGCCCACTACTAATAAAAAAAGCCTTTGAGATCGTTTCATTTCCCCAAAATTTTCCAGGAAAGTTAAAGAACCAAAGTTTGGGGATGTGGCTCACATGTACTTAATAAGGGGTGCAGCTCAACAAGAATCTATCTAGGAAGAAAAAAGGCAAGAGGTGATAGAAGTTGAGGATGATATTTGCAAGAGGAAAGTCGCTTCACTTGGCCCCATCAATTATGAGAGGATGGGTAAAGTGTATGGCCAAATGGTTGTCAATGTTTTTTACACTCATGAAAAAGAGAACTATCTTAATATTTCTCCTGAGGACAAGTCTGTGTTTGAGAAAAAATATATTCAATTGTTTGACTTTGTAGTTTATTGTTGCAGTATTAAGGTAAAGAATTTTGGTTCTAAATTTTTTTAAATACTGAATATGTATTGATTGTGCTATTGGTTTCAAATAAGTTTCTTGTGTTTTTGCTATTGGCTATAGGGAATTCATTGCTTTTCTTAGCCAAGATATCTCTAAAAGTATATTTGTTATTAATCCACTACTATTGATGGAATTGTTTTCAAGATCTAGCTCAAATATAACAATGCTTTTCAAGTCTTTTGATTGCATGACAAACTACCATATCTTTTTTCCTTATGTCAAAATGTATGCAATTTTCTAGAAGGGTCAACTTATATTCATTTATTCTCATTTTTATTGCTTACTACTGTTTTCTTTGTAGAGGGCATTGGAGTCTAATATATATGGACGTAATTGCTAGAGAAGTCATCTTCATGAACTCTCTTAGTGGTATTCATGGCCAAGTAAAAATGTACATTGAATGGAAAGATTCTTGTTTTCTATTAATGATTTATTTTAGCTATTTTTCTTTTTTAGTTACAAGTTTCCATTTGCAATGCTGGTAGGCTTGTGATTACCTTAGTGGACACCATATATGAGGATATTTTTTATCTTGGAAAACCATACAAGTTTCTCCTATAAGAAGTGCCATTGTAAAGTGATGTATATAATTGCGAACAGAGAGTGATTTCAAATGTTGATCCTTATCAATCCATTGACTTATTACATTTATTCCTTCAATCCAAATTACCCTGATTCATATATGTGATGGATAAGAGAGGGGTCATTGAGTTGATTTTGGACAAAGTAATCACACTAGTGTATGTCGACTCCCCTCTTCTACAAAAACTTTCAAAGGCTAAGGTAGTGGCAATAAGTAAGGGCAATGTAAAGGCAATGGAAATGGAAAGGGAAAGGGAAATGACAATGGTAAGGGAAAGTCAACCACAAAGACCACTACCATGAACTCAGAAAGAAAAGGAATACCAATGCTTTCTTTTGGGAAGTTTGATCCATCCCCCCCTTCATGTTGAAGAGAAGAGAGTACCTATCAAAGTAAAATTCTTCTAGTAGCCAAAGAAAAAAGCCCCTATGAGAAGACTAAAGATCTTTGAGGAAAGTGATGAAGAATCTACAGTGCCAAAGAATGAGAAGGTGCCAAAGATAGGAGAAATAGAGAAGCAAACAAAAACTTAGGAGGAAGCCTTATTATTTTTCCTTTGTGTACATTTGTACTACAATTTTGTAACTCATGATGTAATGAAATCCTTTCTATCCTATGTAAAGTGAAATAAAGTTATTTTTATATATTTGAAAGGTAACTTACTTCACAATGGCTTATAAGTTTATATTGAACAATATCCTTTTTAACAATGTCACTCAATGAGAGAGAATCTTGCAAATATTTCATATTTATTGCTCAAAACTTACAATTGTGGAAGGCAAACAACTCATGCAAGAGTAAAAATATTCAACTCATTTCCCAATTCTTGTGCTATTGACTTTGAACTTATATCCAGGGGATTTATTGTTTAGCATCTCCAACGTATCCCTTACATCCTTTAGACTCTAATTGGAAGTAACATTTACCTCCTTTGCTTCTTCATGTGGTATAACTTGCCCCTTAAGTTTAAAAGGTATGCAATTTGTATTAGAATCCAAGGGAATCCAAATACCCAATTTAAGTTTGTATCTCCTATAATCAAAGCCCAAAGTAAGAGTTTGTTGAGAGATGTTGTAAGACAAAGCCAAGGATTGGGGGCATGCACTACACCTCATGATATCACCCTTATGGTCGTATGCCTTAGACTTCCAAAGTGTTCATATAATGTTATCCAAATCCTCTTCCAAAAAATTTCTATGTATCCAAGACACCTCTATCCTTTGTAAATTTGTTATTTTGAAGCAAAAAACAAAGTTATGTAAGGGTAAAAACCATGATAAGTGTATTCTTCTCGAGATCTTTTCGATTATCATGGACTTTTGAATATCCTAATATATTTTTAATTTAAAACTCTACATCGTTGCCTTGTTAAGAATCTCCCAATTTAGAGATAAAAGACTTAGCGCAATGGTTGGCAAATCTTCGATATGTCCATGCATACCCACTCTAAGGGAACCACATACTATGCATAATATATAAAAACCCTACCTTCACTAAAAAAACCCACGCTGATCAACATAGATAATCTTGGAAAATATCTTAAGAATGGTATGTAAAGTTCCGCTTAGGCTTTCTATAGGCTACCACTCAATACTGCAAACCAAGATGCAACCAAGAATCATTATTTGTACTTTGTTAAATGAAAAAATATTACATACATTATTCAACTAAATACTTACAACGTTTTTGATAGGAAATGTGTTCATTTGGAGGCAAGTGAATATCCTTGGCCATGTAAACATGTTGCACCTTGATGAACCACCCTTCAAGCATAATTTTTAAGGAAATGATATGTCCCTTCTAGTGATATTTCATATCCTCTTGTTTTCTTCTTTTCACCTTGTGAGAGCCCTTTGCAAGATGGTAGCATGGTAACCCAATCATTTATGCTAAAGGTTTTGGGCTCCCAGTTTCCATATGCTCCCTGGCTATAGTAGATGGTGCAAGAATTTACAAAATGAGAAGAGAAACCTTTAGATGCCATGAAAAGAATGAATGCATAGAGAAAGAGGCTAAAAAAGAAAGGTGAATGAACTAAAAAGGAATATAAAGAAACCTAATGAAAATATATTGGGCACAAAAAAGAATATTGAAATATCTATTGACTTTCAAAAAGTCATTATTAACTTCATCCCATCTTTGTCGTGTCTTTTGTCAGATTTTGCAAGTAAATAAAGACTTTGGGACTACCAAAGCATGTCAAACTTTGGAGATTTCAACTAAAAAGGAGGAGAGAATCACAAAATGGACTCTACTATCTCCAGAAAAGAGTGACACATGAATACCATATTCTTACACATGTAGCAAACTCTCTTTGGTCCTTTTCTTAATCTTGTGATTAACAAAAGTGTATTTTTAAAAGCATTTTTGGCCTTGATGGGCAAGAGTGGCTCTCTCAAGGTTGCACACACAACAATATTCTCCTCTATTCAGTTTTTAGTTTTTATACATACGTTTTGAGTTTAAAGTTCCCCATATGTTGGCCACCTAACCCACGTTTTGGTCTTTTACCAAACCTCTTTTGATCTATGCATACATATTAGGATAATTTGACCTATCCTCTCAAAAGTGCATAGAATTTTGGTGACTTCACAGCCTCATCTAGCTATGTTCTTCTTGTCTAGCTCTGAGAAATTTTATAATTTGCATAGAAGCAAGATGGGCTCTATCTAATATTACAAAATAATAGTGCAACTATGAGTAGTTACCCATCACGGATACCCCTCTCCCTAAAGTAATTTAGTGCATTGCAAAAAGGAGTCATTCTTAAAAAATGTTTCTAGTACATTACACTTTTGCTAAACTTGGCCCTTCTTTTCCCTTTGTAGTCAATATTGATCCCCTCCTAGATGAGTATTAGTTCCATATCACTCATCATTGTAGGTGGTAAGTTGTAGCTTGCACCCAAGATGTGGAATGCTTGGGCTATTAAGATGTTGGCCTTTAATATTAGTGATATATTGTTAATGAGGGATGCTTCATTATACATGGTGGTGGTGGTTGAGGTTATTATTGGTGATGAAGTTACTAAAGAGGTGTTGAGTGTTGGTGGTATTGTTGACAAGAAATCCCTTTGGTGAATAAGACTTTACTTGAGAGTGTAGGATTGGAGCTCATAGAGGGTGGAAAAGCTGTCACTGATAAAAGGGGGTAGAATAAGCATCATCATAATAATATTTTGTATCTACAATGGAGAACCTCTTGTAAGTCACTCCCAAGGGGAAGTACTAGCCTTCTTTTTTGTACACATGACAAATTTTGATGGCTTGGGAGATGTGTCAAACTCCAAATAAGCTTGGAGTATTGTCCCACACTTGAGGACCCAAACCATGCATAGGCTATTGTGTAGACAATATGTGAGTAAGCATGCATACTTAGGTATTACTTAGTTAAAAGACAACTCCATTAGTGCTTCAGGGTTGCATAATTAATGAAGCAAGGGAATTTGAAATATGAAAAAGATTATCAATGTTGAGGGAAAAATGATACTTGAAGAAGACCATAGGAGACACAGTTGGTAGGTTTTATAAGTCATTTTTATATAAGCAGAGAGATTTTGAGGAATAGGATCTTCCATGATCTCAGGTCCTAACACTTTACACTATTAGTGCATTGCAACACACATAAAGGAGATGTTGATCCAAAATGATTGAAGCATGAGCCTTGATGTTATAGCAAGTATTGTTGTTGAAGAACCCTATACATTTGTAATGTTCTAGGTGTGTCGTCCCACCCCTTGGTAATCCCTGCACGTGTAGGGGGACTTAGGTGCAAGTTAATAAAGGATTAAAAGAAAACCTTAAAATAACAAAAAAATCAAACAATCTTTCAAACAGCATCGCTACCAATCCAATTAAGCCATCACCCTCAAAGCTAACATCCTCGACATCGTCAACAACACATTGATATCATCCATGAAGTTAACGAACATCCTCGGTGTCATCAAACTCACAATTGTCTCCACTCGATGATCATACCAAAGACAATCCAGAGCTTTTCTTGTTGCACTTTGCGATTTAAGGGAATAGGCCTTACGACTAAGGCTATAAAAAGCCTTAGCTAAGGCTAGTGCAAGGCGTAGGCTAATACTTTGGTTTTCCTCATTAGTTATTGAGAGAGAGAGAGAGAGAGAGAGAGAGAGAGAGAGAGAGAGAGAGAGAGAGAGAGAGAGAGAGAGAGAGAGAGAGAGAGAGAGAGAGAGAGAGAGAGAGAGAGAGAGAAGAGAAGAGGTGAAGAAGGAGAGAAGAGAAAAGGTGGTGAAGAAGAGAAGAGAAGAGAAGGAGGAAAAGAAGAGAAGAGAAGAAGAGAAGAAGAGAAAGACAAGAAAACAAGAGAATAGGGGAGTGGTAGAGAAGAAGAAAGGAAGAGGTAGATGAAGAGAAGAGGAGAATAGAGAGGGAGAGAGTAAAGAAGGAGAGAGTGTGGGACAAAGATAGCAAGAGGAGGTCACTATCAATCGCAAAGGATAGTGCATACAAGTTTAAATTGATGCATTTGTTGATTGAATTGAATAAAAATTCATAATATACTAAGTTTGCACAACATGATAAAAAGGAAAGTGCACTAGAACCCCTCAAGGCTAGTTGTGAGTCCCTTTTCCAAGGGGTATTAGCTGCTGCTTAGGAGAGTTTCAGACCAACCCTGATGGTGAGAGGTCAATTTGTAGGGGAATTCTTGGGCAAGAGGAATTGAGGGTGCCAAGGGGGTTGTGGCTAGTAAACTCTTAGACTATTAGGGATTTTCCAAAACCCTACGTGACTCAAGATGGACTTCCTAAGGCCCTGGTAATAGTTGGGGAGGAAATATTGAAAAATTAACAAGGCTATTTTTGCCTTCTCCTAGGCCAACTAGAGTGTGACCTTATTTAGTTGTGGTGATTTGAATCTAGCAATTTCTTGTGTAACTTCTCCACTTCTTTCTTCCTAGCTTTGAGAGCTAGATATTTAGAGACCCTATACCTAGTTGTTAGACTCCACAAGGAACTTCTTATAGGTTTCATGAATTCCATCCAATTTCTCTTGAAGTTTCTATCTAGCCTTTGTCACTTTTTCTTTATCCTTCTTGAGCTCTATACATAGCTTCTCTAGAGCTCCTATTCTACATGTTGTCCCTTACCCTATATGAGGTTCTTGTGTACTCTTGGATGATTCATAAAGATATGGTGATCTATTTTTTTGGTTTACAATCATGGGTTCTTTTGTCTTGGTGAGCTCACTAATCTTTATCTTCATTCTCCCTATTTGTGTCATCAACCCATGAAGGGTTGCCTAGTTAGAGAACTTTGATTCCTGAAAGATGAGAAGGATTGAAGCTTGCTTGGAAGAGTTATGGCAGGAGAGCAAGAGCAATAAAGAGAGAGAGACCGAATGGGAACTCCAATAGTCATAGCGTGTGACCAGGCCTTCCTTTATTCAAACTATCAAAGAATAAAGAATAGACGGTGAAAACAGGCGCATGCCACCTGCAGTGTGCAGTGGTAGGTATTGTCTGTGTAGTAATACATGAGCGGCTAGGCAAAGGCTCCTTTACCCCTAGCAACCTCCCACTTAAAGGCGCGAATCTGCCCCAGTGAAGAGTGAAAAGAAAAAGAAAAGATAGTACAATATACACATGTACAATAAGATAAGGAAAAACGTCATCTCATCCAACACCCATCAATCTCTTGAGGAAGGGAAAGTGCTCAATAGTGAGGATTTTTGTGAGTAGATATGCAGGATTTTCAATCAGTGGAGATCTTGACAAGGTCAACAGACTTGTCCTCCACGACCATACGTATGAAGTAATACCTCACCTCAATGTGTTTCATCTTCGCATGGAAGACCAGATTCTTGGCTAGTTGAATAGCACTCATAGAATTCAATGCAACGTAGGTATCACGGGATGTCTTAGTGTAAAGACACGAATCCATAGCACTCCTGCTCTACCCCTGTGATTGCATATCATAAAGTAGCTTATGCAAGCAAGCTACCTCACATGCAGCCATTGCTGCGCCCCTGTACTCAGCCTCTGTGCGCTCGACAAGGCAACTGTAGGCTGTTTCTTGCTGCTCCAAGTGACTGCAGCACTCCAAAAAGAGAACACATATCCACCGGTAGATCGTGTTGAGATATCGAGCTCCACTCGTGATATGCCAGGGTGACCGTTGTGCATTTATGTCACCGACTTGTCAGTTGCAGATATGGTTGGTACACCGCCCATGAATAATAGCTAGATGACAACTATCCTTATCTACTCTAGTTCGTGGCTCAGTTAGTATGCCACCTTAGTTAGTTGAGTTTGGTTTGAGACCCATATATAGGGTTCTTCTATTTCTATGTACTTGAGTTCTTTTTAGCTTACACAACTAAGAAGAGGAAAACTATTTTCAGCCTCCACCTTTGTGTGTATTCCCCCATTGTGCAAGCAAGAAAGCTACAAGTGAGACTTCTTCCTTCTCTCCCACAATCTTGACATGGTATCAGAGCCTTGTTTGTGGTAAGGAGCTCAAGAAAGCAAGCCAAGTTCGCGGTGTTCTGGTAAGAGGACCAGTGTTTCTTTCATTTTTCTGTTTGGGAGCAAGTCTCTGTAGGTAGCACAACCGGAAAGTGCAAGAGTGCATTGTCTTAGATTGAGGCGCCCTTCGTGGTGTATCTCTGTTTTTTTTATTTGAGGCCATTTCAGGGCCTGTTTTGGAGGCGGAAGTCTTTTGCACCGCACTCAAGAAAAGGCCCTGTTTTATACTGTGCGACCACTATTCTACAAGTCAGTGAAAAGTTACTGTAGAAATTGCATCGTATGCCTGTGTGCAGAGACATTGGGAGTTACAGAATCATCCTTGTTGCCTGTTGATGCAAAATCGTCACTAGGAAGTGATTGTGTGGTCAAATACCACTTTCGTCAGTTTTGCAGATTTGCCCTTGTGAGGCTGAAGCTGTGTTCTTTGCAGTGACAGAATTTTTTGTAGTGTTTTGTAATGGCGTCTGATTCTCTTTCACAGATTGTCACTGAAAAGCTTGACAAGAACAACTTCCAAGCATGGAAGTTTAGAATGATGAATTTCCTTATGGGAAAAGGATATTGGAAATTCGTTGCAGGAAATGAAGAAGAACCAGTTCTTCCTGATGTTCCCAATCAACAGCAAATGCAGGCACTTAAAACATGGCATGAGAGAGTCAGGAAAGTTATGTACTGGCTATCTGTCAGCATTTCAGACTCTATGATTTTGCAATCTGTAACTAGTTTGCAGATAAACCTTGCATTTATTCACTGCTAAACACCTTTGAACTTACGGATCTGAAATCTGCAACCTATGCACCTGTATACGATAGACACAACTAAAATTGTAGGGTATCTTGAAATGTTTTCCACAACCTTGCGGCTCTAAAATAGGGCCTGAAATGACCTCAGATGGCCAAAACAGCAGCGGGCATACCAAATCTCACTGCAACCTAAGATTTTTGCTCTGAGATTTTTACAATCTAAGAATTTTTGCGCACACCAAATCTCACTGCAATCTGAGATTTTTGCTTTGCCCTGCTTCTAGTGCCTCCACAGGCACTGTCCAAGAGAAAGAGTGGAAGAATGGGAGAGCTTCTTACCTGTGGCTTGCTTGCTCGAACCTTGCTTCTTCTCCTTCACTTCAGCTTTCGAAATCATCCTTTCTCAGTGGCGCAGCTCTGATACCATGTCAAGAATCGCATAGTGGGGGGACTTACTCAAGATGTTGCACCGAACACACACAGAATGCACAAGGAGAAGCTCACTCAAGAGACAAGAAGAGAGGTGGAGGCCAAAACGTTTTCTTGCTAGTTTCTTCTTCTTCTTCCACACACTTTACAATGTACACAAAGTATAGATAGGATACAACATAAAGGAAAGTGGCCTACTAAGTCAAACAATGCATAACTGACTACACTAGTCGACTGGCACTATAACTATGCTAGTTGTAAATAGGTGTAACAACCTGAATATAATAAGTAATGAGTCAGTGGCCATGTGAGAGTCATAATGACCACCGACGTGCTAAGTGTAGACGTGTTGACCCATCTAACCAGGTGGTCCATCATTAATGTCCACATGTGTTGAGCTTGTCATCTCAACAATCTTGGGTCCATTTAATGGCAACCTACTTCTTGAGTAGGTAGGTGAGGGGTGCAACAATCAAGGCATAATTCTTGATAAAGACACAATACCATCTTGTTAAACCCAAAAAGCTACAAATTTTGCTTACAGTGGTTGGAGGCGGCCAGTCTTGTACATCCTAGATCTACTGAAATTCTCTCTGCTGAACGATAAACCCTAAATACTTGATTTGCTTCTTGAAGAACACAACACTTCTTCTTCTTACCATACAGCTTGTAAGTCCACATTGTCTCAAGAACTATCCGCAGTTGTGACTTGTGACTTTCTTCATCCTTGGAATATGTTAAGATATTGTCAAAGAATACAAGGATGAAATCATCAAGATAAGGTCTAAATATATCTTGCATTAATTTGTTGAAGGTAGCAGGGGCGTTGGTTAATCCAAATGACATTACGATAAACTTGTAATGACAATACCTCTTGTGCTAAAAGCAGTTTTTGGGATATCTTTTTGCTTGATTCTCATCTAGTAATACCCTGATCTGAGATCAATCTTAGACAAAATCTTTGCTCCTTGTAGTTGATCAAGTAGTTCATTCGATCCTTGGAATCAGATATTTATTCTTGATTGTTACCTGATTTAGCCCTCGATAATCAATGCAAAGACGGAGAGTCCCATCCTTCTTTTTCTAAAATAACACCGGAGCTCCCCAGGGTGAGTTACTGGGTCTAATGTATCCCTGATCTAAGAGCTGTTTGAGTTGTTTCTTTGGTTCTATGGGTTCCAGAATGGACATTCGATATGGTCATTTTGGAACTAGTGCAGCTCCTGGTACTAGCTTCATTTTGTGGTCGACTTCTCCACTCTATGGTGGAAGTTTAGTTAATTCTTCAAGAAATATGTCAGCATATTCTCTAAGCTACAACAGTTCATCTTCGGCTTCTTTATCCTATTTAGTCTTGTTTAATTTGATTAGGTATACAGGTGAGCCTTTTCTTAAACGTTTAGTGATTCGAGAAGCTTTTGCTAATTGAATCTTCAGTTTTCCTACTTCTCCTTGTGTGGTCACTTGTTGTCCTACAAGATTCAAGAATGTGACTTGGCCCTTTTCACAATGAATATGAGCGTCATTGGGAATTAACTAGTCCATTCCTAACAGGCACTCATAGGTTCCCAGGAACATCACTTCGAATTTCATGTTGGTCTGATTGCCACCAAAATTAAACTCCACCTTACTTGTCTATTGTGTTAAGGAAACTTCTTTTCCATCAGCTAACTCAACTATCAGCCCATGTGCATGCATTATGTCTATGCCTAGTTTTCTAGCACACCTTGGTGATATGAATGAATGTGTGCTTCCACATTCAATCAAAATTTTAAAGGGTTACCGTTATAGGTTGATGGTGTTTGAATCACTGAGAATTATCGATTTGGTCCCTTCTTGTTGAGAGAGGTGTGAATTCTTGCTTTCTCCATGTCAGTTTCCAAGGTGGGACCTTCATCATCTTCTATTTCCTTGAGGGTTATGCTAGCAACTCTTCCTTGTTGAGATATCGAGCTCCACTCGTGATACGCCAGGGTGACCGTTGTATATTTATGTCACCGACTTGTCAGTTGCAGACGCGGTTGGTACACCGCCCATGAATAATAGCTACATGATAGCTATCCTTATCTACTCTAGTTCGTGGCTCAGTTAGTATGCCACCTTAGTTAGTTGAGTTTGGTTTGAGACCCATATATAGGGTTCTTCTATTTCTTTGTACTTGAGTTCTTTTGGCTTACACAACTAAGAAGAGGAAAACTGTTTTCAGCCTCCACCTTTGTGTGTCTTCCCCCATTGTGCAAGCAAGAAAGCTTCAAGCGAGACTCCTTCCTTCTCTCCCACAATCTTGACATGGTATCAGAGCCTTGTTCGTGGTAAGGAGCTCAAGAAAGCAAGCCAAGCTCGCGGTGTTCTGGTAAGAGGAGCAGTGTTGCTTTCATTTTCTGTTTTGGGAGCAGATCTCTGCAGGCAGCACAGTCGGAAATTGCAGGAGTGCATTGTCTCAGGTTGAGACGCCCTTCGCGGTGAAGCAAGAGGGCAGTATATGCTGCGGGAAAGGGCTTTAGCCCTTGGCGACCTTGTTTTTTTGATTTGAGGCCATTTCGGGGCCTGTTTTGCAGACTGAAGTTTTCTGCACGCACTCAGGAAAAGGCTCAGTTTTATGCTGTGCAACCACTGTTCTACAGGTCGGTGAAAAGTTACTGTAGAAATTGCATCGTATGCTTGTGCGCAGAGACATTGGGAGTTTCAGAATTATCCTTGGTTCCTATTTATGCAAAATCGTCACTAGGAAGTGACTGTGTGGTCAAATACCACTTTCGCCAGTTTTGCAGATTTGCCCTTGTGAGGGTGAAGCTGAGTTTTTGTAGTGACAGAATTTTTTGCAGTGCTCTGTAATGGCGTCTGACTCTCTTTCACAGATTGTAACTGAAAAGCTTGACAAGAACAACTTCCAGGCATGGAAGTTTAGAATGACGAATTTCCTTATGGGAAAAGGATATTGGGAATTTGTTGCAGGAAATGAAGAAGAACCAGTTCTTCCTGATGTTCCCAATCAACAGCAAATGCAGGCATTCAAAGCATGGCATGAGAGAGCCAGGAAAGTTATGTACTGGCTGTCTATCAGTATTTCAGACTCTATGATTGTGCATATTCAGGATGCAAGTACGCCAAAGGAGGCATGGGATACTCTGTCAAAGATGTATAGCACAAATACGCAAGCCAGGAAAATGCAGCTCAAGCAAGAGTTGCACAATGTGCAAAGAGAAAATATGAGCATCAATGACTACCACATGAAGGTGAAGAAGATTGCAGATGCACTTGCTTCCATTGGGTCGCCAGTGGAAGATGATGATTTAGTTTCTGTGACCTTGAATGGTCTAGGAAAGGATTATGCACAGTTTCGGACATCCATTTCAGTCCGTGAAAGATTTCCTAATTTTGAGGAGTTGATTGCTCTTCTAATTTCTGAGGAACAGAGAAATGGTGGTGCATCTTCTTCAGGAGGAACTTCAAAAGAAGCTGTCTTCTACTCAAATGCTGGAAGAGGTAGAGGCAGAGGTAGAGGAGGCCGATTTGGAGGCCATGGCAGAAATCAGAATATGCAGCAGACTCAAGAAAACCAGTCCTATGGAGGAGGACGTGGTAACTCAAGAGGCAGGGGGAGCCAAAGAGGTCGTGGTGGATGGCAAAGAGGCCAAAATGCAAACAGTAATGTTGAATGCTACTACTGTGGTAAAATGGGTCATATGGCTAAAGACTGCTATAAAAAGCAGAATGACATCATGAATGGAAAACTGCAACAAGGGAATTATGCATCTTCTAGTAGACAGGGTGATGACAGAAATGAGCATTTGTTCATGGTGCAGCACATGAACAATTCTATGACAAGTGCAGAAGAAAGCAATGATGTATGGTATGTTGACTCAGGTGCATCAAACCACATGACAGGTCATGCAGAATGGATGGAGGATGCAAGGAAAATGGAAAAACCAGGATTTGTGGAGACTGGTGATGATACTGCACATCCTATTGTGCAGATTGGAAAAATTCCCTTGTCTATGCAGGGTGGGAAAAAGAAATACCTGTCCGATGTATTTCATGTCCCGAATATCACCAAGAATCTGGTTTCAGTTGGTCAAATGGTTGAACAGGGCTTGCAGGTCAGATTTAATCCTCATGGATGCTTTGTTGAGGATATGAAAAATAAAGGTCGCTTGATAGCAAAAGGAAAGAAGAAGGGCAGAATGTTTACATTGGATGCAGACATGTCTGAATTGAGTGCAGCAATGTTTGCACATGGGACCGGTGTAGTTGCAGATATTGATATCTGGCATAAACGCATTGGTCATGTTAATGTACAGCGACTTAAATCAATGCAGGCCCAAAATATTGTTGCAAGATTGCCCAAATTCAAGGTTGCAGAAATGCATAAGGTATGTGAAGCCTGTCAGTTTGGAAAACAGGCAAGGAAACCATTTCCTAGACATGTTCAAGAGAGTGAGAAGCCATTGGAATTAATTCACTCTGATGTGTGGACAACTAAAGCTGCATCTCTTGGAGGCTGTCATTATTTTGTCAGTTTTATTGATGACTATAGCAGAAAAGTTTGGGTGTATTTTATGAAAAAGAAAAGTGAAGTTTTTGGGCATTTCAAAACTCTTAAAGCTATGGTTGAAAAAGAAACAGGCTTGCAGATAAAATGCCTAAGGTCAGATGGAGGGGGAGAGTACCTCTCAAATGAGTTTGCAAAGTTCTTGCAGGAGCATGGCATAAAGCAGCAATATTCATGCAGTTATACCCCACAACAAAATGGAATTGCAGAAAGGAAAAACAGGCATATTGGAGAGGTATCTCGTGCCATGCTCAATGAAAAAGACTTGCCAGATTTTTATTGGGCTGAAGCAGTTGCTACAGCAGTCTACATAATGAACAGGACTCCCACTGCAGCAATACATGGAATGACTCCAGAGGAGAGGTATACTGGTAGGAAACCAGATATTTCTCATTTGAAAATTTTTGGTTGCATTGCCTATGTACATGTGCCAGATGAGCTGAGATCCAAGTTGGATCCAAAAGCTGAGAAGTGCATCTTTATTGGTTACTCTCTGCAGCAAAAAGGGTATAGATGCTATAACCCTTCTACTCGTAAGTTTACAGTGAGCAGAGATGTTGTTTTTTATGAGATGAGTAGCTGGTATAAACCAGTAAATGTGATTGATGATGAAGATGCACAAAATGGTAATGCTACACAGAATTCACAGCAGCAGTCACAAAATATTAGTGGACCTGGAGCGTCCTCTAGCAGTGGTTCACATTCTTCGCCATGGACAGGCAGATTGAGATCAGGAGAATCTTCTCAAAGCAATGCAGATAGTGATATGCAGGTATCACGAAAAGGAAAAGAGAAGGTTGATCAGCCCATGTTTGATGTGAATGCAGGTCACTCTTATGTGGATGGTGAATCCAGTGGCTCAGAACAGAGCATTGATGATGAGTTGGGTATTCCTTCTATTGTTACACCTGGAGTAAGGAAGACCAGGGATGTTTTGAGAGCACCTGGGAGTGAACCTACTTTGCGCAGGTCTACAAGAGCTAGGTATCCTGTGGATAGGCTGGAATATGATGGATTTACAGCCATTCACTATGCATATATGGTCAAAGTGATACAGGAACCAGAACCCACATCTTTTGAGCAAGCCATGGGAAAAGAAAAATGGGAGAAAGCCATGGATGAAGAAATGGATGCCTTGGAAGCAAATGCTACATGGGAGTTAGTACCTTTGCCTAAAGGTAAGAATGCAATTGGCTGTAAGTGGGTTTATAAGGTGAAGCACAATGTTGATGGTTCTGTGAACAGATACAAGGCAAGATTAGTAGTCAAGGGGTATGCACAAACATATGGCATTGACTATGAAGAAACATTTAGTCCGGTTGCAAGGATGGCAACCGTAAGAGCAGTCATTGCTATGGCTGCATCAAAGGGATGGTCTTTACATCAGATGGATGTAAAGAATGCCTTCTTGCATGGTGATTTGCAAGAAGAGGTCTATATGGAGCAGCCACCAGGTTATGTGCATGCTGTTCATCCTGAGTTTGTTTGCAGGTTGAAGAAAGCCTTGTATGGCTTGAAGCAAGCACCTAGAGCATGGTCTGACAAGATAGGACAATATCTTGTCACTATTGGCTTTCAGATTTCCAAGGCAGATTTCTCACTTTATGTGAGAAAAACAGAGAAAGGTATTATGCTGCTTGTCATTTATGTTGATGATTTGATTATGACAGGTGACAGTGATGAAGATATCCTTCATGTGAAAATGCTATTGAAGCAGAAGTTTGAGATGAAGGATTTGGGAGAGCTGCGTTATTTCTTGGGCATTGAGGTGATTAGATCACCAAGTGGGATACAGCTCTTGCAGAGGCAGTATGGATTGGACATGCTGTCCAAATATGGGATGACAGGCTGTAAGCCTATTTCAGTTCCTTTGGAGCAAAATGTGAAGCTGAGCACAGATGCAGGTGAGCTTCTAGAAGACCCTGCTATGTACAGACGCATAGTAGGAAGTTTGATTTATATGACTATTACCAGGCCAGATTTGAGCTATGCTGTTGGATTGGTAAGTCAGTTTATGCAGGCTCCAAGGAAACCACATTTGGATGCGGCTAGACGCATACTTAGGTATGTGAAGTCCACATTGCAGTATGGACTATTTTATGAGACTGGGGTTCAGATACAGTTGCATGGATACACTGATGCTGATTGGGCTGGTAGTATTTCTGATAGACGATCTACCAGTGGATATGTATTCTCTTTTGGGAGTGCTGCAGTCACTTGGAGCAGCAAGAAACAGCCTACAGTTGCCTTGTCGAGCACAGAGGCTGAGTACAAGGGTGTAGCAATGGCTGCATGTGAGGTAGCTTGGTTGCATAAGCTACTTTATGATATGCATCAGTCTACAGATGGGCCAGTTGTCATTTATTGTGACAACATGAGTAGTATACACTTGGCAAATAACCCAGTCTATCATGCTAGAACAAAGCACATTGAGGTGCATTATCACTATGTGCGAGAGAGGGTTTTACTAGGTCTTATTGATCTAGTTTATGTCAGCACAGAGGATCAGGTAGCTGACATATTCACGAAGGCATTGGGCGCAGAGAAGCTGCGCAAGTTCAGAGACCTGCTTGGTGTGCAGGAATTGGGATTGAGCTCGAGGGGGAGTGTTGAGATATCGAGCTCCACTCGTGATACGCCAGGGTGACCGTTGTATATTTATGTCACTGACTTGTCAGTTGCAGACGCGGTTGGTACACCGCCCATGAATAATAGCTACATGATAGCTATCCTTATCTACTCTAGTTCGTGGCTCAGTTAGTATGCCACCTTAGTTAGTTGAGTTTGGTTTGAGACCCATATATAGGGTTCTTCTATTTCTTTGTACTTGAGTTCTTTTGGCTTACACAACTAAGAAGAGGAAAACTGTTTTCAACCTCCACCTTTGTGTGTCTTCCCCCATTGTGCAAGCAAGAAAGCTTCAAGCGAGACTCCTTCCTTCTCTCCCACAATCTTGACATTCCTCTAGCTGTGGCTGTCCGGCTCTAGTTGTTACAGAACTTGCTTTGGCATTCATTCTGTCTAAGTTTTGGGCATCACCTTTGGATGTGGCCAGCTTCATTACAATAATAGCACCTGAAAGTATCCTTATTACCACCAATAAAGTTCTCCACCATCGACATCTTAGCCTTCATGATATTAGCAGATTGGAATTGACCTTAGGCTCTTTTTGCATAGCCCCTAGTTATATTTCTATTTTAGAACTTATGATTCCAAGGCTGATGGACCTAAAAACGGGCCGGCATTGGCCCATGCACTAGCCGGGCCTCGTCACTACGCACAAGACAACCCCTCGGCCTCGCGGCCAGGAGCGTCTATCAAAATCTCTGCCTTCCTAAACATTGCGTTTGTATACGTTGTAGTCCAACTAATCCTAACCCAATATTACTCCTCAGAGGGAGTCCCTTTCACATAGCCAAAAGGCTCGAATCACATACACATGGGGTTCCTCATACGGCTGAATGCCGTCGACCCTCTGCGACTCTCCTACACCTTGGGGATTGGCCCCTCAGTGCGTCGCTCAACATCTAAATATTTCACACAAACGTCGCTCAAGGTACCAAATAAGCGTGTCCAGGAATGTACCATTGTCCTTACTTGATCTCCCCTTTGGGACCCGCGTCTACCTACAGCATGGGTACCTCACTGCCTCTCAACGTAGGTCATGTTCTAATAAACCAATTGCAATGCATGTCCAGGAGCTAATCACTAATACTTTTAAATTCTTTTTCATGCTCCATGCATTTGGTGGATGCCTAGTGCTCAAACATTCAGCAAAATAGTATCGTGCACAAGTGAAAAAACATTCTTTTAATGGTTTCCAACTACCGTTCGTGCTTCGTTGCATGGGCCTAGCACCGAGGTGATCCTCGTGCTACTAAGCTCTTAATTTTAATTATCATCCGTCCTAAATGCTATGCATAAAAATAAACAACTTTTCCATCATCTCACACGGCATTTAGACATATTTCAACTCCTCTACCCTTCCTCATTTAAATATTGCATCGTTGGATAGGTTTATAGGGTATTTTGACATCATTTTATGTGAAAAAAATCGGAAAAAGACACACTAGAACAAGAAGGTGGGGTTGAACTGAGGCAAATCCTCATGCTTCCGTTCCCACAAATATTCACAAACATTGCTCTTATTTATCCTTATTTTTCGAAACCCAAAATGTATTTTTCCCCTATTTTTTTAGGGTTTTTCCACCCTTTTCTTGTATTTTCCCTTATTTTCCTGCATTATTTAATTACTGAAAATTCAAAACAGGTTATGGGCTGTGGCCCTTAGTTCCTTCTTGCAGAAAAATGAAAGTTTAGTTGATATGGCTATTTACTTTCCCATTTTTATGCCAAAAACCCTCATTTTCCCTTGATTTTTCATGTTTTACGTGTTTTAGCATATTATTTTGAACCACAAAATGCATATTTTTCTGATTTTTTGATTATGACCAGCAAGAACTCATGGAAAACAGCAACATGAACAATTTTTAACCCACATGAACAACATTTCATCAATCAAAAGCTATAAAACCTCAAATTTCCTTTGAAAATTTTAAATTACCGCTTATTTGCGTGTTTCGGGTTTCATGTCCATGGCTGCAAATTTGGAAATCAGTAGCACTTCATGTCCAGCACAATCACCAATCACCATTTCCAGCCCGTGGAGCAATCCGATCCATGCCGTACAAGCCTCCATCATTCTTTCTTCTTCCTTCTTCTTCCCACATGAACTTTCCTTTAGAAGAGAGAGAGGGAGGAGAGAGAATGACTGATTTTCTCTCTCCCCCTATAGGCCACCATTCCCCACGTGGATCGAAGCGACATGGAGCGTGGATCGAATGTGGAAGCCCTCTGCCTTCGAATTCATGGCTTGCTTGACAGCAAAAAGCTCCATTTAGGGGGGGGGCGCGTTTTTTTCGGCGGCTGAAAAAACAGCCGCCGCCCCCCCTCCATGACGTTTTTTTTGAGAGGGGGGGGTGCCAAAGGTCACCCCCCTCTTTTCACACCCTTTGAAATTTCCAATTTGGCCCCCTTTTTGGGCACCCCGGCCGGTTTCGGGCCAACTTCCGCATATGAGCTCCGATTGACGTGCTGTAAATTTCTGGGCATCCGCCTCAGCATCTCGGACAGGCCTGCAGCTCCCACATCCTGTCCTAACTGACAGAAAAATTACTGAAAATCTGGATGTGTCACTTGGGCGCCCGTCGACTGCTTATGCTTAAAATCGTCCTAGATCGAGCAGCCGCCTTTGACGGTGAATATTTTTCCCTTGAAATTCATAATTTTTAGCTATTTTTAAGCACATTTCGGCACCTAAATTCCGCTCTCATTGGCGACCACGGGATAGGGCGACTCAGCCCGTCAAATCCACGAACATATCTGCTCATAAACAACCAAAGAAGCATCAAACTGATACAAAACAAATATATAATAAAACTCAGCACAATGCTCCCCCTACCCCTGGACAGAACCAAGGCATGACATCCACAAGGAGTAGGCCTACCATCATCTAATAGAAGATCCGAAGTGAGTCACTAACTAGCTGCTCCAACACAGCCAAACTAAAAACCCTATCAAAGAGGTTTCCCTAAGTGGTAGTCTGCACTACTTACCAACTAAAGACAACACAACTAGGGGCTCCTACAAGGCGAGGTCTCCTATAGCCTAATCAAAGAGTATTTTCCTTCAGTACAGTTCTTCTGTGAGAATTTTGATTTGATCAATATACTTGGGCATGTAAAAAGGAGGGAGCTGAGCGTAGTGACCCAAGGAGAACAGGGCATCGGTCTCAGGACCTGTCTCGGCACCCAAGAATCTACCAAGCCCTCGCAAGGCGACACTTAATCCTTTTTTAACGCTCACTTTTATTTTCGCTCCAACCTTCCTTGTTTTGTCATTTTTTTCCAGCAAGAAGCCACCCCTAGGAAGACAAGGTATGGGCCCCGGGTCTGATTCGTCCCCAGGAGCCTACCAGGCCTGCGCAAGGCAATGATCAACTGCTTATATATTTTCATTTCTTTTCTTTTCTTTGATAGGGGTTTGAACCCCTTTTTACACACCTTCGTATTTATATTCATCTTGTAGGATGTGCAAAGTTTCTGGGCATCATCTTTATTATCTTCTAGCAGGCTTCTCTAACTGCCTCACTACTAACAAGAACTCCTAGAACGGCTGCCTAGCAGGCTAGCAGGACAGGGCCACTAGGACTTCCTTCTAAAATAGGCCTTTCGATGTCGGACAATGTCTTGACAGGAGGCAATGACTACTCCGACCTTCCTCAAACATACTTAGCCTAAACCTGGGACTTCATGCCTTGATTGCCGATCCCCAACAAAAATATATCCCCTCGACAAGTACAAATACACATATAACGGGAAAGAAAGGTACTCGTAAAGGAGAGATGTCACCTGGATGGCCATAAGAAGCTTCCATCGCAACAAAGGCTCCTTCGGGCTCCACCAACATTCACGAACCCGAAACCTGTCCAGCACAACACTTAAAACAAAAACCCAATTAAACGCACCCGCACTAGACAGGGAAATGGCCCTCTTGGCCTAATGAAATCAGACATGACTCTGCTACAAAACTGAATCGGCCCTCTTGGCCTAATGAAACCAAACAATACTATGCATAACATCCTCCTGGAAACAACTATGATAGATATCAAAGCATACCATTCCCAGGGGAACAAAGGCTCGTAGCCCTAAACTAGATGCATTAGATTATGACCTATCCCTCCTGCGTATATCGCAAGAGGTGTTCGCATCACATGTCGTCTAACCAGTCTGTGGGTCCAAGATAATAAAGGCAGATGAGTCTCGCTTACCCTCTGCATCACCCAGATCAACCATCGTCTGCCAAAGAGGGCATGTTCAGAAAGCATACCCCACAAGCGACCAGGTCCTGTCTCATCGTCAATAGATATATCAGGACAAGGGCCACAATTAAAGAAGAGGTCCTCTTCATACGCGAAATTAGCCAATGAATCGGCAAACTGATTCCAATTCCGTGGAATCAGCTGAAAAGACACTCTATCAAATTCGTCTAGCAGGGCTATGGCAGTATGATGGTACATACAAAGGGTGGGGTTTCGTACCATGTACGTCCCATTGAGTTGATTTAAAACCAACTGAGAGTCCCCTTTCACCAACAAATGGCGGATACCACCCTTCTTCGCAATATTCAAACCCATAATCAGGGCTTTGTATTCTGCCATATTATTGGTAAAATTCACCCCGAGATAAGCAGCTAACTTCATGACAATGCGTCGTCAGGGGTCTCGGATGACAACTCCTACACTTCCTTTTTTGCATGGACCCCTGGACGCCCCATCAAAGTACAAGGTGTACGTCCATAAAGGGTTTACATATCCTGCCATCCTGGACTCTACTCGTAATTATGGTAATCGAAATTCAGCATATTCAACGGGTGGATTGTAGGCTCCATCCCTCCATCGTCATTGAATTCAACAGGGATGCTCGTCAAAATTTGTAAACAGTGATGGCAGAAGACCCTGATCTCCCAAATAAATGTCCCGCCTTCTTGCTCAATCACCTTGTATCCTTTGCTCCACCAAATGAGCTTTCCCTGATGATACCTTTGTTCCAAATATGGGTGTTCCAAATAAGGGATCAGACGACCCATCAACCTCTATCACGATTTCCTTGCAGATGTTTGATCGATCTCTCCTAGACCTGCAAGGCAGTCATAGCATTAGTGCAATTAGAAATAATAAGGCTTAATCTTATTAAGATTAACCTTATTTTTAAATTCTGTCCCCTCAAGGTTAGCTAACAACACTGTGGATTTATTCTTTCCTATTCTAACGATCCTATAGGGCCCATCCCATTTGGGTTCTAGCTTGCCTGGGAATAATTCACGTCGTGCATCATAATACAGAACAAGCTGTCCTTTCTTGAAGGTGTATTTCTTGGCTTTGATGTCGTGTAACTGCTTCATTCGGTGCTTCGCCACTTCTTGGTGCAATAAGCTCTGTAGTTTAAGCTCATCTAAATGTGCCAGTGTCGTCAAGCGCTCAAAAAGTGCATCTTCATCGCTCAAAGAATGATTGATGGCAAACCGAATAGTCGGCAGCTCAATCTCTAAAGGCAAGACACACTCCTCCCCATATACTAACTTGAACGGGGTATGGCCAGTGGCTCGTTTGAAAGTCGTATTATAAGCCCACACTGCCACGTATAACTTTTTATCCCAATCCCTTTTCTTTTTCGACACAATTTTGGACAGGATGCCCACAAGCTGCTTGTTGGTGCTTTCAACTTGCCCATTGGCTTGCGGATTATATGGGGTTGTCTTGTTATGCTTGATTTGCCACATCTCTGTCAAACCTTTAATCGCCTTATTCAGGAAATGGGTTCCGCGGTCCAACACTAATTCTTTCGGCGGACCAAACCGGCATATTATCTGCTCTAAAAGGAAACTAGCAGTTTCTTTAGCATCATCTTTCCTTGTTGCACGTGCTTCTGACCACTTCGTGAAGTAGTCGGTTGCTACAATGATGTACCGCTTTTGCGTAGTCGACGACGGAGTAATAGGTCCCACAAAGTCTATTCCCCACTTCTCGAATGGAAGCATCGCCATAATAGGGTTGAGTGGTCGTTTCCTATTCTCTCGACTATCATGTCGTTGACAAATATCGCATCGCTTAACATACGCAAACGCATCCTGGAAGATGGTAGGCCACCAATAACCTGCTCTTAAAGCCTTTTGTGCTGTAAGCCGTCCAGCAAAATGGCCACCGCAAGCAGAATCATGGCACTCTTCCAAAATGAATGGCACCTCGTCAGGCATCACACACCGGCGATAGATATCATCAACCCCTTGCCGATATAATGTACCTGCGATCAAAGCAAACTTTAACGCTTGCTACTTAATTTTCCTTTTCTCAGCCTTAGATAATTCGGATCCCGCCTCTCCTGTTGATAAATAATGTGTTATTGCAGCATACCAGGAGGGGATAGATGCCGTATCTATTTTAAATAACAACTCCATGTCACTACCTTCAGCCACAGATTCTTTCGGCTCCCCAAAGTCCACTAGACATTCCACGATGCCTTGCAACCTTGGTGGCTTACTCCTAATTTCATAATCAAATTCCTGCAAAGTGATTAACCACTTCGCTAGACGATCAGGCGGCTGTAGCTTATTCATCAATAATCAAAGCCCCTCCGCCTTCGTATAAAGCACGAATTTCTCATAGAGAATGTAATGCCTGAATTTCTTGGTCCCAAAGACCATCGCTAGACACAATTTCTCCATGTAAGTATAGTTGATTTCGGATACCCCCAGCTTCCGGCTAGCAAAAGCAATCGGGTGGTACCACTTCTCTTCCCAAATTTGGGCTAAACAGCAGCAGCTGATACTATACATGGTGGCTGCTGAGAATATATAGAACACCTCTCCTCTTTTAGGTGCTTTTAAAACGGGCGCTCTTGCTAGCTCTTGTTTCACATCCTCGAATGCTACCTTACAAGGGTCACCCCATACAAACGAACAGCTAAAGGACAATAAATTTGTAAGCGGCAACGTTCTTTCTGCTAAGGCGTTGATGAATCTACGGTAGTAACCAACCGAAGACAGAAAGCTATGCACTTCCTTCGGAGTGCGTGGTGGACCCATGGCAACTATAACTTTGACCTTCTCGGGGTCTGTCGCAATTCCCACCGAACTGACTACATGACCCAGCAACAGCCCATAAGGTACTCCAAAAACACACTTCCGTGGGTTTAGGGCGATGCAAAATTGTCTACAGCGCTCAAAGCATTTCCTTAAAATGAGCAACTGCCTTCCTCTCACGGTGGCAACCCTTAAGTCATCAATAAACACCTTCAACTCTTCAGGGGATATGTCACCGAATGTCTTATCTGTTGTTCGTTGCCACGAACCAGGCGCATTGCATAAACCAAAGGCCATCACATGGTACGCAAAAGTACCAAATACAGTGATGAAAGTTGTTTTCAACTTGTCCTCTTCTGCAATTGCCATTTGGTTGTATCCTGCAAAGCAATCCATAAACGAATATATCTCCCTACCCGCTAATTGATCCAAAATCTGGTCAATAAATGGCAATGGGTAGTAGTCCTTAACTGTCTGCTTATTCAGCTCCCTAAAGTCTACACACAAACGGATTTGATTATTCTTCTTCTTTCTAATCACAACTGGCGAACACCATTCCGTGTGTTGTACAGGAAAAATCAAACCCGCTTTCCGAAGCTTCTGTAACTCTTCAAATAGGCCGTTCCTCAGTTCAAAAGGCATACGCCTTACTTTCTGCCGTACAGGACGACTACCCTCTTTCAATGGAATTGTATGAACAGTAAGACTAGGAGGAATGCCTCTTAACTCATCATAACTCCAGGCAAAGATATCACGGAATTCCTGGATCAAGGCCACATAGTCCTCCCTTTCTGCTGAGCTGAGCATAGAACCTAATTTGATTGGCCGCGAATCACCAAGCGTACCAAGGTCTAGCTCGATAACATCTGCATCTCTTATACGATCTTGGCCCTCTATCGGCTTATTCAAAGTGATCTGAGATGTCCTCTGTGGTGGATCCTTCTTTGGACTCATCACTCGATGATGTCTCACTGCCAGATAAATCTTCTAATGTCTCCAATTCTGTAGAAGATAGAGGAGCTCTCTCACTCTGCGGGGACTTAGGATAAGCATCAACCACCACACGCTGGGCACCTCTGCCAAATGTCAGTCGACCGGCGGGTATATCCACTTGGCAATCCGCTTGCAAGATCCAAGGTCATCCGAGTAATACTTGGTAACTTGGCCGGCCTGCAAAACAAATCACCCTAAAGTCCAACAGGCATTCTACATTTGCAACAGTGACATGGACCTTAGTAATGCAGCCTTCTGGCTGTCTCAAACTATCATCTGCCATTCTGAGAATTGTGGAGGTATCCTTCTGGATCGCAAGACCCAACCTTTCCATCAGTTCAGAACTCATAATGTTAACAGATGATCCCGTGTCGACAATGGCATAATCTACTAATATCCCATCAACATAGGCTGTAACCCTTGGGCAATGCTTCTCAGCATACTCGAACCAGCCATCACCAACTCGTGCAATACCCAAAGGTTCTACGATATACCCGGTACGTAGGATCTTTCTAAATTCCTTGCGTACTCCTGGGGAAAGCTTAAGAAGCTGTAAAAGATTCACATCCGGCTTGACTTCGCAAAGAGAGCTCGCCAAATCGAATTCATGATAGTTCGATAGAGCTCGCTTTTCACGCCAAACCATCCGCTCTTTAGGTCGTTGAACCGGCTTTATTGCCTCTTTCTTAACTTTCACCTTCTTCCTTGGTGGTTCCTTATCGGCTTTACTTTCTACGGGCTTCAAAGGTCCCCCTTCCATGGAAGGGTCCAAAACTTGCATTCCTTTGTCGCCTTGTTTAGGGTTTCCGTCGGCAGGCTTATCCTTGTCGGCTTCTCTACCCTTTTGACCTCTTGTAAGTACAGCTCGCAAATTAGAGGTTTCAGCATCATTAACGCGTACAGCCTCAATCAAACTAAACCCACTACCACTAGGTAGCTCCTCCACTGTAGTCTTTGGTCGTTGAAGTATTTGTTTAGGCCCATCTTCTCGCTGGGAATCACTTCCTTGGGCACGATGATTAACAGGCCCTGGTTGCCGACTTCCTCGCTAGAGAGAACTGATCTTACTCCAGCAAGTAGCTGCTAAATGGCCGGATTTTCCACAAATGTTGCACTTAACATTTGGGCAATTTCTTGGATAGTGCTGCCCACCACACCATTTGCAACTAAACCTCGACGGTGCACCCTCCTCTGGGTATCTACTTCCTATCAAATTTTATTGTTTTTTAAGGAAGTTGACATCAACGGCTATTTGCCGATACTGCTCCGTAATCATGTCGGTATAATGCTTCATCATGTCCTTAACCTCGCCAAGAACATTGGAAGAACTCGACTCATAGCCTTGGTCATTACCATGTCGTTCCATCGGCCTAACAATTCGATTAGGCACTGGTTGTTGAGCCACAGGCATGATGTTAGAATTGACCGCCTGGCCTCCACCACTTGAAGCCATTTGACTGCCCGTAGGCATCGACATGCTAGGGGAACCTGGTAATAAAGGGACATTCTGCGTCATGTTTCCTCTCCCATTAGGGTTAGCCATCGCCATCCCTTGACCACTACTGCCATTGGTCATTGCCATATTGTTTCCCAATACTAAACCCATATTCGAATTGCCTCGAGAAGCATAGGCTGCTTGTAGTCGGGATTCCACCTCTTGTGCTCGTGTAATGGCAGTATCTATATCCCCCAAGGGAACACTACTCAACTGCAATTGGATATTAAAGTCCAAACCATGTAGGAAATATTGCAATTGGGCAGCTGCGGGGATAGGAATAGAGGTGTCCAACTTACGGAAAACCTCTTTTATCTTCTTCGCATAAGCACGAATATCCTCGTGTGGTTCTTGGCGGGTCACGTTGAGTACACACAACCAATATTGCCCACCCCTTTCAGGGGCAAACTCCCTTCGAAAAGCTCCATAAAATGAATCAATATTCAATATGGTTCCGGCTTCTAAACCATGATACCATATAGCGGCTCTTCCTTTGAGAGTCATATTGAAGAACATTATTAAATGTCCTTCTTCTTGAATGCGACAATTAAACATCAGCTTTTGAAACTCCCTAATGTGGAGTTCCGCATCTTCCTCAACTAGCCCATTAAAAATGGGTAGCGGGTAACCTAGAGCCGGTAAATCCGTCATTCCTGCTGGAATTGCAATAGGTTGCGCCATGACAAGGATTGGATTTGCACTAGGAATAGGGGACGGTGGGTTTACACCTCCCGCAATTGACGTGGACTGGCTTATGGCAGGAAGGGGAGCACTAGAGCTTTCACCTTCTCCTAACTTGCTGCTTGTGGCCCCAAGACCACTAGATCCACTCCCTCGTAAGGGTTCAGCACCGCTACGCTTAGGGGAATATCTCCTAAAAATTTCAGCACGTCGCCTAGCTCTTTCGTCTCTTTCTTGCTTTTGGATTTCTGCTAGACGATGCTTATCAATAAATAACAGATCAATCTCAGTATCCTTTGGCATAAACTGCTAGTTGGTCCCTAAACAACCAGGATTCGAGAACCGCCACTTTTAAGCGGCTCCCGGCAGACGCACCACTGATGAACCTAAAAACGGGCTGGCACTGGCTCATGCACTAGCCGGGCCTCATCACTACGCACAAGACAACCCCTCGGCCTCGCGGCTAGGAGCGTCTATCAAAATCTCTGCCTTCCTAAACATTGCGTTTGTATACGTTGTAGTCCAACTGATCCTAACCCAATATTACTCCTCAGAGGGAGTCCCTTTCACATAGCCAAAAGGCTCGAATCACATACACATGGGGTTTCTCCTACGGCTGAATGCCGTCGACCCTCTGCGACTCTCCTACACCTTGGGGATTGGCCCCTCAGTGCATCGCTCAACATCTAAACATTTCACACAAACGTCGCTCAAGGTACCAAATAAGCGTGTCCAGGAATGTACCATTGTCCTTACTTGATCTCCCCTTTGGGACCCGCGTCTACCTACAACATGGGTACCTCACTGCCTCTCAATGTAGGTCATGTTCTAATAAACCAATTGCAATGCATGTCCAGGAGCTAATCACTGATACTTTTAAATTCTTTTTCATGCTCCATGTATTTGGTGGATGCCTAGTGCTCAAACATTCAGCAAAATAGTATCGTGCACAAGTGAAAAAACATTCTTTTAATGGTTTCCAACTACCGTTCGTGCTTCGTTGCATGGGCCTAGCACCGAGGTGATCCTCGTGCTACTAAGCTCTTAATTTTAATTATCATCCGTCCTAAATGCTATGCATAAAAATAAACAACTTTTCCATCATCTCACACGGCATTTAGACATATTTCAACTCCTCTAGCCTTCCTCGTTTAAATATTGCATCGTTGGATAGGTTTATAGGGTATTTTGACATCATTTTATGTGAAAAAACCGGAAAAAGACACACTAGAACAAGAAGGTGGGGTTGAACTGAGGCAAATCCTCATGCTTCCGTTCCCACAAACATTCACAAATATTGCTCTTATTTTTATCCTTATTTTTCAAAACCCAAAATGTATTTTTCCCCTATTTTTTTAGGGTTTTTCCACCCTTTTCTTGTATTTTCCCTTATTTTCCTGCATTATTTAATTACTGAAAATTCAAAACAGGTTATGGGCTGTGGCCCTTTGTTCCTTCTTGCAGAAAAATGAAAGTTTAGTTGATATGCCTATTTACTTTCCCATTTTTATGCCAAAAACCCTCATTTTCCCTTGATTTTTCATGTTTTACGTGTTTTAGCATATTATTTTGAACCACAAAATGCATATTTTTCTGATTTTTTGATTATGACCAACAAGAACTCATGGAAAACAGCAACATGAACAATTTTTAACCCACATGAACAACATTTCATCAATCAAAAGCTATAAAACCTCAAATTTCCTTTGAAAAATTTAAATTACCACTTATTTGCGTGTTTCGGGTTTCATGTCCATGGCTGCAAATTTGGAAATTAGCAGCACTTCATGTCCAGCACAATCACCAATCACCATTTCCAGCCCGTGGAGCAATCCGATCCATGCCGGACAAGCCTCCATCATTCTTTCTTCTTCCTTCTTCTTCCCACATGAACTTGCCTTTAGAAGAGAGAGAGGGAGGAGAGAGAAAGACTGATTTTCTCTCTCCCCCTATAGGCCACCATTCCCCGCGTGGATCGAAGCGACATGGAGCGTGGATCGAATGTGGAAGCCCTTTGCCTTCGGATTCATGGCTTGCTTGACAACAAAAAGCTCCATTTAGGGGGGGGGGGGGGGGGGGGGGGGCGCGTTTTTTTCGGCGGCTGAAAAAACAGCCGCCGCCCCCCCTCCATGACGTTTTTTTTGAGAGGGGGGGTGCCAAAGGTCACCCCCCTCTCTTCACACCCTTTGAAATTTCCAATTTGGCCCCCTTTTTGGGCACCCCGACTGGTTTCGAGCCAACTTCCGCATACGAGCTCCAATTGACGTGCTGTAAATTTCTGGGCATCCGCCTCGGCATCCCGGACAGGCCTGCAGCTCCCACATCCTGTCCTGACTGACATAAAAATTACTAAAAATCTGGATGTGTCACTTGGGCGCCCGTCGACTGCTTATGCTTAAAATCATCCTAGATCGAGCCGCCGCCTTTGACGGTGAATATTTTTCCCTTGAAATTCATAATTTTTAGCTATTTTTAAGCACGTTCTGGCACCTAAATTCCGCTCTCAAAGGCTTATTGTTTCTTGGTTTGGACTGGAGTTCCTGTACAATCGGTCTTGCTCTTATTAATTCATCTTGGAGGTCGGATGGACACATTGCTTCAAGCCGTGTGTTCAGGGGATCATCCAATCCGTGGCAAAACTTGGATACTTGTTACGCAATGTCCATAGACATTGCATACTTGAGAAGTGCTACAAACTTCAAGTAATAGGCTTCCAATGTCATTGCAAGTTGCTTTAGACCAAAGAATTCATTCATCTTTTGTGTGTAGTATGCTAGCAGAAGATACCGACCTTGCATTGCATCCTTTAATGCGTCCCAACTAACAGACGCTTTAGAGATTCCTTGGTCTTTACACCATTGTTTCCACCAAATTCAGGCTTCTCTTTTTAGCTTTATCTTGCCAATCATTTCTTGATTAGCTGGGGTAATTCTAGCAATAATGAAATAATCTTCCATGGACTCAACCCATATTTTTGCTTCAACCTCGATGTCTTTTCCTTGGCCATCAAACTCAGGTGGTTTGATTTGCTTAAGTAGGAACTCGTTTTCTTGGATCTCAGCAGCATTAAGGGTAGGAACGGCTTCCTATGGTATCGTAAGATTTTCTCTAGTTAGCTCTACGAATGTTATCATACAATTTGCTCGTAACTTTTCAAAAAGACAAATCATTTCAGAAGAATAGAAATGCTTTATATTAAAATTTCAAAGAAGATTACATCATGATAGAGTTTTCTGAATGAACTTAAGGAATCTAACCACATATTTTAGATATATCTACTGACTCATAATTCTTAATTGCTAGAATGGTAACCAATTTCATATCCAATGGATAGAAAAAATAATATCTTTTGCTGTAGGGGATAAATACATGGTTTAATTTGAGATCGCTGGTTATTTTGGAGAGAGGATTTCTTTAATACAATTTAGGCATGGCATTTGGATACATCCATTGGGTAATAATCGGGATTTGAAGAATGGATATCTAAAGACACTTTAAAGTAAGATCAAGAAGTCCACCTTTGACGTAATTGTGGCGTTTAGAGCAGCCAACAACTATGATTCAGTCCGCTGGGATGACCTTTGTCACTTTCTCATAAATATATGGATTTAGTTTAACTTCCTAGCCTCTAGTGAACAAAGTTGAATTCACTCTGGCTTCATGGAATAAATAAACCTTCATGACTTTAAGGTTTTCCATCCATCTTATCCTCTTCAAATTGGTCTGAAGGAAGGCAAAACAATTTGCATTGATATAACAAATTCCACCGCATATCATCCAACGTCTTTCTTGATATAGTGGAGAAGGATTGTAGATGCGATCCAAAATCCACATTACTTGCATTCTCCATCCATAATCCGTAGAATGCATTGCCAATGTAAACATTGCTTGGAAGACTAGAAATTTCTTCCAATCTTCGTCTCTCTGTGGTATGATTTAAAAAAAGCACATATCAGCAAAAGAGAGGTGAAAATGTCTCACATTTCAAGCTACATTTACCAAGTTTTTTAAATTTCTTTTTGTTTTGATACCACTTGTAACGTACCTACCTTGATTTCTTGACAGCGAAAGTTTTAGTAGTTTCCCAGACTTTACCTTCTAGCCATCACTATCCATACTCTAATTAGAATTATCAGATTTTGTTGGCTAGTTAACCCTAGGTCTACCCCACAAGGGAAGCATCCTGTCATTACCCACAGAGGACCTAATAGTTACCTATCAGCAACTAACTCACATTCGAAGGTGTCCTTTGAGAGGCTTCTTGTTCGAAAGGAGCAACTGCCATTACCCTTAGTTCATGGAGTACAACACTTTTTTCTAGTGGTAGACTAAGGATTTATGAAATCCCTTGCAGTGCTCTGGCACATCCACCATACCTTTCCCCTAATAAAATTTATAGTTCGGGTTTTGAGACCAAACCCTAAGTAAGTCAGTGAATCGACCCTTCCTAAAGTTTCTTCCTAGTGTTTGTTTTTGGAGAAACCTCTCGGCTAACCGAGACCACCCTGTCATAGGACTGGATTCGTCAAGAATCCATCCATCCACTTCCCTCTATGGAAGTTCTTAGTTATCCAATTACCTACCACATTACATGAAACGTATAAAAACAACTTCATTAATTAAAATCCTTTTATGCACAGTTGTTCATTTACGTAATTTACTCACGAACATACAATCAAAATAAAACAATTTCATTTATTATATTCCATAATGTGTTTTCTCCTGCCCATACAGGAGAAAAATTACAATTTCATATGCTACCTCATCCGGCACATCTACACGTCACCAAGATCAAATTCACATATAGCTAGCATTTATAGGTGTTCCAAGTAGAACTCAGGCCATACAAGGGACCAAGTAGTTCCTAGGTGTAAAAATGGATTTACTAGCCAGATGCCCCTTGGCACCCTATCCACCTCCTACTTAATACGATCCTTGCTGGGAGACCTCTCACCATCGGAGCCGGTGCATGATTTCGCAACAGTAAAAACATCCCCTCTTGGTATGGGTTTTTAGCACCTATCCTTGGGGGAGTATAGGGCTCCTAAATTTTATCTGTTCCAATACTTAATTCAATCAGGATCTAATCTAAAAGATCACAAACAATATTGATGTCTGCAAACAATCATGACTTCAATCAATCATGCAACTTTCAAGTGATGCTTAATTCTAGTAGCAATCAACACTTGAGTTTCACATAATGAAATCTTCCCCTTGGAATTTAACTAGGGGTATCTAGATTTTGGGGTCTCTAACTTCCCAATTCTTGTAACCAAGTTTCTTGGCCTTAAGTCTTGTATTTCTCAAGAGACTTATCTTATTTGGATAGAACTTTTTTAGAAAAACATGTGGTATCGCGATTGGTAAAGGGTTGTTATCCGCAACTGTGACTCCGTTAGTGACTCCCGTGCTCGCAACTCCAACTATTGCTTCCACGATAGTAGGGTCATTCGCAATTTCTACTTTTGAATTATTTTTCTTCAGGACCATGACAAAAATATGATTCATAGAAGAAGAAGAAGAATACGGCAGTAATACCAGTTAGCAAGGGTGTAAGACTCTCAATGATGATGATGGATATTGTAGGATTCAATGATGTAGGCATCGCGGATGATTTTTCTTGCCTCATGGAGAGCAATACTTCACTCTCTCTATTAGACGGAATAGGGACGAGAGTAGAGCTATGATAGAATAGGATAGAGTTCTTCAGTGTCTTCTCTTCTTGGATCAAAGTAGAAGAGGATGAGAGACCTTCAGTGTATTCCTTCCTTAGGTTGAACGGAATGATGCCTCTTCGTCTCATGGAATAGAGTCTCCTCCTTCTTGATCAACGTCTCGTACGGTCAATATTTCTCTTGTCGCTCTCTTTGGTCATCCCCAAGCCCTCAATTTATAGTTTTACAAGGGGGGGAGGGGGTAGAAGAGAGGACGCTTGCCTTTTTAGCATTTTTTGATGACAAAGAAAGAATGCTTTCTTTTAGTGCTTTTGATGTCATCATTGATGATGCCAAAGAGGGAGCATCTTGGCCTTGGCAAACTTGGCAATGGGCTACGAAGGCTTCGTTGGTTATGTTGGCTGCGTGCAAGAAGCTCCCACTAGCTTGTAGGAAAATCTTCCCGGGAAGTCACCCATCCCAGTAGTGTCATCACACAAGTGCACTTAACTGCCAAGTGACTATCCACTAGGCTAGTTCTTTTTTTTTGTTGTTCTATACTACAAACATAGTTTTAATAAGCTAGTCTTGGGAGGGTCTCCCAAATTTTTCTTCCATGAACTGGCATATAATACCTCATTAATTATCTTCACAATGAGAGTCACTTTCATAATTAGAGCTAGTATTTAAAATAAATAAATAAATAAGTGACATGAATCTTTTTTTTTGGAATGTATACACACATTAAAATAAACTAAGTAATGGGGACATTACACACATGCTATGACCAACCAACATATATGTTAATATAGCTATGAAAGAATCCAAAGTTGAGCATTCAGTGCTCATGTAGACCATCCATCAACCATTTAGCATCATCCAAGCATTAATGGTCAACACCCTAGGCTTAAGTGAGCTCCAAACCAACAAGTACATTAGTTACAACTTGTATGGTAGCACATTGTCTTTCATATATAGCAAAGAAATGACTCATTCACCTTCAATGGATACTATTTGCATAACCAACATACTTTGATGCAAATGCTCAAAAGAACTTCCAACTTTAGATGTTGTTCAAGCTTCCAAATGAGTTGCCAAAGATATCACCCAATACTTCAAAAAACAGGTGCTATTTCCTACATTCACATTGCTTGTCCATGCGGGTTAATGATGCTCAGTTGCTACCTACATTACTGATGCTCAGCTCTACTGCCATTTCAAGCATCAAATGATGCTTCTGATGTCACAAAAATATGCTTGGTATGTAGTAGAAGACAAGTGATGATCTTAGTTAGATAATGATCATATATGACAACCCTTCGAATGTTTGATGTTGTCTACACTGTTCTAAAAAACAAATGCAACCTCAAGCTAATCTCCATGTGTTTGTTGCTAGTTAAATACCCAAATATTCAACACTCAACAGTGCTCCACAATACCTTTGCAATTCACCTCTTGCTCTTAGTTTCAGCAAAGAAAAACCTACTTTAATACCATGTCAAAGAATAGGAGTGATAATAGAGATAGTAGAGACAAAGAGTAGGAGCAATAAACAGAGCAATATGCTCTTATCCATCTTCTTCTTCATTATCCTTCATGGTCTTCCACACACTAACTATGACACACACTAATGTTGTAATCTAGGTCTACAACTTGCTAAGTTTCTAACTATGGTTGAGTTCCTAACTCAACTTATTGACTTATCTAACTTATTGAGTTACTAATCTAGGTCTATAGCTGGATAAATTGGATGAGCTAATGAGCTTGATCTTCAACATCTCCTATTCTAGATAATATGTGAGGCATATGATGCCATTATATGATCCTTCTCAAGCTACATTAAATGCTCCAATCAACATGAAAGAGGATATTTTGGGGACAATTTATGTTCCACTACTACCCATAGAATCAAAACCATAAATTCCCTTAGAAAAATTGATTCTAAGTCATACATGAACCTAAAAGATGTTAATATTCTAATCACCTTGTATGCAATCTTGAATGCCTACAATGCTAAATCCAATGTAACATCCCAATCTTCCCAATTTTCTTGCACAATCTTCTTCATATTCTCAGTAAGATCTTATTAGAGCTTCTATAATGAAATTTTGCTTTGCGGGTGATACAAGGTTCTTATGCAAAATCATATGTGTGTTCATTTTAATGCCTCCATTACATGACTCAAAAAATTCTTACTTTGATCACTTACAAGCTCAATTGGGTAGCCAAAAAAAAAAAGACGACTCTATTTTGATTTTTATTTGTACTCGATTAATTGGCCCTATAAAATCAGTGCCCCACTTCTAGAATGGTTCCAACGATAGCATTGGATGATCTTACATTTGATCATTTGATTGAGGTTGACCCTCTTTTATACATGTGACCTCTTTCATTTCATCTCTTGATTGAGGTTGATCCTCTTGTATACATATGATGCATTACCTAGCATATTCATGTGCATTCTTCAATACTATTGGCCACCATAACACCTAGCTTGAAGTATTTTCTTTGTTGTAGATTTTCTAGAAGAATGACATTTTTAAATTCCCACATGACTTCCTATAGACTTTTCAAATTTAGGTATGCATATTCCTAAAAACCTAATATATACCTTTCTTGTATAGCACACCATATACAACATAAAAAGACATGCCACATAGTGATAACTTCATGTGTTGACCTCTAGTAAGATGACTAGGCATAATCCCTTTAGTGAGGAGTTGTAGCATTCGAACATATGTACCAATAACTTGAACTTTATGTAGTTCAACATTAGGTGGTTGATCATTGCTTAGATCAATGGAATCACCCCTCCAACCTACTTAAGAAATCTAGTATGGCATGTTCCCTTCCTCATATATGGATCGCCTTATAATTGAATTCTTGCAAAAGGAACATCCATTAGGCAAGTCTTCCAATGAGCTAATGATTATTTACTAGATATAGCAAGGCTTGATGATGTACATTAAACATCACCTATTTACCCAATGAATAATACACCTAAACTTATGTAAAGCATATGTCATGCCCAAAGCTTCTCTTACTATTATAGTGTAGTTCTTTTCTATTGTAGATAATCTCCTATTGGTATAATACATTGATCTAAACCATCTAAGAACCTTCTCTTACATTCATATTTCTCCCATAGCAATACTTGAATCATCTACATTGTCTCTCTCAACCCCTATTAAGGGGGGCACTAGCACCCCTAAGATCCCTAGCCAAGAGTCTTTTTCATAGGCCACGAACCCCAAAAATAGGGGTCTTTGATAACTCAAACACCCCCTCAACTCGATGCATTGAACCTCAAGTTCCTACTAGCTTAACTACTCTATCTAACCTAGATGCTAGACCCATAAAAGTTTGATGGAAAATAGACCTCATCTCTCATACAAGTTAGGGCCCAATGTTTGGGCTCACACATGACATTTAGTCCTAAAGATTCACATAGTCCCAATGATCTTCTTGTGGCCTAGACAATGCACTAAGGTCAAGGTTCTATTCCTATCAATGTTGTCAATCTCTTTTTCCATGGCCTCACACAACTGAAGATGATTTAGAGCCTCTTGCCAAATCTCAGGCTTGGAATGGGCTTGGAATGCACTATGTAATCTATCCTAAAGCTAGATACAAATATGTGTTAATAGGTGCAAACTGGATAGACTTCTTGGGATCTACAGGGTGGAATTTGGTGGAAGATATCCCTAAATTCCACATGTTCTACTAGTATCAATGAGATAATGTGTCCTTGAAAAGGAGACTGGGGTGCAAAAGACTTTGTAGGTGGGTCAGGAGCAGGTAGTAGCCCAAGCTCAAATGGCACTATCTCTAATGAAGTAGGCTAAGGAATTGGTTCAGAGTATGGTGTAGTATGATGCACTATATCCCTCTCATCAAAACCTACATCTTCCAAAGTAATCACCTTGTTCATTCGAGGATTGAGTAAGTCATTGCCTCAAAGGATTATCCTAGAAAAATCAAGGTACTAGCTCAAAGGATCAAGCTTTCTTATCTTATCATATCAAGGGTTTGCATATAGGCATGACATCAAACACCATATTTTTTTCCTATGGGGATGCGACTTTATTTGTCACATCTTAGCATTGTTGGTTGCTCATCCCACACTCTAATATGCCATAGGATCCTCCTTAACATACATTTCACATGCAACAAAACAAGTTGTCTTGTACTTTGCTTCACAATTCCACTATTGATTGATTTTCATTGATTGAAGAGAAGATTCCTAAACCTAAAGAGAAGCAATATCCAAAAATTAGCTTCTTGGAATCACCGTCTCCAACCCAATCTAGTCAGAGTTCCCCGAGAAGTTCCAACATTATATGTGATACCTGTTGGGGGTAAAGGCGCCTCTGCCTAGCCGCCTGTATATTACTACACTAATAGTACCCGCCACTGCACATTGCAAGTGGCGGGTGCCCATCACAGTCACTTATTCTTTATTCTTTTAGTGACAGTTTGAATAAAGGAAGGCCTGGCCACACATTGTGGTTGTTGGAGTTCCCACTTTTGAGTCTCTCTCTCTTAGCTCTTGCTCTCCATCCGCCATAGCTCTCACTGCCAAGCTTCTTCCTCCTGGGTTCCACTTCCCTTTCAACTGGTATCAGAGAAAAGGCATTGGAGCTTGCATGGCATTCCCTT
This sequence comes from Lygodium microphyllum, assembly GCF_053477565.2. Lineage (NCBI taxonomy): Eukaryota > Viridiplantae > Streptophyta > Polypodiopsida > Schizaeales > Lygodiaceae > Lygodium > Lygodium microphyllum. The sequence continues at coordinate 65,958,972 of NC_141157.1, forward strand.
CAGCTCGGATTTGAAGAGCTTCAACCCAAGCTTTAGTGGCAGCCATGGCACCTTCATTTGCATGTATATTTTGATCTCAGGCCTCCTCCTCGAGCTTCGAGACCTTCATTGGCTTCTTCTCGGGCTGCATTGGAGCCCCCTCAACATTGCCAAGTGCCCCCGAGGCCTATTGAAGACCCCACAACCACCAGGAATAGCCAGTGCAAATTTTGACGCATTTTTTAAGGGGTTGGGTTGACCTACTCCTGGCATTTCCCTGCTCTTCCTCGGCTTCCCGGTACCCTTAGCAACCTTCCCGATCATTGTTTAACTCCCGACATTAGTGATTTGCTCCCGATGATTGATTTGAGTGCTCCCCCTTTAGCCCTTGTTGTATACACAGTCCTAGGAATGTCAAAACAAGGCAGCACTTGACATTTACTATTTGATGCTACTTGGCATTGCCTGTTTGATGCCTATTGATGCCCGATGATGCCCGAATGTTATGGGATGCTACGTCTATGATTTGGGCCTTATTTGAGCACCGTTTGAGCTTCATTTAACATAAATTACTTGCTGTAATATAATGGGCTGAAGCTCATTTACTTGGTGTATGCATTGGTTCATGGATACGGGGTGCTTACTGGAGGTTTGAATGATCATACCGATGTATTTGGAGGTTATCAAATGATTTTTTTTTGTTCCAAAATGCTTTTGAGCTTGGATTAGGCTCCGATTGGTTGTTCTTCACTGGCATTTGGCTTCAGTTAGCATGTTTTGGACCGGTCTATGCCTATTGTCAATGCTTGACATTTAGGCTTCTTGCATTCATGATTTGGTCAGATATGGATGCCACTTGGTTTGCCCATGCTTGACAGTTACTTAGAGCTTCCTCTTCAAATGTATTTGAGAATTTTGGATCTACTGGGCATTACATTTGGTTGTCAGTTACATGCTCTTTGAATGCTTTCAAGCTTATGCTTTATGGGTCTAAGATAGCTTGGGATTTATGCTCTGGATGTACCCTACTGGGATTTGGCATGTTTGATGCTTTGTATTCAATGTATTAGAGCGTCGCTTGCTCTCTTTACATCTGAGTTCACTTCCAGTGGGAGCCACTTGGTATATTTGGATCTACATAGAGTCTAATTTACACTTGAGCTTGAGCTTGTGGGAGAGTTACATGCATTTGCTCTCTTGAGAGCCTTATGTCTACAGTTAGTCTGTAATGGGCTGATTTGATATGCCTATTGGGGTAGGCACCTATCTCTGTCACAGGTTTGTCACTTTTGTATGCATCTTGGATGGTGATGTCTCTTGCTTGACAGGTGATTGGTTTGACAGTTCTTGGTACCTTCTTGCCCTTGGACACTCATTGTTGGATGTATCTTGCTACCTGGCAGTTGCAGTGACATATGTATCAGTGATTGCTTCATTTTGGGACAGTTTTACATACTACTGTCATTTATTACAGTAAGCTAAAATCTGCTGATTTTAAGCACTTCTACGAGGTTAATGCTTACTATTTGATGTTATCTTGGTCATATTTGGTGGACAGGTGCTTCTCCTGGTGAAATCCACTCTTTGGCCAATTTTAGCAGTGGTTTTAGTGTATTTTTTGCTAATTACAGCAACCTACAATTTTACTTTTTTGCATTGATTTGGGACAGTATAGCTGATCATCTGAAAGATACAACTCTCTTTAACATTTCCAAGTTGGATGGTACCAACTATGGGTATTGGAAGTCCCAAATATGGCAAGTTTTGGTGCACAAGTTGCATACTAAACCCTTGCATCTCAAGGGTGTTAAACTTGAGGATATAGATGATGATGTTTGGATGGAAGTGTTGAGATGGCAAGCTTAACACGTGCGGACATTGATGATGGACCGCCTAGCTAGATGAGTCTGCACATCTATACTTAGCACGTTGGTGGTCTTTATGATACTCACATGGCCACTGACTTATCACCTATTATATTTAGTTTGTTACACCTTCCTACAACTGGCAAAGATATAACGCCAGTCGATTAGTATAGTCGGTTATGCACTGTTTGACTTAGAATGTCACTTTCCTTTATGTTGTATCTTATCTATACTTTGTGTATATTGTAAATGTGTGGAAGAAGAAGAAAAATTAGCAAGAAAACGTTTTGACCTCCATCTATCTTCTTGTGTTCTTGAGTGAGCTTCCTCTTATGTATACAGTGTATGTTTGGTGCAACAACTCAAGAAAATCCCCCCAGCACGGGATTCTTGACATGGTATCAGAGCCGCGCCACTGAGAGAGGCTGATTTTGAAGGCTGATGTGAAGGAGAAGAAGCAAGGTTCGAGCAAGCAGCAGTTTTTTTGGGCGTTTGAGGCCGTTTCATGCCCCATTTTAGAGTCGCAAGGTTGCGGACAACAGTTTCAGGGTACACTACTGTGATTTCGGCTGTATTGACCGAAAGTGGGTGCACACCTTATAGATTGCGAATCTGTAGTTTTTGAGGTGTTTACAGAAAGCAAACAAGTTGCAGATTACATGTACTATTGAGCAATCAGTGAAAAAGGTTGATTGGTGTAGTGTTGTGCACGTATTGTGAAAGATTGCAGAAGACTAGCTTGTTGTGTTGTATCTTGTTTGTGATAATGTCAGAGAACAGTGAAAATCCCATTATTGAGAAGCTCGACAAGAACAACTACCCTTCATAGAAGTTCTGTGTGACGAACTTCCTCATTGGAAAGGGCCTTTATAAGTTTGTTTCAGGTGAAGAAAAGGAGCCAGAGTTGGGTATCCCTTCTACTGCAGATGAATTAAAAGCATGGAAAGAATGAAATGCAAAAGACAAAAAGGTCATGTATTGGTTATCTGCAGTCATTGATAATACGATGTTGGGACATATCAGGAATGCAGAAACTTCACATGCAGCTTGGACAATTTTTGAGAATATGTTTTCAGTAAATACAAAAGCACGAAAGATTCAACTCAAGCAAGAGTTGAATGCCTTGAAGAAAGGAAAAATGTCTGCTAATGAGTATGTATTGAAGGTGAGGAGCATTGCAGATGTTTTAGCAATGATTGATGCAATGCCTGATGATGATGATTTGGTTTCATCCACTTTGAGTGGCCTTAACAATGAGAAGGCATGGAAATCATTTGTTACTTCAGTATATATACGGAAGCCATTTCCAAATTTTGATGAGTTGATCTCTCTCATGATTACCGAAGAGATCAATATGCAGGGTGACTCATCTGAAAAAAATGGTGAACAAGTTCAAGCATTTTACTCAAGTTCAGGAAGGGGATGTGGTAGATCCTCTTCGAGAGGCTGTGGTATGGGACGTGCTGACGATAACCAACAAAATAGGTTCAATCAGTAATTTGGTGAAATGCAGGTTTCAGGAGGCCAAGGAAACTTTAGAGGCAGGGGGAGCTCTAGAGGAAGAGGTGGATGGCAGAATAGAGGTTCTGGAAATTCTGCTATTGTTTGCCATTATTGTGTCAAAACAGGCCATATTGCAGCCCATTGCTATGTAAAGAAAGAATATATTCGCAGTGGTAAATTGCAACAAGGAAACTATGCTTTGTCTTCACGATAGAATGAAGACAAAAATGAGCGTATGTTTGTTATGTAGCATATGATGAATGCAGTTACAGGAAAGGGGACACATGATGATGTATGGAATTTCAATTCAGGTGCATCCAATCATATGATCAGTCATGTTGAATGGTTTGGAGAGATGCAGGACTTACAAAATCCAGGTTATGTGCAGACGGGTGATGATTCATGCCACCCAATTTCACACATTGGAAAGGTTTCCTTGTTCTTGTATGACGGCCAGACAAAGAGTCTGACAGTTGTATTACATATGCCATCAATTACAAAAAATCTAGTGTCTATTGGCCAAATTGTAGAGCAGGGGTTGCATGTCCGATTGAATGCAAATGGTTGTTTTGTAGAAGACTTTAATGATAAGTGCAGGTTGGTTGCAAAAGGAAGTAGAGTTGGCCGAATGTTCACCTTAGATGCTAGAATTCCTGCAATGGATGCTCCTATGTATGCTACAGGAAAAGGAGTAGTTGCAGATATTGAAATATGGCATAAAAGTATTGGACATGCAAATGTGCAAAGACTGAAATTAATGTAGTCTAGAGGATTGGTTACAGGGTTGCCTTCTTTTAGAGTTGCAGAATTGCATAAAGTTTGTGAAGTATCAGTTTAGTAAGTAGGCAAGACAACCCTTCTCGCATGACAGAGTAGTGAGTAGAAAAATACTTGATGTAGTGCATACAGATGTTTGGGGGCCTACACAGAATGTGTCTCTTGGTGGCAGCAAATACTTTGTCACATTTATTGATGTGACTGTTCAAGGAAGTTATGGGTATACTTCATGAAGGAAAAAAGTGATGTGTTTGAGCACTTCAAATCTTTTAAGGCAGCTGTTGAAACAGAAACAGGCTTAAAAGTAAAGTGCTTGAGATTAGATGGAGGGGGAGAGTACCTCTCTAATGAGTTTAGTGGCTTCTTGAGGACCCATGGGATAAAGAGGCAATTCACTTGCAAGTATACCCCACAGCAAAATGGGGTTGCAGAAAGAAAAAATAGGCATATTGCAGAAGTCGCACAGGCATTAATGGCTAAAAAGAATATGCCGAAACATTTTTGGTCTGAGGCTGTCCATACTATTGTCTACATTATGAACAGAACTCCCATAGCTGCAGTTCATGGGATAAATCTTGAAGAGTGCTTTACTGGCAAGAAGCTCAATGTATCGCACTTGAAAGTATTTGGATGTGTTGCATATGTTCATGTGCCAGATGAGCTATGGAAGAAGCTTGATCCAAAGGCAGAAAATGTATTTTTATTGGATACTCTTTAGAGCAGAAAGGGTATCGCTATTATAATCCTGTCACAGGTGAGTTCAGAGTGAGCAAGGATGTTATCTTTGATGAGATAGGCAGCTATTATAACCCTATCACAGGTGAGTTCAGAGTGAGCAGGGATGTTATCTTTGATGACATGGGCACCTGGTATGCACCTACTAGTGATGTATTAGATGATGATAATGATCAAGACAACTATTTGCAAAAAGAAAAACAAGAATCACAGAGTCTTAGTGGACCAGAAAAATTATCTGGTATTATACCTACAGTGAGCCCTTGGTTTGGGAGACTAAGGAGTAGTCCCACATCTTCATGAGGATCTATAAGTGTTGCAGGGAAGGACAAAGGAAAGAAGAAAGTGTTGGATGGTAATGATGCATCTACCAGTCATTTGGGATTTGACGAAGATTCCAGTGGTTCAAAGAGTTTGGATGATGATCTTGGTATTCGTTCAATCAGGACACCAGGTGTACAGAGAGCTCATAGTAATGTAAAGGCTCCATTGAGTGATCCGATGGTACACAGATCTAACAGGGTCTGATATCCTGTTAAAAGATTTGGTTTTGAAGGTTATGTAGCTCACCGTTATGCTTATATGGTGAAACTAGTTGAGGATGTTGAGCCCACTTATTTTGAGGATGTTGTTGGTCATGCTCATTGGGATGCAATGGATGAGGAGATGGCTGCATTAGAAGCTAATAAGACTTGGGATTTGGTACCCTTACCCAAGGGTAAGAAAGCTATTGGATGTAAGTGGGTTTACAAAGTCAAGCATAATGCAAATGGTTCAATTAGCAGGTATAAGGCTAGGCTAGTTGGCAAAAGGCTATGCTCAAACATATGGCATAGATTATGAAGAGACATTCAGTCCAGTTGCTAGGATGGCAATTGTTAGGTGTGTGATTGCCTTGGCAGCAGCCAAAGGTTGGAGTTTGCAGCAAATGGATGTTAAGAATGCCTTCTTGCATGGTGAATTGCAAGAAGAAGTGTATATGGAACACCAACAGGTTATGAGGATTTAGAGCATCCTACATACGTGTGCAGGTTAAAGAAGGCACTCTATGGACTGAAGCAAGCACCTAGAGCATGGTCTGACAAGATTGGAGAGTATCTTGTCAATATTGGATTTTATAATTTTTGATGCTGATCACTCACTTTATGTGAGAAAGGGAGATGCAAGTTTGGTCATCATAGTCATCTATGTGGATGACTTGATTATTACAGGTGACAGTGACAATGGGATTGCTGAAGTTAAGGACTTCTTGAAGAAGAAGTTTGAGATGAAAGATTTGGGTGAGCTAAGATACATTCTTGGTATTGAGGTGATAAGATGTGATGATGGTATATGGCTGTCCCAAAGGTAGTATGGCTTGGATATGTTATCTAAGTATGGTATGACAGCATGTAAGCCTCTTTCAGTACCATTGGAGCAAAATGTGAAGTTGAGTACCGGCATTGGGGATGAGATAGAAGACCCTACTATGTTCAGGAGGATAGTAGGGAGTTTGATTTACATGACTATCATAAGGCCAGACTTGAGCTATGCTGTTGGCATTGTCAATCAATTTATGCAAATGCCTAGAAAGCCTCATTTGGATGCAGTTAGACGTATATTGAGGTATGTAAAGTCCACTTTACATTATGGACTTTTTTATGAGGCAGATAAGGGTGTATAGGTCTTTGGATACACAGATGCAAATTGGGATGGTAGCACATCAAACAGAAGATCTACAAGTGGATTCATATTTTCCCTTGGTAGTGCAGCAGTCACATGGAGCAGTAAAAAGCAACCTACAGTTGCTTTATCGAGTACAGAGGCTGAGTATAGAGGTGCTGCTATGGCAGCATGTGAGGTGGTATGGTTGCAAAAGTTATTAGGTGATTTAGACGTGCAAGGAGATGGTCCAATTGTCATTCATTGTGACAACATGAGCATCATACATTTAGCTAGGAATCTAGTATTCCATACTAGGACAAAACACATTAAGATGGTGCACTATCACTTTGTGAGAGAGAAGTACTTGCAGGAGAGATTGACTTGGTATATGTCAGCATACAGATACACATAGCTGACATTTTCACAAAGGCATTGGGTGCAGAGAAGCTTCGAAAGTTCCGAAGCTTACTTGGAGTTGCAGAGATAGAGTTGAGCTTGAGGGGGAGTGTTGAGATGGGAAGCTCAACACCTGCGGACATTGATGATGGACCGCCTAGCTAGATGAGTCCACACATCTACACTTAGCACGTTGTTGGTCATTATGATACTCACATGGCCACTGACTTATCACTTATTATATTTAGTTTATTACACATACCTACAGCTGGCAAAGATATAACGCCAGTCAATTATTGTAGTCGGTTATGCACTATTTGACTTAGAAGGCCACTTTCCTTTATGTTGTATCTTATCTATACTTTGTGTACATTGTAAATGTATGGAAGAAGAAGAAAAATCAGCAAGAAAACGTTTTGGAATCCATCTCTCTTCTTATGTTCTTGAATGAGCTTCCTCTTGTGTATACAGTGTGTGTTTGGCGCAACAGCTCAAGCGAATTCCCCCAGCACGCGATTCTTGACAGGAAGTTGATGAGCTATGTAAGTCTACCATTATTTTTTCACTCTCAAAAGAGGTCCATCATAATGTTTTTGAAGATGAGAATCAATGTGCATGGGATTTATGGGAGAAGATTCAGGAGCTCTATGCGTAGCAGAGTCTTGCGTGTAATGTCCCCGTGCCCCATAGGAACCCCCCCTTTTCTTATTTTTTTTCACTTTTTTTTTCTCTCTCCCTCCCTCCCCAACAGTACGTCGGGGAGAAAGAGAGAGGGAGTAAAGTGGGAGAAGCGGGGGGGAGGGGGGGGGGACATGCAGCCCAGGTGGTGGCAGACAGTTGCGCCCCCTCTTATAAGACCACCCCTCCTCCTCCTCGTCGACAGCCCCCCCCATTTGCTGCAGGTGCCACCCCTGCCATCGTCCTGTCTCGCAGCCCCTCCGACTAACACTGCGGCCCCCTTGTTGACGTAAAGGCAGCCCCCCTGGCCCCTTCGACTGATGCTGCGTCCCCCCTGCTGATATACAAGTCCCCCTCCTCGTTCGGTTGACAACTGTGGGCCCCCGTGGACAGTGTAAGAAGGAGAAGAGAAGGAGGAAGAAGAGGGAGAAGAGAATGAGAAGAAGAGAAGGAGAAGAAGAGAAGGAGAAGAAGAGAAGGAGAAGAGAAGAAGGAGAATAGAAGAAGAGAAGAGGGAGAAGGGAAGGAGAAAAAGAGAAGGAAAAGAAAAGAAGGAGAAGAGAAGAAGAAAGAAGGAGAGGGAGAGAGAAGAGAAGAAGTGAAGAAGAGGGAGAGAAGGAGAAGGAGAGAAGGCGAAAGAGAGAGAGAAGTAGAAGAGGAAGAAGAAGGGGTAGAAGGAGAGAAGAGAGAAGTAGAGAAAAGAAGAAGAAGAGGAAGAGGAGAGGGAGAGAAGAAGTGAGAGAAAAAGAGAAGGAGAGAGAGAAGGGAGAGAGAAGAGAAGAAGAAGGAGTGGAAGAGAGGAGAGAAGAAGGAGGAGTGGGAGAGAGAAGAGAAGAAGAGGGAGAGAAGGAGAAGGAGAGAAGAGAAAGAAGGAGGGAGAGAGAGAAGAGAAGAAGAGGGAGAGAAGGAGAAGAGAAGAAGAAGAAGGAGTGGGAGAGAGAAGGGAAGAAGTGGGAGAGAAGAAGGAGGAGTGGGAGAGAGAAGAGAAGAAGAGGGAGAGAGAAGAGAAGGGAAGAAGTGGGAGAGAAGAAGGAGGAGTGGGAGAGAGAAGAGAAGAAGAGGGAGAGAAGGAGAAGAAGAGAAGAGAAAGAAGGAGGGAGAGAGAGAAGAGAAGAAGAGGGAGAGAAGGAGAAGAAAAGAAGAACGAGTGGGAGAGAGAAGGGAAGAAGTGGAAGAGAAGAAGGAGGAGTGGGAGAGAGAAGAGAAGAAGAGGGAGAGAGAACGAGGAGTGGGAGAGAGAAGAAGAAGTGGGAGAGAGAAGAGAAGAAGAGGGAGAGAGAAGAGAAAAAGAGGGAGAGAAGGAGGAGGAAAGAGAAGGAGAGAGAGAGAAGTAGAAAGAGAGAAGAAGAGAAGAAGAAGAGAAAGAGAGGGAAGGGAAAGAAGGAGAAAAGAAGTGGGAGAGGGAGAGCAAAAGAAGAGAAGGAGAGAGAGAGAGAGAGAGTAGGAGAATAAAAGAAAAGAAGAAGAAGTGGAGGAGAGAGAGAAAGAGTAGGAGGATAAGAGAAAATGAGAGGAAGAGAGAGAGAGGGAGAAAGAAGGAGAGGGAGTGAGAGTTGGTGAATAGTTGCTAGGAGCCACACCCAAACCACCCTCTCAGCGAAGGATCCCATCCAGCAGTCTTTCCTACCCGAACTTCTCGACCCGAAAACCATTAAGCTCCGGATTGTCAAATCTCCGCGAGGCGAATGGCTCCCAAGAAGAAGGTCGCGGTAAGCATAGGAGCCAAAGCCACCAGTAATGCTAGAGAGGCGAGTGGAGCGACCAATGCAACAAATGCGAATCAAACCCAAGTTCTAAGCTTTAAAATTAATTAGGTATTAGAGATGAAAGGATTGGGAACGTGCATGGAACAAGAACGAATCTTAGGTTCTGTTTACTCTAAGTACTAAGTTGCATGTGCGAAACAGTAGAGTTTGGAATTCGCACAAGATTTTATACACGAAATGATAGCTTTTACATACATAAAATGATAAGGTTATCACCTTGCTTGACATAAAATAATAGCTTTTAAACCAGTTCAGTGCATGAACAGTCCTTTAGAAATCATGCTTCGTGATCATGACTAAAAGAAACACATGAAATGATAGACTCCGATGGATAGAAATCTATACCTTCATGAGATCTGGAGCATTAGGGATAAGTATAATTGCATGGGAATTGTTTTATCTACCATGTTGTGAACTGTCGCAAATGGATATGCTCCTAGCTTAATTGAAGCTGGTGACCTAACCCTAAATGGATTGTTGACCCAAGTTATGCTTGGTTGTTTGAAAAGGTTGTAAATCCCTTGAGCAAGTGTTTTGATACATCCAAGTTAAATTCTGATTATACATGCAATGGGATTGCGATGCCTTGAAGCAAGAGGGTGTGCATTCAACTATTTGTTAATGTGATTTTGCATGTTAACCCAAGTGGGGTATGTTTGATGATTGCATGGCCGGGTCTGAGATGATTGATTGCCATGGAAAAAAAAGGGATGTTTTTCCTAGTGATTGTTATTAAGCTGGTTGCTTCAGCTATGGTTGATTTCCTAAAGGGATAATTAAGGAAGGATGGTGCTAGCTATCCCCCACGACCCGCCAAACCCTAACCAAGGGGGTTATGAATCCGCGCCGAGAATGTGGACCGAACAACCCGGATCTAGGAGAACTTCTTGGATGTAAGGTTTTAGTTTGGAGCCTATACCAATTAAAGCTCGAGAGGTCTCTCCGTGGAAATTACTTGGCGTAGGAGGACGCTTGGGTGCTAGTGGGGACTCTGGCCGTAAATCCCAATGCCTCCGGGCCCTACACAAGTGTTCTACGTGACTCGAGATGGGACCTCAAGGCCTTGATACTAGTTACAAGGCGGAATCTTGGGAGGATAAACCTTTGGGTTTTGTTGCCGAGAGACGAAAGGATTTTTCTGCGAAGGTAGAGAGGAACATTTATTATCCTGTATGGGTGGGAGACAAACATTAATCTGAAGATAAGTCAAGGAAGTGTTTGATCTTGTTTTATATCTTGTTTTCATGTCCGTGCCCTAAATTACGTAAAGAAACTTGTGAGTAACGGATCAATTAAGGAAGCTACTTTTATGTGTCAAACATAACATGGTAGGTAATTAGATAACTAAAACAACCCCCGAGGGAAGCGTAGTGGATGTGACCAATGGGTCTATCCTACGAAAGGGTGGTCTCGGTTAGCTGAGAGCTTTCCTCAAAGGAAATGATAACGAGAAATGTTAGGAAAAAGTCGGTCTATGAACTTAGACAATGTTCTCTAGGAACCCGGACTTCAGGTCAATCCTAGTGGGAACGGCCGGATAAGTTCCATTGCGGGCAGACTCGAGGGACCCTAGTTGGCAAAACCCGTGTCATTCCATGGGAGTGTCGGGTGGCATCTTCTAGATATATCTCTCGATGGACTGCTAAGACTTGTCTCGCAATTTGAGGAGTGGGCACATTACAGTTGGTATCAGAGAAAAACTTATTAATGATGCATGATAGATTAATGTTCGGATCATGGACATATCCTAAATAACCTAAGTGGTATGGCTTGATTGTCGGGCACCTTCTGCACCCACGAATACTAACATACAAGAGAAGAAGTTCCTTCTCAAGCAAATTAAGCCACCCGAGTTTGATGGCAAGGGAAGGACTGTTCAAGCTGACGCCGAGATCTGGATTGAGTCCATGGAGGACTATTTTGAGGCAACAGGAACTGCACCTACAAACCAAGCTATGCTCGCCAAACTTAAGCTTACAGGCAAAGCAAGACTTTAGTGGAAACCATGGTGCAGAGACCAAGCGATCTCGAAAGGAACAGTCACTTGGGAGAAGCTTAAGGAAGTTGTGCAAGGGAGGTATCTGCCATCTGCCTACCGCGCACAGAAGATGAATGAATTCTATGAATTGAAGCAGCTTGGACTATCCCTTGAAGCATATTATTCAAAGTTTGTTTCACTCCTAAAGTATGCACCCCTAATGGATATGACACAACAGGTGTCAAAGTTCTGTGATGGGTTGAATCCACCCATAAACACTCGATTGGAATCAATGCGCCCAACAGACTTGCAAGATGCATTACTCCAAGTGAATCCAATCGTCCAAGAACTTAAATCAGGCAACTATGATGAATATGACTCATGATATCAAGACAAGAGGTGCCACAAGTGCAGAGAGGTAGGGCACATCCGAAAAGGATGTCCCAACCGTCGATGTTTCCACTGCAATGAACTAGGACACATCCAAATAGATTGTCCTGAGTTGGACCCTAAGAATCAGGAGCGTGCGGTCAAACAAAGCCATCTAAACTCTACCTTTGGCTCATATTATGAACCATATAATGATGAAGGCTTGGAGCCTGTTGTAACCTTTGAGGATGACTAGATATCCTAGGAAGATCCTCTTGAGGTAATAAGTCCTGTACTTGGAATAAATCTTATTGAACCCTATGAGTTATGGCAAGTTGTTATTTTAAGATGAGAATTTGAGTAATCAGAGTTGCGTAGCAAAAGCGTGATGGGTCCTAACCCACAGCTTTTAGAACCCAATGATAACTGGTTATCAATGAACCCTAAGCGCATTCGAGATGAGGACATCTCGATTCCTCTAAGGGGCAAGGGATGTAATGTCCCTATGCCCCATAGGAACCCCCCCTCCCTTTTCTTAGTTTTTTTCAATTTTTTTTCCCTCTCCCTCCCTCCTCGACAGTACGTCCAGGAGAGAGAGAGAGGGAGTGAAGTGGGAGAAGAGGAGGCATACAGCCCAGGTGGCGGGACAGCTGCACCCCCCTTATAACACCACCCCTCCTCCTCCTCGACAGGCCCCCCCGTTTGCTGCAAGCACCATCCTTGCCATCGTCCTATCTGGCAGCCCCCCTGGCCCCTCCGATTGATGCTACGGCCCCCTGATGACATACACTACCCCCGTGGACAATGTAAGAAGGAGAAGAGAAGGAGGAAGAAGAGGGAGAAGAGAAGGAGAAGAAGAGAAGGAGAAGAGAAGAAGAGAAGAGGGAGAAGGGAAGGAGAAGAAAAGAAGGAGAAGAGAAGAAGAAAGGAGAGGGAGAGAGAAGTGAAGAAGTGAAGAAGAGGGAGAGAAGGAGAAGGAGAGAAGGGGAAGGAGAGAGAGAAGTAGAAGAGGAAGAAGAAGGGGTAGAAGGAGAGAAGAGAGAAGTAGAGAAAAGAAGAAGAAGAGGAAGAGGAGAGGGAGAGAAGAAGAGAAGAAGTGAGAGAAGAAGAGAAGGAGAGAGAGAAGGGAGAGAGAAGAGAAGAAGAAGAAGGAGTGGGAGAGAGAAGGGAAGAAGTGGGAGAGAAGAAGGAGGAGTGGGAGAGAGAAGAGAAGAAGAGGGAGAGAGAAGAGAAGAAGAGGGAGAGAAGGAGAAGGAGAGAAGAGAAAGAAGGAAGGAGAGAGAGAAGAGGAGTGTGAGAGAGAAGGGAAGAAGTGGGAGAGAAGAAGGAGGAGTGGGAGAGAGAAGAGAAGAAGAGGGAGAGAAGGAGAAGTAGGGAAGAGAAAGAAGGAGGGAGAGAGAGAAGAGAAGAAGAGGGGGAGAAGGAGAAGAGAAGAAGAAGGAGTGGGAGAGAGAAGGGAAGAAGTGGGAGAGAAGGAGGAGGAGTGGGAGAGAGAAGAGAAGAAGAGGGAGAGAGAAGAGAAGAAGAAGGAGAGAAGGAGAAGGAGAGAAGAGAAAGAAGGAGGGAGAGAGAGAAGAGAAGAAGAGGGAGGGAAGGAGAAGAGAAGAAGAAGGAGTGAGATAGAGAAGGGAAGAAGTGGGAGAGAAGAAGGAGGAGTGGGAGAGAGAAGAGAAGAAGAGGGAGAGAAGGAGGAGGGAAGAGAAGGAGCGAGAGAGAGAAGTAGAAAGAGAGAAGAAGAGAAGAAGAAGAGAAAGAGAGGGAAGGGAAAGGAGAAAAGAAGTGGGAGAGGGAGGGGAAAAGAAGAGAAGGAGAGAGAGAGAGAGTAGGAGAATAAAAGAAAAGAAGAAGAAGTGGAGGAGAGAGAGAAAGAGTAGGAGGATAAGAGAGAGAAGAGGGAGAGGAGAAGGAGGGGAGTGAGAGTTGGTGAGTAGCTACTATGAGCCACACCCAAACCACCCTCTCGGCAAAGGACCCCATCCAATGGTCTTTCCTACCCAAACCTCTCGACCCGAAAACCGTTAAGGTCCGGACTATCAAATCTCCATGAGGCGAATGGCTCCCAAGAAGAAGGTCGCGGTAAGTGTAGGAGCCAAAGCCACCAGTAAAGCTGGAGAGGTGAGTGGAGTGACCAATGCAACAAACACGAATCAAACCCAGGTTCTAAGCTTTAAAATTAATTCGGTATTAGAGATAAAAGGATCGGGGACATGCATGGAACAAGAACAAGTCTTAGGGTTCTGTTTACTCTAAGTACTAAGTTGCATGCGCGAAACGATAGAGTTTGGAATTCGCAAAATATTTTACGCACGAAGTGATAGATTTTACACACATAAAATGATAAGGTTATCGCCTTACTTCACATAAAATAATAGCTTTTAAACCAGTTCAATGCATGAACAGCCATTTAGAAATCATGCTTCATGATCATGACTAAAAGAAACACATGAAATGATAAACTCCGATGGATAGAAATCTAGACCTTCATGAGATCTGGAGCATTGGGGATAAGTATAATTGCATGCGAATTGTTTTATCGACCATGTTGTGAACTGTCGCAAATGGATACGCTCCTAGCTTAATTGAAGCTGGTGACCTAACCCTAAATGGATTGTTGACCCAAGTTATGCTTGGTTGTTTGAAAAGGTTGTAAATCCCTTGAGCAAGTGTTTTGATACATCCAAGTTAAATTCTGATTGTACATGCAATGGGATTGTGATACCTTGAGGCAAGAGGGTGTGCATTCAACTGTTTGTTAATGTGGTTTTGGATGTTAACCCAAGTGGGGTCTGTTTGATCATTTCATGGCCAGGTCTGAGATGATTGATTGCCATGGAAACAAAAGGGATGTTTTCCCTAGTGATTGTTATTAAGCTGGTTGCTTCAGCTATGGTTGATTTCCTAAAGGGATAATTAAGGAAGGATGGTGCTAGCTACCCCCCGCGACCTGCTAAACCCTAACCAAGGGGGTTATGAATCCACGCCAGGAATGTGGACCGAACTTGTCGCGAGAGGTCTCTCCGTGGAAATTACTTGGCGTAAGAGGACACTTGGGTGCCAATGGGGGCTCTGACCATAAATCCCAATGCCTCCGGGCCCTACACAAGTGTTCTACGTGACTCCAGATGGGATCTCAAGGCCTTGATGCTAGTTACAAGGTGGAATCTTGGGAGGATAAACCTTCAGGTTTTGTTCGAGAGAAGGAAGGATTTTTCTGCAGAGGCAGAGAAGAACACTTAATTCTCCTATATGGGCGGGAGACAAACATTAATTTGAAGATAAGTTAAGGAAGTGTTTGATCTTGTTTTATCTTGTCTTTGTGTCCGTGCCCTAAATTACGTAAAGGAACCTGTGACTAACTGATCAATTAAGGAAGCTGCTTTTATGTGTCAAACATAACATGGTAGGTAATTAGATAACTAAAACAACACCCGAGGGAAGCATGGTGGATGTGATCAATGGGTCTATCCTACAGAAGGGTGGTCTCGGTTAGCCGAGAGCTTTCCTCAAAGGAAATGTTAACGAGAAATGTTAGGAAAAAGTTGGTCTATGACATTAGACAATGTTGGCTAGGAACCCGGACTTCAGGTCGGTCCTAGTGGGAATGGCCGGATAAGTTCCGTTGCGGGGTAGACTCGAGGGACCCTAGTTGGAAAAACCCGTGTCATTCCATAGGAGTGTCAGGCGGCGTCTTCTAGATATATCTCTCGATGAACTGCTAAGATGTGTCCCACGATTTCAGGAGCGGGCACATTACACTACGTCATAGATGTATTAGCTGAAGCAATTAATGGACCTTCGCATGAAGGAGGGAATCTCCCTATCATTTCATTTCAATCAGTTTCATGCTATCATGAAGAGTCTGTTGTCATAGGGTATTGAGTTCAAAGACAACTTGCACCCGTTGTTTTTTCTTGGCACCTTGCCTGAATCATGGGATGTCTTTCATACTGCCATATGCACGAAAAAGCTTGATGGGCTGAAAATCAAAGATGTTGAGAGTGCTTTATTGACTGAGGAAACCAACAGGAGAAATAATGATGCTTCTTGCTCTTCACATGCATTGACCGCTAGAGGTGGAAAACATGGCAGGCATGATAATGATCATAAGGGCAAGGATTTGTTAGATATGCTCAATGCCCCACCCTCATAAGGTGCCACCAATGATCCATGGTACTCAAAGTTGTAAAGGCCCCATTATGAGGAGAAGCCATATGTTAGCCCGGACATTGGTTGAGTCCTAACTTGTATGTCAGATGAGGTCTATGTGATCGGATGGCAAAAAGGTGACAGTTGTGGGTCTAATCTTTGGGTTAGATAGAGTAGTTAAGCTGGTAGCAACTCGAGACACATTGCATCGATGAGTTGCAGGGTAAGAGAGTTATCAAGGGCCCTAGCTAATGATAAAGGAAATATTCCCTAGAATATTCCTTGGCCAACTAGTGGAGGTGCAGCTGAAAGGTCAACAGACATATGTGCATATGGAAGGTCAACAGACACATGTGCATATGGAAGGTCAACAGACACATGGGCACATTGAAGGTCAATAGACACAGGTGCATATGGAAGGTCATCCATCATGACCCCCCCTTCACAAGCTATAAAAGTTAAACCCCTTCGCAGCCATCTATTATCCATCTTTCACCCAGTCAGAGTTGTTCCAGCTAGCTTTAAGCTCTTCACCTATCTTCTTTCTAGATCACCATCTAAGCTTCACAGTGGAAGCGCACGAGTGCACAGAGCCATCTTTGTATCAGTTGTTTGGAGATAAAGAAATTTTGTTATTCTCCTCTTATCTATTGTGTACTCTCTATCTCTTTCTCAAATTCTGTTCACTGCACCGTGTGATTTTTTACATGGTATCAGAGCCCACGGGGCTCTAGGGATCGAAAAGTGCACAAGAGGCAAAGGCTTCAATAGCAAAGAGGAACGATGTCATCTTTTGGAAGAGGTTCTGTGCATCACAAAGTGGTACAGGAGGTGGTGCTGTTGTACTAGCTATTCAAACACTAAGGATTCATCCACCAACCTGCAACAAAGGCAAGTTAGATGGTACAAACTACACCTTGTGGAAGTTCAAAATTACAACTATCCTTGATTCTTATGAGCTTTTGGAGACTGTGCTGGGGACTGACGCAAAACCACAGCCTATCCCCAACCCATCAAATTCTAGTGTGGTGATTCCTCCGAATGCAGATATTCTACGAGCTTGGAAACAAAGGAATGCAAATGCATTGTGTGCCTTAG
The DNA here is from genome assembly GCF_053477565.2 of Lygodium microphyllum. Classification (NCBI taxonomy): domain Eukaryota; kingdom Viridiplantae; phylum Streptophyta; class Polypodiopsida; order Schizaeales; family Lygodiaceae; genus Lygodium; species Lygodium microphyllum. Next base: position 65,975,906 of record NC_141157.1, read on the forward strand.
TTACAAGCTGTTTTGACAATGTTCTGACTTTGATTCAGCATACAACCAAAGCATCAGAGGCTTGGAATGTACTAAGGAGTTAGTATGAAACATGAAACCAAACAAGGATCCAAAACTTGGAGAATCAACTAGCAGCGGAGAATGTTAATGAAGGAGAGACGGTTGAAGCATTCATCACTCAGATTAAGAATCTATCGACCAGATGGCTGGCACTGGGATATAAAAGACTAGTGAAGAGCGAGCTCGGACGTGTCTTCGGATTTTCCCACAAGAGTTTGATGGACTAGTAACTGCCCTTAATACTCAAGTGAGACCTCAAGCTTTGACTTTTGAGAAGTTTTGTGCATTATTGATGGAGGAGGAGTTGAGGCTGAAAGCCCGAGATGGAAGCAACAATGGAGATGTTGCATTCTCTCCCAATGCAAAAGGCAAAGGTGGTTCCTCCACCAAAAATGATGGGGACAAAAAGAAGAAGGGCGGTAAGAAGAAGTTTCAAGGAGAGTGCTTCTACTGCAAGAAGAAAGGACATGCAATCGTAGATTGTCGTGTCAAGAAGGCAAATGAAAAGAATGGTACTACGGCTGAAGCAGAGTTGGAGTTATTCATGGCGACCATTGAGGAAGTGTGCTCCTTGACGCAAGAAGAATCTACCACTGACTCATGGGTGTTGGATAGTGGGGCCTCCCGTCACATGACCAACAAGAAAGGTCTATATAGTTCTATGCAGCCTCTATAAAAATCCATCACTGTGACGGTTGGAAATGATGTAAAATGCCCTGCTGCGGGCACAGGTATTATTTCTTTTGTTGCTGCAAATGGTGAAGTCAAAAAGCTTTCAGATGTGTTGTATGTTCTTGAAATTAGGAGAAATCTATTATCAGTTGCTGCCATAACTGATCTTGGTCATGAAGTGAGGTTCAAGAAGACAGGTGCAGAAATTCTTGATAGTGCTGGCAAAATTGTTGGCAAAGGAGAAAGAAAGAACAACCTGTATGAGCTAAGTGCTCTTACAGCCACCACTGGAGTGGACACAAGTAAGCTTTGGCATGAAAGGTTTGGACACATCGGATTTGCAGTGTTGAAGGAGATGCAAAAGCAAGGTATGGTTGCTCACCTACCTACACTGACTGAATTGAAGGAACCATGTGAAGCTTGTATGATGGGCAAGCAATAGAGAAAGGCATTTTCACATGAAAGCAAGAATAGAGCACAGGCTCCTCTAGAGTTGGTGTATGCTGACTTGTGTAGTAAGATGTCTACACAGGCCTTGGGGGGATCTTCTTATTTTATGTTGATTGTCGACGACTACAATAGGAAGATGTGGGTGTACTTCCTTCGTGATAAGGCTCAAGCTTTTGGTAAGTTTAAAGAATGGCTAAAACTTGTAGACAATGAAACAGGGAAAAGTGTGAAGAAATTTAGAACAAATGGTGGTGGTGAGTTCAACTCAAAGGAGTTTGAAGACTTTTGCAAGAGCAAAGGGATCAAGCATCAATTGACGATGCCTTACACACCTCAGCAGAACGGTGTTGTGGAATGCACAAATTGCACCATTATGGAGATGGCAAGATGCATGCTAAAGGGCAAGGGATTGCCTAACCATTTTTGGGTTGAAGCTGTTAATAGTGCAGTCTACATTCTAAATCGGAGCTACACAAAGGCTCTCAAGGAAAAAACACCTCATGAGGCTTACACTAGTAAAAAACCATATGTCTCACATTTCAGAATTTTTGGATGTGAATGTTATGCACATGTTCCAGATGAGAAGAGAAACAAGTTAAAACCAAAAAGCAAAAAATGTATCTTCTTGGGTTATAGTGATGAGTACAAGGCTTACAAATTATATGACCAAGAGGCAAAGAAGATCATCGCGCGCCGTGATGTGATGTTCAAGGAGGAGCCGCATACAGTGGAGGAGGAGAAGGCAAGTTCTTCCACTTTATCATCAAGCGAAGAAGTAGTCCACTATGAACCTATCCCGAGAGGTGTCCCTATCCTTAAGGAGGAGGAAGCATCATCTTCAGATGATGAGGAAAAAGTTCACCAACTTGACATCACCCCACCGGAAAAGCCATTGCCGCATTGGGTGAAGCAACTCTATGACCACAATAATCCTATGCTTGCATCTGTTGAGAAGAAGGCAGACGGACCAAGGAGGTCTCAGAGAATAGAGGAGCAAAGGAGGGCTTCTGCTCACATAGTCAATATGGCCTTGATGGCTGAGATTATGAGAGAAGTAAAGGAGCCAACTAACTTGGAAGAAGCACTTGTAGATCCAGCATGGAAGGCAGCTATGCAAGCTGAGTATGACAGCATAATGAAGAATGACACTTGGGAGCTAGTGGATCGGCCAGCAAAGCGGAAGGTTATTGGCACCAAGTGGATCTAGAAGGTAAAGTACAAGGCTGATGGCACCTTAGAAAAGTACAAAGCTAGACTGGTTTCCCATGGATTTTCATAGGTTGAAGGGTTTGATTTTCAAGAGTCATTTTGCCCAACTGCCAGAATGACCACTATTCACACAGTACTTACAGTGGCCAGTTTACCAAATGGATGTTAAATCAACATTCTTAAATGGTGACCTCAAGGAGGATGTGTATGTGGCTCAGCCACCAGGGTTTGAGGGCCCCCATTCTGAGAACAAAGTGTGTAAGCTGAAGAAGGCATTGTATGGGCTAAAACAAGCCCCTAGAGCATGGTACCAGCGGATAGATAAATTCTTTTTAAGCTTAAACTTCAAGAGATATGACTCAGATGCTAACTTGTATGTTTATAAGGATGGTAAAAAGTCTGTAGTGATTGTCCTATATGTGGACGACCTTCTTATTATAGGTGACTATGAAGATATGATCAACTAAACTCAAAAGGCTTTGAGTTTTGAGTTTGAAATGACAGACTTAGGCTTGCTGCACTATTGTTTGGGGATTGAATTCTGGTAAGAGCTTCATCTCTCAAAAGAATTATGCATGGGAGATCTTGAAGGGGTTTGGCATTGGGCTGAGGATATAGTTCACCTGTGGGTGGACATTGAGGGGGGGTGGACATTGGGCTGAGGATATAGTTCACCTATGGGTGGACATTGAGGGGGGTGTTAGATATGATCAATGCCCCACCCTCATAAGGTGCCACCAATGATCCATGGTGCTCAAAGTTGTAAGGCCCCCAGGAGAAGCCATATGTGAGCCCGGACATCGGTTGAGTCCTGACTTGTATGTCAGATGAGGTCTATGTGATTGGATGGCAAAAATGTGACAGTTATGGGTCTAATCTTTAGGTTAGACAGAGTAGTTAAGCTGGTAGCAACTCGAGACACATTGCATCGAGTTGCAGGGTAAGAGAGTTATCAAGGGTCCTAGCCAATGGTAAAGGGAATATTCCCTAGAATATTCCCTGGCCAACTAGTGGAGGTGCAAATGGAAGGTCAACAGACACATGTGCATATGGAAGGTCAACAGACACATGGGCACATGGAAGGTCAATAGACACAGGTGCATATGGAAGGTCATCTATCATGACCCCCCCTTCACAAGCTATAAAAGCTAAAACCCTTCACAGCCATCTATTATCCATCTTTCATCCAGTCAAAGTTATTCCAACTAGCTTTAAGCTCTTCACCTATCTTCTGTCTAGATCGCCATCTAAGCTTCACAGTGGAAGTGCACAGGTGGACAGATCCATCTTTGTATTAGTTGTTTGGAGATAAAGAAATTTTGTTATTCTCCTCTTATCTGTTGTGTACTCTCTATCTCTTTCTCAGATTCTATTCGTTGTGCCATGTAATTTTTTACAGGATTCTTAGAAGTCCAGGTCCAAGTCACGTGGTCTCAGTAAGTCCCGCCGGAACAAAAATCTGATCTTACATGTCATCATTGTGGGAAAGCATGACATATTAGGCTGCAGTGCCATAAGATGCACAATGACAAGCACATGGAAAAGGGAAAAGAGAAAGTGCAGGAAAAGTCTTTTGAGCATAGTATTGTACCTACAAAGTCCAGTGTGAAGATAGAAGACGTTAATGTCATGCAAGCCACTGATTCAGATGATGATTACATACTTGCAGCTTCTTCATACAATGCCTTACAAGCTTCTGAGATACATTCTATGTATGTGCAATGCTGGCTCTTGGATTCGGGTGTGTCATTTCATGTGACACCTTGTAGAGATTGGTTTCATACCTATCCTACCATGTATGGTTCTGTGCGTCTTGGTGATGACAGAACTCTTGGCATTGTGGGCATTGGAGATGTTAGGCAGCATTTTCCTTCTGGCGGTTCTTTTGTTTTGCATGATGTACGCCATGTACCTGCATTGATTCGTAGCCTTATGTCAGTTGGACAGCTTGATGATGCATGGTATTTTATGTCTTTTGGAGACTCTGCATGGAAGATTACTCATGGCAGGCTTGTGCTTGCAAGAGGTGCCAAGTCTGGCAACCTCTATCCTTTACTTATATATGGGGCTACATTGGATCATGTTTTGTCTGTGGGATCTATTCCCCGTGCATCCCTTTGGCATGCTCGTTTGGGGCATATGTCTCTTAAAGAAATGAAAATGCTTCGTGCTTTTGCAGTATCTTCCACCTTTTGACTCTTCACATTTTGATTCTTGTGATCATTGTTTGTATGGCAGGCAGACTAGAAATACGCATAAAAAGTCTAGTAAGAAACTCATGGGTGAGCCCTTGGCTCTTGTCCACTCAAATGTATGTGGGCCCATGCCCTATCAGCAGTCACTTGGTGGGGCAAAGTACTTTGTTACTTTCATAGACGATTACTCACGTAAGGTTTGGGCTTATCCCATAAAGAGAAAATCTAATGTCTTAGACACATTTCAGCGTCAGCTTGCATTGGCAGAGAATCAGATTGGGAAAAGGCTAAAATGCCTAAGGTCAGATAATGGTGGTGAGCATGTATCACGTGCTTTTGAGCAAGTCTGTGATGAGCGGGGTATTAAGCATCAGTTGACCGCCTCTTACACCCCTCCCTAGAATGGTATGGATGAATGCATGAATTGGACAATTCAGGAAAGGGTCTGTAGCATACTTAGCCAAGCTGGCTTACCGCAGCACCTTTGGGCTAAGACAGTTACTACTATAGTGCATCTCATTAACAGGTCGCCTAGCAGTGGCATTGACTTTTAGGTTGTTGTAGAGGAGGTATGGGTAGGCAAGGCCCCCTCTTATGATCATTTGCGTGTCTTTGGATATGAGGCATTCTGCCATGTGCCCAAGGACAAACACAATAAGCTGGATCCTAAAAGTGTCAAATACATTTTCATTGGCTATAGAGATGCAGGAGAGATGGGTTACCATCTATGGGATTCGTAAGCGTGGAAAGTGATCCGCAGCCATGATGTCATCTTTCATGAGGACAAAATCCATATGCAACCTGAGACAGTGGTTGAGGTACGTAGAGTTATCTTTAAGGAGGAGCCACCTACTCCCGTTCAACCTGCTCCACGGCCAGCTAGATAGCGTGCAGCATCACCTGATGCTCATGGCCCAGATGCTAGACATGCTAATGTTAGATAGGATGTCAATCAGGCATCAAAGTCTAGGTTGAGGTGTTATACTAGAGATAGACGACATCTTGATCGTTTTGCACCCTCTATGGATTATGTACTGGTTACAGATGCAGGAGAGCCTCTCACTTATGATGAGGCTATGCACAGGGGTAATTGTCACTCTTGGGAGAGGGCTATGCAGTCTGAGCTTGCCTCATTGCATAAGAATCAGACTTGGGATTTGGTTTCTTGCCTCAGAGTAAGAAGGCTTTGCCATGCAAGTGGGTGTACAAGCTGAAAAGTACCCCTGGATAACCCAAGCCAGCATACAAGGCTCGATTGGTTGCTAAGGGTTTTGAGCAAGAGCACGGTGTTGATTTTGATGAAGTCTTTTCTCCTGTGATCAAGATGACCACCCTACGCTTAGTCTTGGCCTTGGTTGCACAACTTGACATGGACTTGTACTAGATGGATGTCAAGACGGTTTTTTTACATGGGGACTTGCATGATGAGATTTACATGAAGCAGCCTAAGGGCTTTGTAGACCCTGGCAGGGAACACCTAGTATCCAAGCTAAAGAAGATTCTATATGGCTTGAAGCAGGAACCTAGGGGATGGTACCATAAGTTTGATTCATTCATGCACTCACAAGGCTACAGCCGCAGTGCTATGGATCCATGCTTATACACGAAGAAAGCCCGTGATGGTTCTTTACTGATTTTGGTACTCTATGTAGATGACATGCTTTTAGCAGGGACAGCTCATGAGGAGCTAGATGCTCTTAAGGCTCATCTCAAGAAGAGCTTTGAGATCAAAAATCTGGGACATGCCTCTCATATACTTGGTATGCGCATTACATGCAATAGATCTCAAGGACTACTCTATCTGTCTCACAGAGGGAGTACATTCATAAAGTCCTTGAGCGCTTTCACATGCAGGATGTTAAGCATATTGGCTGTCCATTACCTTCTCATGTGAAGGTTACACAGGCCGATTGTCCGCAGACAGATGAGCAGAGGGCCAAGGTGGCCAAGATTCCCTATGCATCAGCTGTGGGCAGTCTTATTGCCATGATAGCCACCCGTCTAGATATAGCTTTTGTAGTTGGGGCTGTGGCACGTTATATGGCTATACCTAGCAAGAAACATTGGGATGCCATGAAGGGTATCATGAGGTACCCTTCATGGGGGTTGTGGCACGTTTTATGGCTACACCTAGCAAGAAACATTTGGATGCCATGAAGAATTTTACCAAATCACTCCTTATTCTTCATCCCATTCTAGAGTGATGTTTGCTACTTGAAAACTCTGATTAGGCACCTGTAACGTGTCCAGCTGTTGACAAGACAAACACTCGGCTTTGATACATTGACAAGAAAAACACTCGGTGACATATTTGAGAATGTCACCTTTAAGCCTCTCCCAATGGTAGCTCTTCCTAACTACATTGAGAGTCTTGGCATAGCCAAGATGTCGTGAGAAAGGGGAATCATGAGCTTCCCATAATATCTTCTGCTTAAGTGATTGACTTGCCGGTATACATAGCCTCGTTCTATAGTAGACAAGTCCATTATTGATAAAGAATTCATGATACTTAGCCTACAGCTTTTGGTCCTGATCCTTGATGGAGATCTCCCTTAGCATCGTTTGGTAGGCTGGATCATGACATGCTTCTTCTCCAGCTAACTCAAGTATTGGATTGTTTGTTTTTTTAATAGATACCTTTGTAGCTAGAGATCTAGCTGTTCATGGATTTTGCAGGATTAGAGAATTAAGGAATGCCTTGCGACTGAGTGCATTGGCAGCTACATTCTCTTTTCCTGGTCGATACTTGATTTCAAAGTCGTTAAGAGTTTTTGTTAGGGATTCGAGCATTCACATCCTAACCTTCCAATGACTCAAACAAACTATAGCCAACAGTTGTCTTTATCTAAGCACTCACATCCAAGCCTTTCCATGAGTCTAATGAGGTTTCTTTAAGAACCTACTCAATCCCAACGTTTGCTCATAAGTATAGCTATCTCCTTACACTTGATCATGCCAAATGCTTTCAAGAATTCCAATCTTAAGCCTTATTACACAAATAAAGTATACCTATGAAATATTTTTTACTTTACCATTTGTAGTAACAAAGAAAATAGTACTTGTGCCCTCAATATTGTATTCATGTATTGTTTCCAATTGTCATAGTGATGAATTTTGTAGAGATTGCATAGAACTATATGTAAAAATTACATAGGGTAGTGGATAGAATCTAAGCAAGGAGTAGAGAATACAAAAAAATATGAGAAGGAAAGTAAGTTCTTTAATTTCAAACAAACTAACACAAAGATGGCTTTGTCCAATAGTTCACTTCCATTGTGAAGCTTAGATGGCAATACAGGCAAATGATAGACAAAGAGCATAAGGCTAGGTAGAAGAACTCTAATTGGGTGAAAGATTAGTCATGGGTTTGGAGGGGTTTTCCTTTTATGGCCCGAGAAGGTAATCTATTTGGCTTGGCTGAATATATTATGAACCTTTCTTAGTCAGCCAAATAATATTCCCAAGCCCCAAAATAGGGGCCCTAGTTCGCTTTCACGCTGACAACTCGATGCATTGTGCCTTGAGCTGCTACATGCATAACTACTCTATTTAAGCCAAAGGCTAGATCTACAAAGATCACCTTTTTACCATCCAGTCACATAGGCCTCATTTGACATCCCTTTATCAATCTATCATAGTAAATAATAAATAATAAATATGACAATGATGGATGGCTGCCACTTGCAGTGTACAAGTATGCGGACATTGAGTTCAAGGTAGATATAGGTGGCTAGGCACAAGTAGCCTTTAATCCCCAACAATCTCCCACTTAAAGGTGAATATGCCTAAATGAGGAGAAAAGTACAGTATGTACATAGGAGTACAACTAGATGAGGAGAAATATCATCTCATCCTATGCCCATCATCTTTTTAAGGAATTAATAGAATTCATATTTGTAGAGATGTTGACAAGATCTACGTGCTTGTCCTTAATCATATCTCTAACGAAGTATCTGACTCCAATAAGATTACATGCCAATAAGATGGTACCCATAGAATCCAAATGCAAAGTAGAAGTCATAGAAGTAATTCCAAGGTATGCAATCAAGTAGGCATCCTAACCATAGGGGCTCCTTTGCAGGTCTTAGTGGGGGCTGCAGTGTACTCAGCCTCAATAGTAGACAAGATAGTGCATTTTTACACCTTAGACATCCAAGAAACACCACCTCCAACAAAGGTAAAGATATAGCTAGAGGTGGACTTTCTGTTATTTGCATATCCTGTATAATCTGAGTCATTATAGCACATGACTCCAGTATCCTAGCTACCATAGCAAAGGCATAAGTCTACAATGCGTTAAGGTATGGTACCTTTCGTGATGTCCTAGTATCGTAAGCCACGTGTCACCATGTAATGAGCCATACCTCCCACTCTAAATGTTATGTTAGGTCTAATGGCTATCATGGCATCATACATTAAGCTGCCCATTGCAAATGCATACAAAAACATAGTCATCTTGGCCTTCTCATTATATGATTGAGGACAACGGTGGCAATGGGATCCTGCTTATGGAACCATCAAGGATCATGTGAATGCACTCTTCTACGAGGTAAAGGAATCTCTTATTAGGGCAGTTGCACATATACCAAGTATATGAGAAGTATGCCCCATGTCCTTCATCTCAAAGCTCCTCTTGAGTTGAGTCTTTAAAGAATCCAGCTCATCATGAACAATCACCATTCCATCAACATATAGTACTAGAATAATAATGCTACCATCACAAACCTTCTTTGTGCAGAGACATACATCCATATCATTATGGGAATAAAATTGTGAATGCATAAAGATATCAAACTTATGATACCATTTCCTAGGTGCTTGCTTAAGTCCATAGAGACTCTTTCTCAACTTGCAGACTCAGTGTTCCTTACTCTTTTCCATAAATCCCTTAGGCTATTGCACATAAATGGGCTTAGGATAACTAGGGGTACTCTTCATCTTATACTCCCACTTGCTTGGCAATACATAATCTCCACTAGGAAAGGAAGCCAAATCCCACATATGGTTTTTTTGCAATGAGTCAAACCCAAACTACATAGCTCTCCCTCAAGAAGAACTATTACCTTTGCATATAGCCTCCCCCTAAGTAAGGGGCTTAGTAGAGTCTATCACCACCATGACATAATCCACATAGGGCTCATATCGCTCAAGAGGATGTGAGGCTCTAGCAAAGCATCACAAAACTAGCTATAGAGCCAATACATCCTATCATCTTTATACAACATCAACATGATCCTACACAACAATTGGATCCTAGGCCATATTTGGGGTAAAAGGCCACTTGTGCCTGACGGGCTATAACTATCTTATACTTACTACCCACACACTTGTATAATACAAGTCGCAGCCACCCATCACTATTAATTTATTCTATATTCTTAACTGTAATAATAATAAATAGGAAGGCAAATCATATATTGTGACTGTTGGAGTTTCCACATGTGATCTTGCTTTGTCTTCTTGCTCCAATGTCCATAGCTCTTACTTCTTGCTTCCAGTTGTTCTCTCATTATGCTCATTCTTTCCAACTTTAAATTGGTATCAAAGCAAGAATTTGTAAAACTTTTTACATATTCATGTTAATTTGGGAAGAGAGCTTCTCTTACAACTTTCATGGTAGCACCTCTTCAGTCCATTTGATGTAAAGTAAGCTTCATCTTCCTCTCAGCTTGCTCTAGCTTGTTCCAAGTCCCTCATAGGACTTCTCAAGCCTTGTAAAGTGGCTTATTAAGGCTAGCATTGCCATCAACAACCCCCACATAGTCCACATCATTTATGTGTGTTTTCCTAGCTAATTTGCTCCAACTTTATAGCTCATTGGTCCATTGATTCACAGTTCAGGGTAGACCTATTGTTCAGTATTTAGGGTAAAATACGTTTTAATGTTGAATTCTTCAAAGATACTTATATAAAGAGATTTTGATGCCAAATGATGTATTGATTCTTGGAAAATATTTTTGGATTGATTAGAGATTTTTTAGCTAAACATTTGGAATGTTTTTTACTATTATACCCTATGGGCAGCAAGTATACCACAGTGAATACTTATGTGTTTGATCCCTATATGATCTTTGAGGATGTCTATTAGTTATATGCATACTTGCTACTGATGCACATGCATGGTTATACTCTTATTGAGCTTTGAGCTTGGTTACATACCTATATATAGTGGCTACTTGGTTCATTTGTTTTCCAATAACGGGCTTGTAACGTGTCCACATGTTTGCTCGTAGGACACGTCTTAGCAGCCCATCGGGAAGAGAGTCCAGAAAGCGTCGCCCGACACTCCCACAGAATGTCACGGGGTTTGCGATCTAGGTCTTCCCGAGTCTTCCACGAAGTGAAAGCATTCCGGCCGTTCCCACTTAGGATCGACCTAAATCAAGGTTTTCCTAGTGGTTAAATCCCTAGAACGGCAGCTAGCGTAATCCCAGGCGAACTACTTTACGTAGAACGTCAGGGTCGAAGTGGATTCATGTTGCACTTGGTTCAAGGAGAATGGGAAACTAGAAGGATGCAAAGCTCGACCTCTCTGCCCATAAGGCATAGTCCCATTCCATTCCCCTAAAACAACATAAATTGGGACTCTAGTATCCTAAACTCTAGGTCAATGTTCCTTGCTATCAACTTCCTTCGAGAAAAGTTCCCGGCCAACTGGGACCACCCATCCGTAGGACGGACCCATGGCCACATCAACCGCACTTTCCTCAGGGTTGCTTTAGTTATCTACCACATTTAGCTTGACACGCAAAAGTAGCTTCTTTAATTAGCCAGTTAATCACCGGTTCCTTCACGTAATCTTAGCAGCACTGACATAGAAAAACAATGTCAAGAAAATTCATTTTCAACAATTTATCTTATTAATCAGTCTTTGGAATACATCATAATAATCCAGCCCGTAGGTAATCCATAATCCGCCCGAAGACAATCCATAATCCGCCGCCCGAAGGCAATCCAGCAATCCTCAGGGATTACTAATCCAAGTTTCTGCCCATAGACTAGTATGTGGGCCTCAAGATCCAATCCCGAGTATCGTCGGCCTCTTGTGTAGGACCTGAAAGGTAAGCAATTTATGGCCAGAGCCCCACCTGGCACCCAAGCGTCCTCCTACTCCAAGTAGCACCCAACGAAGAGACCTCTCGCGGCGGGTTCGGTCCACGCTCCCAGTGAGGCTAACAACCCCCTTGGTTAGGGTCAGGCAGACAGTTGGGGGTAACTGATGTTGCCTCTCCCTCCAGGCCTTCAACCTGAAGCATTAATTATCTTTCCATCTTTAGTTCCTTGAGCAAAGAAAGTACAAACAGTGCTTCTAACTTATACAAACATAAACAATCTAGTGGCCATTTATTTGGCCAACTACTAAGGTGTGAATCCTTCTCTCCGAATGCATCCAGCATTCGATCCAAGATCGATTGCGACTTGGCAAGATCCACAAGGGTTTGATTGTTTATCCTTTTATCATTGGGTTAGGGTTTATACCCTACTAACCCAAATTAACCAACACCTTAGGTTCCTTAGATTGAGATGGTAAATCTTGGGCAACCTTGTTGCCCTAACTTGATTGGTCAATTTCTTGCTAGGCAATACATAACTTCCCCTAGCTTGGCAAATCAGTCCAAGAAAGATGATGTAGCAGGATGACTACTCATCCTCTTGTAAGTTAGACTTGCACTAGAACCTGCCAACCTTGTTCTAAGGAGTGGCAACTCTACTTTGTGATTTAACACAAAACCATGCGATGTTGCAACTTGTTGCACAGGTGTCACATCTAACTTGTGGGATCAATCTCCCATCAACGGCATTTCTTGGTCAAGAAATATGCTTGATCAAGATGTAGGGTTTGGGAGTCCTCTTGACCCAACCCAACCCTAACCTTGCTAAGTCAACAACATTTGGCCCTAGGGTTTCTCAACTCAATCGGAAGTCTAGTATTGGGCCAATTTATTCTAGGGTAGAAACCCTAGATCGTTGTTGCATGGGCGTTTAGCTAACCCTAACGTTCCGTGAATGTGGGTAGGACCCTTGAGTTCGAAAGTCTTGGCTTGGCGTCCCAAGTGCGATACTAGGTAGAATTTTTAACGTGCTAAACCCTACCTAGCACTTTGAAGTGTTCATTGTACCAACTAGTTATGCTTTTACGAATCCCTTGAGGGTTATGTCATCACAAGTGGTCTACCTAAAACGATCTAATTATCTTGCGACAAGAATGATCTTTGCTTAGAAGAGATGCAAATACTTTTCCTAAGAGATGCAAATAAATAAATTCAAGATGCAACATTCCATGTAAATATGCCAATCATAGACTTTTCCTTCAATGCAACTATAGGGTTTGCAATTGACCATTTCTTTTCCTTGCTAGAATCATAATGATTGACAATTTGGGAGATAACTTGCATAAAACTACATAGATTTACATCAAGAACTATGCCTACAACCTTTCGTTTAATGCAATTGACTTTCAAGCTTTAATATGACATGCAACCTTTTCTAGATACAACTTCGATAAATGAAGTTCATGTATGACGAATGTCATAAGACTAATGCTGACTTAATCCATTCTACGGCAATTAATCTGACTTAAAATGCATGCATCCTGGCTTGTAACAGGAAAGTTCATGGTTTTCTTTTCATGCCATGCATTTCTTTGGACAACATCTAACGGATGTTAACGATTTTCTCATGCGAATCACAATAAGGAAGTTATTGCATAAATGCAATATGCGCTTGTTCTTTCTTGCAAGGAAGACAAGGGTGAATTTAAACAAATTCTCATCCTTTTAACCTATGTAATATGCGATTTGGATTGTCACTTTGGAAATGCAAGCAAAGTGCAACATGCAACTAAAACTCGTAAGACGAATGAGTAATTTGTATTCATAACTTCCTCATGAAATTTAAACGTGCCCAATGCAATCCGTTTATGTGGAATTAAACTTCTAAGAATCTAGGTATGAGGACTCGCAGTGATGTCCATGTGTAAACTTGGGTTCGAGGCTCCCGCGTGTGTACCTTGCGTCTTTGGCTTTGGAGCCATCATTGATGTATTGGACTTAGACTCCCTGATTTGTCCTCGCCCATATGCGATCTCCGAATTTCCTCCAAGCTTTGGCAACTCAGCCTAAAAAATCAGCCTACTTCCCCCTCACACAGGAATTCCCTTTACATGGTGTGGATTTTAAGAAACCGGGAAAAAACCCGTGTGCACGAGGCTTATGGAAGCCTTATCATAAGAAGCTTCTAAAGAAGCTTCCAAAAGCTTCTGTGTCAGAACGTGACGGGGAGGGAAATGATTGGAAAGAAGGGGTGAAGGCGACGATTGAAGGGAGATGAAGATGATGATGGTGATCGTGGCATTGAAGGCGGCAGCCTGGCGGCCTGCGTGGCGCAGCAGGGTGACGATGGCAGGCTGCAGCACGGTGTCCAATTCCTCCTTCTCTCCCTTCGTGCCTCCCCCCAAGCTTAAGGGGGAGGTTATATAGCCTTTGAGGGGGGGGATAGCCATCCCCATGGCATACTTGCATGACTTCTCCCTCCCCCATGCACTGCACCTCTCATAGACTACTCACTCTCCCTCTCACACTCCTCTCCCCCACCATGCATCGGCTGAGGGGGGAGGGGATATTAATAAAAAAATTTGCCTAAATTTTTACCATTATTCTCTTTTTCCCTTTTTGGAGAGGTGTTCCCGTGCGGCTTGCGGTCTTCAAACCTTGGTCTCTTTTGCATGACACGGAGCTTAAATTTAACATTGTGCGAGGAGGGAACTGAAAGGGAGCAACGGATCTAAGGTTGGACTCGAGAGCTATGGCGGGAGAGCAAGAGCAAGAAAGGGAGAGACTAGAAATGGGAACTCCAACAGTCATAATGTGTGACTAGGCCTTCCTTTATTCAAACTATCACTAAAAGAATAAAGAATAAAGTGATGGTGATGGGTGCCCGCCACATGCAATGTGCAGTGGTGGTGACTGTCAGTGTAGTAATACACAGGTGGCTAGGTAGAGGTGCCTTTACCCCCAAAAACCTCCCACTTAAAGGCGAATCTGCCCCAGTGAGGAGTGAAAAGAAAAAGAAAAAAGACAGTACAACATGTACACATGTACAACAGGCTAAGGAAAGATGTCATCTCATCCCACACCCATCAACCTCCTGAGGAAGGCAAAGCGCTCTATAGAGAGGCTTTTCGTGAGCAGATCTACAGGATTCTACTCAGTCGAGATCTTGACAAGATCAACAGACTTGTCCTCAACGACCCCACGTATAAAGTGATACCTCACCTCAATGTGTTTCGTCTTCGCATGGAAGACCGGATTCTTGGCTAACTGAATAGCACTCATAGAATCCGAATGCAGTGTAGGGATAGCATCAATACCAAGGTCAGCAACTAAACGACCCAACCAAATGGCCTCCTTGCAAGCCTTAGTGGCTGCAACGTACTTGGCCTCTGTAGTAGAAAGGGCCATGCATTTCTACACCCTGGACATCCAAGAAACAGTACCTCCAGCATAGGTGAATACATAGCCAGAAGTGGACTTCCTACTATCTGCATGTCCTGCATAATCAGAGTCAGTGTACCCCACGACTCCTGTATCTTGGCTACCATAGCATATGCACATATCTGCAGTGCCCTTCAGGTACCTCATGATACCCTTCATGGCATCCCAATGCTTCTTGCCAAGTGTAGCCATATAACGTGCCACAACACTAACTGCAAAGGCAATATCTGGACGAGTGGCTATCATGGCATACATAAGACTGCCCACTGCGGATGCATAGGGAATCTTGGCCATCTTGGCCTTTTGCTCTTCTGTCTGTGGACAATCAGCATGTGATACCTTCACATAAGAAGGCAATGGACAGCCAATAGGCTTTACGTCCTGCATGCGGAAGTGCTCAAGGACTTTATGAATGTACTCCCTTTGTGACAAGTAGAGGAGTCCCTGATGCCTGTCGCGTGTAATGCGCATACCAAGTATGTGAGCGGCCTATCCCAGATCTTTCATCTCAAAGCTCTTCTTGAGCTGAACCTTAAGAGCATCTAGCTCATCATGAGCTTTCCCTACTATCAACATATCATCCACATAGAGTACCAAAATCAATAAAGAACCATCATGAGCTTTCTTCGTGTAAAGACACGGATCCATAGTACTCCGGCTGTAGCCCTGTGACTGCATAAAGGCATCAAACTTATGATACCATTCCCTAGGTGCATGTTTCAAGCCATAAAAACTTTTCTTCAATTTGCACACTAGGTGCTCCGTGCCAGGTTTTGCAAAGCCCGTAGGCTGCTCCATATAAATCTCATCATGCAAGTCTCCATGTAAGAAAGCTGTCTTGACATCCATCTAGTATAAATCCAAGTCAAGCTAAGCAACCAAAGCCAAGACTAAGCGCAAGGTGGTCATCTTAACCACAGGAGAAAAGACCTCATCAAAGTCCACACCATGCTCCTGCTTAAAACCCTTTGCTACCAATCTAGCCTTGTATGCCGGCTTGGGGTGTCTTTGGGTACTTCTTAGCTTGTACACCCACTTGCATGGCAAAGCCTTCTTGCCCGTAGGCAAGGAAACCAAATCCCAAGTGTCATTCTTATGCAGGGAGTCTATCTCAGACTGCATAGCCCTCTCCCAGGAGTGACTGTCACCCCTGCACATAGCCTCATCATAAGTGAAAGGCTCTCCTGCATCTGTAACCAAGACATAATGCATCGAGGGTTGAAATCTATCTGGTGGACGTCTGTCTCTAGTAGACCATCTCATGATAGGCTCTGCTGCCTGTCCAATGCCCTGACAATGAGCATGTACTACAACTGTAGGCTGTCCAACTGGATGTGCGGGAGCTCTCGGCTCCTCTTGAAATATAACCCTGTAGATCTCAACAACTCTCTCAAGCTGCCTATGCATTTTGTCTTCATAGAAGACTACATCATGACTGCGGATGACTTTTTGCACAATCAAGGGGTGGTAAGTACTGCAAACCAGAAAGCATTTGCATTCCCTTCAAAGACATATGGCCCAAACGGGCATGCCAAAGAGATACATGTGGGATAGAACCCACAGACAAAACATGATCAAGGGAAGAAGCTGATACAATCAAGGGGTAGAGACTGCCTGCCTTGGCACCTCTCGCAATCACAAGTCTGCCACGAGTGATCTTCCATGCAGAGTCTCCAAAACATACATGATATCATGCGTCATCAAGTTGTCCAGCTGACATGAGACTGCATGTCAAAGCAGGTACATGACGTACATCTTGCATAACAAAACTACTGCCAGAAGGAAACTACAGCCTAACATCACCAATACCCACAATATCAAGAGAGCTGTCATCACCCAAGCGCACAGAACCCGAAACAATACGGTATGAATGAAACCACTCTCGGTAAGGTGTCACATGAAAGGACGCACTTGAGTCCAAGAGCCAACACTGTGCATACATAGAGTGTATCTCTGTCAACTACGAAGCACTAGAAGAAGCTGCTAGGATATAATCATCATCAACAACATTCTCAAGCTGCATAACATTGATCTCTTCAATTTTAACACTGGACTTTGCAGGTACTATGCTGTGATGAGAAGACTTATCCTGCACTTTGTCTTTCCCCTTATTTTTGCACCTTTCATTGTGCAATTCATGGCATTGTGGCCTAATATGGCCCTTTTTCCCATAATGCTGACAAGTAACATCTGCACTCCTGCCACGGGATTTGCTATGCGACTTCCCACGAGACTTGGACCGAGACTTTTGAGAATCCCGTCCACGGCCACTGCCACTGCCATGCTTTCCATATCCATCATTCCTGCCTCTAACTGTCATAGCATGAGACATACGAGAGGCATCCAAATTCTTATAGTTAACCTTTTCCTGCTGCAGAAGGGCACTCTCAACATTAGATAATTTCAAGGTAGTAGTAGTGACACAGAATGCAGTGCAGAATACATCCCATGACTCATTAAGAGTACCAAGCAAGAAAAGAGGAGTGACATCCTCTACAAAAGTGATGTCCTACAAAGTCAAGTTCTTGAGTATAGCATGGAACTAGCTCAAGTGAGCAGACATAGTCATATTCTCCTTCATGCGCAGATCCATAAGCTGCTTTAGCCAATACATCTGGCTCGCTAGACTTTTCTTGTCATAGAGATTTTTTATCTTTTCCCACAATTGCCATGCACTCTGTTCTTCCTCAGAGACATTATAGTGAACCTGTTCTATGAGAGACAATACAATAGTGGACTTACATAACTCATCAAGCTCAAGCCATTCCTCATCTGGCATAGTTGCAGGCGAATGCCTGCTTAACCACAAAGGTTTGATCTGCGATTTCTGCACCAACACCTGCCAAATCTGGCTCTTCCAATAAGAGTAATTCGTACCATCAAGCTTAGTGATGTTGAAAATAGCATGATCAGTGGACAAACTCGCCATAATGCATGCTGGAAGACTGTAGACAGTTCAAAATTGCTTGCTATTTACTGCAAAAAATGACCAAAAAATCACCAAAATCGAGGAAAAATGGCGAAGAAAATGGAACCAAAGTTGTTGCTCACTAAGTACTAGTGAAAGTACATCATTTCAGAGTGATTCAGCAGCATGAAAAATCCATGTCAGTCCATACATATATGCTTGTTGTAATAAATTTCAGATTTCAGTAAAAGAGAGCTAACAGTGTCAAAATCGGATCCCAAGGCAATGAGATACTGCCAAGACCAAATCCGACATCATGTGGGCATAGCATAAGCATATGACAGATGCATGAATCCAACACCCAAGTATGTCATACAAACATCTGCTAGTGAGTAGGCACACCCCCCAGGCAACGGGGCAAAGTACTCCTACCACTACCAAAACTTGACACAAGTAGGTGTCAATTCACAAAGATACGGATCCAAAACTGAGACTTAGCTCATAAGCATACAGTGAACCAAGACATATGATGTATCATCCCAAAAGGTAAGAAGTCCCAAAGTCTCAAGTGTCTGTAACTGCTCAATAGCATGTAGCGGCTCAATGCATAAAAGTACCACCCACTCAATGTCTGATAAGCATTCAAGAATGCTTCCACTAGCACAAAAGCCATATGTATGAGCTCAAGAGCTTAATCCAAGGCAAGACACAGTGCCAATGACATAAGTCCAAGACAATACATCAATAGTACATCCCGAACATGTAGGCGGTAGAGCATCCGTATGTAGCATCCATAAGCATGTAAGACATCAAGTACATCCCAAGATACAACTCTGGAAAGCCAATAAATAGCTCAAGTAAGCTCCGAGAATCCAAGGTCAGCCAAGACCAATCTCAAGTAGCAATAAGCTCCGAACAATGTAACTAGCATGTAGTAATGGCATAGGCTAAGCATGTCAAGACCGGTCAGACATAAGCAACATACATGCCATAAGTACATCCAAGAGGAACCATCCAAATGCTTTGCAAAGCAAGCTCAAGCTCAACCAACGATCCTGAATCAAAACCAAGCTCTATGTCGATCCCCAAGTGTCAATACATCACCATATATATCCGAAACATAGCCCGAAAAGCATAGGCATAAGTATACATGAGTAAAATGACTTCAGTCCAACTGTGTATAGTAGTGATTTATGTTTAAAACTAAGAATTTCAGCACCAAAATCAGCTCCGAATGGTTGCCAAACAATAGGCATACATTCCCCTAACATTCGGGCATCAAACGGGACCAACCGGGCATCAAATGACAATGTCAAACAAGTTGTAGCATCAAATGTCAGTGTAACACTGCCATAAACTGCATGTGGACTGTTATGACAGTCCCAAAATAGTGTTAAATCAGTCCAAATGCTATGCCAACACATCAACCATCAAAACCAAGCATCAAAGCATGTTCATATGCCCGAAATGGAGCCTTTCCAAGTGCCAATGGAGGGGGAGAGCTGCTGTTGTGACTGTCAATGCTGAAGACGCATATGGGAGGGATGCATGATTTTGCCAACTGTAAATGCTGGTCCTGGGGCTACAAAAAATGGTGGCCAAGATTTGGAGGGGTCCGATTAAAGCAAAGGAAGGCCTCAAACAAGATCCATCAAGTCTTGTTCAAAGGCAAGTGAGATATGAAGCAAGGGAGCTTCAATGGTGGCTGCCCCAATCTTGTTTACAGCCTATGAGACCTAAGAACTGAAGTAAACCCAAAGAAAATGATCAAATACCTCTGACGTAATGCCCTGAAGGCGCCCAACAATGCCGAGAAGGTGCTCGGGAAGCCGAGGAGTGACGGGAACTCGAAGGAGTCGAATATGGCTGCCAGGAAGGAGACCCAATGTAAGTAGGGAGTCGATGGGATGCTGAGAATGCCATGAACCAAGCTCAAGTGTCAAAAATCAAAGCTCTGATACCAGTTGAAAGGGAGCGACGGATCGAAGGTTGGACTCGAGAGCTATGGTGGGAGAGCAAGAGCAAGAAATGGAGAGACTAGAAATGGGAACTCCAACAGTCACAATGTGGGACCGGGCCTTCCTTTATTCAAACTATCACTAAAAGAATAAAGAATAAAGTGATGGTGATGGGCGCCCTCCACCACAGTGTGCAGTGGCAGTGATTGTCAATGTAGTAATACATGGGCGGCTAGGCAGAGACGCCTTTATCCCCAACAGGAACACTTAGCCACCGACATTAATCGACGCGGGAGATTATTTTGCACTGCTTTTGCACAAGATGTGTGGGGTTTTTTTTAAAGGTCGATTAATATTTCAAGTGGAAATATTACATTCTCTCCCCCTTAGAGGAATTGAGATGTCCTCATCTTGAGAAGAACTGAGGGTATTGTTGGTTGAGAGTACTTTCATCCATCCAAGTGGCATCCTCTTCGGAATAATCTTTCCACTGGATGAGGTATTCTCTCAAGGTTCTAGATCTCAAATGCCTCTCCCTAACATCTAAGATTCTGTTAGGCCGTAGCTCAAGGACTCCTTGGCTAGGCATTACAACTTGTTGATCATCAACCACATGACTAGGGTCAGGTACATACTTCTTCAGTAGATTGATATGGAACACATTATGAACTTTTAGGTTCTCGAGGAGTTGTAGTCTATAGGCATTAGGCCCTAAGCACTTGAGGATCTTGTAGGGTCCACAATACCTTGGACTTAGCTTCTTGCATTCTCCTAAGGATAGGGAACTCTTCTTTGGGCATACGCAAATGAAGACCATATCTCCTTCAGCGAAGGATCTATCTTGATGTTTCAAATCTGCGTATGCCTTCTGTCTACCCTTGGCGGCTTGGATGTCCTGTCTTATTGACTTTGTTTGGTCATCCATATCTTCCATCATTTGTTTTGAAGCTTCAACCCTCAAGGTTGGATCCAAGAAGTTTAAAGGACTTCGACAGTCATGCCCATACAATGCTTGAAAAGGGGTCATCTGAATGCTTTGTTGATAAGAAGCATTGTAGGCAAACTCAACCAGTGGCAAGTATTGAATCCACTTTTTGGGTTGGCGGCAGCAATGTGCCCTTAGCATATCCTCAATGACTTGGTTGACTCGCTTTGTTTGACCATCGATTTAGGGATGGTAAGCTGTACTAAAACAGAGTTGAGTCCCAATGGCTTCAAAGATAGCCCTCCAGAAATGTGATGTGAAGAGAGAGTCACGATCACTAATGATTCTTCTGGGCAACCCATGCAGTTTGAATATCTCCTTGATAAACAACCTTGCAATGTCTGAGGCTTTATAGTTTGTCTTAACAGGGATAAGATGTGCAACTTTGGTTAGCATATCAACCACAACCATAATGGATTTGTAACCTCCCTGAACCTGAGGTAGGCCAACAACGAAATCCATACTAATGAATTCCCATTTCATTTGGGGAATGTCAAGTGGTTGCAATTTCTGTGGCATTTTGACATGTTTGGCCTTAATGCGTTGACAAGACAAACATTCAGTGACATATTTGAGAACATCACCTTTAAGCCTATCCCAATAATAGCTCTTTCTCACTGCATTGAGGGTCTTGGCATAGCCAAGATGTCCTGAAAAAGGGGAGTCATGAGCTTCCCAAAGTATTTTCTGCTTGAGTGACTGGCTTGTTGGTATACATAATCTCGTTCTATAGTAGACAAGTCCACTATTGATAGAGAATTCTACATACTTAGCCTGTAGCTTTGGGTCTTGATCCTTGATGGGGATCTCCCTTAGCAACTTTTGATAGGTTGGATCATGGCATGTCTCTTCTCTAGCTAGCTCAAGTATTGGGTTGTTTGGCATGGATACCTTTGTGGCTAGAGATCTAGCTATTGATGGATCTTACAAGATTAGAGAATTTAGAAATGCCTTGCGAGACTGAGTGCATCGGCAACTACATTCTCCTTTCCAGGCCGGTATTTGATTTCAAAGTCATATTCCTCCAGCACTTCAATCCATCAACGTTGCCTCATGTTGAGCTCATTCTGGGTAAAGATCCACTTAAGACTTTTATGATCCATCACTAGGGTAAACTTATTACCCAGCAAGTAGTGTCTCCAAAGCTTGAGAGCATGGATGACAGCTAACAACTCCAGATCATGGGTAGCATAGTTCCTTTCATGGCTCTTCAATTTCCTCGAAGAGTATGCTATAGGATGACCTTCTTGCATAAGCACACATCCTAAGGCAAGTGTGCTAGCATTAGTTATCACTTCAAATTCCTTACTAAGGTCAGGAAGTTTCAGGATAGGTGATGATACCAAACTTTGCTTTAATTTATCAAAGCTGGATTGTTTAGCAATTGACCATACAATCGATGTTTGCTTCTTCAGTAGATCCGTCAGAGGCGCTGCAATCAAGGCGTAATTTTTTATAAAGACCCTGCACCATCCTGTCAATCCAAGAAGGCTACGTATTTCTTGGATAGTTGTTAATATTGGCCACTCTAGAACATATTTGACCTTAGCTGGATCCATTGAGATTCCTTTCGCAAATACAATGAATCCCAGATATTCAATCTGTCGCTTGAAGAATGCACACTTCTTCTTTTTGGCATAAAGCTTGTGTGCCCTCATTGTTTCAAGGACAATGCGGAGCTGGGGTTCATGATATTCTTCTTGTTTGGAGTAAACTAAGGTATCGTCAAAGAAGACGAGTACGAAGTCATCAAGATATGGCCTAAAGATATCCTGCATTAGCCTGTTGAAGGTGACAGGAGCATTTGTCAGCCCGAATGACATGACTAGGAACTCAAAGTGACCATATATTGTGTTGAATGCCGTCTTTGGGATATCCTCTTCCTTGATCCTTATCTAGTAGTATCCAGACCTGAGATCAATCTTGGAGAAGATCTTCGCACCTTGAAGATGGTCAAGAAGTTCATCTATTCTTGGTATAGGATACTTGTTCTTAATGGTTGATTGATTCAACCCTCTGTAATCAATACACAACCGAAGCGTTCCATCCTTCTTCTTCTGGAACAGTACTGGAGCTCCCCATGGCGAACTACTAGGACAAATGTAGCCTTGTTCTAACAGTTGCTTGAGTTGCTCCTTCAACTCAATTGCTTCCGAGATGGACATTATATATGGCCTCTTTGCAATTGACGCAACTCCTGGCGCTAGCTTGATTTCATGATCAACTTCCCTTTGAGGAGGAAGTTCTGTCAACTCTTCAGGAAATACGTCTGCGTACTCCTTTAGCCATGAAGGTTCTTCACTAGACTCCTGATTCTGATCTAGCTTATTAAACTTAATCAAATAGACAGGTAGTCCCTTTCTAACTCTCTTTATTATCTGAGATGCTTTGGCCAATTGAATTTTTGGCTTCCTTCAGAGTTTCAAAAGGAAACTTGGCCCTTTCCACAATGAATGTGGGCATCATTAGGTTTAAGCCAATCCATTCTGAGCAAACACTCATGGATACCTAGGTTCATAACCCTGAATCTGACCGAAGTCGATTTTCCTCCCAGTAGGAATTCCACCTTAGCAATTTGCCTGGTACAAGTGACCTTATGACTATTTGCTAATTCCACAAGCAAGGTAGGTGCATCTATTGTGGATATTCCTAGTCTTCTTGCACAAGTTGGTGAAATAAAGGAATGTGTACTGCCACAATCAATCAAGGTTTTGAAGCCTTTACCTTGATAGTCCAATGGTGTTTGAATCACCGAAAACTGGTGATTCGGGCCTTTCTTATGAAGGGCGGCATGGATTGTTGCCCTCTCAAAGTCTGCTTCCATGGTCGGGTCTTCTTCATCGCACATCTCCCTATTGGCAACATAGGCGGTTCTTCCTCTGCCCCGTGTGGTAGCTCCTTGGCCACGGGCGGTTCCTTGGAATGGTCCTTGACATTGTTCTCTGCCAAGCTTGGGACATTGCTTTTTGAAATGACCAGGCTCATTGCAATGGAAGCAACGGAGATTATGGCCATTACCTTGGGTAGGAACAAAATTATTGACATTGTTGGTCCTAGATTTCTTCCTTTGTCCCTGGTTTTGACCTTGAACTCTCTTTGCATGGGACCTATACACTCCCTTGTTCTAATCCTTATAAGACCAAGTCTTGTTACTTCTTGGCCTGGTTTGCACTTCCTATATTATGGGTGCAGCTCGAATGAGCGCGTCCTGAAGGTCTGTTGGGTACATTGACTCGAGGCTGGTGTTTACGGGTGGGTTTAATCCAGCACAAAACTTTGACACCTGTTGTGTCATATCCATTTGTGGTGCATACTTCAAAAGAGAGACGAGCATTGAGTAGTATGCATCAAGAGATAGACCAAGCTGTTTCAGCTCATAGAACTCGTTCAACTTCTGCGTGCGGTATGCAGGTGGTAAATATCTTCCGTGCACAGCTCTTTTAAACTTCTCCCAAGTAACTGACCCTTCCGATATCCCTTGGTCTCTGCACCATTGCTTCCATCAAAGTCTGGCTTCGCCAATAAGCTTCAACTTGGCGAGCATAGCCTGGCTAGCAGGTGTAGTACTACCTGCCGCTTCGAAGTAATCTTCCATGGATTCAATCCAGATCTCAACATCAGTTTGGACAAACCTTCCCTTGCCATCAAATTCTAATGGCTTGATTTTCTTGAGAAGAAACTTCTTCTCCTGAATCACAGCCGTACTTGGTGTAAGGATCGGACTAGGAATCTGCACCTGAGGTTGTGTCTGGGCATTGAGATTCTTAACATTAACAACTCGCTAAACGTTTCTCGCATTACATTTCATGCCCAATTCAGCTTTCAGCCAAGAGACCTAATCACTTAACTTTTTTTATCAATACTCATAGTCAAGACAATCATTGTTAAAAAGAGTCTCATTTCATTCATATGGGCATAGCCCTTTCAGAGTACAATTATTCTTGGGGAGAAGAAACAAGCTGATACATTAATTCGAGGAGAATAAGATTGTGTTACATTCAACTAAGGGAACTAAGTAATAGTATGGATTGGGATCATGGATTTTCAGGAATCAATAGGTCATTGGAAGATTAGGGTATCCTTTCCTTTGATATCTATTCTTCTCGTAACATCCCAACACCTTGATCCTGTTGGCAGGGATTATTCGGTCGCTTCCTTGTACACATACGTGTTCTGCTTGACCTTCCGACCTCCGACATGTAGGGTTTCGTTTGCGTGAGCCTCAACAAAAATGAATAACTTCACGATCTTTAAGTCCTCCAACCACTTGATTCTCTTTAAGTTGGTTTGAAGGTACGCAAATTGATGGCAACTATGTAATAGATTCCTAAATCACCCATCCATCTCCGTTCCACGTACAGGGGTAAAGGATTGTAGATGCGGTCTAGGATATTCATCATATCGATCCTCCATCGATAATCCGAGGCATGCATCACGGTCATAAACATAACCTAGAACACCAAGAATTTGTTCCATGCTTCACGACTCTACAAGACATCATCAATAAGTAAGGAAATGTTCTTAACAGCAACATTTGCTCTACTTCTCCTCATTAATATTCCTTGTAAAAGACATATCCTTTGTTGGTTCGCTCTGATACCAACTGTAACGTGTCCACCTGTTCACTCATAGGACACATCTTAGCAGCCCATCGAGAAGAGAGTCCAAAAAGTACCGCCCGGCACTCCCACAGAATGTCATGGGGTTTGCGATCTAGGTCTTCCCGAGTCTGCCACAAACAAAGTGAAAGCATTCTGATCGTTTCCACTTAGGACCAACCTAAATCAGGGTTTTCCTAGTGGTCAAATCCCTACAACGGCAGCTAGCATCGAACCCCAGGCGAACTACTTTATGCAAAACGTCAGGGTCGAAGCAGATTCATGCTGCACTTGGTTCAAGGATAATGGGAAACGAGGGATGCAAAGCTCAACCTCTTTGCCCATAAGGCATAGTCCCATTCCGTTCCCCTAAAACAGCATAAATCGAGACTCTAGTATCCTAAATTCTAGGTCAACGTTCCTTGCTATCAACTTCCTTCGAGAAAATTTCCCGGCCAACCAGGACTACCCATCCGTAGGACGGACCCATGGCCACATCCACCGCACTTAGTTTGACACGCAAAAGCAGCTTCCTTAATTAGCCAGTTAATCACCGATTCCTTCATATAATCTTAGCACTAACATAGAAAAACAATGTCAAGCAAATTCCTTTTCAATAGTTTATATTATTAATCAGTCTTTGGAATACATCATAATAATCCAGCTCATAGGCTAATCCATAATCTGCCCAAAGGCAATCCATAATCTGCCCAAAGGCAATCCAGCAATCCTCAGGGATTACTAATCCAAGTTTCCACCCATAGACTAGTATGCGGACCCCAAGATCCAATCCGGAGTCACGTCGGCCTCTTGTGCAAGACCCGAAAGGCAAGGGATTTACGGCCAGATCTCCCCCTGGCACCCAAGCGTCCTCCTACTCCAAGTAGCGCCCAACGGAGAGACCTCTCACGGTGGGTTCAGTCCACATTCCCGGTGTGGCTAACAACCTTCAAGCAGACAGTTGGGGGTAACTAGTGCTGCCTCTCCCTTCAGGCCTTCAACCTGAAGCATTAATTATCTTTCCATCTTTAGTTCCTTGAGCAAAGAAAGTACAAATAGTGCTCCTAACTTATACAAACATAAACAATCCAGTGGCCGTTTATTTGGCCAACTCCTAAGGTGTGAATCCTTCTCTCCGAATGCATCCAGCATTCGATCCGAGATCGATTGCGACTTGGCAAGATCCACAAGGGTTTGATTGTTTACCCTTTTATCCTTGAGTTAGGGTTTATACCCTATTAACCCAAATTAACCAACACCTTAAGTTCCTTAGATTGAGATGGTAAATCCTAGGCAACCTTGTCGCCCTAACTTGATTGGTCAATTTCTTGCTAAGCAATACATAACTTCCCCTAACATGGCAAATCAGCCCAAGAAAGGTGATGTACCAAGATGACTACTCATCCTCTTGCAAGTTAGACTTGCGTTAGAACTTGCCAACCTTATTCTAAGTAGTGGCAACTCTACTTTGTGATTTAACACAAAACCATGCGACGTTGCAACTTGTTGCACAGGTATCACATCTAGCTTGTGGGATCAATCTCCCATCAATGGGGTTTCTTAGTCAAGAAATATGCTTGATCAAGATGTAGGGTTTGGGAGTCCTCTTGACCCAACCCAACCCTAACCTTACTAGGTCAACAACATTTGGCCCTAGGGTTTCTAAACTCAATTGGAAGTCTAGTATTGGGCCAATTTATTCTAGGGTAGAAACCCTAGATCGTTGTTGCATGGGCGTTTAGCTAACCCTAACGTTCCATGAACCTAGATAGGACCCTTGGGTTTGAAAGTCTTGACTTGGTGTCCCAAGTGTGATACTAGGCAGAATTTTTAACGTGCTAAACCCTACCTAGCACTTTGAAGTGTTCATCGTACCAACTAGTTATGCTTTTTCGAATCCCTTGAGGGTTATGTCATCACAAGTGGTCTACCTAAAACGATCTAATTGTCTTGCGACAAGAATGATCTTTGCTTAGAAGAGATGCAAATACTTTTCCTAAGAGATGCAAATAAATAAATTCAAGATGCAACATTCCATGTAAATATGCCAATCATAGACTTTTCCTTCAATGCAACTATAGGGTTTGCAATTGACCATTTCTTTTCCTTGCTAGAATCATAATGATTGACAATTTGGGAGATAACTTGCATAAAACTACATAGATTTACATCAAGAACTATGCCTACAACCTTTCATTTAATGCAATTGAATTTCAGGCTTTAATATGACATGCAACCTTTTCTATATACAACTTCGATAAATGAAGTTCATGTATGATGAATGTCATAAGACTAATGCTGACTTAATCCGTTCTACGGCAATTAATCCAACTTAAAATGCACGCATCCTCGCCTATAACAGGCAAGTTCATGGTTTCCTTTTCATGCCATGCATTTCTTTCAACAACATCTTTAAACGGATGTTAACGATTTTCTCATGCGAATCACAATAAGGAAGTTATTGCATAAATGCAATATGCACTTGTTCTTTCTTGCAAGGAAGACAAGGGTGAATTTAAACAAATTCTCATCCTTTTAACCTATGCAATATGCGATTTGGATTGTCACTTTCGAAATGCAAGCAAAGTGCAACATGCAACTAAAACTCATAAGACGAATGAGTAATTTGTATTCATAACTTCCTCATGAAATTTAGACATGCCCAATGCAATCCGTTTATGTGGAATTAAACTTCTAAGAACCTGGGTATGAGGACTTGCAGCAATGTCCACGTGTAAACTTGGGTTCGAGGCTCCTGCGTGTGTACCTTGCGTCTTTGGCTTTGGAGCCATCGTTGATGTAGTGGACTTAGACTCCCTGATTTTTCCTCGCCCTTATGCGATCTCCAAATTCCCTCCAAGCTTTGGCAACTCAGCCTCAAAAACCTGCCTACTTCCCCCTCATGCAGGAATTCCCTTTACAGGGTGTGGGTTTTAAGAAACCGGGAAAAAACCCATGTGCACAAGGCTTATGGAAGCCTTATCTTAAGAAGCTATCAAAAGCTTCTATGTCAGAACGTGATGGGGAGGGAAATGATTGGAAAGGAGGGGTGAAGGCGCTAATTGAAGGAGATGAAGATGATAATGGTGATCGTGGCGTTGAAGGCGGCAGCATGGTAGCCTACGTGGCGCAGCACGGCGGCGATGGCGAGCTACAACACGGCGTCCAATTCCTCCTTCTCTCCCTTCGTGCCTCCCCCCAAGCTTAAGGGGGAGGTTATATAGCCTTTGGGGGGGGGGGGGGGGGGGGGGGGGATAGCCACCCCCATGGCATACTTGCATGACTTGTACCTTCCCCATGCACTCCACCTCTCATGGACAGTCACTCTCCCTCTCACACTATAGCGCTTGGTTCTTGTTTCCACTTATACTCTCATTCTTTCTCATCCTTTCCACCTTTCATGCCACTAAAGAATTAACAACAATTGTAGGCTATCAAACAATGGTTGGTTGTACAATAACAAGAGGTTTCTCTTGAAATACCTTGTATACCGCAATCACCTGCTCAAGTTTTCTATGCATCTTATCCTCATGAAAGACATAATGTGGCTATAGATAACTTTCCTAGCTTGTGAATCCAAAATATGATAGCCCATCTCACCCATATTACCATATCCCAAAATGATGCATTTGACAAAACTTGGGACCCAAATTATTGTGCATGTCTTTGGGAATACGATAGAATGTCTCACACATCCAAAGACTCTAAAATGGGAATAGGAAGGAGATTTACCAGGCCATACCTCCTTTACAACTTTACCACCAAGAGCAATGTATGGGATTCTATTAATAAAATGAATTGCAATTAGTAATTGCCTCAACCCCAAATGTGTGGGGTAAGCCTACATGACTGATCATATTATTCATATGCTTAGCAATACCATTTTGGAGTGGGGTATAAGGGGTTCTCAATTGACACTCAATGCCCCAACCACTCATCACAAAACTTCTCAAAAGCATGTTCACCCTCATGATCTAATCTTAGGTATTCCAACCTTTACCTAGATTGGTTCTCAACTAAAGCGACAAAGTGTTGAAAAGTAGCTAAAACCTTTGATTTTTTCTTTATGGGATAGGTCCAGAATTTATGTGAAAAATCATCAATAAATGTGACAAAATACTTAGCACCACTTAAAGGCTGATACGACATGGGGCCACAAATATTAGAATGCACAATTGCTAGTGACACACCCAAGTGCATAGTGCTAGACTTCTTGTGAGCATTATGAGTTTGCCTACCATATAGGCCATGATTTCAAGAATCAAAATAAAAATATTCTAGAGATGGAAGATATTGTGAACAAGCCAAAACTTTCATTTTTTAAAGTGACATATGCCCAAGGAAATAATGCCACAAAGATACATGAGAAAGATCGTTGATGACCAACACATGATTAATAGATCTGAAAACAAGCAAGGGATAAAGACTACCAACTTTGGCACCTCTACCAAAAATGAGGTTTTCATGAGTAATCTTCCAAGCAGAATCACCAAAAAATATATGATAACTAGCATCATTCACCAACCGTCCTAGCAAAGATAAGGCTTTTCATCAAAGTTGAGACATGATGTACATCATGCAAAACAAAAGAAGTACATGTAGAAAAGTGCAAGCAAACATCATTGATGCAAATAATGTCACATACATATCATCTCCTAGCTATACAAAACTTGAAGTATAGTAGATACAAAACCAATTGCGATTCAAGGTCACATAAAAGGAAGTTCTTGAATCAAGTAGTCAACACTGGGAGAATGAGGACTGACCATTAGTCAACTGTATGGCACCAAGTGAAGAAGTAGCTAATATATAGTCATTTGAACTATACTTCAATGTATTAATCTCTTCAATATTGACAATGGATTTAGTGATGCATTGATCATCTGATGATTTAGCATTATCCTACATTTTTTCTTTGCCTTTATCACACCTATCCTAGTGTATCTTATGGCATTATGGCTGTATATGTCCCTACTTTACTAGGAATAACATGTAGGTGAAGACTTAAGAACACAAGATTTATTGCAAGCAACCCACAAGATCTAGACTTAGACCCATTTTTATGTGTGTCTCTACCACAATGGTCATAACTACCTCTAGTAGCATTTTTGCTCATGGCCCCATGCCTTGTCAAGCAACATTAGATAGTTCTTATGTGGGAGCTTTCGCTCAACTGCCAAGACCCATGGACCGCCTATTGTTTCAAGCATTCCAAGCGAGCTCTAATGGCTATCTCTCACCTAGCCAATGCGCCGTCGATCCTACGAGTGTTGTGAGCTTACCTTGATGCCCAATCGAGTACCCTCCTCTCTCTTGCACTCCGGTAGCTCCACGATTCTTGATGCTAGCTCAAGCATCCTCAAGCCTCCTCCATCTCCAAGCTCCATACTCTATAGCCGCATGTGCAAGAAAAGAAGAGAGAAGAGAGGAAGAGAAGAAGAGGAGAGGAGATGGTGAAGAGCTTCACCCTCTTGATCCCTCACTCTCACACACACTCACTCCCTCACACTCCCACTCTCAAGAGCACACACAAGCAAGGAGGAGAGAAGAAGAGAGGAAGAAGAAGACCCTTTTTGCCACACACCAAAGAATGAGCTTCTCATTCTCTTTTTTCAACTTTATATACAAAGCCCTAAATCCTTTTTGGGCGGTCATTCCTCTTTTACATGGCCGGCCGTAGCCTAGGCCCTTTTTCCCACTTCCCACCATTCTAATTTATCCTATTCCTAACTAATGTCTACACTTTGCACAGGAGCGAGCCTGGCACTCTTTTACACAGATTCGAGGGTGCTTCCACATTTTAATGGTGCGCCTCTTCCTCTTTTGTTGCCTTGGCCCGACACCGAAGCTTTTGCAGGTCGTGTCCGATCCTTTGAATTTTTCAGGGATTAGTTGCCGATCAAGGCGCCTTTTTCTGTTTTTATCCTGCACCTTTTTGCGATTTTCTCTTCTTTCCATTTTCCACTCCTTTGTGCTGCGGAACCACGGTCGAAAATACGATAACATTACCCCCTTCCTAGCCAAGTGCCAGTCCCATGGCACTACGGAGGGACATGGTGGCAAGTTAGGTCAGCTGTTAGGCGGAATAGGTAGGTGGGTGGTTAGGGATGATGACCAGGAGAGATGCTGGCATGCTTTAGGCTCGATGGAGATACTCGGTGTCTGTCACATGGTTGTGGCGCTGGTTATGTAGCCGGTCGTCTTTTGAGTATGAGAAACGCTTAAAGCAATAAGCAATCCCTTAGGATGATGGTATTGGAGGGATTTATTCTGGAGAAACCCCTCGAACGCTGTCTGGTTTGAAAACCCGCGGCTTCAATTGAAGACCCTTGTCTTTGATTTGAAGGTCTTCAGTTTTGAGTTGAAGGTCTTCAGGCCGGTGGAATCAATAAGTGATCTGTAGATCTTGGGGCATTGGGCATGGATCATTGGACGATGAGGTTCCAAGATCTATGCCAATGGCAGCTCTGCCTTGACTTGATTCAATCAGGGTGGCCATCAGCAGGCAGGTGGCCAGATGCCGGTACAGGAAAAGAAGTGTTGATATTAAGGGAAGCCGTGGGAGATCCTCCTCCGCGGCTAGCCACATCTTGAAGTGCAAACATAACCTGCAAGATAAGTTGTGCACTCCCTAAGGGGTGTGTCTATCTTGCTGCGTAGTGCGTGGTGCGTGTGGCAGTGGAACTGGGAGATGGGTCTGACCTTGGGTAAGCCCTTGGTAACGTCCCACACTTGAGGACCTAGTTTGTGCTTTGTTGGCGGTGCAAGTCTTAGGGTGACAGGTCTGAAAGTCCTACCCTTGATGTGCCCTAAGTGTGAAGTGGGGGGGGGCGGGGCTAGGGAGGATCCTAGGTGCGGTGATTCTGATGCGTCTTTCTTTCTTCTTCCTCTTTTTTTCTTTTTTTTTCTTTTTTTCTTTTTTTAAAAAATATATATATAATAGCATGAGGAGGTGTATACATGGAGGCAAGTGGTACAAGGGCATGACAGGAGTTTACTCCTCGTCATCTGAATGGTGAGTAGGGGTTGGCGGAGGGCGGGGGGCCTTGTTAAGGAATTTTCGACTCAACAAGTAGCCGTTGATGTGGAGGTGGGTTTTGAGGGTGGTGGTAGAAAGGAAGGGGTGGTTGCACTGGGTGAATTTGCTGTCGTTCATGTCTTCGAGTAGTGCACCACAGAAAGATGGCAAAAGAGAAGCACGCATCATGAGGCGAGTCATGGTGTTGCTGTCTATGGCGTTGGGGTCAAAATATAGAGGTGGGAGGTGGCGTTCTTGGGGTGCGGGCTCTTGGTGGACTAGGATCCCAATTATCCTAAGATAATTACAAGTGGTGATGAATGCGGGGTTGGGATAAGAGGTGAACTCGCTAAGAAATTTATCTATAGAGCTATACAAATCGGGGAGGGTGAAGAGAAGGGCGTCCCTATGGGAGGTGCTATTGGTATTGTAGATAACGGGGAAATCGAACCTACTGTGGATGGACAGATTGAAGTCTACCCCTACCCTTCGAGGATACGGCATAAAAGTGGGGTCGTTTCTCTCTGAAGGGAGGTTGTTGCAAGATGCCATCCACACGTCAAGGTTGACGTCAAAAATGTGTCTCCTCCAGGTAGGTTGGCAATTATAGCCTTCCACTGATCTAGGCACCTGGAGGACTTTATCTTGCCAAAACTCGTGGTCCTCGGCTCCCCAAGCAATTGGGTGAGCCTCACGCTCCGCTAACCACTTGGCTTTGAGCCTTGCCCCCATAGCAATGACGTCCTCTACCAGTTGAATGGGCAGTACCGTATTCAAGGCAGTGGGAAACTCAAAGCGCAAGTGGAAGGGGTCGCGGTTATACTCCTGCTATTCCCAGATAATCAATTCGGCACGGAATTCAGCAGGGGAATCTTGGGTGTGTAGTAGGAGAGGGGCAGGCTGTCTTGGAACGGGTCTGGCATTCAGCTTTCTTCTTGCCTTCTCCACCATCTCTTTCCTGCGGTTGGTTTGGGATGCTCTTCTCTCGGCAGATGTATCAAGGGGCTGCACTTCGACTTGTTGTGGCTGAGGGGGTGGTGGGACGTATTCCTCCTCCTGAGGTCCCAGATCGAACTCCGGTTCACCCCCTTCTGCTTGCTCGTCTTCTTGTGCTTTTGCCTCTGTGAAATCGAGGTCATCTATCTCCTGCGCCATCAGGCCTACCTATGCAAGATATCTTCTCTGCTCCTCTAGGCTCTACGACGGGCCTCCTAGCTACAGCGGCACGTGCAGGCCTATTGTGAGAGCTCTGCGTGCAATGGTTAGTTTCCTTTAGCTAATCATTGGCTTCATCTCCTTCCGATCTAGTGGAGTGGAGCAGTATATTGAGGAAGGTGTGCTGCTGGGCTATCATGGAGAGTTGGGCCGCCTCTGCCTGATTCTCAACCAGCACCCTGTCTCCTTCGGCCTTGGCTAGCCGGCATGCTAAGTCCCATACTCTTTGCTCATTATGATTAGCCCATTCTTTTGCCCTTCTTTCCATATCTTCCAGGCTCTCCCCCTGATGGAGAGTCATTGCCATGAGCTGTTGCTGCTGCTCGGCCTCGAGCTCACAGTGCAGGCGGGACTGCTCCTGGCGTTCATCTACGATTTGCGCATTGAGCTGGTCTAGCTTATTGAGATATCGAGCTCCACTCGTGATATGCCAGGGTGACCGTTGTGTGTTTATGTCACCAACTTGTCAGTTGCAGATGCGATTGGTACACTGCCCATGAATAATAGCTAGATGACAGCTATCCTTATCTACTCTAGTTCGTGGCTCAATTAGTATGCCACCTTAGTTAGTTGAGTTTGGTTTGAGACCCATATATAGAGTTCTTCTATTTCTATGTATTTGAGTTCTTTTTAACTTACACAACTAAGAAGAGGAAAACTGTTTTCAGCCTCCACCTTTGTGTGTATTCCCAAATTGTGCAAGCAAGAAAGCTACAAGTGAGACTCCTTCCTTCTCTGCCACAATCTTGACATGGTATCAGAGCCTTATTCGTGGTAAGGAGCTCAAGAAAGCAAACCAAGTTCGCGGTGTTCTGGTAAGAGGACCAGTGTTGCTTTCATTTTTCTGTTTTGGGAGCAAGTCTCTACAGGTAACACAGCCGGAAAGTGCAAGAGTGCATTGTCTCAGATTGAGACGCCCTTCGCGGTGTAGCAAGAGGGTAGTATATGCTGTGGGTGAGGGCTTTAGCCCACGATTGCTCTGTTTTTTTTATTTGAGGCCATTTCAGGGCTTGTTTTGGAGGCGGAGATTTTCTGCACATACTCAAGAAAAGGCCCTCTTTTATGTTGTGCGACCACTGTTCTACAAGTCGGTGAAAAGTTACTGTAGAAATTGCATCGTATGCCTGTGCGCAGAGACATTAGGAGTTACAGAATCATCCTTGTTGCTTGTTGATGCAAAATCGTTACTAGGAAGTGACTGTGTGGTCAAATACCACTTTCGTCAGTTTTGCAGATTTGCCCTTGTGAGGCTGAAGCTGTGTTCTTTGCAGTGACAGAATTTTTTGCAGTGTTGTGTAATGACGTCTGATTCTCTTTCATAGATTGTCACTGAAAAGCTTGGCAATAACAATTTCCAAGCATGGAAGTTCAGAATGACGAATTTCCTTGTGGGAAAAGGATATTGGGAATTCGTTGCAAGAAATGAAGAAGAACCAGTTCTTCCTGATGTTCCCAATCAACAGCAAATGCAGGCATTTAAAGCATGGCATGAGAGAGCCAGGAAAGTTATGTACTGGCTGTCTATCAACATTTCAGACTCTATGATTGTGCATATTCAAGGTGCAAGTACGCCAAAGGAGGCATGGGATACTTTCTCAAAAATGTATAGCACAAATACGCAAGCCAAGAAAATGCAGCTCAAGCAAGAGTTGCACAATGTACAAAGAGAAAGTATGAGCATCAATGACTACCACATGAAGGTGAAGAAGATTGCAGATGCACTTGCTTCCATTGGGTCGCCAGTGGAAGATGATGATTTAGTTTTTGTGACCTTGAATGGTCTAGGAAAGGATTATGCACACTTCCAAAGATCCATTTCCGTCCGTGAAAGATTTCCTGATTTTGAGGAGTTGATTGCTCTTCTAATTTCTGAGGAGCAGAGAAATGGAAGTGCATCTTCTTCAGGAGGAACTTCAAAAGAAGTTGTCTTCTACTCAAATGCTGGAAGAGGTAGAGGTAGAGGTAGAGGAGGCGATCTGGAGGCCGTGTGGCAGAAATCAGAATATGCAGCAAACTCAAGAAAACCAGTCCTATGGAGGGGGACGTGGTAACTCTAGAGGCAGGGGGAGCCAAAGAGGTCGTGGTGGATGGCAAAGAGGCCAAAATGCAAACAGCAATGTTGAATGCTACTACTGTGGTAAAATAGGTCATATGACTAAAGACTGCTATAAAAAGCAAAATGACATCATGAATGGAAAATTGCAACAAGGGAATTATGCATCTTCTAATAGACAGGGTGATGACAGAAATGAGCATTTGTTTATGGTGCAGCACATGACCAGTTCTCTGACAAGTGCAGAAGAAAGCAACGATGTGCGGTATGTTGACTCAGGTGCATCAAACCACATGATAGGTCATGCAGAATGGATGCAGGATGCAAGCAAAATGGAAAAACCAAGATTTTTGGAGACTGGTGATGATACTGCACATCCTATTATGCAAATTGGAAAAATTCCTTTGTCTATGCAGGATGGGAAAAAGAAATACCTGTCGGATGTATTTCATGTCCCGAATATCACAAGAACCTAGTTTCTGTCGGTCAAATGGTTGAGCAGGGCTTGCAGGTCAGATTTAGTTCTCATGGATGCTTTGTTGAGGATATGAAAAATAAAGGTCGCTTGATAGCAAAAGGAAAGAAGAAAGGCTGAATGTTTACGTTGGAAGCAGGCATGCCTGAATTGAGTGCAGCAATGTTTGCACATGGGACTGGTGTAGTTGCAGATATTGATATCTTGCATAAACGCATTGGTCATGTTAATGTACAACGACTTAAATCAATGCAAGCCCAAAATATTGTTGCAGGATTGCCTAAATTCAAGGTTGCAGAAATGCATAAGGTATGTGAAGCCTGTCAATTTGGAAAACAGGCAAGGAAACCATTTCCTAGACATGTTCAAGAGAGTAAGAAGCCATTGGAATTAATCCACTCTGATGTGTGGACTACTAAAGCTGCATCTCTTGGAGGCTGTCATTATTTTGTGACTTTTATTGATGACTATAGCAGAAAAGTTTGGGTGTATTTTATGAAAAAGAAAAGTGAAGTTTTTGGGCATTTCAAAACTCGTAAAGCTATGGTTGAAAAAGAACAAATTCCTAAGGCCAGATGGAGGGGGAGAGTACCTCTTAAATGAGTTTACAAGGTTCCTGCAGGAGCATGGCATAAAGCAGCAATATTCATGTAGTCATACCCCACAACAAAATGGAATTGCAGAAAGGAAAAACAGGCATATTGGAGAGGTATCTCGTGCCATGCTCAATGAAAAGGACATGCCAGATTTTTACTGGGCTAAGACAGTTGCTACAACAGTCTACATAATGAACATGACTCCCACTGCAGTAATACATGGCATGACTCCAGAGGAGAGGTATACTGGTAGGAAACCAAATATTTCTCATTTGAAAATTTTTGGTTGCATTGCCTATGTTCATGTGCCAGATGAGTTGAGATCCAAGTTGGATCCAAAAGCTGAGAAGTGCATCTTTATTGGTTATTCTCTGCAACAAAAAGGGTATAGATGCTATAACCCTTCTACTCGTAAGTTTACAGTAAGCAGAGATGTTGTTTTTGATGAGATGAGTAGTTGGTATAAACCAGTAAATGTGATTGATAATGTAGATGCACAAAATAGTAATGCTGCACAAAATTCACAACAGCAGTCACAAGATATTAGTGGACCTGGAGCGTCCTCTAGTAGTGGTTCACATTCTTCACCATGGACAGGCAGATTGAGATCAAGAGAATCTTCTCAAAGCAATGCAGATAGTGGTATGCAGGTATCATGAAAAGGAAAAGAGAAGATAGATCAGCCCATGTTTGATGTGAATGCAGGTCACTCTTATGTGGATGGTGAATCCAGTGGCTCAGAACAGAGCATTAATGATGAGTTGGGTATTCCTTCTATTGTTACACCTGGAGTAAGGAAGACCAGGGATGTTTTGAGAGCACCTGGGAGTGAACCTACTTTGCACAGGTCTACCAGAGCTAGGTATCCTGTGGATAGGCTGAAATATGATGGATTTACAGCCATTCACTATGCCTATATGGTCAAAGTGATACAGGAACCAGAACCCACTTCTTTTGAGCAAGCCATGGGAAAAGAAAAATGGGAGAAAGCCATGGATGAAGAAATGGATGCCTTGGAAGCAAATGCTACATGGGAATTGGTATGCAACCGTAAGAGCATTCATTGCTATGGCTGCATCAAAGGGATGGTCTTTACATCAGATGGATGTAAAGAATGCCTTCTTGCATGGTGATTTGCAAGAAGAGGTCTATATGGAGCAGCCACCAGGTTATGTACATGTTGTTCATCCTGAGTTTGTTTGCAGGTTGAAGAAAGCCTTGTATGGCTTGAAGCAAGCACCTAGAGCATGGTCTGACAAAATAGGATAGTATCTTGTCACTATTGGCTTTCAGATTTCCAAGGCAGATTTTTCACTTTATGTGAGAAAAACAGAGAAAGATAATATGCTATTTGTCATTTATGTTGATGATTTGATTATGACAGGTGACAGTGATGAAGATATCCTTCATGTGAAAATGCTATTGAAGCAGAAGTTTGAGATGAGAGAGCTGTGTTATTTCTTGGGCATTGAGGTGATTAGATCACCAAGTGGGATACAACTCTTGCAGAGGCAGTATGGATTGGACATGCTATCCAAATATGGGATGACAGGCTGTAAGCCTATTTCAATTCCTTTGGAGCAGAATGTGAAGCTGAGCGCAGATGCAGGTGAGCTTCTGGAAGACCCTACTATGTACAGACGCATAATAGAAAGTTTGATTTATATGACTATTACCAGGTCAGATTTGAGCTATGCTATTGGATTGGTAAGTCAGTTTATGCAGGCTCCAAGGAAACCGCATTTGGATGCGGCTAGACGTATACTCAGGTATGTGAAGTCCACATTGCAGTATGGGCTACTTTATGAGACTGGGGTTCAGATACAGTTGTATGGATACACTGATGCTGATTGGGCTGGTAGTATTTCTGATAAACGATCTGCCAGTGGATATGTGTTCTCTTTTGGGAGTGCTGCAGTCACTTGGAGCAGCAAGAAACAGCCTACAGTTGCCTTGTCAAGCACAGAGGCTAAGTACAGGGGCGCAGCAATGGCTGCATGTGAGGTAGCTTGGTTGCATAAGCTACTTTATGATATGCATCAGCCTACAGATGGGCCAGTTGTCATTTATTGTGACAACATGAGTAGTATACACTTGGCAAATAACCCACTCTATCATGCTAGAACAAAGCACATTGAGGTGCATTATCACAATGTGCGGGAGAGGGTTTTACTAGGTCTTATTGATCTAGTTTATGTTAGCATAGAGGATCAAGTAGCTGACATATTCACGAAGGCATTAGGCACAGAGAAGCTGCACAAGTTCAAAGACCTACTTGGTGTGCAGGAATTGGGATTGAGCTCGAGGGGGAGTGTTGAGATATCGAGCTCCACTCATGATATGCCAAGGTGACCGTTGTGCATTTATGTCACCGACTTGTCAGTTGCAGATGCAGTTGGTACACCGCCCATGAATAATAGCTAGATGACAGCTATCCTTATCTACTCTAGTTTGTGGCTTAGTTGTATGCCACCTTAGTTAGTTGAGTTTGGTTTGAGACCCATATATAGGGTTCTTCTATTTCTATGTACTTGAGTTCTTTTTGGCTTACATAACTAAGAAGAGGAAAATTGTTTTCAGCCTCCACCTTTGTGTGTATTCCCCCATTGTGCAAGCAAGAAAGCTACAAGTGAGACTCCTTCCTTCTCTCCCACAATCTTGACATAGCTTCACCTGTATCCTTCGCACCTATTCTGCCCTTAACTGGTCTAGCTCTGCAGCCTCCTGTCTGATCTTGTCAAGCTGGCTTTGTGCTTCCAGGTTGACTGCAGATAACTGATCATTTTTGCGCCGAAGGTGGGCATTCGTTTCCCTCTCCCCATTGAGATGCTCCATCAAGATTTTTCTCCTTCCCTCCCAGGCAGCGTCACGTTCCTTCAGGGTTTTTAATTATTATGCCTCCTTAGTGCTGGCTTCCTCCCTGAGCAGAGCGATTTCCCTTTGATATTCTGTTATCTGCTTTGTTCTCTCCAGCTGGAGGGCGGCTTCTGATTCTCGTTCCGTTGCCAGCTCCTCCACGGCTATCCTCCTTTCTTCCCTGGCCCTTTGCAACTGCAAGAGCAGTTCCTTCACATACTCGTCATATTGGCCTGCTAGAGATGGGGGGTGGGGCATGGTCATAGTCGTGGCGACATCTTCTATTTTTTGCCTTTTCAGTTCCGGCCTTGGCTCCAGTTCAACCGCGCGGCTGCCCTTTTGGCTCCTGAAGCTGGGGTGGCCACAGCCGCTTCCCTTGCCAGCTCCCTTTCCACCAAAAATTGTAGCCAAGTGACCACATTGCTCTCGTCAACTTTTGGGGTGGGCCCTTGGGTGGTGATGGCAAGGGGTGTCATCATGATAGGATTGGCTGGCATGGACGGTATGAGGAGGAGGGAAGTTGGCCTGATCAGGTCCTTTCCTTTTCCTTCTGCAGGGGGCAGGGGCGTGATTTTCGGCACACCAGTACTGGGACCGGGTGCCTCAGGTTGGTGCGGACCCTCTGCTCCTTCCTCGTCTCTTCTGTGTTGTTCCTCGATGGAGCGATGGGTTGCCAGTTCCAATTCTTCCTCTTCCTTTCTTCTCAGCTCTTCCTCGGCCTTCTTCTTTCTTTCCTCCTCATCCCTCACCGACTCCCTTCGAGCCCTTTCCAGATCTTTCTTCTCTTTCTTCTTTTGCTCCTCCTCTCTTTTTCCATGTAGGGCCTTGGTTCATTGTTCCACATGCCTTTGTGGTGTAGCCTGGGATTCTCCCTCCTCGTTGGCGTCTGTTTCTGTCTCATCAAACGACCTCTGCTGCTCTTCTGTGTGAGGCGGGGACTGTGACGGTGACTCGCCACTTTCCTCGTCACCTCCCTGTTTGTCTTCTCCTGCTTGTCCTTGCCCTATCACTTCTTGGATGATTGCCGTAAGGACACCTCCAAACCCTATTGTGGAGGCCTTGGAGGATGATGCCTTGCAGGTCGATCGGGACGACGGGGACTCTCCTGCCACGGCTCTTCCTCCTATCGCCAGGGCCTTCGTCGAAGCCTCAATTGTCTTTCTCACGAACCCATTAAGGTTCACCTCATCCAGTGATTGCGCCGCAATGCTGTCGAGCAGAGGTACATTGATTCTGGTCATAATGCTGTTGTACGTCTGGCTTGAGAACAGGGCATGCACCATCTTTGCCTACAGCTGAATTTCTTGGTTGGGGATGTCCGCCAGGCTAATTCCATCATTGGTGTGAACCTTCACTTTATCCATCCCCAACATGGCGTAGATGTCTCTTTTTGGCTTCCTTTCCAACTTATTTGGCAGCCCAGTGCCCTTTCCACCAACTCGGGGGTTAGCTCAATCTGCACCTGTCTGGTAGCTTCCTTGTCACGCACCGTGACGGTGCCCCTGTTTCTGTTGAAGGTACGCAAGAAATCAGCACACAGGGTGTAATCTATCCTCCGGCCCACTGCGTCCAGGTACTTCTGTAGGTGGCACTGCTCTATGATTTGACGTACTACCGGTTCTTCGATGGCTATGTCTTCAAGGTTGAAGACGTGGCGGAACCTTAACTGGTTGAAAGCTCTCGTTTCCACCGTAAGGCCATACTTTACTTGTTCCTCCTCCGAGAAGGGAAGCTTGCCTACTTTGTCCTGGCTTGCCATGGTCGCCACCTGCACATTTAGCCATTTCCATTTTTAGTATTTTTTGGCAACTAATTTGCTAGAAAAACAAAAGCATAGCAGATTTTATTGAACATAGCCCTAACTTTGCCTTTTAGACTTCTATCACCACCTTTTACTTTTGCATTTCAATTTTAAGCGTTTCACACTTGGTTTACTTTTTAGATTTTATTTCGTTTATCCACCTTACTACCCCTTTCTTCCTTTGGAACAGAAGAATCTGTCCCAGGATTGGAGGTTGCGAGGCCAAGGCGTTCATCTTTATTTGTGTAGGAGCCAAGCGTAGAAGTTGGGGTTATATTCCAATTGAGCAGCGCGGTCCAGATCAAAGGGCCGAATTCCTACACGTGTGATATACGTGAGGACATCTGTGAGGAAATCACCGGAGTCGACCCGACTTGCGATGTGGAGCTCTTCCTCTGTTAAGAGGCGGTCAAGATAGGGATGTCCTGTGATATGCTCGTCCATGGGTCGATCTCGAAGAGTGGTTAACACTCTATACGAGGTAGGCCCGACGTAGGTGGGATCATACTCGGCTGTTTTGATGGCTCGGCGTTGTTCGTCATTGGTCATTATGCGACATCTGTCGACTTTCCATTGCAACCTAAGAGCATACCACTACCTCAAGAAGGGTGATCCCGTATCAGCAAGGTGGGATAACCTTGCGATCTCTTGATCGGTGATAGCAGACGTTGTCCGTGGGTCATATGATGTGATGAGGCGTTGCTTAATGGTTTGCTCTTTGGAGACCTTGCTAGCAAGCAACTCAGCGGCAGAGCGAGAAGCCTGTGCAAAGGCAAATTCAAAAGTCTCCCAAGAGCAAGGCATATTGCGCACTTTTGTTGCAAAGGGTTCTGTTAATAGACCCAAGTCCAAGCGGTCATAGCTGAGAGCCAGAGCTACAAAGGTGGCATCGAGCTGTTTGATGCAGTCCACCACATCATCTCCGGTGTCCTCTGCAAGGTCAGCGGCCAGCGTTAGAAATGACTTTCGTTCATAGGAGGGTGTAAGGCTGACTGGTGGTTGATGTTTGCTAGAACTAGAGGTTTTGACTGTACAGAGTTGCGGATGGGAGTCCCTTTGAGTCCGCGACCTGACTGTTGGCAAGATGGGTGGGTTAGGTTCGGTCACAACAGCTGGGCTGCTGCAGTCAGCTAGGCCGTAGAGAGGCGGGTTGACCTGGTCGGATGATGCCACTTGTGGTGGTGGTCGTTGTTTGGGCCGATAGGTGTGTGCGACTCTCTTGGGCTGGCACGTAGAGGGGTCGGATGGCTGGGGTTCTGGAGAGCATTGCGGCCCATGGTCTTGAGGCATCGGGGGACATGGGCTGATCAGACTTGAGGTCGGCGTAGGACTAGTGCTTTTGGCTTAGGGATCCACAGCGAGGCATTCCCCTCATAGTAGCCTTGCGCATGCAGGAGGATTTTAGGGACCCATATTTGCTTAATCACGCGGTGCTTCCGGTGATGGCGTCTTGGTTTCCTAGATTTAGAGTTGTAGGTCTTATGCAGACATGCGCGTCTAGTCCTAGGCAGTTCTCGAGGCTATTTAGGCACCCATTGCAAGCGAGGCTGTTGGGGTTTTGCTTTGGTTGCTGTGGCCTGCGATTTATGGGAATCTGGGAGCAGCAGATATGCATTACCCCCTCCTTAGTCTTGCCTACGGCTGTTTCTATTGGTGGCCCTGTGAACGGTGATTGTGTTACAAGGCCCTTGCTGAAAGCTATGACAATGCGTACGTTGCCGATTGCTAAGTGGATCGCTATGACTCATAATCAACATTGCAATGAGTCTGCTTTTTAAAGGTTCGCCCGAGCAATGACTCCATTCCTGTGTCCATGGTACTTGGCAATACATAAAACAACATGTGAATAGTTTCAAACTCGATAGAAACAACGACTCTATATTTGCCGAGAAGCGCGTAGGATTGAGCCCTGTATGGGCTTAATTTGGCCGTTGTGGGATGAAGTAGTGGTTTGCCAAGCTGGATCCAATGCTTGTGCATTAAGACATTGAAATCTGCCCCCTCATCAATCAAGGCATTGAAGGAGCACGTTTACTTAGCAGTGATCGTGACATGAAGGTAGGCGGATTCTATAGCCTCCTCCTCATTATCGTAGATTTCAGTAATTGTGGCTATTCATATTTTGACAGGCGGTTCTAACATTGGTGGCTCATGCAAAGGATGAGTGGGAGGGTAGTACTTCTTGATACGGCTGCCATTGAAGAAGCATATTCCTTCGCAGTCCAGTGTCTCAAGCTCGACATTACCAGTTCGGCTGATTGCCCGAACCTTGAAAGGTCCGAGACCTCTGAATTTCATCTTTTGCTTATGTCCTTTTACTGAGTAGAGGAGCACTAAGTCACCCTGCTCAAACTCCCATTGCTTGACATGTTTGTCAAACCAGCTCTTGCGTCGGGCTTTCTCGCAGATAAGTGCGTGGGTAGCTAGAAGACGAGTCTCTGATAGACGTTCCAGCTCGACCAAGCGTTGTGTCCATGCTTCCTTCCCTTCCCATCGTTCTCGGAGTGCTATTCTCAGGCTAGGGATGAAGAATTCTAATGGGAGAATGGCTTCAGTCCCATAGGTCAGCCTAAAAGGTGTTTGACCGACGGCCATTTTATAAGCTGTTCGGTAGGCCCACAAGGCTGCCATCAACTTGTTATCCCAGTCGCTTCGTGAGGCTAAGACCACTTTAGTCAGGACATTGATGAGAATTTTGTTGGTTGATTCTGCTTGGCCATTGGCTTGAGGGTAGCATGGTGAGGATTTTTGATGGATGATAAGAAAGGTGGATAGGAGATGGGCTATCACTTCATTGATGAAGTGTGTTCCTTGGTCACTAACCAATTCAA
Organism: Lygodium microphyllum; assembly: GCF_053477565.2. Classification (NCBI taxonomy): domain Eukaryota; kingdom Viridiplantae; phylum Streptophyta; class Polypodiopsida; order Schizaeales; family Lygodiaceae; genus Lygodium; species Lygodium microphyllum. The sequence continues at coordinate 66,020,279 of NC_141157.1, forward strand.
TGGGGCAACCGAAGCGCGAGATCACTCGCTCCCATAAGAACTTGGAAGTCGTCCTAGCATCATTTTTTCGTGTGGTTCTCGCCTCTGCCCATTTCGTGAGGTAATCCGTGGCCACCAATATGTACTTGGCTTGTGAGTATTGTGCCGTGGGGCTGATGGGTCCTATGAAGTCAATCCCCCATTTTTCGGAGGGTTGGCGAGCAATAACAGGGGTTAACTCCATTTTATCCTTACGAATCGGGACTTTTGTCCGTTGGCACTCGTCACAATGCTTGACAAATTGCTTAGCATCGCAGAAAAGTGTGGGCCACCATAGCTGGGACTACAGCACCTTTCGTGCTGTCGTGTCTCCGCTAAAGTGTCCTCCTGCAATGCCGCTATGCGCCTCTGAGAACACATCGTGTATCTCATGCTCACACACGCACCTACGCAGCAATCCGTCTTGCCCCAGCCTATAGAGTTGGCCTACAATCAGCTGGTAGGGTTGGATTTTCAGGATCAAGCGCCTAAGCCATGCCCGTTCTATTGGTCATTCGGGTAGTCCATGCTCGAGCACTTGGACTATGTCGTCTGCCCAGTATGGTGTCAGATCGGCCCTAAATAGGTCTCCTTCGCTGGACAAGTGGAATAAGTGGTTGTCAAGTAACTTGTCCATGATAACTTGTCCAGCGGCTTCTCCTGTGGATATACGGGACATATGATCAGCCATGTAATGTTGTTTTCCCTTCTGTACCACCACGGAGAAATCGAATTCTAGGAGCAGGAGGAGCCATCGAGCTATACGTCCTGTAGCACAAGGTTTGTTCACTAAATAGAGCAGGGCTTGATGGTCCATGAAGAAGGTGAAGGGGGTGGCCAACAGGTAATGCCGGAACTTCTTCACGGCAAACACCATGGCTAACCCCTCCCTTTCCGTTGTCGAATAATTCATCTCCGTCTCAGTGAGTTGCTTGCTAGCAAAACTCACTAGGTAATCTAGGTTATGCTCACCAGGTTGGCACAACACTGCCCCCACGGCAAACTTAGAAGCGTCAATGTATACATGGAAGGTAATGGTCCAATCTAGGGCTCGTAGAATCGGTGCCATTGTTAGAGCCTTTTTCAACTCTTCGTATGCCCATTGGCATGCCTTGGTCCACTCGAAGGCAATTAGCAGCTTGTACAATGGCCTAGCGATCAGCGCGTAGTTCAATACAAACCGCCGATAGTATCCTATGTGACCTAAGAAGCATTGAGCTCCCTTGTAATTACTTGGGGGTGGAAGGTCAACGATAACCCTAACCTTCAAGAAGTCCGTGGCAATGCCATTCTTTGACACCACGTGTCCTAAGATGCATCCGTACTTCACCCAAAACTGACATTTCAAGGGGTTCAGGGAGAGACGATATAAGCGACACCGTTCAAAGACTGTGAGGAGTTTGTCTAGGTGTTCAATCCAGGTCGAATGGACACACAGGTCGTCGACAAAGACCTCTAACTCCTTGCAAAGCATGTCCTTGAAGATGGTGCACATGAGGCATTGAAAGGTGGCGAGGGCATTGGTTAACCCGAAGGGCATGACTACGTACGCAAAGACGCCCCACTCAGTGGCAAAGGCGGTCTTGTTCCTGTCTGCAGGATACACTTGCACTTGGTTGTACCCTGAGAAGCCATCCAGAAAACTGTAGGCTTCCTTGCCTGCTACCCTCTCAAGCATGTGCTCGATGTACGGCAAAGGATAGTTGTCTCTCTTTGTAGTAGCGTTCACGTTTTTGTAATTGATGCACACACGGATTTTGCCGTTCTTCTTCATCACAATGACTATGGGTGATACCCAGTCTGTGTGCTCAATTTCGTAAATGAATCCCGCTCTCATTAGCTTGTCAATTTCCTGCTTGACAGCATGGGCGTGTTTTGGATTCATGGGGTACGATCGCTACTTGATCGGCGTTGCGTCCGATGTCATGGGTATGTTGTGAGTCACAACACTCGGATCTACCCCCCGTAGCTCTTCTAAGGACCAGGCAAATACGTCTATGAACTCCCGTAAGAGAGCAACAAGACTCAACTCTTCCTTACCAGTCAAGTCATCGAAAATGAACACTGGTCAGGGTATCTCCCCTTCCAGGGCTAGGTTTACCTCCTTGACCTTGGCTGGTCCTTCGATCGGTTTGCTTGTCTGCCCTTGGTGCTTGGCACCTAGCAGAACCACTACCCTATCCCCTTTTTTGAATTTAGTGAATCGCTTAGGGAGGTCTTGCGGCTTTCGATGCCCTTCTGATCGTGTATCTTTGGGGTGCTTTGCCCTATCCTGGTGTGACCGTCTGCGTCTCAAGTGGACGGGTAAGTCTCCCTTGGTGCGTCTGGTCATGGGCGGCCTAGGGATCTCTGGGTCGCTATCCGAAGTAACTTCCGATTTAGAGTCAAACCCTCCATCTTCGCTAGAAGAGGTGGTCTCCCCTGGTGGCAGCAATTCGGATGGCGATTCGGTTCTAAATATTGATGTCATTCCCGATTGGGCTAGGCCTGCTTGCTTTAGGTCTATGGCCCCCATACATTCCAACCACACACGATCACATTCCATGCGCATGACTCCTTGCTCCAGTCTAAAGGCCTGCCTCTTCTGTGGCTTGGCGTCTGCTCGTATCTGCTCAATTTCTCATCCATCCATGTCGTACTCTATGGTATCCACTTCACCTTCTCTCTCACCACTGAAGGATTGACAATCTTCGTATTCATTGCAGGAATCTTTGTCATTCAACTGCCCGTCGTCTCCTAGGGCTTGGAATGCCCCGTCTCGTTGGTCTGGAATCAGGGCCAAGTTATACATGAGGTTCAGCTCGTGCACTCTGGTCCATTGCCACTTAGGATCCTCTAAGAGATCCTAGAGCAGTTTGAAGTTGGCAGCCGGGTTACCCGCTAGCTGGTCTACTAGATATTCTAGTACCCCCTGGAGTTCCCTTTTGTTGGATGGTACTTTGAAGGTGACAGGCTTAGGCCTTTCATGGAGGCTTGCTGCCATCATGTAGACGTGTGTAGAGAGTGCTTTGTTTGTCTTGCCAATTGTTTTGATGGCCTGCTCATACGCCTCATGGTTTGAGAATGGCAGGTCAAGTGTAGCGAGAACGTGCATCCAATCCCGCTCGTCCTCCGGGCATGGGATATACTTAGTCAAGGACCCATAGGGTTCCTTGACCTGAGTGTTCCCTTTGAGCATAACAGAGATGGCATCTAGGTCGACTGGTGAGGTCTTCCAAGTGTCCATCTCTATTCTTTCGGCGTCAGTTTGATTGCCAAGGAAGATCAGGCTGTTACCCCAATCTTCGATGACCCTAGCATTGCGCATCCAGGGTCGGCCCAATAGGATATCATAGTCCACTCCCTTCATGACTATAAAGTCGACAGAGAACTGGACACCTGCGATCTTTACTGGTCAATTCTTCAAGACCCTGAATGGCTTCACTCTCGTACCGTTTGCTAGCGTGACATTAAACCGAGCAGCTTCAATAGGCGGGTTTTCCCAAGTCTGCAGCACGACGTGGCTAAGCACACTAACCCCGGCTCCCATGTCTACAATTCCCTTCCTTGTTGTGTCACCCAGGGCTAGGACTGGCAGGACTGCATGCATCTCAGATCCCTCCCAAAAGGCATTGACGTGCAAGGATTTAGGTACGGAGTGTAGCGTTAAACTTGGCAATTGTGTTTCCGCATCCTGGTCTTGAGGGTCTGCCATGGCCTGCTCTTGCAATCCCTTGACCCACTGCTTAAGGTCTTGCCATAGGGCAGGGTGCTGCTTAAGCAGGTCCCCCAAGCTAAGTGTTACAGGCATGGTCACTAACGTGGTCAAGAGGTTGTCAAACACTCGCCCTTCTCTTAGCCTAGACTGTCCTGGCCACTGGCCGCGGCTGTTCTGCGGTTCTGTTGCATCTAGGTATGGTCTCAGCGGCACTGTTGGTGGCATCGTGGCTTCGGTCGACTTAGGTTGAGGTGGCAACATTGGCGCGCTCATGCTGGAGAGATCATCGATCTCGTCCTCTATGACAGGTTCAGCATCCTTGAGATGCTACTGAGCCTCCCTCACCCATTCCTTCACCTTTTCTATGGTCTCTAATTGCCACTTGGGATGCGGATATTCCCCTATCTTAGCGCTTCCCTTTTGGGTTGTTTTAGGGGCTGAAGTCTCTGCCTCTGCGTGTGAGACTTTCTTCCCATTAGGTAGGGTCGTAGCACTATCGGTCTTTAATGCGACCTTAGCTTCCGATCTCTTCTTTCTCCGCCTTCGGCTTTTCTTTCCTACTGAGGTCGCGTCAAGATTGCTAGGTCCTAGCAGAGAGATGCCGGCCTGCTTCGTTTGGGCAGAGAGATGCCCGATCGAGTACCCTCCTCTCTTGCACTCCGGTAACTCCATGATTCTTGATGCTAGCTCAAGCATCCTCAAGCCTCCTCCATCTCCAAGCTCCATCATCCATAGCCGCACGCGCAAGAAAAGAAGAGAGAAGAGAGGAAGAGAAGAAGAGGAGAGGAGATGGTGAAGAGCTTCACCCTCTTGATCCCTCACTCTCACACACACTCACACTCCCTCTCTCAAGAGCACACACAAGCAAGGAGGAGAGAAGAAGAGAGGAAGAAGAAGACTCTTTTTTCCTCACACCAAAGAATGAGCTTCTCATTCTCTTTTTTCAACTTTATATACAAAGCCCTAAATCCTTTTTGGACGGTCATTCCTCTTTTACATGGTCGGCCATAGCCTAGGCCCTTTTTCCCACTTTCCACCATTCCTCTTTTACATGGCCCGCCGTAGCCTAGGCCCTTTTTCCCACTTCCCACCATTCTAATTTATCCTATTCCCAACTAATGTCTACACTTTGCACAGGAGCGAGCCTGGCACTCTTTTACACAGATTCGAGGGTGCTTCCGCATTTTAATGGTGCACCTCTTCCTCTTTTGTTGACTTGGCCCAACACCGAAGCTTCTTGCAGGTCGTGTCCGATTCTTTGAATTTTTCAGGGATTGGTTGCCGGTCAAGGTGCCTTTTTCTGTTTTTATCCTGTGCCTTTTTGCTATTTTCTCTTCATTCCATTTTCCGCTCCTTTGTGCTGCGAAACCACGGTCAAAAACACGATAACATCTTAGTACCTTGTTCATTTAGATGTTTGTGGTCTCATGCCCTATTAGTCATTAGGTGGTACTAAGTACTTTGTGGCATTCATTGATGATTATTTGCATAAGGTTTGATCTTATCTTATTAAGCAAAAATTAGATGTGTTAGCTACATTTCAATGCTTTCTTGCTATGGTTGAGAACTAATCTAAACATAGATTGAAATGCATATGACTTAACAATGGGGATGAATATGTCTCTATGACATTTGAGTATTTTTGTGATGAGAGGATTATAAAGCATCAATTGACTACTCCATATATTCCACCCCAAAAAGGGGTTGCAAAGTGCATGAATTAACTATTCAAGAAAGAGTTCACAAAATGCTTAGTCGAGCAAGCTTACCATAATACTTTTGGGCTAAGGTAATTAGTACTACAATTTATTTGATTAATAGATCCCCATGCACTACTCTTGGTGGTAGAGTTGCAGAGGAGTATGGTCTGGTAAACCTCCCTCCTATGCACACTTACGTATCTTTGGATGTGAGGCTTTTTACCATATTCCCAAAGATAAACACAAGAAGCTAGATCCAAAGTCTATCGAATGCATCCTTCTTGGATATGGTGATGCAAGTGACATGGGATATCACCTTTGGGATCTGTAAGCTTGGAAGCTTAGCCATAGTAATGATATCGCATTCCATGAGAAAAAGATGCATATGAGACTGAAGATAGTTGAGATATGTAGGGTGATCTTTCAAGAGGAGCCTCTTGTTATAGTACAACCAACCTTAGTTACATACTCTACTATAGTTGCTAATGATGTAATGGCCCATGATCCACGTGCTATGTAGGATTATGATGTTGGACAAAGAGGACATCAAACACACCCATGTGGTCTAAAGTGATTTTTTATTTTCTCTCAAAACCATTGGAAAAACCCTCTTCAAAAATTATCATGGGAATAGTGTTTATGGGACATTTGAATATTACCTTATAGCAATCCAATTGATCATGGATAAGAAAGGGTTAGTTGGCATGAATTTGTGGAAATTGCAATAGCTTTTGGAGGTCATATTAATACTATTACATGTGGCAAAATAAAATTTTGGGGTATGTAGTTGGTTGCTTTTCCCTTTTTAATGCTTGCTGCCCTTTGGGTTTCAGTTTCAGTATCCCTCTCTCTAACTCTCTTGTTAGCAAAAACAGATGCATTTTCCCCATCATCAGACATGCTGGTTTTGATCAAATTCATACTCGATGTGCCTTTATTAGGTCTTCTTTCCAACTATTGCCTAGCCGGTTTAAGTGGCCTTTGTTCCTGTTGAGGTCTAGCATCTTGTCTAGCATTCCTTTGTGGCATGGGATACATCTCCCCTCCTATTCTTCTTGGATAAGGGCAATAAGGAGCGATATGACCTCTCTCCCTACAATTAAAGCATTCAAAATTTTCCCTTCTATTTCTTGGAGGTCCTATAAATCTAGGTTGCATTTGAGCCTGCCTTGCCTGCAATAGGCTCATATTCAAATTCAGATTTGCCAATTGTTCATGTATTTTATTAATCACGTCATCATCAGCTTTTCTATGACCTTGTTGAGTTTCATTCTCTACTCTTTCAAATGCCCCATGAAGATTTATAGCTTGATGTCCTGCATTTCTTATAGCAATGTCAACCTGATTAGGCCATAAAAATGCATGCCCAACAATACCTCTTGATTGATGCAACCTCAATTGTATTTTCCTTTGCTTTTCTTTGGCTATTTTGACCGTATCTTCATATGTATCACGGTCTTTGATCAAAATCTTTTCTCTAATTTCAGGTTTGAGCGTGAAACAAACTTGTCCTTTTTCAAGAATATCATGGGAGGTTCCTCCATACTTTGTGCAATTTCTATCCACTTTGCTTCAAATGTCACTGCAAATTTAGACACTTCCTCATTTTCTCCCTAAAACATATTTTCCAAATATTTCCATAAACTCTCAAGAGTTTGCTTAGTTACAAACCTTGTAAGGAACTCATTTTTGACATCATTCCAATTTGTCTTTGTCTCTTCATTTAGCAAGTTCCACCATAATCTTGCAAAACCTTCAAGTAGCATGTTGATCATTCAAAGCTTATCTGCATCAGTGTCTCTTTGATCTTGGTAAGCCATCCACTCCAATCTCTTGATAAACTGATTAGCATCCTCATTTTCAGTACCAAAGAAAGGTTCATATCCAAAAGCCACCATGCTTGAATTTGTGTGTAGGCTGGTTTCCAAACCTTACACTTCCCAACTAATAAGTTCAGCAAGAGATCTTCAATACAGGAGATCCTCAGTGGGGGCACCAATCTATGGTAGGTGAATTGGGTAGTCAGTCTCACTAACAACACCCAAGACAACACCACAGAACGAAGACCAAGGGTCTCACCTCAACAAAACCCACGAGACAGCACCACTGAACACATGATAAAAAATTCCTAATCACTCACTCCTCACTAAGACTTCAACTCAATTCAAGCTCATATTTTACCACTTTTAGAGAGAATTTGATGCTGAAACAACCATGGTAGAGATTCATACAACACGAGCTTTCAGATTCACACAATTCCTATTTTTTAGGGATGGCAACCCCACGAAGCAAACTGCTCCACAAAGTGTGATTGCTTTCAGCAGTATAAAATCAGTTGTAGACCCTCTATGTTCTTCTTTCCTCAGAGCACACATAAATACAAACCAAATACCCGGGTAATCAAAGCTTTACACGACGAATTTTCATGGCCATTCAACTGCTACAAGCATTTCATTACTGTAGACATTCCATTACTACATCAAAACCGAGTTTACACTAATATAGCAATGGAAAATCATGATGACTTTCATGGAAAACCGAGTTGGTGACGTAAACGCTGCTAAATTCACCTGTTTTCTCATAGAGCACAGAAATTGCCTCATGGAGCATTACACAAAACAGTTCATAACTTTCTAACCAGACCTCAGATTGCTAAGCTTCAAAAGTGAAAGTTGTAGCTCTCTTTCCAATCTATAACTTTTTAAAGCAACTCAAAGTCAAATTCCTTGATGTGTTGTCCTGAAATAGATCTACATAGTCTATAGTATTAAATTCATGCACAATCTTGCATTGATAAAGAGTGCGAGAGCTTCAAACTTTATGAACTCTAATTCATCATTTTTGTGGTTGCAAATCCTTCTAGATTTCCACTAACTTGAGCCCGCGCATTCAACACTTGCTTATAATACATCTTCCATGCCTCATACCCAATTTCAGATGTAGAGACCCTTTACTCCTATTCTTCTTTGCTGACGGGAAGCTTCACGCAACAACTCACAAATATCACTCTCGTCTTGAAGAAGAACAACCCTCTGCTATCTTTCACTCATATCCATACACCAAAACTGATCTGCAAACTCTCTACCCCACAAAGCAGTAGAAGAAAACAAGACAAAAGGAAGACTCTTATTACTATCATCTGAAAACTGAGAACTCGCATCAGCCCATTGACTTCAGCAGCCCTGCCATCATGCTCCACGACTCCAATTACTTTAGCTTCACGGTCTCTTTCTTCTGACAATTTCTTCTTCTTCTTCTTCTTCTTATTCTTTTGAGCTTTAGATTTCTCCCATCTTCAGCCTGCAAGATTCTTCTTCTTCTTCTTCTTCTTCTTCTTCTTCTTCTTCTTCTTCTTCTTCTTCTTCTTCTTCTTCTTCTTCTTCTTCTCTCTCTCTCTCTCTCTCTCTCTCTCTCTCTCTCTCTCTCTCTCTCTCTCTCTCTCTCTCTCTCTCTCTCTCTCTCTCTCTCTCTCTCTCTCTCTCTCTCTCTTTCTCGTTGATTGTGTCAAACACTTCTCTTCTCTTTTTCCCCAAAAGAACTACTCATGTTTTTTCTTTTTCCCTTAGTTTTTCAAGTTGCCCCTTGCTTCCCCTTAATTGCTTGATGGAAAACATGCCCCTTGCCACATAAAATTCCACTTGGGGACTCAAAGTAAAAAATGAGAATACATTTTCTTCTCTTCCTACATGAAGTGTGTGTTTCAAAACCGAAATATCTCAACCAGTGTCAAACATGCATGATACCACTTGGGATTTCCATTTATCAACTCGACTCCCACTACACGTAAGTGTGAGAAAGACAAAAAAATTATATTTGCATGTGTTACCCCACTTGACTTCACAAAGCATCATGCCCTTGGTCACTCATTTTCACTCACCATGATTAGCTACCCCTCTGGTTTGGAACATAAAGTGTGAACAAATCTTTATTAAAAGCTTTGAAAATATTTGGCAAAGACATACTCATTTTTCTGAAAATTTACTTCATAGAGCACTACACAAAACATCTCATAACTTTCTAACTAGGTCTCAGATTGCCAAGCTTTAAAAAGGAAAGTTGTATCTCTCTTTCCAATCTATAATTCCTTAGAACAACTCAAAGTCAAATTCCTTGACCTGCTGCCCTAAAACAACTCTGCACAGTCTGCAGTCCTAAATTCTTGCATGCAGTCTACTTCATACATCAACCTTCCAGAGACCATAACTTTCGCATTCTTGCTTGAATCAACACCAAACTTGGCAAAGACCTTTAGTAGGTCTTAAAGCATTTAATATGTTGTCCATCATTTATCACCATTTTATCAACACCAGATTTTAGAAAATAGAATTTGCACCAAACAGTAAATTGGAAGCAACCTACTTTATGTAAAGTATGTACATCATCTACGTCCCCTTTAGTTACAAGATTCTACAGATATATTTCTTTAGACGGAAACCATTGATTCTACTTTTGTGAACAGTCCCATCTAAATCTTGTAGAAAATAAGTGCCATTTTCAAACTTCTGCTTGATGAGGAAAGGTCATTCCCATCTAACTCTAAACTTGGTTTGAAAAGTAGAGTCCAAGCTACTGTCATATCTCATAACCAGCATTCCCTCTGCAAGATTCTTCTTCTTCAACTGTGTGTTAAAACATTCCCTTCTGTTCACAATCTTTTTTTCATAACAATCCATTGCTTGTTTCCTATCCAATTGTAGGGTATGTAAGTTTAGTCCTTTGTCAATTCCCAATTTTGTTTGATATAACTTATGCTTTCTTACAAAGTCCATCATAGGGAACATGACAATCATAGGTAATAAAGCATCTTGACCATATATTAACTGAAAAGGGGTGAATCCTATACTTGTCTTCTGCATTTTTCTACAAGTGCACAAAGCTTGATGTAGATAATTGTCCCAATCTTTAGGATGATCTTCTACCAACTTAAAGTTAATCTTCTGTATCATTCCATTGAATGCTTCCACTAGTCCATTACACTGAGGGTAATAAGGAGTAGCAAATCTATGTTTCAAGTCTAGTTTCCCAGTTAATTCTCTCAATAGCTTATTTCTGAAACCAGGACCTTGATCTGTCTCACTATTTCTAGTGGTATTTCAAATCTGCAACATATGTCCTCCATGAGAAACTAAGTTACATCCTCTTTCTTGCAATTCCTTGTAGCCTTAACTTCAGGCCATTTGGTCATATAATCAATTGCAGTAATGATGTAAAACTTTCCTATTTTTGTACCAGGCAAAGTTCCAATAAAATCCAAACCCCACTTCTCAAATGGTCCATAGGCTGCAATGGCTTTAAAAGGTTTTGAAATTAGTACCCTTTTTGCATATGACTGGGAAGCATGACAACTTTTACTCCAATGAGCAACATCAACACTTAGACTAGGCCAAGTAAGTCCTACTACTAGAATTTTCCTTTTGGTAAGCTCAAAGCCAAAATGACCATCACATGCTTCCTCATGACAGGAAGATAAACAAGCAGGAATCTCAGAACTATCCAGCACCCTTCTCAGTACATTATCAATCCCCTTCATTTACATTGATCATTTATGAGCACATATGCCCTTACCTTTCTGATAATGGAATACCTTTTGTATTTATCAGCCAATGACTTTAACTCCCCAATTTTAGAAATTCTTCAATCAGGTGAAGGCTCTTCTTGCCCTCATATCTAGGATTATCCACCCTCATTGCTGCAACATATTGGGAAAGAGCATTTTCAGTCAATTCATGAGCTCTATGGCTGTTCTCCCTACCAATATGCCAAATTTCAAATTTTTGCAGTTGCCTCATGAGGCCTTTTATCTTAAACAGCCAATCCTTCAAAGTATCTTTATTGGCTTTCCAAACATTTTGAACCTGTCTGACCACCAACATAGCATCTCCTTTTGCAACTATCTTCCTATATCCCAGATGAATACACTGTTTTAGGCTAGCATGTAAACTCGCATATTCAGCTTCATTGTTACTTTGTATCTCTTTACTTTCTTGTACCATCTTTATCCTTCATCTCCTCATGAATTTGTGGATGCAAAATCAGTTTTCGTCTTATAACGGCTACACTTTCAACAAGTTCTTTATAAGTCAAAATATCAGCCAAGGTAGCTCTTATAGTATCCTCCTTCAAACATGTAAATTCAAATTCTTGCAAAGCTAACAGCCACTTAGTAACTCTTGGAGCATTTTCAGCAGATCGAAAAACCTGTGGAAGCAATTGAGAACCAGTAGTACTACAAATGGTTTCTAAATCAAGTATGATTTCCATCTTTTAACTGCATATACCAGTCCCCATACCAACAATTCTTCTTCCATCCAAGCTTTTTCAGTCGCTCCAATGGATCTGCTTATATAAAACACCGGCCTCATATAAGACATCCCTCTTCCCTTCTGCATTAAAATGGCTCCCACTACATTTTTTCCAACACTGATACTAACAAAGAAAGGTTCATCCCAGTTTGGAGACATAAGAACTGGCAAAGTGCTTAACTTTTCTTTAATATGCAAGAAAGCATCCTCTTCAACTTGCATCCAAACTAAAGGATCCCTTTGAGTTGCTTTCTGTAAAGGATATACATACTCAACCAACATATGGAATGACCTTGATAGATATCTCAATTTTTGAACAAAGCTCATAAGTTCTTTTACGGTTTTCGGAGAATCTATAAGAAGTAAAGCCTCAACTTTACTAGGCTAAGGTGAAATACCATTAGCAGACACTTCATGACCCAAGAGTATCACTTTGGTTCTTGCTATCCTACATTTATCAGGGTTCAATTGACCACCATCCTCACCAATTTTGTAAAAAACTTCATCAAGTTTTTTAGAGTATAATGCCCTTGAGTTGTACACACACGAGTCATCCATAAATACCGGCAAAGATTTTCCAATGAAAGGGGCAAACATGCAACTAACCCATCTTGAAAAGCTAGCGTATGCATTCATCAGACCAAAAGGCATCACTCTAACAGAAGCATCCTCATGGGGTAATGACTGTTGTTTTCTTCTGATCTTCTTTTGCTATTTTGATTTGGAAATATCCAGAGTATCCATCGCACACACTATAAAATTCATGACCAGCCACTTTATCCAAGATCTCATCTTGAAATGGAAGAGGATAGTAGTCCCTCTTAGTAGCTGCATTAAGAGGCTTAAAATCAACACATACTCTCCATTTTCCATTCTTCTTTGATCTGATTACAATAGGAGACACCCACTCTACATCATCAACAGGATAAATAAATTTAGCATCATATAACTTCTGAATTTCAATTTTAAGTACATTTTTCTGAATTGTACCAAGGCTCCTAAGTTTTTGTGCCACTAGTTTACACCCTTCTCTCAATTAGATATGGTGTATAATGTTGTTAGTACCCCTCAATTGGTGATATTCTGTAGCAAACAGTTTCAAGTATTTCTGAAAAATGGCTGAATATTCATCTCTTTCATCATTAGTCAAGTCATTTCCCAACATATTCATAAGCTTAGGCAGTCCAACATTCATTTCAGGTTGCTGATCAAATATTTCCTACATGAAGTTTGTACTTCCTGTAGCAATATTTACCACTTTTTCCTCTCTTTTTGAACCTTGGATTGACAACCCGAAGAGGTCAACATCCCTAGAGAGTAGACTAGCTTCCCATTCTCTATCTTCCTCATCAAGGCTGGAATTTTATGAATCACTACTTTCATCACTTCCAACATCCCTTTCATATCCACTTTGAATGACGGACCCTATTTTCATGTCAAAGATCACCCTCCTGGCTTCTCTAGATAGAGTTTCAATTGACCTCTATACCAATCTTGTCTGGATCTCATACCAATCAACCATGGTCATCCCAAGATGAGAGGATATGCCCCAAGTTTTGCAGGCATAACATGGAAATCCAAACATGCTCTTTGGCCTCCAATATTGATCTCCAAGTTCTCAATGACTCCCAAACATTTCACTTTTGAGCTATTTGCCATTTTAACCTTAAACAGTGACTTCCCTGTCATTTTAAGATGCATTTGCAGCATTGCTTCTTCAGTGATTACACAAACTTGCGCACCACCATCAACATAAACTTGATCAATTTTCCTTCCATGTATCCATGCGTCCATGACAGGTATAATGTCTTTCACATCTGATAGATATACCACTCCAACATGACCAGTTTGGGTTTTTCCTTTCCTGATGCTAACCAAACAATGTCATTGCCTCCTCAAAGATGAGTTCATCTACAATAGTTGACCATATGTAACATCAGCCTTTTTACCTTTTAAGTCTTCAAGCAGGTCATAAGGAACTTGATTGACTCCCAAAGCAACGTCTCCCATTTGAATCTTTCTTCGTGGTATAGCTTTCCTCTACTAGTTTCTGGATCATCTACAACCTGTTTTTCCTTTTTAATCCTTACTGCCCTTTGAGTTTCAGTTTCAGTATCCCTCTCTCTGACTCTCTTGTTAGCAAAAACATATACATTTTCCCCATCATCAGACATGCTTGTTTGGATCAAATTCATACCCGATGTGCCTTCATTGGGTTTTCTTTCCAACTGTTGCCTAGATGGTTCAAGTGGCCTTTGTTCTTGTTGAGGTCTAGCATCTTGCCTAGCATTCCCTTGTGGCATGGGATACATCTCCCCTCCTGTTATTCTTGGATAAGGGTAATCAGGAGCAATATGACCTCTCTCCTTGCAATTAAAGCATTCAAAATTTTCCCATCTATTTCTTGGAAATCTAGGTTGCATTTGAGGCTGCCTTGCCTGCAATAGGCTCATATTCAAATTCAGATTTGCCAATTGTTCGTGCAGTTTATTAATCACATCATCGTAAGCTTTTCTATGACCTTATTGAATTTCATTCTCCGCTCTTTCAAATGCCCCATGAAGATTTACATCTTGTTGTCCTGCATTTCTTGCAGCAGTGTCAACCTGATTAGGCTATAAAAATGCATGCATAGCAATACCTCTTGATTGATGCAACCTCAATTGTATTTTCCTTTACTTTTCTTTGGCTATTTTTACGGCATCTTCATATGTATCAAGGTCTTTGATCATAATCTTTTCTCTAATTTCAAGTTTGAGTAATGAAACAAACTTGTCCTTTTTCAAGAACATCATGGGAGGTTGCTCCATACTCTGTGCAATTTCTATCCACTTTGCTTCGAATCTCGCTGCAAATTTAGACACTTCCTCATTTTCTCCCTGAAACATCTTTTCCAAAGATTTCCATAAACTCTCAGGAGTTTTCTTAGTTGTAAACCTTTAGAATCGTTCATAACTTTCTAATCAGACCTCGGATTGCTAAGTTTCAAAAGGAAGAGTTGTAGCTCTCTTTCCAATCTATAACTTTTTAGGACAACTCATAGTCAAATTCCTTGATCTGCTATCTTGAAATAGCTCCGCACAGTTTGTAGTCTTAAATTCCTGCACACTTTATATAGCAAACACAACTTCTCTATTCCAAAAGCACAATCTTGCATTGATGAAGAGTGGCGGGAGCTTCAAACTTTATGAACTCTAATTCATTATTTTCGTGGTTGTAAATCCTTCCAAATTTCCACTAGCTTGAGCCCGTGCATTTAACACTTGCTCATAATACATATTTTGTGCCTCATACCCAGTTTCAAATGTAGAGGCCCTTTACTCCTATTCTTCTCTGCTAATGGGAAGCCTCATGCAACAACTCACAACCATCACTCTTATCATGAAGAAGAACAACCCTCTATTGTCTTTCACTCATATCCATACACCAGAACTGATCTGCAAACTCTCTACCCCACAAAGCAGTAGAAGAAAACAAGGCAAAAGGAAGACTCTTATTACTATCATCTGAAAATTGAGAACTCGCATAAGCCCATTGACTTCAATAGCCCTGCCATCATGCTCCACGACTCTAATTACTTTAGCTTCACGGTCTCTTTCTTTTGACAATTTCTTCTTCTTCTTCTTCTTCTTAGCTTCAGATTTTTGCCTTCTTCAGCCTGCGGGAGGAGAGGATATGCCCCCTTTGCAGATCAGAGGTGGAGAGTGAGGAGCATTTTGTTCTCAGATGCCCGGCATACTTAGAGTTGAGATCTAGATACACATTGAGCTCACTTCAGGGATGTATGACTGATATGGATCAGAGATCATTTGGCTGTTTTCTGGGAGAGGCATGGCACATCAGAGAGCAGAGCACACAGCGGGTCCCAGTCAGAGAGGGGCCCACCCAGACGACTATTACACAGTTCTTTCAGATAGACAGAGTGAGAGCTACTGTACCAGCCTCCAGCCAGATCTCCGGGCTCACACTACAGCAGGCTGAGGACCAGCGTACCCGACACCGCATGAGGATCCGTGGGTTTCGGACCCCACAGCCACACCGACAGGAGATCCAGAGGATTCTTGATCTACATCGACAGCAGACTGAGATCCGACGACACTTGACACATTGGATCTCAGATCTCCAGTTTGCTCTTTCTCCACCGCCGATGTACCACATCCTGCATCCAGGAGGGATCACCTACTATTAGCGACTTCGACGACTGCTACTACATCCCAGGATTGTATATCTCCTTGCATCTGTTACATATACACATCGCACCACTTTATCACAGCCGATAGTTGTTCCCCTATCACAGCCGACATTTGTTCCCCTTTTGTAGCCATTATCTAGAGTACCAGAGCTACATGCACACATACACATACACGACACTTATCACACTCACAGCACCGTATTTTCAGTTTCCAGTTTTTAGCTTTTCATTCAGCACTTTTATTTTGGATAGCTGGACCTCATCAGTTGTATCACAGTTTGTCTCATAGGCCAGTTTTGGTCTTTAGAAGACGTTAATATAACTTTCTTTCTTTCTTTCTTTCTCTCTCTCATTGATTGTGTCAAACACTTCTCTTCTCTTTTTTCCCAAAAGAACTACTCAGTTTTTTCTTTTTCCCTTAATTTTTCAAGTTGCTCCTTGCTTCCCCTTAATTGCTAGATGGCAAACATGCCCCTTGCCACGTAAAATTCCACTCGGGGACTCGAGATAAAAAATGAGAACACATTTTCTTCTCTTCTTGCATGAAGCGCATGTCTCAAAACCGAAATATCTCAACCACGTGTCGAACATGCATGATACTAGTTGGGATTTCCATTTATCAACCCGACTCCCACTACATGTAAGTGTTAGAAAGACAAAAAAATGATGTTTGCATGTGTTACCCCACTTGACTCCACGAAGCGTCATGTCCCCGGTCGCTCATTTTCACTCACCAACGTTACCTTTAAGGTATGCAAAAACATCAAGTTGAAGCTAAAAAAGTTACATTAAAAGGCATGTGCTATCTGATAGGAGATGCGCTTAACGATGTCTTTTTCAAGACCCTAATTGAGGATGGACAAGGTAAAGTGTCCAAAGACAATGTTGATATTACAGGAGCATTCACAAAGAAGCTTCTGGAAATTGTCAACACTAAGGCATCCATCTCTATAGCCTACCAATCCAAGCTAAGGGATTTTATGAGAGAAGGTTAGGACCTCACATGACCTAGTGAGGCATCCTTGCTAGGTCATACATTATCAAAAGAGTGTTGAGATGTCATGCTCTACATGAGCTAGCATCCACTACATGCCTTGGTGATGTGGCACAATATTATTCAGTGGCATGTTAGGTGACCGACGTGAGGATACACTAGTGATTCTATAGCTAGACTACACCCATGTAGTCCATCCTTCATTATGGAACATTTATTGTGCCACCTCTTCTTTCCTAGTGGGTGTTCTATTCCTGACACAACACTTCATATCAAGAAATGAATTCGATCTCGAGGCATTTTAAAAATTACTCGTCAAGCTGTCATATAAGTGACCGTACATAGTTTTCTTGTTATTGAATCTTGCATTAAATCAATTCCACAATCTAACACAAGAAGATGCCTCAATGTTCCCAGCCAACAAAAAAAAGACGCCTCGTAAATAATATTACGATGGCTTGATCATATAAATTTTTCCACATTATATTTGATTTGGCATTCCCGATTCCATTTAATGCATCGAGGATCGCATTGATTTCGTAACCGCAAGACAATTCACAAAAGCCTCAATCAATAGATGAAGAATATACAAAACGAGCATGATATAGAGTAATTTAAGTGTCAAAGAGCATGACATGACTTTATGTACTAGATAAGTCATGAAGTAACTAGGCCAAAAACCACCAAAAGAAGTCCTTTTGAAGAGAAACAAACGTTTTTGAAAAAATAAGCCAAAATACATGACGTTTTTAAAGCTTGGAGAGAGATAAAGCATTAAATAATCACTCCCATACCACTATTCAACAGGTAAGCAATCAAAATGAATATTTAATAAAGCTCAATTGGCTCTTGATAAGTAGCCAAATGAATCAATACTTAATTCAAATGAATCAACTGACTGGATACCCCGCCCCCTCATGCCTATAAATACACCCCCTCTAATTCATAAAAAAGCAAGAATGAAGACCTCTTGATGCTAGCAAAATTTCTCTACTTATCTTATCCATTGAAGCTTTGAGCCTTGAAAGAGAAAAATACCCCCTTCATGTCGGAGAGAGAGAGAGAGAGAGAGAGAGAGAGAGAGAGAGAGAGAGATTCATAGGCTATCACATTGTGGAAATTAGAGAGTGAGAGAGTATGGGAGAGAGACAGGCTTCTCAAACATAAGGGGCAGATGCCATTTTGATCCCCTCTTGCTAAACTTCTACCTCATTTTCATTTTCTCTACCCCCTGTTATGCCTTTGTCCCATACGACCATATCGCTAGGAGAAACACTAGCAAAAAAATTTTGGACAACCACCAACTCTCCCTGAACTACCAAGCCAATTTCACCTGACATCTGATGGCTCTGCATGGTCGTAGAAATTCCAAAAGCACATTTGAAGGAAGAGAAGCAAGAAACATGGCCGATGGAGAACATGACGCAATAGGAAATTGCGAGAAACCCCATCACAACAAACCTGAGAGAGGTAATATCTTGTCAATTTGGAAAAAAAAATTATGTTATAAGCTTATCACTTTATTTAGCTTTAAAAGATTATAAATGCATTCTAATGAAAATACGTATGAATTGCCACTTAGAAAAATAACCTAAGTAATATAATAATTAAATATTTAGTAAAAAAACTCTTTCACTTGAAAAAGAATTATATTATTATTATTATTAAGAAAATATTTTAATTATGGTTTATTTTATGATATTTATTGTTATTTAACTAAGGACGTGTGTGATCATAATAACATAAAAATGGTAGACATTGTTAGGGAAGAGAATATTTTATAATTTTCTCCTGAAAGTGACTATCTCTATTTCATTTTGCTAATGATAAATAGACACATATGAATATTATAATAATTTATGGAAAATTATTTAGATAATATCATAAAATAATCAAAGCAAGTAAAAGAAAGACTCAAGCAGCATGATTGTTGTAGACATTGGGGTCTGACTGAAGGCGCCAAGTATCCAAGACCGATCATGCATTGATGAAAACGTTAATACCACTGTTGTGGTGACTGTTTCAACCCATATAGAGCTTTGAGGAGTTTGCAAACATAAGTAGAGTGCTTGACAGAGACATAGCCAAGGGGTTGTTGCATAATTCGATGTTTGAAAGATGAAAGAAAAATTACACTTATGATTTTTGATTTGCATGGAATAAATTATTCAAAAAAACAATTAGCATTACACTTAGGACATAGCTAAATGAAAATTAATCTTTCTAGATAACGTTGAAAGTTCGAAAAATGGTTAGAAATTCTTGATTAAACCATATAACTAAATGAAAATTGAACTTTCTAGATAATGTTAAAAGTTCAAAAAATGGTTAGAAATTGTTGATTAAACCAAAATAAGGGGTTTTTAAAATACCAATTTTATATATTTTTTATATACAGAAGGGTGTCATATAAAGGGGTTAGTTACAAATTCAATAGAAAAGGGTTGTGTTTTATTCAAGAAAAATTCAAAGATTAGGATATTTATAAATAGGCCGTGAACGCATGTTATATAGAGAATATATATATATATATATATATATATATATATATATATATATATATATATATATATATATATATATATATATATATATATATATATATATATATATATAGTAAACCCCCCGAGCGAAAACAACTATGAAATACTCAACAACCTTGAAACTATCAATATTAGGAAATTTAATAAATATCAAAAGTCTACAGGACTTGTTGGACATTGATAAGAATTTGTCGATACAAATTCTAAAGTCTAAACAGACTTGGAAAAGCATTTGAAATCTTGCTAAGCGCGGGTTAAGGCAGGGTATCGCATGAATTGCCTGCCATAGGCATAAATGCCTATATTATCTTTAAGGGTGGAAATATCAAATTTTTCATAAGGATAAAATAGACTTCTCATAATTAATGAGATTTGCGAAATAACTTGCGGATCTCGAAAAAGAGTTGCAAGTAGGAAGAGAAACCCTAAGAATAAGGTGGGACCTTAAAAGAAAAACCCTAGATTTGGGTGGGGTTGCTTCATATGCTAAAAACACTTGATGTTGTTTCTTTTTTATTTGTGCATGCATTGATGGTTACACAGGAAATATTGATTATGCTTGTAGTAATTAGATCTAATTGTAAATATATAATCAAGATAATAAAAGGAAAGATCGCGCTATGCCTCCCCCACGGCGACGCGGAACCCTGCTCCAAGGTAGATTGTTTTGTACCATAGTGAGGAGCTTTGGATGGAAATCCTGGAGTCCCCAATACTAGTGAAGGGATGGAAATCTTGGAGGGTTTCTTTTTTTCTACGCATTTAGAAGGGATTTTCTAGTGAATGAAGGTTTATCTTCTGCATAGGAAGAAGGGAAAAATCATTGTAAATAACTTTGTGAAATATGTTTTGCCAAAAGATTATTTTCTCTATCTTTGTGTTGTGCCCTAAAATTACGCGAAGAAACATGTGATAACAAGTTAATTAATGAAGTTTCTTTTATATGTCATAACTTAATGTGATAGATAATTAGAAAACTTTAAAAAACCATTTGTGGGAAGTGGGTGGGCGAGATCCCTAACGGATCCCTCACGGATCCATCCTATGGATGGGTGGTCTTGGTAAGCTAGGAGCTTCTCTCAAGAGATTGAATGAAACATTAGTTAGGAAAAATTAGGTAGAGCCAAGCATTGACTTACCTAGGGTCAAGTCTTAAAACCTTGATAAGAGATTATCATAGGGGAGAGGTGCGTGGCGACTATGCCAAAAGTCTATTAGGGTTCCCTGAATCCTAACCAATTACTTGAAAAAAGCGTTGCACTCCATGAACCAAGGGTAACTACGATCTCTCCAATCAGACAAGAAGCCCTTATGGGACACCTCTGATGGAGCTAGCTAATGTATAGATACCTTAGTTGTCAAATTAGGATCCCCAGCTTGTAGGTTGATCCTCGTGGGGATGGTTGGTACCTTTCATTTATGGGGTGGACTCTGGGAAACCTAGACAATAGACCCCGTACATTCCCATGTGTGCCGACGAAGCCATCTAGGATAGTTCCCCGATGAACCTAGACGATAGACCCCATACATTCCCATGTGTGCCGACGAAGCCGTCTAGGATAGTTCCCCGATGAACCACTAAAACATACTACCAGGAAATTGTTAGGCAGGCACGTAATAGTGGATTCGTACTTAGTGATCACATGTACATACATTGTTGTGGTACTTTTATATTAGTCTTTTATCATATTGTAGACTTAGTTCTTTTTTGTGGACGAAGAAGAAAGAAGAAGAAGAAGATTTTAGCCCTATCTCTCTATGTTCTCAAGTCTCTACAGATTGTGTGTGTGTGTGTGTGTGTGTGTGTGTGTGTGTGTGTGTGTGTGTGTGTGTGTGTGTGTGTGTGTGTGTGTGTGTGTGTGTGTGTTCTTGAGTGCTTCACCTCTCTCTCCTCTTGTCTATTTTCATGGTATAAGAGCCGTCCCATAACTGACAGAGCTCAATTGAAGGCTGAGGTGAAGGTATTGGAGCACAAAAGCAAGCAAGCAAGCAAGAAAGCAAGCAAGCAACAGTTAAGAAGCTCTTCCACCTTTCTCGATTTGCCTTAGGTTATAGCCATAGGAGGATTCTAAGACTCGCAAGGCTACAATCTTTGATTGTAGTGAAACTTGGTGAGCAAGGAAAGCAATGTATGTATTGCAGATTAGCCATTTAGGGTTTCCCTATTGTGATTTTTGGTATCCGAGGTCATTTCGGCCTCTGTTCTAGACCTACAAGTGGTCTCGACATCAGTTTTTGGGTATACTGTAGTTTTGACTGTGCATGTCATTTACAAGTGCAAAGGTTACATATTTTGAATTTATAAGGTTTCAAGTGTTTGCTAGGTTGTAATCACAAAAGGCATTTGTATACATATTGCAAATTGTAGTTACTATTGTGTAGTCTATGAAAAAGGTTGCATGTTTAGTTGTGGTACACCCAGAATGAGCTTCCTTGCTGATTTCAAGTTTTTGCAAGGTTTTCTATTTTGTAAAAATGTCTGACAACTTCAACTAGATTTTCAATGAGAATCTTAACAAGAAAAATTATGTTGCATGGAAGTTCAAGATGGCAAATTTCTTAACGGGAAACAATGTTTGGAATTACATTGAAGGTGTAATATTCTCGCACCTCCAATAAATGTTAGCTAGTTTCTAAAGTTAGTTTATACATTAGTTAGTAAGCTAGTTTATCAATAAGTTAATTAGTAAGTTAGTTTATAATTTAGTTAATTATAGTAAGTTAGTCATAAGGTTAGTAAGGTTAGTATTTAACTTACTAACCATTATAACTAACAATTAGACCAACGTCTTTTTAAAAAAGAAAAATATTTAAAAAAATGATGTTCTGATCTGATGCCGCAAAGAGGGCCCCTCGCCTCCAATATTCGAAGAGGCCGCGGGTCTTATAATCACCATAATCATCATCGTCGTCGTCATCATCATCATCATCATTGTCGTAATCATCATCATCATCTTTATTATGATCATCATCATCGTCATCATCTTTGTGAGAAAGCAGAGTTGCAGCATTGGAATGTATGCACGGAGAGAGCTCAAAGTACAAGAACAGTATCTTGTTTACTAAGTTGCTTACAAGTACAACTTGGCAACACTCTCCCACACTTGATAGTGACCCATAGGTTGTTTATATAGCCTCTGCCAAGCTAGGGTTAGGGTTTTCCCTACCCCTAAGGCTATTCACACCCATCTGCCCTTACGCACCCTTGCTTACAGTGGGATCCTATGCCTATCTTCTAACACCTCCCCTCAATGCCAGGGTGGCATTGGATTACAAGGCATGTAAGATGTCCCCCCCCCCCTTTAAACAACCGGGATGCCTTTATAAGTTAGGCTACAAGAGTGTTTTTAGGCAGATGGTTTAAAGACTCAAAAAAGTTGATCTTCAAATGAATTGGAGGCATAATTGGTCACCAGTTCTTTGGGTACATCAGGAGTGTTGGGGCATTTACTAGTGATATGCCCTATCTTCTTGCATTTGTTACATTTCATTTTCTTGGCATATTTCTTCCAATAGTTGTTTACAAGATGTCATTTTTTCTTACAGAAAGAACATCTAGTGAGAGCTGTATGTACCAATACTTGATCACGGGAAGTTGAAGATGCATGACTGTTGCTACCTTCTTTGTGGTTCCTCTTTTCTTCATCCAAACAGGATTGGATGGTACTTTCCAATGTAGGATCTGGAATGTTGGTAAGAGTGGTTACAAGAGTAGGAAACACATGTTTTACATCTTTTAGGAGAATAGCTATAGCATCTTCTTCATGTATTGGAGCTTGTACTGAGGCAAGCTTTGCCATAAGTCCCTTCATGTGAGAGATGAATTTTCCCAAGTCTTCTCTCGATCGATATTCCAAGCTAAAGAATTCAATTTTAAGATTTTAGTATTTTTACCAGTGGCTCCATAGAGCTTTTCAAGCTTATCCCATTTTTCTTTAGCAGTATTTAGTTGATCAACATGATGAATCAATGACTCATCTAAGTGTAACATAATGATTGCCTGGGCACATTGGTCATCCTCTATATCAACTAGATTTGCAGAGTTAACAGCTCTAGTGCCTTGAATGAGAGGCCAATACCCTCTCTCCATCATTTTATACTTGATAAGTACCTGCCATGGGTGGAAATCTTTGCCATCAAATTTTTTAATTTGAGGACGGACATCAGCATATGTTGTGGCCGTTGGGAAGGTCTTACCACTTGTTAGAACAAGGGTGCCTAGTCCCTTACAAGTTTGCCACTAAATGCAGAAGCAATTCAAAGTTGTAATGAGGAGAAGGACTGAAAATCATACATATGTAAAATTTCAAAATATGAATTTGGTGGTCCTTTCTTAGGGGCAATCTTCTTCCCATGGAATAAATAAACCCTTATGACTTTGAGGTTTTCCATCCATCTTATTCTCTTCAAATTGGTCTGAAGGAAGGCAAGACGGTTTGCATCGATACAACAATATCCATCGTTTATCATCCAACATCTTTCCTAGTATAGTGGAGAAGGATTATAGATGCAATCCAGAATTCACATTACTTGCATTCTCCATCCATAATCCGCAAAATGCATTGCCGATGTAAACATTGCTTGAAGGACTAGGAACCACTCCCAATCTTCGTCTCTCTAGATAGGATAAAAACATATATTAGCAAGGGAAAGAAAAAACAACTCATATCTTAGGCTACAATTACCAAGTTTTTTATTTCTTTTGGCTCTGATACACTTTGTAACATACCCATCTTGATTACATGACGAGTAACGTTTTAGTAGTTGCCCAAAGTTTACCTTCCAACCATCGCCATCCGTACTCTAACCAGAATGATTTGATTTTTTCCAGCTAGTTAACCCTAGGTCTACCCCGCAGGGAAAGCGTCCTACCGTTACCTACGGAGGACTGACTTGAAGGTTTCTAATTGACCTAACAATCACCTATCAACAATTAGCTCACATCCGGAGGTGTCCTTTAAGAGGCTTCTTGTCCCCAAGGAGCGACTACCATTACCCTTGGTTCATGGAGTACAACACTTTTTTCTAGTAGTAGCAGAGTAAGGATTTATGAAATTCCTCACAGTGCTCTGGCACAGCCGCCGTACCTTTTCCCTAAGATAATTTACAATTCGGTTCTAAGACCAAACCCTAGGTAAATCAGCGAATCAGCCCTTCCTAGATTTTCTTCCTAGCATTTGTTTTTAGGAAAACCTCTTGTCTAACCGAGACCACGCTGCCATAGGACTAGATTCGTCGGGAATCCATCCACCTATTTCCCTCTATGGAAGTTCTTAGTTATTTAATTACCTACTACATTACGTGAAACGTATAAAAACAACTTCATTAATTAAAAAATCCTTTTATGCACAGTTGTTCATTTGCGTAATTTACTCCCAGATATATAATCAAAATAAAACAAATTGATTGATTATGTTCCATAATGTGTGTTCTCCCGCCCATACATGAGAAAAATCACAATTTCACATGCTACCTCATCGGGCGTATCTACACGTTACCAAGATCAAATCCACCTATAGCTAGTGTTTTTAGGTGTCCCAAGTAGAACTTGGGTCATATAGGGGACCAAGTAGTTTCTAGGTGCGTAAAGGATTTACTAGCCAGAGTCCCCCTACCACATTAACCACTTCCTACTTAATAAAATCCTTGCTGGTGGGAGACCTCTTGCCATCGGATTTGGTCCATGCTTCCGTGGCAATAAAAACATCCTCTCTTGGTTCGAGGATTCAGTACCTATCCTTGAGGGACATATAGGGCTCCTCAATTTATATCTATTCCAATACTTAATTCAATCAGGATCTAATCTAGAAAATCACAAACAACATTGATGTCTTTAAGCAATTATGACTTCAATCAATCATGTAACTTTCAATTGATGATTAATCTAGTAGCAATCGATACTTGAATTTCACATAATGAACTCTTCCCCTTGGAATTTAACCAAGGGTATCTAGATTTTTGGGTCTCTAACTTTCTAGTTTAAGGTTTATTCTTGTAATCAAGTTTATTGGCCTTAAGTCAGTTTCTTTAACTTAGAGATATTTCCGGTCTTAAAATCTTCTGTTGAAACTTCTAGATTAAAACTATATCATTGACTAATTTCTTCAGGGTTTCATTCTTAATAAATTCCTCGTGATTTCTCTTGAGTTTTAGAATTTCGTAGTTTTCCTAATAGTTTCTAGCCTATAAGATGTTCTAATAATTTACCAAGTCAATACTCTAAGATCACAGTATTTCTTAAGAGACTTATCTTATTTATATTGAATTCGAATAAATTTTTTTAGAAAAACTTGTGGTATCGAAATTGGTAAAGGGTTGTTATCCACGCCCGTGACTCCGTTAGTGAGACTCCTATCGCAACTTCAACTATTGTTTCCACGTGAGTAGGGTCATTCGCGATTTTCGTTTTTGAATTCTTTTTCTTCGGGGCCATGACAAAAATATGATTCATAGAAGAAGAATAACACGACAGTAATACCGGCTAACAAAGGTGTAAGACTCACAATGATGATGATGGTTATTGCGGGATTCGATGATGTAGGCCTTGCAAATAGTTCTTCTTGCTTCGTGGAGAGCAATACTTCTCTCTCTCTAGTAGACAGAATAGGGACAAGAGTAGAGGTATGACTTCTAACCGGATTGATAGAATATGATAAAGTTCTTCAGCGTTTTCTATTCTCAGATTAGAGTAGAAGAGGATGAGAGACCTTCAGCATATCCCCTTCCTTGGGTTGAATGGACTGATGTCTCTTCATCTTGCGGAATAGAGTCCCCTCCTTCTCGATTAGCGTCTCATCCTCATCAAGATTGCTCTTGTTCCCCTTCTTGGTCATCCCCAAGCCCTCAATTTATAGTTTTGTAGGGGGGGTAAAAGAGAGGACGCTTGCTTTTTAGCGTTTTTCAATGACATTGTCGATGACAAAGAGAGAACACATTCTTTTAGCGCTTCTGATGACATCATTGATGACGTTAGAGTGGGAGCTCCATTTTTGTAGTGTGAAGATAAAAATTTATGAATCTATTGGCGAGTACTACGTTACGCATCGTCGGGCAACTGTCACTCCAAGGCTCACGACTAAGGCGGCGACCAAGGCATAAACCTTGGCAGACTTGGCAATGGGCTACGAAGGCTTCGTTGGCACCGTTGGCTACATGCGAGAAGCTTCCACTAGTTTGTAGGAAAGACTTTCCAGGAGGTCATCCATCCCGGCAATGTCATTACCTGAGTGTGCTTAATTGCCAAGTGACTATCCACTAGGCTAGTTCTTTTGTTGTTCCTTATGCAAGACAACTTGCTTCTAGAGCTTTCTCTTCTTGAGATCTTCCCCTTGCATTCGACCTCCCTCTCATTGTAAGTGCTTGGAGCTTTTAGTACCTACATTATTCTTTCTATTAACCTTTTCTATAGGCAAAATATTCTCATTATAACGAACTAGTTAAGCCCCCATCATGTGTTAAATTGCTAATAGGAGTCCTTAAAGCATCCCAACCTTTAGACAATTCCACAAGCAAAAACGTGACTCCAACAAAATCCTCAAAAGAAGTCTTTTGAGTGCAAATTGGTTAAAGATAGTGTTAAACTCATTCAATTGTTTGGACATAGATGTCTCCTCTTCTACATGAAGATCAATGAGCTTCTTTAACTAGTAAACTTGAGATGAAGCACTTTACTTTTCATAGAGGTTGCATAACTTTTTCAAAACCCAATATGCACCACCATCAATGTCCTTTACATTAAAGTAAATTGATTTAGATAGTTTCAACATAATAACAAAGCATACAAGCTCATCCATTTCATCTCAAGCATCTCTATTGATGCCCTCATGCTTCATACCTTTTGTATTTTATAGATTTAACCTATTTGTACCAAAACATTATGCCTTTCAATATGAGAAGTCTGTGTCATCCAACTTCTCATATATTAAAAAGTGTATTTTAATAAGTAGATGATGAAGCCATAACCATTGCAAAAGATGCTAACCAAGCCACTTTTAATCGAATCGCCAAGCCAACTCCTAAGAGTTGTTGCACTAGATAGGTGATAAGTGTCACTAATTTCAATAGCTTCGTCTAACCTTCCAAGTATTTATGATACTATTTTGCGGGAGTAGTCCAACTAATATCATTCAATGCTTAAGAAACAAGCAAATCTACTCAGTTCTTTTGTTCCTCTTTTCAATAATCACTCACGGGTAGGTCTCTAGATTGTCACTAGAATGCTAAGCCTAGGATAACTATGGTTTCCCCCCATCTTTCAGGGGCGGCTCCTCATAAATTTCTCTTGCCATACTCGTGGTGGTTTATCCAAGAATTGTAATTTGTTGAACTTTAAAGAGGTTTGTTTCTAAATATAGATCTTTCTAATCTATAGTTTTCCTCTATTTGAATTCATTTTATGTCTTTCTCCACCTTTTTATAAATTAATTCTCTTTACTTGTGATTAAAATGAAAACATTCAGAAGAAATTAATCTAACATTCCTTAAAACCCATAAATCTTAATCTCACTTTCAACATGCAACTCCTCTCCATATTATGAAATTCGTTGTTGCTCTTTAATGTTTAAATAATTAATTCATTTTTTCAATAATAGTGTCCTTTTCTCCTCTATTTAAACTAAACATCAAGCAAGATAAAGATAGGTTCCTTCAACACTCTTACGCTTACACACAGTTCATTTTAAACCCAATGTCTCCCCTTAATTAATATATTACTATAATGACCCTCCACTCTTTATTTTCTCGAGTACCTAAGCAATATTTATGTAAATAAAATGTAGAGTTTCAACATAGATGCTGAGGCTTTTCCTCATGCCATCATGTTAACAAACTGTAAATTTCGGTATTGTTTAAGAATTTTTATAATTATAATTATTCTCTATTAATTATTATTTAGTAAATCATAACAAATTTACCAACATTAGTAACAATCAAGAATACCCTTACGTCCACGTCATACTCATATGACATAAATCAACGTAATGCGTACACTCTTAGCTTGCATAAAATCAGAAACACCATATTTTATATGAATATTTCCTTTAAAAAGTAACATTATGTTGTGTTTTTCTTTATCTAAACTTTAAGAATGTTCACTAAAACATCAAAACTTGTACTCTCAGCTTCGCCATGAGATATCGTAATTTTTAATATAAAATATAATTTTATATTAATAAATACTATAATTTTCACTTAAATAATTATTTTTTTAATTTTAAAGAATATTAAATATTTTGTAAAAATTATTAAAAATTTTCAACAGAGTTTTATAGTACAAAATTTATAAAAAATATTATATTAGATATATAGACACCCACAAATTTCATAAAAATGATGTATGTAATTTTAGAGTACTTTTTAGTCGTATTTGAATTTTTAAAATAAAACCAGTTATATCAAGAAATACTAACAACCATTCAAAGTGGAAAAAAAAGCTTAAAAGCATTAGATAAAAATTCTAAACTAAGCAAATTATAACATCACACTAATTTTTGTTAAATGGAAATGGGACACTCGTGTGGTAACGTGCAAATCGAAATTTCGTCTTTGGAGGTGCGCGTCCCAAGAAATGAACTCCACCCAGTTGCCTCGGACACAAGCTCTTCACTTTTCACTTCTCCGAGACTCCTCACTTGCTAATTGACTTATGGCAATATGAATGCCCCTTATGAGCTTAAGACATTATACTTTAAGTAAATGTTTAATGTAAATAGCTATGGCTTCTTCAATAGGCGACGACTTCATGAAGAAGAAGAAAACTAATTGAAGATTTGGCTCATCTCTCCATGAATTTGCGCATGAAATAGAGTGATTGGAAGCTGGAAAATTCTTCTTCAGGCTTGTAATCTCAGTTTACCCAAGTGCATTGAAGCTCCATATTGATGATTGGAGGAAGGTCATGGTAATGGAGGAGAAGAATGGTAATTGGCATTATTTTGGAGATTAATTAGTTGTATTGTCTTTTTTTTTATTTCCTGGACTTCCTTCTACTCCAATTACACCCATTAAATAGACCAAAGATGGCGCCCTCCATCTCTCTCTCTTGCCTTGAGAAGTACCGCCTTGAGAAGATGCTCTCTCTCTCTCTCTCTCTCTCTCTCTCTCTCTCTCTCTCTCTCTCTCTCTCTCTCTCTCTCTCTCTCTCTCTCTCTCTCTCTCTCTCTCTCTCTCTCTCTCTCTCTCTCTCCCCCCTATGCTTCGACTTCTCTAATCTTGCTACTCCTGCTCCCGCACCGAGGCTTGCTTGAAGGTTATTCAGGTGAAAGAATGGCTGCTTCTTGCCTTTTTTATCGTCTAGGAACAAGCACGTCATCGCCAAGAAGCAGGACCACATCTTGGCCATATCTTGCAACTCCCTCTCTCTCTCTCTCTCTCTCTCTCTCTCTCTCTCTCTCTCTCTCTCTCTCTCTCTCTCTCTCTCTCTCTCTCTCTCTCTCTCTCTCTCTCTCTCTCTCTCTCCCCCACCATCTTGGCCCCTCTCTGGTAGACCCACTCCGCCATGATCGCGTCCTCTCTCATCACCCCTTCATCCCATTGTAGTCATCTCCTTCCATTTTTTTATTTCATTTCATTTTAGTCTCTTCCATAATCATTTAAGGTTAGACCTTAAAATCTCCATTCACTTAGCAACTTCCATGCCAATCATATAATGCATGTAAAATACGGTCAAACTGTAAGATAGAGATATTTTACAGTTACTCAGCCTCCTTACTCATAAGCAAGATGCAATTTTCTTAGTTCTGCCTGATAAATAGGACTTGCATTGAAAGTTCTTTTGGCCAAACTTCTTATGTCCTCTCGAGATCATTCTTTAGACACTTGTATCAACTCCCTAAATGCACTAGTGACCGTGCCTAGAAAATCTCTAATCTCTCTCCCCACCTCTAACTTACCTTGCAACTTATCATCTCTACGAAGATTAGCAATAACCCCTTATTCTCCACTACAAATCCTAGAGCACTATGCTCAATGTAACATCCTTCTTTTCCCTCTTGTTGGAGTGTTGGACCGTCCTCTGAAGACAATAACTACCGCCGCATTTGCATAGAAGTAATATAAAAATTTGGTAATAATGTGCTAATTGTATACAATTTTGTGAAAATTTTAATGCAAATTTTGGCATGTTTCTAGGCATTGTTAGATGCAAAATAAGAAGTAACCAAAAGTGCTATCTATTGCACAACTAAGAAGACCGATACAATTAGAACTTGAATACCATCACAATGGTCCACCAATGGCAAATACAAAAGCAAAATATCCCAATATTGATGCCAAAATATTTTCCAAGAACTCCAATGCATGGTAATCTTCTATAGTTCTTAAGTAACTTTTTCAAGCAAATATGATCCCAAAAGCGTTGCATAAAATTATCTTTTAGGCCTTTCAAACAACTGAATTTTATCCTGGCAATGTGAGCACAAACTAACTGAATGAGTTCACTAAAATAAGTAGCTTATATTCTTAATAGTTATTTGCACATGGCTCTAATAATAATTGGTTCAATTTAAGTGGCTCAAACCAAACAAGTTCAAAATGCATCCAAGGTGTGAAATTAGCGTGTAGTGATCTAGTTCATAGCCCAAAGTATGAAAGCTTAACTAGTATGAAAGCAACTTTTCTTTCTAATTTGAGGTTGATCTAGTTCAAAAAATCCCATCGTGCAAGGGATAAAACAAGATAAGGTTCAAGCTTCAATAAAAATCAAGGATTAATGTCTCGACGACTCCCCACTCCAAATACAAGCTCCAAACGACTAATGCTTTGATACTAGTTAAGAGGAAGCTTCAATAAAAATCAAGTATCAATGTCTCAACCACTCCTCATTCCAAATACAAGCTCCGAATGACCGATACTTTGATACTAGTTAAGAGGAAGCGATGGGATGTGGAGTCAATGGATTGAGAGCAAGAGCACATAATAAATTTTTGTGGGTACACTAATACCCCTATTATTCATTATTTTTTAAAATATGTAATTGTATAATGTGTACTTATACAAGGGGGACTGATCTAGACCTTTGGCCATTGGCATTTATCCCTTTATGTGTGTGTGTGTGTGTGTGTGTGTGTGTGTGTGTGTGTGTGTGTGTGTGTGTGTGTGTGTGTGTGTGTGTGTGTGTGTGTAAGCTTACTCCTTTCATGAAGATCACTGAGATGAAGAGAAGAAAAGGAAGTTTGAAGCTAGCCTACTCTCTCATTTACACAAAATCATGAAGGTGTATCCACATGAAACCTTATCTCGCATGATGGAGTCTGCCATCATAGCTGAAAGTTTGAATACACCTGACCTAGTACATCTTGAAAGTTGGAGATGAGTTCTTATAGAGCTAGACAAGAGCACCTCTATGATCAACCAAGAGACATGACTAATCAAAGAAGACCTACCTTTACCCATGACCAATATTCAAAGCCAGAGGGTAACAAGAAGAAGCGCAAGTATCTCTCACCCTCTGAGATACAAAAGTACAAAGCGCAAGTATCTCTCACCCTCTGAGATACAAAAGTACAAAGCGCAAGTATCTCTCACCCTCTGAGATACAAAAGTACAAAGCGGAAGGAATGTGCTTTCTTTGTGGTGAGTTAGGGCATATGAAGCCTGATTGTCCTCACAAAAGGAAGGAAGAAAATGTGGTTAAAGATCCTCCTCTGCCATCCTCAAATTCTATTCTGGATGTGCAAGCTAGCACTCATTCAAATGAGAAGAAAAGACAACTCTTAAAGGGTTGGGGGACCCTCAACAATCAACGAGTTTTGATACTCTTTGATCCAAGTTCCACATATAATTTTGTGTCAACGGATACTATTGAAAGGCTACAAATTCCACCGGATCGATTGGGAACATCAATTGGATCGGCATTTGAAGGACTTACAACCAATTCTACTCCTATTCAAGGGAAGTTGAATCTTAGAATTGGGGATTACTACGACCAAGAATCTTTCCTACTTGCATCCATTGGTAATTGTGATGTTATCTTAGGCATGCCTTGGCATTACAAGATTAGACCTCTTCGCGATTTTGTTAAGAAGACCCTTGCATTTCAATTCAAGGGTCGGAACATAGTATGCATTGCTGATGCTGGAGATTGGCCAGTGCCAATGGTTAGTCATGTTAGCATCTCTAAAGAAATGAAGAAAGCTATTTCTGCGTACATGGTTTTTGTGAGAGAGTCAAAAGAAGCTAATGATTTAAGGGCACTTGATGCCTCTAATGAACACACAATACCAACTAGTGCTTCTAAGTTTCAGACTTTAAAAGAACCCCTCTCTTTAATTAATCAAGCCAGATATGATTTTGTTAAACAATATGAAGATTGTTTTAGTGATTCACTCCCAGGAGAGTTACCTCCTAAGCTCCCAGAAGATCACACAATTGATATTATCCCAGGTAGTCCATCACCACCTTACCGAGTAAGTGCAAGTCAGCAAGAGGAGAACCTAAAACAAGTAAACGAACTGTTGGAAAAAGGGTTAGTTCAACCTAGCTATTCTCCATACTGCTCTCCAGTCTTACTTGTTCAAAAGAAAGATGGTTCTTTCCGTATGTGCATAGACTACAGATCTTTGAACCAGATCACAATCTAGAATCATTTTCCTATCCCAAGGATAGATGATATCTTGGATAAGTTGCAAGGTGCTAGTATCTTTAGTCGCGTTGATCTCAAGAGCGGCTATCATCAAATACAGATAGCACTTGAAGATGTTCATAAGACAGCTTTTCGTACAACATTTGGACTATATGAGTTTCTAGTCATGCCATTTGGTTTGACTAATGCACCCGCCATATTCAATCGAATGATGGAGATAATTTTCAAACCTCGCTCAAAGTTCATAGGTGTCTTCTTTGATGACATTCTAATATTTTCACGGTCTGAAGAAGAGCATAGAAAACATCTATCTACTGTTTTTCAAGAGCTTCGCAAGCATAGACTACAAGTCAATGCTAAGAAGAGTGAATTCTTCCTTTCGGAGATTCATTACTTGGGCCATATTGTTTCTCACAATTTGGTGAGAATGGATCTTGAAAAGATTTGAGCCATTATTGAATGGCCTATAACTACTTCTGTACATGAAGTTAGAAGTTTCTTGGGCCTATGTTCATACTATAGGAGGTTCATACGAGATTTTGTGTATATTGCATCTCCTCTACATGACCTTACTAAGAAGCAAATGCCTTTTCGCTGGGGATCAAGACAACTACAAGCCTGTGAAAGAATTAAGTTTATTGTGACTCAAGAACCAATTCTCATAGTTCCGGATCTTCAAAAACCTTTTGAAGTTCATTGCGATGCTTCTGGGGATTACATTGGAGCTGTACTTAACCAAGAGCATCATCATGCAGTAGCATTTGAGACCCGACACCTCAAGGATCATGAGCTACATGCTCCAGTATATGAGAAATAGCTTATGGTAGTGGTACATGCTCTTCAAGTATGGAAACACTACTTACTTGGTGTAGATTTTGTTATTAAAACAGATCACCAAAGTCTAAGATACTTCCTCACTCAGAAGAAGCTCTTAGAGAAACAGATGTGCTGGGCAAATTTCTTATCTATGTTTCATTTTCAAATCCTTCATACATCTGGAACTAAGAATGTGGTAGCAAATGCTCTATCACGGTGACCTCGAGTGAATGAAATCACAACTGTTTACCATAACGAGTTTATGGATTTACCCAAAATGTATGCAACTGATTCTGACTTCTCAACCATATGGGATCAGCTTAACTCAGGTCAGTTAATTACACCTTACTCAATTCGAGATGGTTATTTGTATCATCATCAAGCAATTTGTATAGCATTACCATTGTGACACAAGGTAATGGATGAAGCACATGCATCTCTATATACTGGACATAGGGGAATATTTATTTTGGCCCACTCTTAGAGCTAACATTGAAAGATATGTCTGCGAGTGTAAGATATGCCAAAAAGTAAAGTATGACAAGCATAAACGACTCAGACTACTGAAGCCATTACCTATTCCCAATGAGCCTTGCAAAAGTATAGCCATGGGCTTTATCATGGAGCTTCCTCGCACACAAGTAGGCAACGATGCAATCTGGACTATCATTGATAGATTCAGTGAGAAAGCTCACTTTATACCTACGCGAAAGACAATGAAAGCCGATCATATGGCTAAGCTATTCATTGCTCATATTTTCAAACATCATGGCATGCCTAAGTCCATTATAAGTGATTGAGATCCCCGCATGACCAGCCTCTTTTGGCAAGCTCTCTTCAAGAACCTCGAGACAAAGTTAAATTTTTCATCCGCTTATCATCCTCAAACGGATGGGCAGAGTGAAAGTGCTAATTCTACTATTCTGGACCTTTTAAAATCCTATGTCTCTAATAATCAAAGAGAATGGGAAAAGTATTTGCATTTAGTAGAGTTTGCATACAATAATATGGTGCACTCTAGTATTGGTAAGGCACCCTTTGAGATCATCTATGGTAAGCCTCATTTACCTACCATCCTTCTTACAAAGGATAAGATCTTTGCAGTAGACAAGTTTGTTAGAGACATTGATACAGCTTTCACTCAAGTAAAACCTGCTATCCAAAGAACACAAGAGAAGCAGAAACGTGAAGCTGATAAGCATCGTCGTAAGTTAGATCTCAATTTGGGACAACATGTTCTTCTTAAGTTTGAGAAGGCTCGCTTAAAGAAGCAAAAAGGTCAAAAGGGTAAAGTGGTTAAGCTTTCTAATCGCTATTATGGCCCTTTCGAGATCACAGATAAGATAAACGATGTGACTTTTTGTTTGGATCTACCAAGTCGTTTGGAACATTCATAATGCTTTCCATATAAGTTTGCTACGTCCCTATACTGGAGAACCTCCAATGGAACCAATCAAGAAAGATTTACCTGACATAGAAGAAAAAGAAGAGTTCCTTGTGCCTAAAAGAATTTTACACCATCAAGACAATACTCTAAGGCCAGGTAAGGTATTACGAAAGTATCTGGTTAAGTTTAAGAATTATCCCCCATTGGACGCTCAATTTATGACTGAGAGAGAACTACAAGACTTTCCAGATCTTCTTAAGGACTATGTATCCCCTCTACAGTTGAGGTCAATTGTTTAGAAGCCAAAGGGATGCCACTAAATTGATTGCTTATTACGCATTCTCTATTTAATAAATTCATGTCAATAAATTAATGACTCACTTTTCTTTAAGTGTTGATGATGATCTAGCATGGCCATGAGACCATTTAGAGACAATATTCCTAGTGCATCACTTAATGGGGTGATTAGAGCACTGTGACGGGGATATCTAGTACAGGCAGTGCAAGTTATGAAGGGGAAAAGAAGTGTTTGCCAAGTGTAAGAGTGTACACAAGAACCAAGGAGTTACATATAAATGAAGATGGATTCAGTTCTAAGAAGAGAAAGTGCATTAGCATTGTATATATGCATTTATGTGTGCATCCGGGGACACCTAGGAACGTTTACTTGTGTGTAATGAGCATTGCATTTATTCAGGGTCATCCTCTCCCTTACAAGTCAAGGTTTAAGGTCTTTTCTTTCATTAAGAAAGACAAGAGAGGTAATTCTCTCACTAAGAAAGACAAGAGACGTGATCCTCTAGAAGTGAGAAAAGGAGTGATTTTCTCTTTTTAAGGTCTCAAAAGACACAATCTTTTGTGTGGAGGCCAATCTTAAGGTTGAGGCCCAAGCCAATTTAATGAACTCTCCTTAAGGTGGTTGCATGGACCACAAGCTAAGAGTACAGTTTGAGAAGCTGTTCTTTTTAAAAAAGACACGGTGAATCCATTTTTAAACATATCTCGCGATAAAAAGACGATCTCTAAAAATGGGCCACAAGGGTTATCAAAAACAGTGAGATCTACAACTTTCATGTTGGACGTTGTTTCATCCGAACAACGCACATAGAGATATCTCGAAATTGGTGCTCCAGAGTAGGTCCTGCAACAACCACATCTTGCATGAAGATCAACTCAAGTCTCTCTCCAAGAAGAGAAGCTCTTGAAAGCCTATAAAAGAGGAGGGTCTCCTTGGGTGTGAGAGAGGTAAAGGAAGCATCACTTTGCGTGCATCCAAGAGGAGAAGAGAAGGTGCAAGTGCTATGGAAGCTCTACTAAAATCAAGTTCCAAGAGGATAAAAGAAGATGCAAGTGCTGCGGAAGCTCTACTGAAATCAAGCGCCAAGAGGAGAGCCCTACACATATTATGTAGGAGAGAAGGAGACTCAAGAAGGATCAAAAGGTGCCAACTTCCAAGTTGTGCAAGTGTTAGCCGGTTGTATACCGTGCAAGGAACCATGATCTTGTTTCCAAGATCTACAAGTAAGAATTGGCTTATGTGTAACGGAGGAGCTTGCTCCTTGTCAATAATATAACTCCACAAGGGGGGGGGGGACTGGCCCATCTTCCAATCCCTAGTGTGTTGCCAATTTCTCTACCTCTCTCTCTCTCTACATCTTTCTTTTCTCTCATCTATTCTCCCTCTATGCCAACATAATATTCGCCATATATGTATATAAGAAAGTTGAGCATGTATCTCAGATCTTATAACAGAATGAACAAATCAATCTCCACATAAGAGGATCCAATTATTAGAATTCTTTGTTGGCAACTCTAGTATCAAGCTTCAATGCTCCCTTAGGGTCTTCAAAGCTTGGTGATGGAAGAATGGGTTAGTTTTCTCACTTTTCCTAAATATTGCTCTATGTAGCAATCTTGATTAAAATAGTCTTCAATGTCCTCAACCTTTAAGCTTCCTTTGAAAATACTAACAATGATGAATCCTAGGCGCAATGAATTAAGCTCCCTTGAAGAAAATGGAGCAAAGCTTCAATGGAGGCCTTGCTGTGTTAGGGCTTGTAGGAAAGAGAATATCAAGAAAGAAATAAGAAATGACTCCAATACCAACCAAGAACCATGCTAGAATAGTGCCTAATGTTAGAGAAACATTCCCATGAATGATTGATGAGGTTATTTGAGTTGTTGAGCAGCAACCATGGCCCCCTAATTTTGCACTAGTTTTTACATGTCTGGATATTATCCTTAAGTTGATATGCATTAGAAAGGTGATTGGTTGCTTCTAAATGATGTATATAAATTATCTATATGATCCTTTTGTTCTTATGAGTAATGGATAAAGAGATTGAAGGTTGAGAAGGTCTCGTTCTTTATTGGTAGCTTGATGGAAAGTTGGAAAAGCGGCCTGTTTGAAAAAGTAACTTGTACTAAAGCCTTCTACAATTGCCTTCAAAATGGTACACAACCTACTAAAATGATCCTTGTATTGCCAGTTTTCTCCATTCCACTTGTGAATGGTTCCAAGCTTGGTCTCTACTACCTGTGGCAATCCCTCTGGTCACTTCAAAGTACCTTTAAGCTTCAATGGATTTGTACCATCTTTGAGTTGGATTTTCTTAAACAAAAAATAGGATTGGATATGGAAGAAATGACAAAAAAATGGATCAAAGACATGAGCTCTGAAATCACTTCTAAGAAGATGAGATGGAGGAGCAAAATAATAGTTTGTACAGAGAGAGAGAAAGAAGAGATAACAAATGCAATCTAGGGAGGGAAAAAGAGAAAGTGAAGAGAGAAAGCAAGAGAAGCCATGAAAACCGAGAGAGAAAGCTTAAAGAAGCTAAAGTGACTCAACTATGTATGACAGGAAAATGTGTCTCATAAATTTTTTAATACTTGTGCCACTATAACCCCAAGTATTTAACAAATATATTAATATTTCCCTTCATTACAATTTAACATTACATACATCCTTAATGTTCATATATGTTGTTCTCTCAAATAACTACAATTTAAGTGTCAATAATAATACTAATTGAATAGAACAATACTTAATATAAGTTATTATTTTTGCATACTCAATCAGTACCACATAATTAATCTACTTCATGAATTAAATATTTATTAATATTGATATGAAAGGCTAGATTAAGACATTTTTAAAATTTCAATATGTATACAAACATCTACTTTTTTAAAATTGAACTTAAAAACAAGTGATATATAGTAATACTATTTAACATAAAAAAACATAAGTTAAGGAAAGGTAATAAAAATTTAGTGAATTTTATTATAATGATATCATAACACACATCCATTAAATTAAAAGGATGCTTTATACATTGTGAATTACATCTACAAGTAAATTTGGATTTAATATTGGATGTACACTACCAATTTCAAACTTATATGCATGTATACACATATCAATAAGAATATAAAATAAAAAGTAATGCTTTGGAAGTGTATATACTTTAAAGATTTTGTAGATTGTGTATGGTTGAACTCCCAAACTTGTCTACAACTATGTTTGGGCAAACATCAAACTAAAGGTTCTTTTATAGATATTAACTTTTCCAATATTAAATATGATAAACACATTTTTCTAATGTTATTGAACCAAATTCTTTATCTAATTTTGTTAAACCAAATGACAGAAAATTAGAAATTTTCTTCTCCCAAATAAAAGTTTTTCTTCTCCCATAGGAACTATGTTTTGACAAACATCAAACTGAAGGTGGTTTTATAGATGTTAATGTTTGCAATATTAAAATAGTAAAGTCTAGATCTCTATAAAACATATTTTTCTAATGTTATTGATCTAAATTTTTTTCTAGTTTTTGTTAAACCAAATGATATGTATTTAAAATGATATTTGATGTGACCAATTATAAAAGGTATCACCACACATCAAAACTATATATCAAACTTATGCAATATAAAACACCAAAAGAAAATGGTATTATCTTTTTGATGATTTAGTGTTTAAACATACATTCTATGAAAATAGAATATATTTTTACTATATCTAAAACTATAATTTAATTTATTTATACTATTAATATAAAAACCATATTTGAAACTATTTTAAAAATTTATATAGAAAACCAAAATACTTGAAAGTGTTAGGGCTCTATACACTAACATAGCCCTTCTATAAAATCACTTCACAAGATCTAATGTACTCTACATTGTTAGAACTATTGTACTCTAAAATGTCAATACAATGCTTTGTCCATTAAAATGGTGTTACAAACATGGCCACCATAAAATAGATACCTCTTTATTGGTCTTTAATCTAATGATCAATCAAAGTGCATTATCCATCTCACAACTCAATGGCAAATGCTTGACACATACAGATAATCAAAATAATAAAACATTAAACAAGAGGCAAAAGAGAGTAGTTATCTTTATATTCTAAGATAATGTTTAGTGCTAATATCGAAAGATTTGCTAATCAAAACATAAATTTAATTATAGTAATCTCTACTACCAAACATACTATCAAATTAGATGTAGGAACAATAAGTATTCCTTGTCCTTCTTTGTCAACTCTCAAGTTTTAGAAATGAATAAGTAGAAAAGAGGGGCTTATGGCACAATAGGCTTGTGTTTCATAAAAAATAGAATAAACTAGAAACACGTATAGAAGTAAGACTCATAAATAGTAAATAACTAGATTGAATTCTTTATGATAGAATAAAGTGTGGAAATAGCAATCGTTCATCAATCCAAATGGATTCAAATAGATTTTGTCAAAGGTTCTCGCACATCCAATACTTTCTATTCGTCTTGCATCTCTATTTATGGTTGGCTGGGCTTCTGCTTGTTCTTGAGTTCAATAATTTTATCATAAAATTCAAAACCTCATGTATATCAATAAAACATAGTGATATAAAACCAAAAATATTAATCTATCTTTTTGCATCCTCCATCTCTCTCTCTCTCTCTCTCATTGACATCATCATAATTTTTGAAGTGATAGAAAAACATTAATAATAATTTAAAAATATAATTTAACCTTCTCTTCCTGTGTGTGTGTGTGTGTGTGTGTGTGTGTATACATGTGTCTACACTTTTACACACAC
Source organism: Lygodium microphyllum (assembly GCF_053477565.2). Taxonomy (NCBI): domain Eukaryota; kingdom Viridiplantae; phylum Streptophyta; class Polypodiopsida; order Schizaeales; family Lygodiaceae; genus Lygodium; species Lygodium microphyllum. Next base: position 66,060,594 of record NC_141157.1, read on the forward strand.
ACACACACACACACACACACTCTCTCTCTCTCTCTCTCTCTCTCTCTCTCTCTCTCTCTCTCTCTCTCTCTCTCCTCTTCATTTTTCTTTTTCTTCTTCTTTCATTTCTAATTTTGAAATAATAGAATAAAATCTTAATAATAAAAAGTAAATAGCAATTGAATACATTCTCTTTCTTTTCAACGATTTAAAAAAAAACACTTTAACTCTATATGTTTGTCTTTCTCTCTCTCTCTCTCTCTCTCTCTCTCCAAACAGACACACCCACAACTATCTATATACATATATACATATACACGTGTGGGGTGTGTGTATGTATGTATGTATGTCTCACCTCCTCTTCTATTTCTCTTCAATGGTAGAAGAAAACTTAAGTAAATGTACTTTAAAATATATATATTCTCTCTCTCTCTCTCTCTCCACACACACATGTATGTATGTATCACCTCTTCTTCTTTAATGATAGGAAAAACTTAAATTCCAATGTACTTTAATAAACTCTCTCTTTCTCTCTATCTTTGTCTCTCTCTCACACCTCTTTTTCTTCTTCTTCTTCTTCTTCTTCTTCTTCTTCTTCTTCTTCTTCTTCTTCTTCTTCTTCTTCTTCCTCCTCCTCCTCCTCCTCCTCCTCCTCCTCCTCCTCCTCCTCCTCCTCCTCCTCCTCCTCCTCCTCCTCCTCCTCCTCCTCCTCCTCCTCCTCCTCCTCCTCCTCCTCCTCCTCCTCCTCCTCCTCCTCCTCCTCCTCCTCCTCCTCCTCCTCCTCCTCCTCCTCCTCAAATGACAATAGAAAAAATTATAGAAGAATCCAAAAGTGCATGAGGAAGTAAGAGTAGAGATATTGAGCTAACCATTAATGACTATGGCAGCTAGTGATTTGAACCAAAACATTTTTTTTGGGTGCATGAACTCTTTTTTATTTATAAAAGAATAAATAAAAAATCCAAATCTTTAGAAAATTTTTGAAGAGTGAACTTCGAAGCTTAATGCTATGGATGTCTCCTTTTGAGTATGGTCCTAAACCAAAAAGTATGCATGTACTCATGGAGACTTGTCGATTCAATTGGGTTGCCACTTATGCTGGCAAATGATATAACATCAAGGTCTTTTGTGATTTTGATAATTCATATTCAGTATTTAAGTTTTTCTTTTTGGGTAATGCAGTTGTGTTAAAAGTAAGTAAAAAGTTATTAGATGTGAATAGATATTTGAATATGCTAGAGGAGATGCTCAAGTTTGTGTGTAATATGTATTTAAGTTATTAGACGTGAATAGATATTTGAATATGCTACAGGGTGTAAAATTAAAACCTTGATAAACTCAACCGGCTACTATTGAGCTACGACTCTATTTGTGGATAATCTTACTACTATATTATTTTAGCTATAGGTTCGGAAAGCCCCGAACCTCTAGAGGGCTTCCCGCACCTGCTTCCTTTTTCAAACCTCCCTCCCCTTCCCCTCCCCTCTTTCTCACGTGTAATATCTCATTTTCTTTTCCTCCTCCCTTTTTTCATTAAAGCCTCCCCTATCCCCCCTCACCTCCCCTTTTTAAATTAAAACCCCCTCCCCTCTCTCTCACTTATAATCTCTCTCTTTCTTTTCCCCCCTCCCCTTTTTAATTAAATTTCTCCCCCCTCCCCCCTCTCTCTCATGTGTAGGGCCTAGGTTCTCTCTCTCTCTCTCTCTCTCTCTCTCTCTCCTTATTTTAATTAAACAAAGTTTACATTTAAAAGTTTAATCATATATATATATATATATAAAGAAGACAAGAGAGAGAGAGAGAGAGAGAATAAGAAGAAGAAGATAAAGAATTTGAACACAGTAAGAGAATTATAGAGAGATGAAAGATAAAGTTTAAAAGAAAGAATGAGAATTATAAAGAGATGAAATATAAAATTTAAGAGAGAGAGAGAGAGAGAGAGAGAGAGAGAGAGAGAGAGAGAGAGAGATAAAAAAGGAAAAGAGAGGAGAGAGGGGGAGAGAGAGATAAAGAGAAGAAAATGAGAAGAAAAGAAAGAATTCGAACACAAAGAGAGAAAAAATAAAATTTAAAAGAAAGAGAAAAAAATAAAAACTTTTTTTAATTATGAGAGAGAGAGAGAGAGAGAGAGAGAGAGAGAGAGAGAGAGAGAGAAATATACACACACACACACACAAAGTGCAAAAAAGAAAAAAGAGGAGAGGGAGGGAGAGAGAGGGGAAACAAAGAAGAAAAAAGGAAAATAGAGGAGAGAAGGGAGAGAGAGACATAGAGAAGAAAATGAGAGAGAAAATAAAAAGAAGAGAGAGAATTTGAACATGACAAGAGAATTATAGAGAGAGAAAATATAAAATTTAAAAGAAAGAGAAAATAAAAAAATTTAAAGAGAAAAAAAGAAAAAAGAGGAGAGAGAAGGAAAAGAGAGGAGAGGGGGAAGAGAGAGAGAGAGAGAGAGAGAGAAAGAAAGAGAGAAGAAGAATAAGAAGAAAAAGGAAGAGAGAGGGAAAAAGAGAAAAGAGAAAAGTCTTTTTAAAATTTAAATATTCTTTGAGAAAGAGAGGAAGGGAGAAAGAATGAGAGAGGGGAGAGGATATATATATATATATATATATATATATAATAGAGAGAAGGAGAGAAGAAAAAGATAAAATTTAAAAGAGAGAGAATGAGAGAAGAAAAAACAGAAAATAAAGAGAAAGAGGAGAATAAGAAAAAGGGAGAGAGAGAGAGAGAAAGGAGAAGAAGAGAGAGAATATAAACATAAAGAGAGAATTATATATAGGGAAAAGATAAAATTTACATACTTTAAGAGAGACTGAGGGAGGGGAGAAAGTGAAAGAAAAAAAGGAGAGAGAGAGAGAACACGTAGAGAGAATTATAGAGAGAGAAAATATAAAATAGAGGAGAAAGAGAAGGAAAAGAGAGAAGAGAGAGAGAGAAAAGAAAAGCACAAAGAGAAGAAAAGGAGAGAGAGAGAGAGAGAGAGAGAGAGAGAGAGAAAAGAAAAACTTTAAAAAGAGAATGAAAAGAGAGAGAGAGAAGAAGAAAAAAAAAAGGAAAAAAAGAGGAGAGGGAAAGAGAAGGAAAAGAGAGGAGAGAGGGGAGAGAATAAAGAGAGAGAGAAAGAGAGAATTAGACATAGCGAATTTGGAGGGGGGAGAGAGAGAGAGAGAGGAAAAAAAGGAAAGAGAAAGATGAGAAATGGATTATTGAGCGAAGTTGCCGTGCGATAGCGTAGCTACTTCGCTTGCCAGTATTTAAGTTATTAGACGTGAATAGATATTTGAATATGCTACAAGGGATGCTCAGGGTGAGAAGTTAAAACCCTGATAAACTCAACCCACATGCAAACCACTAAGCTACGAGTCCATTGGGATGTAGTGTGTGAGGGGGGTGGGACATTGGATCTTCTCCAATATTTATGCACTTTATGGCCCCCTTTATTCTACAAGTAAATATATTGTATAATTAACGTTCTTCCGCGCGGTGTACTCTATACGTAAACGAGTGCATGCATAAGGATCCTATACTCCAAAGTGGCCGTTGGTATCATGGTTTGGAAACCCTTGGTCGCTCTTTGGATTACACACAATCGTAAGACATCATGGACGATGATGCATTGGCGGTGGACGGCGGCGGACGCCATGGTGAAGATGACGTTGGCGTGCGAGCAGGCCTGCATGCAGGGATTCGGCTGCGACCAAAAGATGTTGTGAACGACCAGGTAAGGAACTCTGCGAGAGAGAGAGAGAGAGATTTACGTCTCCAAAACACCAAAACGGCCTATGAGACAAAGAAATAAGTACATCTGACCATGTCGTCATCTCGACTGGAGAACAACAATGAAATCTCATTCAAAGCTGCTAACAGTATGAGAGAGAGAGAGAGAGAGAGAGAGAGAGAGAGAGAGAGGGGCTGGCTTACCCATCGCTAACAGTATAATTGGCTTGGCAGAGAGAGAGAGAGAGAGAGAGAGAGAGAGAATATGGCTCCATATTGTACTCCTGTGTTTTTCTTAGCCTTTTGGGTCCATGTGTTGTTTTCTACTTGTCTTAGTGTGATTGGTTGGCATGAAGGCCCCTTGTAAATATTTCAACTCATTAATTCAAACTTCTTCACATAAAATAAAAGCGAGAGAATATGTGGCTTGGAAGTTGCCATAGCCGGAATAGTAACTACTACTATAATGATTGAAGATCCTTGTCTTGGCTGGATAGACTTGGAACACTACTTGCCAAAGCATCAATTTGATGGAGTAGGATCTCTTTTTTCTTTTTTTCATAGAAGAGAAACAATTTCTGTTCATAAGACTCTCCGGAATGAAGTATCCCAAGGCAAAATGCAAAATATAAAGCTGCATTGTATGGCACTTCCATATCAAAAAATATGTAACAAAGGGAAGTCTATTACCAGCCTGAATGGATAGCCCACCAGCAGGAGGTACTATCATAGCCTATTTACACAGCCCTTGGCGAAAGTAGAGGTCACCCCATCCATTTAATTGGATCATGGTGACATAATTGCACGAATTTAGTGTTCCAATTTCACAAAGCCTTTGGTAACAACTGGTTGGAGTCCAATCTTATCCTTAGTGAAAACCAAATAAGCTGAAAGATGATTTTTCATTACTTTGGAAATAGTAGGAGCAAATACAACAGGGATAGATTCCCCTTTCAATTTTACACGCCAAAGTATGAACTTTGCCTTTATGAAAGAGGGTCACAATCTTATAATGAGCATCAATCACTGCATGCACATGATGGTACCAAGGCATATCAAGCAAAATATCACATCCTTTCAATGGAGCAATAGAGAACTCTTCGTTGTCCACATAACTTTGAATTTGCAAACGAAGCTTTCTAATGATAGGAGCATCAATCACTGCATGCACACGATGGCACCAAGGCATATGAAGCAAAACATCACATCCTTCCAATGGAGCAATAAAGAACTCTTCGTTGTCCACAAAACTTTGAATGTGCAAACGAAGCTTTCCAATGATAGGAGTGACCGGCTCTGCGTGTCCCTTCCATGCCATACCAATCTCACCCATGGGCCCCATATCTCATTCTCTCTGATACCTAAATGGGCTGCCATATCAAGAGAGATGAAATTTGACTATGCCCCTAGATCAAGAAACATCAATGCATGTTGATCTCTGATTTTGCCCCATGTCCTGCAAAGTTCAATGCTATTATCATTGGGTTGATTTGCCACTACATTAGGCACTAAACCAGTAGTGGTTTTGCCTTTCTTTCTCTTATCATCATCCATTTCAGCTTTCTGTTTATTAGGACAGTTCATGCCATGTGCCCTTCCTGTTCACAAATAAAGCAATTATTTGCAGCCATCAGCTCCTTATGTCATGTATCATTTTTCCCACTCTTTCTCTATGATCCGTTCATCTTTCTGGCCCTATTTTCAGATTTGCTCTGATTTTCAGCTTTATTTTCAGATTTACCATTTTTCAGAGCCTTGGTCTTAGTGACATGTGGCTTGGCATCACTATCTTGGAATCTTGCATCCTTTCCATGTAGCAATGTGTTGGCTGTAGTAACAGTTTCTATAAGCTGAGACATGCTATAAACATTGGACTTAATGCAAAAATCTTGAATACCCTTTGGCAAACCACAAATATACTTCACCTACTCATGGAGGTGTATTGTGCGATAAGAAGTAATTGGCAGCAATGCATCCCAAAACTTCTTATTATATTGATCCAAGTTCTTGTAATCTTTGGAATTTAATCGATTCCAAGCTGATATAATGTCTACTTCAAAGGTACTTGTCGACCAATTTGAAGCAAACATTTTCTTGAATTGGACCCAGTGGTAGGTGACTTTCCTTGAATAAGAAGTGTAGACCATCATTGCAATGCATTTCTCTTAAAAGATGTGGCTGTCTTTCGTATCTTAGATGCCTCTGTGAAGTTGCCTCCAAAGTAGGCTGCATCAAACTGCTGAATAGAAGGAAGTGCTTTCAACCTATTTTCTGTACCATTGAAAGGCCCAAACTTCACACTTTTTCCACCTTCATCATAGTCCTTTAGCGGACCTATGAGAGTCATAAATAGGCTGTTGCAAAAAGGGTGCATTTGCTGTATTTACATGATAACCATTAGTGTTGGATGCTATCCTTATTCTCCAATAGTCCTTGAGGGTGCAGATACATATCCATATGGCCTGCTTTGTGCCCCAAGCATGATGCCTATGCTGCCATACATGGGATTAGGCATTCCACTTGCATTATCCAGATACATTGGGTGTTGTGAGCCATGCATTGGCTGCTACATACCATAGGGATTTGAGCCATACATTTGTGTATGTGGTGCTTGTCCAACCATTGCATGAAAAATGGTACCACTGCTAAAGTATCCTTGCTAGTCCATGCTTGCATGTGCATAATTACCTTGGTGTCCATGTTCCCATGGATTGACACTACCAAGTTGGCCATGCATTTGCACTTGTTGCCCCATGGATATCAACTGTTTGTGCTCATTAAGCATTTTGAGCTCTTCCAAAGAAGACTCAGGCATTTCCTTTGGTTCTTGTGGTTGTTCGGAAGCTATAGAAGGTGTCTTCTTCTCTTTGCCTTTGCTGTCCTTCCATGGGGCATTCATGAATTGAGAAAATTGGGGATCCTTTGCCAATTCAGCAAAAAGATTTGTTGCTGTACGTATTCGATCCTTGAAGCTATCATTGAATTCTTCAGCCCCTTGTTGGTCATCGACCTCTTTATGCATTGAAGTGCCAACATTTGGGTCATTTTTCACATTTTCAACTTGCTGTCTATGTTGAGAACCATGCCCAACATCGTCATTGCATTTCCCCCTTTACCACGTGATTGACCAAGGAGTTATGCATCCTCTCCACATCATCCCATATCACCATGTGAAGACATGCTTACTGTAATTCATTATTGAGAGCAAGGGTAGTGGAGGAAGTAATAAAGCTCTCAACAAGGCTGTGGTCAGAGGAGAGAATTAGACATCCCGGTAATGGAACCATGAAACCAGCCTTCCTTCCGTGGATGGGTGGAAATTTCCTGATTACAACTCAGTTACAACAGTAACATTTATTACAAAATTGAGAAATGCAAATTCACTCACAATCTTGGACAATGGATACCTTGTTGACTGCAAAATTGGTGCCCCTTTTGATATTTCTTTAACTTAATTGAAGGAGAAGTTGATGTACAATGGGATTTTCCCAATCCCTTTTAATATTCCAACTCCCCTTGTTGTCCAAAATGACGAGTAAGTCTTTAATCTGATTTTCCCCTTGATTTGGGGAGTCAATTGGCCTTCACCTGCTTTGATGGAGATGGAAAATCCCCCAAATTCATTGATTTGCTGGTCCCTCCAGTTGAATTTGACTAAAAACAGCTTCAGCCCTATTGAATTCAAGTCTTGGAGCTTTCAATTTTTGGCATGCTTCTCGGGGTTGTTGCTAAACTCTAATTTTTGCTGCTGCAGATTAGAGTTTACAGCAGAGAAATTTGAAATTTCTCAGCCTTTGGTGATCTCATTGTTGTAACCTTTGGAACAAGACCATAGAAAGGCTGGGGGATGAGAGAGAATGTTGAGGAGAGAGAAAATTCAGACTTTCTTTGTGAAGAACTAAAGGAAATCAGTCATTTATTGCTGTTACCCTATCTCAACAGCTTGTAGATGTTGTCACCTATTGTTGGGAACCCTCTCCCTGTTGTCGCTTGCAATAAATGTTGCCACCATCAGCCCAGATGCTGTCGCGTGCAGTTTGGGGGTCCCCAGGAGTTGTCACCTGCAGCCAACTTACTCTTTCCTTTTGGAAAATGGAGAAAAAATAGTCCCAATCAGCCCCAATAGCTCCCCACGATTCCACATAATAGAATGGTCATGTTTTTCCTCTTCTTCAGTCTCTTATCAACCTTCATGGGCAAGTTTGCCAAATGGCAGCTTTCCTAAATGCTTTTTTCAGCATTATCCATAATTAATTATTTTGGTGCCCAGAACAATAATCTGACTGGCCAATAATCAAATTGGCTAGGTAACTTCAATTCCCGAGTATCTTTGCGATATCTTTGATCATCAAATTGACGTTAGGTACCATTAAACACCACTTCTCTAGTGTCACCAATGACACTTATGGCCAAAATGAATGACTTAGGCCAACAGCTGACACCACACACCACCGAGTACCTATGTAGCATAACCTATAGTAACTTTTGCCTTTGACATCTTGTGATTTTCTCAGGTCCATGGCTCATAAATTTACTCCAACCCTAGTTACATCTCATGTGTGCAACTCTTAACCATGCGATTAAAAATTAATCCACATGTTAAGTGAGGTTTCAAAAATATATGTCCTCAAGACACCTTGTTTTCTTCAATGAAGAAGGTGTCTCATTAGTACATGGAGGGGTCCATGTGTTTGAGCAATTGGGGAGGGTGGTATAGTGTGTTGGAGGGGGATTTCCCACACGATTGGACCGAGCATAGAGAGAGATACTTGTAGAAATGGGGAAGGTGCATAGTACATGGGTATCATTCCTAGCAACAAAGCACCAGGGTGTAAGTGACACATCTTTGAGTGTGCAATGATGACTGAAAGTTTAAATATGTATCAAATACAATGTGTGCTAAGACTAGATAACCTATGTGGGTCTAAGTAGAGTCCTAAAGTTAAGGTAGAGGTATTTAAATATGCATTGAAAGTTGGAGAGACTATTGGGAATTGTGAATGGAACACCAAACTCACATTCAAAAAGTGAAAAAAAAAAGATAAAGTGTTAAGAAGAGTGCTAGGGTTTGCATTGAGGATACACAGAGTGTACGGCCACAATAGAAACACAAAGACACAGACACAGACACAGAGGGCAAAAATCAAACCCTAAACACAAAACTCAAAACTCAAATCCTAAACGCAAAACTCAAAACTCAAACACAAACAGAAGAAGGGAGAGAGAGAACACAACTCTGAAGTGAATGAATGCTGTAAATGAATGTAAGAGTGTACAGTGTGCTCAAGGGCAGAGTCTGAGTGTAACGTCTACCGAAGACGGATCCCAAGTCTGTGAGACCACCAGTCGGAGTGTAGGAGTGCTGAATAGTGAATGACAACAGGCTGGTCACCAAAACGCAGCAGTCTGGAGGTTGGAAATTGGTAAATGCAGCAGTGTACCACCGATCGGGGGTTGGAAACTGTGCACAGTCTGCTATAAATAGCAGGCTGGAACAGTGTCCGAGAGTGTCAGGGTCTACAATGCTGAAAATGCAGGCTGGCTGACCCTGGAGATGATGGACAACAGGCTGAACAGCAGTCTGGGACAGTTTGGAGCAGTCGCCAACAGCTGAGAGCTGTCGCCTATAGCAATGGACAAGTTGAAGATGATGTGGCTGTAGTCGATGATGGCTGGACAGCAGATGGAGGCGGGCTATAGGCTTGAAACTGGGCGCCAACAGCAGCAGAGGGTGTGTGGGATGGTGTAACTTGCAAAACAAGGATGATAGCTGAATGGGGGCAGCTTGTCTATTCATAGATGTGGAAGGGTGCCCAAAAAATTAGGGTTTTCACTAAACTTTCTCGAACCGCTCCCCGTTTTAGGGTTTCCACTGAACTCTCTCGAACTGCTTCCCCTTTTAGGCTTTTATTCTAAAAGAGCATTTTTAGTGTGTTTTGGGGCTGTTTAAGAGGCTAATCAGCAAGTAATGCATATTTTAGCTCAACACCCCCTCTTAGGCCCAAAACTGAGCTGAAAGGTTAGGCCAGCCATTGTGATGTTTATGTACCCCAAGGCGTCCCATCCCAAAGTAGCCAAGGCATCGGACAAAGGGTGCACGTCGGTTGCCCAGTGGCCTACCAAGACTACAGAGGCGATGGTTATCTTACCAAGGGAATCCAAGTAGTCACCCCAGAGAGGACAAGGCATCGGACAAAGGGTGCACGTCAGCTGCCCAGTGGCCTACCAAGCCCTACAAAGGCGGATGGAACTACATGGAACTTTGGTGTGTTGTTTTAAAAATAATAATAATAATAATAATAAGCGTGATAAATTTAATGGGATGCGGTCGATTGAGGAATAGTGACCGAGAAGACATGAGTAGGGAGGGTACACCCAACACATCACAAAAGAGTACAAGCTAACTCATCCACTCAGGGTGTCGATGACGAGGAAAAATAGGTGATGAGGTATTAATGTGATAAAGAAGGATAGTGGTGTGGTAACAATAGCCGCCGATGGAAACAGCTTAGGATCCGCTCAAGTGGTGCTCTGCACAATGAGATGCAAAGTATGCTACATGCTGAAGAATGCTCATGTAGCAGGTGCCACTTGGACAGTGTTCCTCATGGAAAAATTGTTCACTTGCCCAAGCGCCCTATTATAAAGATGATGAAATCATGCAATGCAAAGGGTAAGGTACAACAGGGGGAAGAAGCCGATGTCGAAGACAAAGTACTGAAGCCTGTAGAATACGAAGAAGGGTAGGAACCCCCTCTCAACCTAGATATAGATGCCGAAGAAGGAAGAGGAGCCTGATGTCGGTCTTCATATGGTGCGGAGAACCATAAGGAATGAAAGAAGATAAAGTGGATGAAGCACCCCGCTAGAAGAGCAAGGTAGAAGTCACCGCCATGATAGCATCGAGAGAGATGCTGCACGATCTGCCTTGGGAGGGGAAACCGCCATGCTGGAAGAAGAGCAAGCACTCCTAGGATGATGAAACCATGAAAGGAAGAGTGCGCATTCTCACGTCTCTAGCCCAGGTAGGACCAAAGCAATCTGCAAGTTAGCCTTACACTGAAAGACAAAAACCCTGCAAAAGAGATGAGAATCTACAAACACAGAGGTTTGGTGAGATGCTCCAAAGCAAAACAAAACAGAAAGAAAATCTAAATGTAACGATGTGGATGTGTGTGAGTAAGTGAAACGGAAGTCAAAAGAATGGAAAAGCGAAGGATAATGAATCCTATGGGCCCGACTCTAAGAGTGCGAAAAATGAATGCTAGACAAACCTAGGATATCCGAAAGGACTTAAAGACATGCTAGTCTAAGAAGGTGGCCTACCATCGCGTACGTCTAGTAGTAGGGCTCTGCCATGGGAATACTTGACGAGGTGGGGAGGAAGGTGAGATAGATGCATGAAGTGCAACGGGATCAGAACCTGCAGACCAATCAACCAATCCTTCAAGAGTAGAGAAGGATGGCCGTTGAGGCTGTCCGGGTGCCACATGTCTAGCAGTCGCTGTGGGGGCTAGAGGAGCAGATGGGGCAGCAGCGGAAGGCGTAGCCCCGCTAGAAGAGCAAGGTAGAAGTCACCGCCATGATAGCATCGAGAGAGATGCTGTACGATCCGCCTCGGGAGGGGAAACCGCCATGCTGGAAGAAGAGCAAGCACTCCTAGGATGATGAAACTATGAAAGGAAGAGTGCGCGCATCCCCACGTCTCTAGCCCAGGTAGGACCAAAGCAATCTGCAAGTTAGCCTTATCTGAAAGACAAAACCCTACAAAAGATATGAGAATCTACAAACATAGAGATTAGTGGTGAGATGCTCCAAATCAAAACAAAACAGAAAGAAAATCTAACTCAAAAGTAAATGTAATGATGTGGATGTGTGTGAGTAAGTGCAGTGGAAGTTAAAATAATGGAAAAGCGAAGGATAATGAATCCTATGGGCCCAACTCTAAGAGTGCGATAAATGAATGTTGAACTGACCTAGGATATTCAAAAGGACCTAGAGACATGCTAGTCTAAGAAGGTGGCCACCATCGCGTACATCCAGTAGCAGGGCTCTACCAAGGGAACACCTAACGAGGTGGGGAGGAAGGTGAGATAGATGCATGAAGTGCAACAGGATCAGAATCTGCAGACCAATCAACCAATCCTTTAGGAGTAGAGAAGGATGGCTGCTGAGGCTATCCGAGTGCCACATGTCCAGCTCACTGTGGGGGCTGGAGGAGCAGATGGGGTAGCAGCGGAAGGCGTAGCCCCACTGGACTGTGAAGTTGCAGCGGTCTGCTGAGGCTTTTTAGGTGGAAGACCTTGGGCCTTGGAGCGACACTCCTCGTCCACATGGCCTGCTCTTTGGCAGTGTATGCAAAACTGGTTTTTCTTAGGGAGTTGCTGCCAGATAGGTCTTGATTCTTTGGTTCCATCGGAGGAAGAGGAGTCACCCTTTGATTGGCTTGCCTTTGCACCTAGCGAGTTCTTGCCACTGGTGGTTTTCCCTCCTGAAGAAGAAGCAACCAACCCCCTCTGCTCTGAATAAGGCTGTGATGAGGATTTCTTGTGGACTTGATCATGCAGCCTTGCGTAAGGCAAGAACTGGCACTAACTCGTAGAAGGTTGGCAATCGAGGTTGGGAGATGATGTGTTGAATGAAATTGAAGTATTTTGCGGGCAACTTATTCAAGAAGAATGTAACCTGATCGTCATCTGACTTTGGAGAGCCAGTAGTGGCGAACTCGGCAAGTAACCACCTATAGCCAGCCAGCTTGACTTTTAGATCATCCCCTTTCTTAAGAGGGAACTCTTGAAGCTCAAACTCGATATTGATGCGCCGAGTATGATCACGAGCTGCATAGTAGTCGAGAAGGTGACTCCAACGCTTTGACGCGAGCGGGAAGTGCTACAACTGAGAGTGAAACTCAGGAAGCAATCCCTGCATCAGCTTAACATTGGTTGTAGCATTGCGGACTCTCCATTGACGGATGTAGTGAGGGTGAGCTAGTCGAGGGTCCGGCATAGGCTCTAGACCAATGACGAGGTCCCAAAGACCCTGAGACTCAAGCACTTGTTGCATGAAATTTGACCAAGTAGTGAAATTTGACCCGTTAAAACGTATCTTATCCGTGAAGGCATTCTCGGCCGTTGCAACAGGAGTGGTAGTGCTCAGAGATGGATAGTGTGAAAAAGTGTAGTGGGGGTAGGATGGGGGATTGGAGTACACTTGGGAATGGGCCCCAGAGTGCCCACCAGGCATGCGGGTAGTGTGCAAGGTGGATCCATAGGTAGGGATGGGTTGACTAGGCATGGGCATGGTAGCCACATGAGGAACCCAAGGAGGTGGGATGGAAACACGGGGAGCAGAAGATGGGAATCCTTGCGTAGGTGTAACCCAAGGAGAGTGTGAAGACGCACCATAAGCTGAGGATGGAAACCCCTGCATGTGAGTGGTCATGGGAGATGTGAAGCTGGGGATAGTGAGGAGGATGCCCATCATAGTCAACCCAGGAGTGATGGATGTGCTCATTTGCTGAAAGGTGAGAGGCACTGTGTTAAAGGGTGGCATTCCCCCTAAGGAAGTACCATGGTGCAAAGAGGTAGAGAATGGGATGGAGAAGGAAAAGGTACTAGGAGCGGAGATGGTAGATCCAACCCCTAGAGTGTGTGATGCAGATGTGGAGTATAATCCAATATTTTGGAAAGATGATGAGAGATGATCAAGGTGTGATATAGAAGAGGGTGGGATGGGAGGGAAGTGAGAAGTGTGTGTAATATGCTCAAATGAAACAGAAGCTGTAGATGTACTTGAATTTCGTTTGCTTCGTGAGCTTCCTCTATTGAAGTTCACATACGCAAAGCCATCCGGATCTTGTACCTCAAAAGAAGAAATAGGCGAGGGTTTTGATTCATGCAACACAAAAGAATTGTACAAACCTAACATTGGACATGGCGGAGATGATGAAGATGGATCGCCAGACATTCTGAATGCCGTATGTCCTCCATGATCAGAGAGGTGGCCAGTCTCACCAACCGGTCCAAATGTGGTAGCAAAAGTAGTAGGAGGGGTGTAAACATCACCGTACTTGTTGCGATAGTACTCCTCAAAGTCCTCCTCTGTCATGTTGTGAAATCTAGTGAAGGTGGAGTGTGGTCCTCCTCACCGAGTCCATAAAGCCGTCTCAGGGCCTCCAATGATAGAGAAGCCTGATAAGACATCATAGGAACTGGAGAAGAAGGTGTCTAGGACATTGTGATTTGGTTACGAGTCGTATTGTGTGCCTTGCATAAAGACTAGCTCTCAACAATATCCACAGGATACTCTTTACAAGAGCACCGGCTCTGATACCATGTTAAGAAGAGTGCTAGGGTTTGCACTGAGGACACACAGAGTGTACGACCACGACAGAAACACAAAGACATAGACACAGACACAGAGGGAAAAACTCAAACCCTAAATGCAAAACTCAAAACTCAAACCCTAAACGCAAAACTCAAAAGTCAAACACAAACAGAAGAAGAGAGAGAGAGAACACAACTGTGAAGTGAATGAATGCTGTAAATGAATGTAAGAGTGTATAGTGTGCTCAAGGGCACTGTGCACAGTCTGCTGTAAACAGCAGACTGGAACAATGTCTGAGAGTGTTAGGGCTTGCAATGCTGAAAATGCAGGCTGGCTGACCTTGGAGATGATGGACAGCAGGCTGAATAGCAGTTTGGGACAGTTTGGAGCAGTCGCCAACAGCTGAGAGCTGTTGCCTACAGCAATGGACAGGCTGAAGATGATGTGGCTGCAGTCGATGATGGCTGGACAACAGATGGAGGTGGGCTGCAGATTGTAAACTGGGCGCCAACAGCAGCAGAGGGTGTGGGGACTGGTGTAATCTGCAAAACAAGGATGATAGCTAAATGGGGGCAACCTGTCTATTTATAGATGTGGAAGGGCGCCCCAAAAATTAGGGTTTCCACTAAACTTTCTCGAACCGCTCCCCGTTTTGAACCGCTCTCCGTTTTAGGGTTTTACTCTGTGTTTTGGGGCTGTTTAAGAGGCTAATTAGCAAGTAATGCATATTTTAGCTCAACATAGAGTACCTTTTGGAGCATCTATGTCATGGAGTGTTCTTCAAATCCATACTAGTACAAATTTGTGAGAGATGATCAATCTTGTTAGTGGAGTGCCCTGATTGAGGTGCGCCTTGTGAAGGAATATGAGACAAAGAAGAGCTGGGCTTTAGTGGGGATGATCCCTAGAAGAAAGGTTAGTAGATGAAGATGATGTAGTGTTGTTCTCCAAATCAAGAACATAATGCCTTAACAAAGCCTCCATTGGAGTAGTGACCTAAGAGAATATTAGAGGATCCCAAGATGGAATGGTGTCAGCCATCATGAGTCAGCACATCATGTGTAGTGTAGTCAAGAACAAACCAAGCACTAGCACGATAGCCTCAAATAACTCTTTGGAAGAGCACTGACTTTGATACCATGTGGAGATGCACTAGGGTTTGCAAAAGAAAATACGGAGTGTATGACCAGTGAACTCAAACACTAATGCAAAAACACAAAACACGAAAATGCAAAATGAAGATAATTGAATAATGAATTAATAAAAAAATGAAAATGTATGAATGCCCAAATTGAGAGTTGTCCAACAGCTGGTGGCTCTTGTGGGAGCGGGTTGAAGGAGGTCAATGTGTGTCATTCATCGGAGACGGACCCTGAGTGTAGTAACCACCAGTCCGAAGTAGGGATTGGTAAAGAAAAATACTGAAAACCCAAAAACGACCTGCTGCTGATGATGACCAGCAGGTCAAAGGATTGGCTCAATAGCAAAAGTGCAGGCAGATGTTGATGGCAATAGGGGTTGGAGGAGCTGGTGACAGCTGGTTGGAGACAAACACAGTCCATCGAGGATGGAAGGGCAGCTGAAGAATGTCCATGGCAGCAGTTGGAGGTCATGAGGAATGAATGGCAGTGGTAGGAGGAGCTGGCAACCATGCCATGATGAGCTGGGGATAGACTGGGATGCAACTGAACCCATAGACTCCCTATTGATACATGACGAACCAACCAAAAGTAGGGAGTTTGCTTATGGGACATTGAAACACATTGGGTGCATTTTGAATTTTGGGGCTGTTTGATGAGCTAACGAAGGTTTAATGTGTAATGCACCTTTTAAGCTTAATATAAAGGGATATACTATTGTGGGGATAGAGTTTAGCACTTGTGGAAGGCCTCATATGGTCTGAAGTATTCAAATAGGCATTCAAGCATGGTGCCACAAGATTCTCACATTCTTTATCTCACAAGGTTTTGATAGGAACCATGTTGACACAAATCTCTATTGTTTAGCTACTGATTTTCTCCACTATTCGATCTTTCCATTGATAATTTGGAATTATTACTGGTTCTTACACAGCTAAGCTGGCTATTATCATGTTACATGTATCAATTGAGAATTACATTTGAGATGACTGATTTACACCTGTTTTATTATTTTCTTAGCATGGAGATTATTCAACCTGAGCATGACCTGCTTTTATCCCAATAGAAGTATTGTTTGAAGCTGTTAACGACATTTGACATGTTTGATTGCAAGTTGTTGACTACTCCTATGCATCATAATAGCAAGTTTTGTACTAGTTGATGCTACGGGGTGTTTGCAGCTTGTTTGCTCTTTGCACCTTTTGGCCCCTATACGCATCCCAATATATGATTTTCAGTATTTGTGCTTAGTCAGTTCTCTTTTTCACCTCATTGTTCTTATTGACAGGCTGGTTTGAGAGTGCTGTGATATCTGCATTGCACCTACTCATTGGGGATCCATTATGAGAGTGCTGTAGTATCTACAAGGATGTAGTTGTTGTGATTAGGTACTAGTTAGCACAAGGGTATCTTATGGAGAATTTTGTTTCTTCCTCATTCTAGCTTTGATCTATTGGTCTAGCTTGAAGCAACCTTGGGTTGCAGGCTCAATATAGAGGTGAAGACATTTTGTATCTGAGATAGCTATTGGATGAGTTGGGCTATCCTTGCGAACAGCAATATACTCTACATCAAAAGCTAGAGTGCCATGGCATTGACAGAGAACTCGTTCTTCCATTTAAGGACCAATAAGATTGGTGTCCTTGTTCAGGAGCAGGTTGAGAAAGCAGTAATCATCCTGGAGTATTGCCCTATCTGGGAAATGCAGATATTACCTTTACAAAGTCTCTACCTTGGAGCGCCCTTCATCAACTGCTTTACAGACTTGGGATTGGAACCCTTCAGGATTTGAGAGGGGTGACTTCTAGCCAATAGTTTTTTGTGTCCAGCTCCATTCTGGCAATGCCTTTTCTGTCCTTAGTTCCCACCTTTTGACACATTGACCACCCATCTAGAGAGGCACATGTATGTACATATTATAGTTGTGATTGTACTCTTATTAGATATCTAAAGTCACATTTTTCCTTCAGCGCATTGTGTTTCTTCCCTTTGCTATTAAGGGTTAGAGTGAGAGTTTGTAGTTCTGAGGTATCCTTTACTTTCTGGCTTCAAATTCAGTGTGTTCAGAGATACAACTGATGCTGTTTCGAGCTTTTCTTCGTTATCTACCTTCCATTTCAGTGATTCCATAAATACAACATGTGCTCTACACCACAAAAAGTTCTTGTGACTGTGGAAGTTTGAAAGGATTGCCTGAGTCGAAAGCTACAACATGCTGATCAAGGGTGAGGGCTGATATTGAGCTCAAGCAAAATCATGCAATTTGTGACCTTCTAATCCCAATGCAAAATCTCTATAGATTGCAAAATGCCTCAGTTACCCATATTTAAAGTACAATACTTCAGTCTGCTCTGCAAAATGCTGCCATTGGTTTTGCAAGTTGTTTCGTAAAACACCACACCCATGTCTCAAAGTGCTGCAGCTCAATCATATATATAAAATTGTAAAAATTACACGGCGCAGCAAACAGAATCTGAGAAAGAGATAGAGATAGAGAGTACACAACAGATAAGAGGAGAATTAGAAAATTTCTTTAGCTCCAAACAACTGATACAGAGATGGCTCTGTCCACCCATGTGCTTCCACAGTGAAGCTTAGATGGCGATCTAGACAGAAGATAGGTGAAGAGCTTAAGGCTAGCTGGAACAACTCTGATTGAGTGAAAGATGGATGATCGACGGCTGTGAAGGGGTTTAGCTTTTATAGCCCATGAAGGTGGTTAGGTTGGCATGACCGACCTACCATATGAGCCTCCACTAGTCGGCCAGGGAATATTCCAGGAAATATTCCCTTTACCGTCGGGCCGGAGGCATTGCCCCCAGACCCCCGCTAGGGGATGAAAAGAGAGACTTCCAATATATAGGTGTGGGACTTGGGTACTCAAAAGTGGAAATTAGAGGCTACAAATAACAAGTCTTTGTTGAAAATTACAAGTGTAGGGACACTTGTCTCTTTAAAATGACACATGTCCTCTTCTAGATGCCACATGTTACTTTTCTAGAGAAAGAAGCTTTCAAACCTTCTACTATAAAAATCTTTCAAATGCTTAAGAATTTGAGATAGCTGTTGAAGACAAATTGTTCCTTGCGAAATTTCGGAGTCTTTAACGCGAACAAAATTTTCATTTGAGCAACTTCGAAAAATAGTAACCTCCTAAATTTTAGGAGTTGCCAAATTTAGCTTTTGGAGAGCTTAATTATATAGGTTTACTAGTTAATGGTTTGTTTCTTTGATCATAAGTATCTGGTTTCACTTTTTGAAACCAATCATTATATAGGCTTCTAGTCAATGTGATTATTTGAGTGTAAAAGTCTTAGTTATGTGAGCTTTTTGGTCAATTTGACCATCCGACTAAAACTTTTAATTTCTCTTGGGCATCTTGTCAATGACAAGACCCAAGCATAATTATAGGACGTTTTGGCCATTGGCCACCCTTAACTAGAAATATGAATATTTAATCATAGCTTGAAATACTTAAATTATACATGAGCATTAAATTGATTTGGAATTATCGAGCCAATATATCTTGGTAAGAATTGATATTCAAAAGGTTTGTTATATCCCTCCCTCTTGAAATCCGTCTTGTTTTCAATACGTTTCTTAAAGTATTTTTGATCCTACAGCTTTTTCATAAGTTGCAATTATTTCTGAATAGTCTTTAAAATGCTTTTTTGGTATCCATTTAGAATCTAAATGAGAGTAATTTTTAAATTTCAAAAGGAATTTTCTAGAAATATTTCTTTCTCGTTTTTAATCATATGAAAGACTACTTACTCTGGTTGAAGTATTTGCTCTTGTTCATCTACTTCAAATGGATCTTCTATTACAGGTTCCAATGGTGGAGGCCCTTCATAAGGCTTCAGAAGATAGAACAAACATCATTAATCTTTTTAGTGACTTGAAATGGCTTGTAATTTCTTGCTGCAAGTTTAGTGACTTGTGATTAAGGCTTGTTAGAGCTTTTTGGATGAGCTTTGTCAAATTTCAGCCACATTCTATCTCTTTTTTGTAAAATCAATTACCTTCAATGCTTATCTGCTACTTTCTTTTGTTTTTCTTGAGATCTTTGGATAGCTTGTCTAACTTGGGCGAATGCTATATTCATATCATGCAGGAATTCATCGACATGAAATATCTCCTTCTTGGTAGGTAATAAGAGTGGTTTTTCATATATAATCTCAAATGGTGCTTTACCTGTAGAAGTATGAACTGTGTTGTTATAGGCATATTCTACCAAAGGCAAATACTTTTTCCATTGTTGGTTAGCTTCATGGCAATAGCAATTTTGCATATACAATATTATGAGATTGGCTATCTCACTTTGACCATTTGTTTGAGGATGATAAGAAGAAGAAAAGTTAAGTTTTGCCTCCAAATTTTCAAAAAGAGCTCCCCAAAAGAGACTAGTATTTTGTGGATCTCTATTACCCACAATGGATTGTGGTAATCCATGATACTTAAAGATTTGTTGAATAAATATTCTAGTTATATGTTGAGACTTGATAGTCTTCTTGACTGGAATAAAATGAGATTGCTTGTTAAACCTGTCAATAATAGTCTATATGCCATCATTGCCGTCTACTGATTTTGGCAAGCCAAAAATAAAATCCATAGCAATGCTTTCCCAAGGTTGGCTCAAATTTGGTAATGGTTGCAAAAGCTCTACAAGCTTTTGGCGATCAAACTTAATCTTTTGGCACACAAGACATAAATTTCTCAATGTCTCGTCGAAGACTTTGCCAAAAGAAATATATTTCAAGTGCCTTGGTTGTGGCTAGAATACCATAATGAGCCATGAAAGGTGCCGCATGATATTCTTCCATTACTTTAGGCTTGAAAT
Source organism: Lygodium microphyllum (assembly GCF_053477565.2). Lineage (NCBI taxonomy): Eukaryota > Viridiplantae > Streptophyta > Polypodiopsida > Schizaeales > Lygodiaceae > Lygodium > Lygodium microphyllum. The sequence goes on from NC_141157.1 coordinate 66,080,598, forward strand.
CTTTAGTAATAAATAGCTTATTATCCATAATAAGAAACCCATATTTAATAACATAAGAGTTTACCCTTTTACCAAGTTGTAAATTCTCCCAGATGATTTTAAAAACTTAATCAGAAGTATACATGTTCCTTATACTAGTGAAATTTGTATGATGAATCATGGACACTACATGAATTTGAGGTCTTCTTGACAAGGCATTAGCTACAATATTTTGCTTTCCAAGAATATGTAGTATTTGAAAGTTAAATTGAGCTAATTGGCCCATTGAATATGCTTTTTAGAAATCTTTGGTTGGTTGAGAAAATGTATTCAACTATCATGGTCTGTCTTGATAAAAAATACTTCACCTAAAAGATAGTATTTCCAATCTTTTAAAGCTTGAATGATGACCATTAACTCCTTTTTATAGGTAGTAGCATTTCTTTTTGCATTTTGCAACCTTCTGCTTGCATAAGCAATTGCATGCCATTCTCAGTTTAAGACTGTACCAATGTAGTCTCCTAAAGCATCACATTTCACAAAGAAATATCTCGACGAATTAGATATAATCAAAATAGGTCCTTTGCTGATATAGAACTTTAGAACTTCAAAAGCTTCCTTCTCTAGTTTGGTCCATAGAAATGCCACTGCTTTCTTGGTTAAGTCATGCAATGGTCTAGCAACCACTGCAAATCATTTAATGAATCTTCTGTAATAAGAGCATAATCCCAAGAAACTTTGAAGTTTATGAATACTAGTCAATTTTGGCCATTCTACAATAGCCTCGACTTTTCCCGTATCCATTCGAATTCCATATTTGGATACAATATGGCCCGAGTAGTGAATCTCTTCTAGGAAAAACTCACTATTTTTGCCATTGATATAAAGTTTGTGTTTGCGGTGTTCTTGAAATATTATTTTCAAGTGTTGCTTATGCTCATCTTCATCTTTTGAATTAACCAATATATCATCAAAGAAAGTGCCTATAAACTTCCGATGTGCACAAAAGATTCTTTTCATCATTCTATTAAAGGTTGTAGGAGCATTGGTGAGGTCAAATGGTAGCACAAGAAACTCATATAAACCAAAAGTTGTCATGAATGTTGTTTTATGAATATCTTGAGGAGCAATCCTTATCTAATGGTAGCCACTCTTCAAGTCAATCCCATTGAATACTTTGAATTCATCCGATCTATCCAAGATATGATCAATTCTTGGAATGGGAAACCTATTCCGAATTGTAATTTTGTTGAGGGCCCCTTAGTCCACACACCTGTGCCAAGATCTATCTTTCTTCTATACTAATAGGATTGGAGAGCAAAAAGGTGAGGAAATGGGTCTTATTAGACTCTTCTCTAAGAGCTTTTTCACTTGCTTCATGATCTCCTCTTGTTGTATTGGACTCACATGATAGGGCCACCTATTTAGAGGTGAGCTTCTAGGAATGAGATCAATGTGATGATCTTCTGGCCTCTTTAGTGGTAACTTGTCAGGTAAAGTGTTTGCAAAATAATCTTCATACTCCTTCAAGAAACTCATTCGGTTCTCATTCATATCCGAGATGGATTCTTCAATTTTAGACTCTTTGTTAGAATCTTTAATAAAAATCAAGTGCGAGGAAATAGAATTTTTCATCGCTTTACAAATTTGTAAATGGAATAAGATAGGAATAGAGTTTTCTTCTGCTCTAACAGCAAAATGTACGTTTTTATCCTTGAAAAATGAAATCTAAACTTATTTTGATTCCAATCAATGGTTGGATCTAGTCTTCTATGCCAAGGTATTCCTAATACAACATCGCAATGTGTCATGAGGATATGTATTTTTGAAACCTCACTTAACATGTGGATTAATTTTTAATCACATGATTAAGTAAATGATGTACATGTGAGGTGCAACTGGGGTTAAAGTAAATTTATGAGCGCGGGACCCGAAGAAATCACAGGATGTCAAAGGCAAAAGTTGCTATAAGTTATGCCGCACAGGTACTTAGTGGTATCTGGTATCACTTGTTGGCCAGGTCATCCATTTGGCCATAAGTGTCAGTCGGTGACGCTAGAGAAGTGACGTTTAATGGTATCTAATGCCAATCTGATGGTCAAAGATGGCACAGAGATACTTGGGAATGGAAGTTGCCTAGTCAATTTAATTATTGGCCAGTCAGATTGTTTTTCAGGGCACCAAAATAATTATTAGATTAATTTTCAGTATTTAAAGACTGAAAATTAATATTTAATTATGAAAAATGTTGGAAAACCATTTGAGAAGGCTGTCACTTATCAAAAATGCCAATGCAAGACTGAAAAACGTCTTTAGAGGCTAGGAAGAGGAATTTTTATAAATTCAGCCTGCAAGAGAGAGGGAGGGGGGACTGCTAGTCTGATTTGCAGCCATTGGAGGACCTTCTGAGATAGCCAGGGGCAAAAGAAGACCAATCAACAGCAGGAGACAGCATCCACAGGCTGTTGAGGTAGGGCAGCAGTAGTAAATGATTGATTTTCTTCAGTTCTTTGCATCTACATGCTGTTGTGGCAAGGCAATAGCTGCACTTGACTGATTTTCAGTCATTCTTCGCGACAAAACTTTAAATTTTCTCTCTACGGCTTTCCCTCTCATCTCCCAGCCATTTCACAACCTTGCTTTGAAGATCTCAGCATTTGGACCCTTGGAGACTAAGAAATTGCAAATTTCTTTGCTGCAAACCCTAATTTACAACATAAATTAGGGTTTAGTAGCTACCTTGGAAAGCGTGCCAGAAATTGGAAGCTCCAAGTCTTGGATTCAACAAGGTTGAAGGTGAATTTTAGCTGAATTCAGGAGGAGGACTAGCCAGCCATTGAATTTGGGGCATTTCCATCGTATATGAAGTGGGTGAAGGCCAATTGAGTGCCCGAATCAAGGGGCAAAATAGATTGAAGACTTGCTGGTCACTTTGGACAGCAAGGGAAGTTGAAATGCTGAAAGGGATTGGGAGAATCCCATTGTAAATCAACTTTTTCTTCAATAAAGCTAAAGAAATACCGAAAAAGGAGCGCCAATTTTGGGGCCAATCGGGTGTGCATTGTCCAAGATCAGTAGGTAAATTCGTATTCTCAGATTTGCATTTATTGTTTGCTGTTGTAATTAAGTTGTAATCAAGGATTTACCACCCTATCTGAGGAGGAAGGCTGGTTACACAATGACCAAGATCTCCCATGACAAAACTCTCATGATCTACATAATCTCCTATCTCAATTCATACTTTTCCAAGAATGAGAGTAACTTTAGACTCCATTTCTTAAAAAGCAACACCTGATCCAAACCTCTCCTTTGGTAGATATAGAGCTTCAACAATCCGAGGATGAATATAATGATATGTAGCCCCTATATCAAAATGAATGAGAACAGGTTGATTAGCAATCTTACCCCAAGTCATAAAAAGCTTCATTTTCTTTGACGGAGTTTTATCTTGTTGCAAGGATTCCTTAGGTACAACATTTGCTTGAGGTGTCTTTTGGGGCTAGTTTTTCTTCTTTGCCTTATTAGAACATTGACTAGCCATGTGTCCTTTTTCTCCACAAGAGAAACATCATCCTTCTCTTGTATATTCTGCTAATTGCTGATATGCTAGCTTTTTTTTAGATGGCAAAGGTGGTCTACCTCCATCCTTATGCTTTGGTTCTTGTTTATCATCCTTCTTTTGGTCAAACATCTTGATATTCTTTCTTTGTGGTTCTTCTTTTGAGGTTTTACTAAGCATCCATGGCATATGCAATCCTTAAGCTTCTAAGGTTGCATCTTGGGCTGCTTCCAAAGTATCAAGCTTTGTCATTTTGATAGCTTGCTGTACTGTCGGATGTAATCCATGAATAAACTTTCTTATCTCCATATTGGAAGGAACTTCATTAAGAGATGTAAACTTAAGAGAAATGATTGTAAACCTGTTGATATATGTTTCAACATTGTATCCATGGCTTTGCTATAGCTCATCCCATTCTTGTTGCATATCAGCTTCAAAGGATGAAGGCAAAAACTTCTTGTTGAACATCTCCTTAAACTCTTTCGAAGACTTGGGTTTCTTTTCCTCTTGAACAACTTTGAGCCACCAATTCAAAGCAGCATTCTTTAGATGCATTTAAACCATTCTAATTTTTTATTTTTCTGTATAATCTTCACCATCAAAAGTAGTATAAAATTGTCTAGTAAAAGACACATCTTTTTGAGAATCTTTTTTATTATAGAAAACATCAAACTTGACACTCTTCTCTCCAGGCTTGAAGCCTCTTTTAGCATCGTTTTCCTTTGCTAAAAGCATCTTTGAAGATTCGGCTACCATGGAAATAGTTGGTTCTTTGACTTTCTCCATGCTTTTCTCCATGGAGGGATTCTTGGGACAAGAGGAGGTAGCTTGTGTATAATGAGACTTATAAGTCACCGCTTGGGTGGATCCTTGAACGAATAGGTGATATGTTACATTTTGTAGACTTAGTTGCATCAATAAAGTTGATGCCTTTCATGCTGAGGTAGGCCTTCGTAGCCATAATACCATGTGTCTCGAGAGCCTTCTTGGTAAGGAAATCTTCAAAGACCTTCGCGTCAGCCCGTGCTTTAGCCCTTCTCTCTATCAAAGCTTGAATTTCTGGATGAGTTTTCAGCTCCTTGTATCTTTGTATCTTCTCAAAATCAGAGAAGTATACGGATATAGAGTGTCGAGAGCCTTCTGGTTGTTCACTAAAATTCTCCTCTTCGCCTATTGACATGGTGAGGAAATTGGATCCAAAGATCTTGTCACCCAGAAAAGTTCTTGCAAAGAATTAGCCATTGGTCTGATACCAATGTAAGTGCGGGAAAAAATGTGAGAATGACAATACTTTGAACTTAACCAACTCGATCAATTATCACCATGAAAAATTAGAAGATAGAGAATAAATAAATGTGTGTGTGTGTGTATATATATATGTGTGTGTGTGTGTGTGTGTACACACACACACACACACACGCACGCACGCACGCATATATATATATAGAGAGAGAGAGAGGAGTCGACACCGTGTTGAGAGAGGAACCTGCTGCTGCTCTTTTTCAGGAATTTATTGAAACAAAACCATAGGAACCAAGTGCTTAAACCATATACAAAAGGGTTGATTTGTTGCAATTCTGACAACTAGGGTTTTGAAACCCTAATTTCTACAAAATCCAGACAGTAAGTTGATTCTCTAATTTCTGCAAAGTCCGGGTAGCAAGTTGATTCTCTTCTTTAGTACTTGAATTAGATCAAGCTAAGTAAAAAGTGTTTCTTAGATGAGAGATAGATAGGAGAGCACAAAGCATGTGGCCGAAATTTCAGTAGGAGAGCTTGTTTCAAATGAAGAGAGATACCTCCAATATATAGGTGTGGGGCTTGGGTGCTCAAAAGTGGAAAGTAGAGGCGACAAATGACAAGTGTAGGGATGCTTGTCTCTTCAAAATGACACGTCTTCTTTTAGATGCCACATGTCACTTTTCTAGAGAAAGAAGCTTCCAAATCTTCTACTATAAAAATCTCTCAAATGGTTAAGAATTTGAGATAGCTGTTGAGGACAAAATTATTCCTTGCGAAATTGCGGAGCCTTTGATGCAAACAAAATTTCAATTTGAGCAACTTCCAAAGATAGTAACCTCTTAAATCTTAGGAATTGCCAAATTTAGCTTTTGGAGAGCTTCATTATATAGGTTCAGGTATTCATGGTTTGTTTCTTTGATCATGAACATCTAGTTTCACTTTCTGAAACTACGCATTATATAGGCTTCTAGTCAATGTGACTATCTAAGTGTAAAAGACTTGGTCATTTGAGATTTCTGGTCAATCTGACTGCTCAACTAAAACTTTTAATTTTTGTTGGGTATCTTGTCAATGATGACCCAAGCATAATTATAGGGCGTTCTGGCCATTGGTCACCCTTAACTAGAAAGATGAACATTTAATGATATCTTAAAATACTTAAATAATACAAATCGCCTTTCAAAGTACATGAGCATCAAATTGATTTGGAATCATTGAGCCAATATGTTTTGGTAATAATTGATATACAAAAGGTTTGTTACATACCATCTACTTTTAACTTTTCTGGTCTTCCTGGAATACATAAATGTTGCATATATAGCAAACAGACTAAAGTTTCACATGTTGGCACTTGAAGGCCCAGATGTTTGGAATTTGTATGTAGTGATATATGTGGACCTATGCCTAGGGTGGTTGCTTAGGTTGGAGAAACTTACTTTGTTACTTACATTGATAATGCCATTGGGAAAGATTTCCTATATAAAAATAGTGATGTCTTTGAGGTATTACAAAATTTCTTGGCCTATACAGAAATCACATCATGAAAGAAGCTAATATGCTTACAGATGTGGAGAGTATTCCCTTTCATGCATTTTAGAGCTTTTGTGATATGCATGGCATCAAAAGAGAGTTAATTTCTCCAAAAAACTCAGCTTAAAATGGGGTTGCTGAGAAAAAGAAAGGATTATTCAATTAAGGGATTGTAGTATATGTGATGGTTGCATATCATAGTTTGTTGAATTCAGACAGCGAGATGTAGCCATGCCATAGAGGAGCAGAATGTATTTACTGTAGAGACTCTCTTGAATTTGTAAAGGGTCATATACACTCAGAGGTAGATGGGCAAGACTACAGGGAGTTCCGAGCATGAATCAGAGGTAGAAGAAGGCCTTTCTTGCTACCTGTGACTTTGGCACTCTTTTGCTGTTTAGCAGTCCAGTCACAACCAGTCATTTCATCGATACATTTGGCATGAATGGTGTCAGCATACATCTGCTGTTTCTGCTTTATGCTAGGTAAGGTGCATTAATCTTGGTGGAGGCATGTGCTTATCTTTCTGCTCTGACAAGGCTGCAACCCCTTCTGAGTCAGATAGTTTTGTAACTTCCTCAGGACATTTGATTTTGAATATTTTGTTTCATTACAATTCTCTAGATTCAGATAGTTTTGTAACTTCCTCAGGACATTTGATTTTGAATATTTTGTTTCATTACAATCCTCTATTTCTTCAGTCACAAAATATCACATCCCACATACACATCTGATCACAAGGTTTGAGAAAACTTGAGTGTATTATGAAAAAAAAAAAGAAATCTCAACTTATGACTCTCTAATAAATCATGAATATAATTAGTTGCATCTCCCATAGTCTTAATAATTGTTATAACTCCACAAAACATGTTTCATGGGTAAGAAAACCTGGTTTGAAGTAAATCACTTCTATAGGGAGAGTGCAGGTGGGAGGAGGAAGAAAGGGAGCAATCATTTCCAATGACCCAAATGGCATATGAGATGGGACCTACAGATCTTCTGCTGTCAAAGAGAGGGGGTGGTAGAGCAGTGGAGGGAAGGACTTTCACTAATATAAAAAGTTCAATGATGCCAGTCTACAACGTATAGGCATTTAGGCTATGTCCCCAACTGGATTTATGATCTTAGCTCTGTCTGAGCAATCCACACCATGTGGGATACTCTACCAGAAAATGCTGAAAGTAGCTGTTAATCAAGTACAATTTTGGAACTTTTACACATTGATAAGTAAGGGAGCTTTACAGGGCATATAAACTGTTAAAGCCTTTTATTAGGAACTTAATTGTCAAATATAATACCATGTTCTCTATTAATTACGCTCCTTGTGCTGATAGTGACCAAGTTAGAAAAACAATATGGATGGTGAACCTTATCCCTTGGAAGCAGCTGAAACTTCTGGATATAAGGTGCGAGGTGATGATTGTGGCATAAAGGTTTCAGAGATTGAAAAAAATATGCAAAATTCCCAGCCTTTGGGTCACATGGGGGAATTGGAGGAAGAAAACACAAATGATTTGAATTCTCAAAAACCGAAGGACAGTCTTACTAGAGACAGTTATATTGGAAACTTCCGACATTCAATTTCAGATATTATATCTAAAGGATGGCCACTCTCATTCAATACATCAAAGGCATGCATTTCATCAGAAGAGTGACCAATTTCTTGTTTCAAATTGTTTAGCTAACGATTATATGGCAATTGTATTTGTTTTAGTTTAGCTTGGTATTGCAATCTTTCTTCTTTTTGTTAACTCTAAGTAACATTAATGATAATGCATACTTTATTATAGATACAAGGCACTTTTATTTTTGAGGAAAGAAGACTCTATTGATGGCATGTTTGTGAATATCATCACTAAGGTATGTACATGATACCAAATCCCACATACCTGATAGAAAAGAAACATTTGGGTCAACAACAACACAACTCCTTGGCTATTTACTTGAGGGAGATGTCTAACACAAAACAAATGAAATATATAGTTTGGTGGTCTATAATACCAAAGCATATGGGGTATTCCTAAGTGGAAGAAGGTGCTAGAATTGTGAGTGTCTAGATAAGCCTCATGCCTCTCATGGATTGGATCACCTTGTGATCTCTCTGGTTTGCCTTTGAGAATGTGAATGTATCTTTGTTCGTATATATGTTAACATCTCAGAAGTGGAGAGGTGCACGTGCTCCTGCTCTATAATCTCATTACATCTCATTGTCCGAATGTACCAAGACCAAATTTGAGGGCACTTGCCCAGATCTGTGGAGGCCTATCATAGTGCCAAATGCAATGTCTTTAGGTCTTCTCTATCTAATTGCATTTCAAACATGTCATTGGAGCTTTGCCAAAACCCAGCTAACTACCTATTGCCAAAATCCGGTACAACAACAGCCATCAAAATAATGTTGTCAGGGTACAAGCTTAGGTCCTAACTGCAAAACCCGAGAGGAGGATAAGAGAAATCAAAGGCTTAAATAGATCCTATTATGGTAGTTAGAGTTTGTATAGGGCTTAGGCTCTGACAGCTGTAACTCAAAATCTTCACTCCTCACTTTGACCCTTAAAGCCACTTCAATGTCCTATCCAAGACAACTCTTCACTACCAACCACTTTCCCAAGGCAAATCTGGAATTGGCAATGGCTGTAGCGTCCTGACCAATTTTTGGTTGTCTGGTTTTAAGGTCTAGCATACTTGGCATCCATAGAAATGTCTATAGCTGTCTGACCAATTTTTGGTTGTCCAGTTTTAAGGTCTAGCATGCTTGGCATCCATAGAAATGTTGTGAAAGCTTCTCAAGGGTAGGACCTTCACTGCAATGGCTCACAATGGATGCATCATGTGCCTCTTGTAGAACATTACCCTTATAAGATCATGCAACAACACGACAAAGCTGGTCACAAAAATACAAGCGAAGACCTTGCCAGCACCCTCCAGATCAAAATTTGGATCAGCCTTATTAGAACACAACAATGAACACAAAAGATGAATGAATGAACAAATAGATATAATGCTCAATGCAGTAAAACACTATGTAGAGTGAACACAAAACCTTGAACTCTTGTTTTTCTAAAGGACTAGTGTAGAGAGTATGAGCTAGAGAGTGTGGCGTACTCTGTGTGGATCTTGAAGCATAGTAGGCAGCCTTCGAATGTGATCAACAACTGTAATTTCTGCTGTAAATTAGGGTTTACATTAGAGAAAACTAAAATTTCTCAGCTTCCAAGGGTTTAAATGCTCAGATCTTTGAAGCATGTCTGTGAAATGGTTGGGGAATGAAAGACTTTGCTGAGGAGAGAGAAAATTCAGAGTTTTGTAGCATGAAATGATTAAAATTCAGTCAAATGCAGCTGGTGCCCTGTCCCAACAGCAATAAATGCTGTCGCTTGCACATGGAGACCCAAAATCTGCTGACACCTTCAGTCTATGCTTGTCACCCAACTGCCTAGGACCTTGTGCAGCTGTCGGCTGCTCCAAATCCGCAAACGCCTGCTGGTAATGGCTGAAACTCAGCTCATGATGGCTGCTCTAGCTCCTCATGATGTGTTTCCAACAAGAATGAATGATTCTCTCTCTCTTTCTTCGTTTTCGCTCTCCTAGTCTTCCCCATGTTTTTCCTAGTCTCCCTCCCTTTGGAAAATTTAACAAGTGGCAGCCTTTCAAAAACAAATTTCCAGCATTATCCACATTATCATATTAATTTTTAGTCTAAAATTACTGAAAATTAATACAATAAGTACTTGGCCTCCATAAAAATAGTCTGCCTAGTTAGTAATTAAATTGGCTAGGCCACTTCATCTCCCGAGTGTCCCTGTGCTATTTTTGACCATTAGATTGGTGTTAAGTATCATTAAACGCCACATTTCTAGTGTCACCAACTAACACTTATGACCAAATGAATGGCTTAGGCCAATAATTGGCACCAGATACCACCTAGTATCTATGTGATATAACTAACTGTAACTTTTTCCTTTGATATTTGCTGATTCCCTTGGGTCTTGGGCTCATTAATTTGCACTAACCTTAGTTGCCTCTCACATGTGCAACATTTACTCAAACACGTGATAAAAAATTAATCCATATGTTAAGTGAGGCTTGTAAAAATACATGTCCTCATGAGGGCTCGTATCCCTACTCCCCTTGTCCAAAGTAACCAGTAAGTCGTCAATCTCGTTTGCCCCTTGATTTAGGTAGTCAATTAGCCTTCATCCACTTCGAGAAGAGTGGAGATTCCCCAAATTTGGTGGTCGGATGGTCCTCCACTTGGTTTTAGCTGAAAATCACCTTCATCCCTAAATAATTAAGGTCTCGAAGTCTTCAATGTCTGGCATGCTTCTCGAGGCAACTGCTAAACACTAATTTGTGCTGTAAATTAGGGTTTACAACATAGAAAATTGAAATTCCTCAGTTTCCAAGGGTCCAACTGCTGAGATCTTCGAAGCAAGCTGTGAAATGGTTGGGGAATGAGAGAGAATGTTGAGGAGAGAGAAAATTCAAAGTTTTGTTACAATACATGACTTAAAATCAATCCAATGCGCTGCTGCCTTGTGCTAACAACAATAAATATTGTTGCCTGCACCTAGAGACCCAAAATCTGCTGATGCCTTCAACTTGCGGCTATCGTCCAACTACCTAGGATCTTGTGCAGTTGTTGGCTGCCCCAAATCTGCAAACACTTGCTGGTAATGGCCGAAACTTAGCTCACGATGGTTACTTTAGCTCCTCATGATGTGTTTTCAGCAAGAATGAATGAATTTCTCTTTCTCTGTCTAAGTCTTTGTTTTTTCTCTCCTAGCCTTTGCCACGTTTTTCCCAGCCTACCTCACTTTGGAAAAATTTAGCAAGTGGTAGCATTTCCAAATGAATTTCCAGCACTATCCACATTATTATAGTAATTTTAAGTCTAATATAATAATTATTTCGGTGCCTAGAAAAATAGTTTGACTAGCTCCTTATGCCATTTTTGACCATTAGATTGGCATGAAGTACCATTAAATGCCACATCTCTAGTGTCACCAACTAACCCTTATGGCCAAATAAATGACTTAGACTAATAATTGGCATTAGATATCACCTAGTATTTATGCGCATAACTAACTGTAACTTTTGCTTTTGACATTTGCTAATTCCCTCAGGTTCTGGGCTCATTAATTTGCACTAACCTCAATTGCACCTTACATGTGCAACATTTACTTAAACATGTGATTAAAAATTAATCCACATGTTCAATGAGGCTTGCAAAAATACATGTCCTCATGACACCATAAGTAGCCCAAGGTGTCCCACTCCAAATCAGTCAGGGCATTGGATTAAGGGTGTATTAGCTACCCAATGGCCTACCAAGACTACAAAGGTGATGGTTATCTTGCCATGAGAGCCCAAAGGGTTATCTTAGAGAGTCCAAGGCATTAGAGAAATGGTGCTCGTTAGTTGCTCAGTGGCCTATCAAGACTTAAAAAGGCAATGGAGCCACTTTGAATTTGTTATTTTTTCTCTTTGAAAAAATATTTTTGTTTATTTTGATCCTATCAAGTACTTGTGTCCCAAGGGGCAAGAAAAGGGATGGTTAGATCCACCACGTCACAAAATAGAAAGAAAATTTCCATGGGGATTGGTGAAAAGGAAAGTATGGGCTTACCTATGGGATGTTGCCATAGAGAGTGCTCTGGGAGACTCCCATGTGAGCTGCCATGAATATTGTGGTGTTAGCGATCAGCTCCTTGCCACGCCAGCAGTGCCACGTGGCAGCAGTCGGCTGCAGCCGCCGACCTGCCTATTTTGACATTCTTTTCAGTCTTTTTAAAGGCTGAGTTTCTAGTAGTTTTTATCACTTGTATTTGATAGATTACAGCCTGTTGGTGACAGAGACACCACTTGGGGTAATGAAAATTGAGGTCTTCAAGGCGGAGATATACGTAGATATTCTCTCTGCACCCATGTATAGTTCTGCATTCTTATACAACATTCTTCACTGAAGATTTTCTGCGTTTCATTGTCTCTTTCTCTCTCTCTCCTCTCTTTTCGTTCACTCTTTGTTATGGTCATTTGCTTCCGCATTGCTTCACTCTGACATGGTATCAGAGCATTGAAGGACTAGGGTGGACCTATCTGAAGAAGAGTTTTCGGTGCGACACAAGGCTGCTTTTTCAGCGTTCAAGTGCGAGTAGGTGGGCTGCTCATCACAAGGCTGAGGCAAGCATGGGCGTGGAGAAAAGAGAAGTTTAGCTGAACTTGCTGCTGTTTTTTTGCTATTAGAGAAGGAAGAAGGCTGTGTTTTGGGCCTTCAAGTGCAGATTTTACCTTTTCATCGCCTCCGGCGGCTGGCTGAAGAAGGTTCGGGAATCGGAGACAAGAGCCCTAGCAGGCTGTGTTTTCACAGTCAGAGGGGGCTTCTTTTCTGTTTGTGCAGGCATTGCAGGTGAAGATGTCTATAGAGACTGACATGGAGTTCCAGGCGATCATGGACCGGAAGATGCCTATCCTGCCAGCTCTTCCATCAGATCAGAAGCTTGGTGGCAACAATTACCATATCTGGCGAGTGATGATGTTGGCCATATTAGAGTCTTATGATTTGGCGGAGCTTGTGATGGAGGAGATCAATCGGCCCTCGGTGAGAGATGAGTCCAACCTCTCTTCTAGTGCTGCTCATGCGGAGTTGACCAAAGCCCAGTCTCATTGGGACAAATTGAATGCCAGGATTCGTTCTTTTCTTTTTCTGTCTTGTACTATAGCCGTGATAGTTCACATCAGCACTTGACGGTGGCTCGTGAGATATGGTTGGAGCTCGATCAGATGTACAATCAGATGACCCCGATGAAGAGGGTTTCTTTGGAGGTGTAGATGCGGACCCTGTCCGTGACCAAGTCTTCTTTGCTTTGGGAACACATTAACAAGCTTCAGCAGCTTCAAATGCAGGTTCAAAATGCGGAGAAGCCCATTTCCTCCGAAGACATGGTGATCACTTTATTGTCCCAGTGGCCGCCATGATTCGGTACCTTTTATTCCGCTCTTATTGTATCAGGGCGGAAGTCGACTCTTCGATGAGAAGAGTTGGTTCCTATGGTCTTAGACCAAGAGGAACAATTGAAGGGACAGAATGCTTCCAAATCGGAGGCATTGGTTGGTCAAGCCTCTCAGAAGAAGGGGAAGGACCAAAAGAAGAAGGAAGAGGACAACAAATCCAAGAAGGACAAAGAGAAAGAATCGACCTGCCATATCTGTGGTAAAACCGGCCATTGGAAAAAGGATTGCCTCCACAAGGACAAGAAGGACACCAAGAAGAAGGACACGAAGGATTCTGGAGTGGTGGCTGTGTAAAGAAAAATACCCTAACACAAAAACATAAACAGAAACCGTACAAAGAACACAGTTAGGGTTAGGGTTAAAGTAACTCAAAGACAATGAACATAGTGAATAAATGAAATGATATGACTACTAATAACGATGCTCATGTAGCAAACATGCTATGCAGTGAATGAATACTGAACCTTGAACTCTTATATCTCTAGGATCACGGCAGGGGTAATGAGTTGGAGAGTGTGTTGTACTCCGAACGGATCCCGAATCGTAGCAAGGCAACCTCCGGATGTCGAACACCAGTAAACGCAGTAGTGAGAAGCTGGATCTGATGCAGACAGCAGTGAGGAAACGGAGCTTGCAAGAGAGAGAAAGACTAAAAACGCAGGCAGGACAGCCTGCAGGAGAGAGAAAGACTAAAAACGGAGCCTGCAGGAGAGAAAAAGACTGAAAACGCAGGCAAGATAGCTTGCAGGAGAGAGAAAGGCTGCACTGACTGCAGATAGGAGAAAGAAATCTGTCAGGGCAGCAGTTGGAGCTTGCAAATGCAGCAGTTTGCTGGCGTGGTAGGCTGTACAACAGTAGTGCAGATGAACAATAGTCAGTCGCTAGGCAGAAACAACAACAATCAGCATGTGGAAGGCTGGAAACAGCCGCTAGACTGTAGGGAACAGTGATGGACAGCAAGGGCTGAGATGTCCTCCGTGACTGGGGTGTGGGCAGCAAGCTGGTAACACCTGAAACCTACAAAAACGAGATTGTGAAAGAGTGGAGGGCTGGCTGCCAATTTATAGAAAATTAGGGTTCTAGATCCTCTCCCACTTAACTTTCTCGATCCGCTTCCCGTTTTAGGGTTTTGGCTAAAATAAGCCTAAAATAAGCATGTTTTGGGGCTGTTTAAGTGGCTAAGTGTATTTCTTAGTACAACACCCCCTCTCAGGCCCAAAATAGGGCGAGAAAAGTAGGCCAGCCTAAATTTTGATTTACCCCAAGGCGTCCCACCCCAAAGCAGCCAGGGCATCGGACAAAAGGTGCACATCGGCTGCCCAGTGGCCTACTAAGACTACAAAGGCAATGGATATCTTACCAAGGGAGCCCAAGTGATCACCCTAGAGAGGTTAGGGCATCGGACCAAGGGTACTCGTCGGCTGCCCAAGAGCTTACCAAGGCCTACAAAGACAGATGGAATCAACAATGGACTTGTTTGTTTTGTTTTGTTTTTTTTTTTTTAAAGTGTTTTGAAAATACATAAGTAATATAGGGGCAGTGGCCGATTAAGTGACAGATAGGTAAAGATAAAGAGAGTTTTAAACCCAAGTTATTCACAAAACTAGCAAGCCAATTCCTCACATTGACGAGGATAAGTGCCTAAGGATGATAAAAGTGAGTGTATGTGCCAATCATGTATTGAATATGTGAGAGGCAAAAAAAAAACGGTGTGCTTAGCAAGACAAGCAAATCAAGCAAGCAAGCAAGGGTAGGGAAACTGCCTTTAGGAGAACTGCCATGTGTTATGCTACAAATATGGTGGATCCTAGAGTCGACCGCTCCAAAAGACAAAAAATGGATAAATGCACGCAGATGCATATTGACTTGAACAGAATGCCAATGCATAGAGTAATGCAAAGGGAGATGCAAGATGTCATGCTCATGCAATATGCTATGCAATGGTGCCACTGGGACAGTACCCTCGCAGGGAAAGTACTCACTTGTCCAAGTGCCCTTTTACAATTAGGTCATCCTGATAGTGCGGATGAAGTTACAAATGCCCATAATACAATACAAAAGAATAAGTGAATGTAATGTCTAAAAAACTATAAGCATCATCACTGTCACGATCAAGAGTAGGAGCCGTCCCCTCTCAAACTGGAAGGGAAAGCAAGAGGGAAGCATCCTCTTCCCGTCAAGTTGAAGAAGTAGGGGAGGGTGTACCCAAGCCGATCCTGGATAGCAGGTACTGAAGAATCGGCCGGTTGACCGCTTTGGTCAAGATATCTACAAAATTATCTGATGAAGGCACAAACTCTAGGCAAATAGTGCCTAGCTCAACCTGCTCTCTGAAAAAGTGGAAGTGGACTCCCACATGTCGTGTCCGTGGTGTGATGATCGGATTGCCCACAAGAGCAATGGCACTTTGGTTGTCGCAGTAGATAACTGTGGGAGAGTCACATGGAAAATGAAGCGGCGCCAGTGAACTCCTCAGAGTGATGGCCTCGATGGTGCCATCAAAGAGAGCCCGATACTCAGCCTCGGCCGTGGAAGCCGCCACTGTCTCTTGCTTACGGCTGGACCAAGAAATGGGAGCCGTGTCCAAGGTAAAGAGGTAGCCGCCATGGGAACGCCGGGTGTCAGGATCTTCTACTCAATCAGAATCAGTGTATCCCTGCAAACATAAACCAGAATCATATGTCAAGCCATAAGAAAAAGTACACCACAAATAACGTAACACACGAAGACATGCAATCCAATGTGACATCCTAGGTGCTGTGAAATACTGAGTGAGTATGCTAACTGAGTAAGCTAAATCTGGCCTAGTGTGAATTAACCAAAGAAGTTTTCCTACAACAGAACGATAGGTGTGTGCATTGAAGGGCTGTCCTAGGGTATCCCTCTCGTAAAAAACAACATCCCGCCTAACGATCACCTTGTTTGTCCGAGGATCGAACAAATGATAGGCTTTCGCTTCAGAGGAATATCCCACAAAAATAAGGAGATTAGCGCGGGGAGTACTCTTACCTATCTTGTCATCAGGGGTGTGTGTGTGTGTACGCACGACACCTGAAGACTCTGAAATGGGAAATAACAGGCCGAGAGCCAAAAAATGCCTCATACAGGGTCTTCTGAGGAAGAGCCGCAGTCGGGCACCAGTTGTGAGAATATACACCGAAGTGTTAACAGCCTTGACTCAAAGGTGCTCAGGAAGCTTTGCTGCGAACAGCATAGAGCGTGCCATTTCCGTGACTGTGCGGTTCCTACGCTCTACGACTCCATTCTGAGAGGGGGAGTTGGTAGAGGTGAGTTGGCGAGAAATGCCATGCTTCTGTAGAAACTCGGAAAACTCGTGGGAGATAAACTCACCACCGCTATCACTCCTCATGCACCCAACATGACGACCAGTCTGGTTATGAACCAGCAGCACCCAAGCAGAAAAATATGTGAAAGCATCTGACTCATGCTTGAGGAAGTGCACCCACATGTATCGAGAATGATCATCCACTATCAAAAAGAAGTACAGCGCGCCGTTCAAAGCAGCAGTGGACGTCGGCCTACAAAGATCAACATGAATCAATCTAAGAGGCTCCTCAGCTCTATGTGTAGACTGCTGAGAAAACGGAGTACGGTGCTACTTCCCGAGCTGACAGGCTTTACAGACATCTCGAGCTAGCTTCAGGTGTGGAAGGCCCTCAACCAGCTCACGGCGTGACAACTCATAAAGTGAGTTATAACCAAGATGCCCTAAGCGAAAATGCCAAAGATGCTCATTGTGCGTAGGCTCCCGAGATGTGGGTAAGGCCTGGAAGCTATGGAACACGGAGCCTTCGGCGGTCGGCTCGGTCAGAGAGTGTGCCATGTGGTATAGGCCATTAGGCTGTGCCTCACTGCGAGCAATTACTAAACCAGTCAGAGAGTCAAGGACCTCGACTGTGGTCGCTGTAAAGAAAACTGCTCGCCCCAACTGGCAAAGCTACTGAACAGATAACAAGTTCACCCCAAGCTGAGGGACATGATATACATTGTTCAGCGAAGCCAGATCCGGACCCTTGTCAATGGCAAAACTGATGCAACCTTGAGCCTGAATCTTGACCGATGAGTTTTTTCCTGCACGGACCCGCTTGGCTGTCTGCAGGGGCTCAGGTACGGAAAATGTCCTCTATAGGAGTCATGTGATGTGTAGCTCCACTATCCACAATCCAAACTGGAGCTGAAGTGCTCGGCTGTGACGAGTGGGCCTCTGCAGTAACCTCGTCGGGAGGCAACTCACAGATGTGGACGAGACTCGCATCTGATGTCTCTATGGAGACGATAGGGGCCTCTGCAGACCAGTCAGACAAGCCCTTTGGAGTTGAGAACGTTGTCGATTGAAATGATTGTGCGGTGGCAGTGTGAGTCTGACCTTTAAACTGCCCCTTGCCATCACCGTGCCTCCCCTGCTAGGGGTTGCCCGACTGAGGGGCGGGGGTCTGAGACTTAGGTTTTGGTGCTGTGCCTCGTGCCTTTGATCGACACTTGTCATCAAATGGCTAGCCTTTTTTACAATGTTGACAATACCTATTCTTTTTAGGTACATTCTGCCACCCAGGTTTGAGTTGTGACTGGGAGTTTTCTTGAGAATCCCCAGATTGATTTAGCTTTTGAGTTTGATTTTAATTTTGAGTGGAGGTTTGGTTTGGTTTGCCCTTCCCTTGTTGCCCTTTCTGAGAATGAGCAAGAATTGCACCCTCTAAAGAGGAATTCATATGAAACTGATCGAAGAACCGTGCGTAACGCAACAGCTGACACTCAAATTCATAGAATGTAGGCATGGTAGGCTTTGAAACTATTCCTTCCACAAAATTGAAGTATTTCTTGGGGAGTTTATTTAGAAACAATGTAACCTGATCGTCAGAGGACTTGGGAGTCCCCGTAGTGGAGAATTCAGCAAGGAGACGCCGATACTCATCCAACTTGATTTTCAAGTCATCCCGGTCAGTGATTTTGAAAAGCTGAAGCTCATGGTCAAGATTAATACGACGGGTCCTATCTCGAGCCACATAGCGGTCAGTCAAGTGTGCCCATCTCTCTGACGCTAAGTCAAAATGCTGAAGTTGAGAATGAAACTCTGGCAATAAGCCTTGCATCAGCTTGACAATAGTGGAGGCATTCTTAGCCTTCCATGAGCGGACGACCTTGTATGGAACAAATGCGAGATCAGGTTGGGGTTCCAACCCCTGTACTAGATCTCATAGGTTCTATGAATCAAGGACATGTCTCATCAAATTCGACCAAGTAGTAAAGTTTGACCCGTTAAAACGAGTCTTGTCATTAAATGCATTCTTGGCAGAAGATGAGCTAGAACCATGAGGTGTCGGGTGGGTGGAGTAAGATGATGGTGGAAAAGATGGTGGAGGTGAGAGTGTCTGATAAGAGTAAGAAGGAGGGGGAAGAGGTGGGCAGGCAGAAGTAGGTTGTGAGTGTCCAATGAATGCCAATTGATGCGGAGGCACTGGAACATGAATGTTTTCATAAGGTGCCGGTGTAGGTGGAGGCATTGGGACACAAGAGCCTTGTCCAAAGTAAGGCTGGGACACAACATTATGACCAAAAGGTCCACTAGGCAATGCCATGGAGGCAAACTGTGGAGGCAATTGATCCACACTCGGGAGAGACTGAGTGGGATACCTAGGCTACAATGATCCCGAAAGTGTGTATGAGGTAGGTGGAACACCACCCAGCTGAGGGAAGGATGAGGTCCTAAAGGATGTGCCTATGTTTCCATAACCCCCCGGAGTGATGTGTGGTGCGACATGAGGTGTCTGAAATGAAAATGTAAATTATGTAAATGGAAGTGGTGAAGCAATGGAAGAATGTGGTGGGATGGGTGGGTTTTGAAAGTGAGGTATATGAGGTGCAGATTCTTTTTGTTTATTTTTATCATTTAAAGACTGAAAATGAAAGTGTGAAGATGATGATACACCATATAATGAAGTGAAAGGAACACCAAATTCATTCTGATTATGTGAAGTAGACGGAAAAGAAGGAAAGATAGAAGAAGAGTTACCTGGCTTTTTCTTATAATCCCCGCGACGTGTGTTAGCAATACAAGAATTGGTCCTCTAGAGGTTTTCCGTAGTCAATAGCTGGACTCTTTCTTCCATATGATCTCTACCAGTATATTGCAAAACAGAAGAGGTAAAAGAAGAAGGCACAAAAGACGAATCAAAAGTACCTTGCACCGAAGAGGACGGAAGAGTGTGAAAAAATGGAACATACTCTGGATCTTGCTCTCCAAGAAGGGGGCCCATCCCTAATGGAGATCTCGATGGCCCTGCAACATCATCAGACTTACGCGCAACATCTGAAGAGTGAAATCCATGCATACCTTCATTTAGAAGCTTTTCTTGAAGGGCAATCCTTCGGTTGAGCTCCTCAATCTTCTTTTGTCGATAGGCTATGATCAGTTTATATTCCTCAGAGGTCAGCTTGCCTATCGCTTCTTCCATGTACTCAGATGTTTCTCCCACCATGTCAGAACTTTGTGGAGCAAGCTGATCGGCCCACTCTCGCTTAGTTCTCGGCATAGGCTGATCTGGAGGCTAAATCGGTGTTGATGTGTTCAAAGTCATTTGAATCTACTGTTGTTCTTGCTTCTTGCGAAGAGCTTTCAGATCAAAGGCCTAGGTTTCTCAGAGAGTACCAGGCTCTGATACCATGTAAAGAAAAATATCCTAACACAGAAACATAAACAGAAACCGTACGACAAAGCACAGACTGATAAAAAGAGCACAGTTAGGGTTAGGGTTAGAGTAACTCAAAGACAATGAACATAGTGAATAAATGAAATGATATGACTACTAATAATACAATGCTCATGTAGCAAACACACTATGCAGTGAATGAATACTGAACCTCGAACTCCTATATCTCTAGGATTAGGGCAGGGGTAATGAGCTAGAGAGAGTATCGTACTCCAAACGGATCCCGAATCGCAGCAAGGCAGCCTCCGGATGTCGAACACCAACAAACACAGCAGTGAGAAGCTGGATCTGATGTAGACAGCAGTGAGGAGAGAGAAAGACTAAAAATGGAGTTTGCAGGAGAGAGAGAAAGACTAAACACGCAGGCAGGACAACCTGCAAGAGAGAGAGACTAAAAATGGAGCCTGTAGGAGAGAGAAAGACTAAAAACGCAGGTAGGACAGCTTGCAGGAGAGAGAAATACTGCAGCGACTGCAGATAGGAGAGAGAATACTGTCAGGGCAGCAACTGGAGCTTGCAAACGCAGTAGTTTGCTGGCGTGGCAGGCTGTACGACAGCAGTGCAGATGAACAACAGTCAGTCACCAGGCAGAAACAGCAGCAATCAGCGTGTGGAGGGCTGGAAACAGGCACCAGACTGTAGGGAACAGTGATGGACAGCAAGGGCTGAGATGTCCTCCGTGACCGGGGTGTGGGCAGCAAGCTGGTAACACCTAAAACCTGCAAAAATGAGATTGTGAAAGAGTGAAGGGCTGGCTGCCAATTTATAGAAAATTAGGGTTCTAAATCCTCTCCCACTTAACTTTCTCGATCCACTCCCGTTTTAGGGTTTTGGCTAAAATAAGCCTAAAATAAGCATGTTTTGGGGCTGTTTAAGTGGCTAAGTGCATTTCTTAGCACAACAGGCTACACCCTCATCAGTTGCTTTTCTACACTTAGCGGTCATTGAGGACCCTACACCGAAGAATTTTGATGCTGCAATGACAGTCCCCAGGCTCGAGAGGGGATTGTAGACAGTGGTGCCTCACGGCACATGACTCCTTCGACAGTTGGTGTTGCCCGTTTGCTACCCTTGGTGGACAGGCTCTCATTGAAGACAGCTCTTCTGTGTCTATTGCTGCTCAAGGTGAGATGCAGCTGATTCCAAATGGACGTGGTGGTACCCACACTTCTGAGGTGTTGCATGTGCCGGTTTTAGGGTATCATTTACGTTCGGTACATAAGATCTATTCTCTTGGCCTTTTGGTGGAGTTTGATAGTGATGTTGTTCGTGTCCTTGATCATGGATCGAGGCAGGTTCTCTCTTTAGGGTATGAGGAGAATGGCCTTTACAAATTGAAGTCTTCTACAGCTCTTACCTCTCTTCTTCTTACCTCTGAGACACAGTCCCAGCTATGGCATGCTCGGTTTGGCCACCGAACTATGAGTACCTTTTCAAGGTGTCACGAGGATCGCTTGTTCGAGGTTTGCCGGACATAGTGGTGATGTGATTCCCCACCAAGCTTCGAGGCGGTCTACTTCACCTATGGAGCTTGTATCTACGGATCTTTGTGGCCCGATGAGAATTGAGTCCTTAAAGGGGAGCTTGTATTTCATGTTGATCGTAGATGACTACAATAGAATGACATGGGTCTACTTCTTGACGTTGAAGTCGAAGGCTTTCTCCCACTTCAAGGATTGGCTTCTCTTTGAGAAGAACAGATTTGGCCAGAGGTTGAAGACCTTGCGATCAAACAAGGGTGGTGAATTTGTTTCTAATGAGCTCGTTTTTGTGTAGATAGGGGCATTCACCAAGAGTTTGCTAATACCAACACTCCTCAAGAGAATAGCATTTCGGAGCGGAAGAACCGAAGTGTGATTGAGATGGCATGCACCATGATGGAGCATCGCTAGACACCTCAGTTTCTGTGGGCCGAGGCCGTAGCTACGGCAGTCCATATTCTCAATCGATCTCCTACTTCGGCCGTTGACAGGATGACACCTTTTGAGGCTTACTTTGGGACTAACCCTGATGTCTCTTATTTCAGGATCTTTGGGTGTGATGTTTATGTGCACATCCCAAAGACGTAGCATGACAAATTTGAGGCGGCTTCCTGACGACAAGTCTTTCTTGGCTACAGCTTCCAGTCCCAAGGTTATCACTTGTATGATCTCGTGAAGGGGGATGTCCACACGAACTGAGATGTGCGGTTCATGGAAGGTCCGGCCACTGAGGGGAGTGAGGAGCACCCTATACTTGGAGATCCAAGGGAGAGTTGGGCTCCTGCAACAGTTCCTTTGGAGCCAAAGCCTCTTGATGGAGATTCTTCTTCAAATTCAGATTCTTCTCTTCCATTGGCCACCCCAGTGGAGATCCCGCTGGTGGATGTACCCAAGTCTTCAGTGGATGATGAGCGCCGAGGAGAGATCCGAGGAGAGATCCGGTCTCCTCGTTGGGCCCGTGACACCCTCCGAGATTCAAGGATCGAGGGGGTCCCTGAGGAGTGGGAACCGCTAGATGGACCGTGGAGGTCACGGAGGCGCCAATCACATACTACGGAGCTTGTTTGCTCTAATTACTATTTGATGTTCCGTGTTATGCAGGATAGGGAGCCTACATCAGTGAAGGAGGCTTTACAGTCTGATCCTTGGTGGAAGGCGATGGAAGCCGAGTTGGAGGCTATTGAGCGGAATGACACTTGGTTTCTTGTGCCTCGTCCCTCTCATAAGAAGGTGATTGGTGTCAAATGGGTCTTCAAAACCAAGTACCATAGTGATGGCTCTTTGGACAAGCACAAGGCTCGCCTTGTTGCTAAAGGTTTTGCACAGTGCCCAGGTGTTGACTTCCATGATACTTTTGCCCCTACAGCTCGCATGGCGACTATTCGTGTTGTTCTTGCCTTGGCTGGTCATAGAAGATGGCCTGTTTTTCAGTTAGATGTGAAGTCGGCCTTCTTGAATGGTGATTTGAAGGAGGAGATCTATGTAGAGTAGCCTCCTGGATTTGGTTCTTTTGATGGACAAGTTTACAGGTTAAATAAGGTCTTGTATGGCCTGAAGCAGGCTTCCCGTGCTTGGAACGAGAAGATTGACTTGTTTCTCCAAGCCAAGTTGGGATATCGGTGCTCTAGGGCCGCTCCGCAGCTTTATGTGCACACTTCTGAGGGAGGTCTTGTGTTGTTTGTTTTGTATGTTGATGACTTTATTACAGGTGCTCATACTCAGAAGGTCAAAGAGACAAAGGCAGCCCTACACCAGAAGTTCAAAATGACAGATACCATAGGATCCTCTGAGTAGCCTGTCAATGCACTTGCTGAGGCGCACTCATGAACCCAACCAAGAGACCTACAACAAAACATAGATCAGCCCGTGTGTTGAGGAGCCAAAATCAATGATCCAATCAGTTGACGGTAGCGAGTAGCATCTGCCAAAGGAGAATCTGTGTGTGAAGTGGCCTTCCAGTTCGGATCCATAGGAGTAGAAATGGACCGACAATCTTCCATCTCAAAAGTCACCAAGAGCTCCTATACATATCTCTGCAGAGAGATGAAAATCCTCCTCTGAGACTGATAAATCTCATGCTCCAAAAAGAAATGGAGAACCTCCGTCTTAGGGATTCATTATCTACCAGGTACAGGTGCTACTAATCTTGTTCTTGCCGGTTGGAGTGATTCTGATTGGGCTAGTGATGTGGATCACAGGCAGTCTACTACAAGTTATTGTTTTACCTTGGGTGCTGGTGCTATCTCTTGGAGTAGCAAGAAGCAGCCCACGGTAGCCCCATCTTCGATTGAGGTAGAGTATCGGATTGCATCTTCTACCACATGTGAGGCTGTGCGGCTTCGGCGGTTGTTGGAGGAGCTTGGATGCCCCCAGACTTGTCCTACTATCTTGCGGTGCAACAATGAGAGTTGCATTGCCTTGGGACGGAATCCCGTATTCCATGCCCGGACGAAGCACATAGAGATCCAATATCACTTCTTCAGGGAGAAGCTTCTGGATGCGACCATTGATGTGGAGTACTGCAAGATTGAAGACAATCTTGCAGATTTGTTTACGAAAGCACTTCCCCAGGCTTTGCTTCATTGACATTCCAGATCCCTACATCTATTGCCTTGTTCAGGATCTAAGAGGGGGTGTTAGCGATCAGCTCCTTGCCACGTCAGCAGTGCCACGTGGCAGTTTTTGCCACGTGGCAGCAGTCGGACTGTCCCCGACTGTAGTCCCGACTGCAATGCCTGCCTATTTTGGCATTTTATGAGGCATTCTTTTCAGCCTTTTTAAAGACCGAGTTTCCAGCAGTTTTTATCACTTGTATCTGACAGATTACAGCCTGCTGGTGACAGAGACAGCACTCGGGCTGACGAAGATCGAGGTCCTCAAGGTAGAGACATACGTAGATATTCTCTCTGCACCCGTGTATAATTCTGCATTCTTATACAGCATTCTTCACTGCAGATTTTCTGTTTTTCACTGTCTCTTTCTCTCTCTCTCCGTTCACTCTTTGTCATGGTCATTCGCTTCCGC
The DNA here is from genome assembly GCF_053477565.2 of Lygodium microphyllum. Classification (NCBI taxonomy): domain Eukaryota; kingdom Viridiplantae; phylum Streptophyta; class Polypodiopsida; order Schizaeales; family Lygodiaceae; genus Lygodium; species Lygodium microphyllum. The sequence continues at coordinate 66,105,155 of NC_141157.1, forward strand.
ATTGCTTCACTCTGACAGGTGGATCTAGAGGCAAAGGGGACAGCCATTGTCTCTTGCTTAAGGTTGGACCAAACAGTGGCAATTGTACTAGGGAGAAGATGTAACTACCATGGGAGTGTTGGGTGTTGGTATCTCTTGCCCAATTAGAAACTGCGTGCCCCTGCAAAAGCAAACCATGACCATAGTGTAAACTGTAATAATAAGTATACCAAACATATTTCAACACACAAGCAAGTAATCCAATGTGACATCTTAGGTGCATTGAAATATTAACTAAGCAAAGAAACAAAGTAAGCTAAATTTGGCCTACTATGAATCGACCAAAAAGCATCCTTACAAGAAACTGATAGGTGTGCTCATTGAAGGGCTGACCATGGAAATCCTTAGATAGCTTTACAGTGGGATTAAGAGGTGTGGCCATAGGCCGTGTTTGATTAGTGCAATATCGTTCCACTAACTGAAGGGCGTATTTCTACTAAGATATAGAGATCTCATCCCTAGATCGAACTACCTGCATGCCTAAAAAATAGGATAACGGGCCTTAATTAGTCATCTCAAATGTAGTGCAAAGCTGTGTCTTTATACTTGCAACAATGGCATAGTCTGAGCTAGAAAGGAATAAATCATCAACGTGCAATAAGATATAGGTGATCCCCTTTGAAGTGGTTTTCGACATACAAGTTTGAGTCATATGGGAAGAATGGTATCCATGAGTTTGAAAGAAGTCATCCATTTTATGGAATCATAAACATGGTGCTTGCTTTAATCCATAAAGAGACTATCGCAAATGGAAGACCTCATCCTTGTGGTTTGGAAGAGAAAATTCGAGGAGCTACTCCGTCTAGATTTCTTGATCCAAATAACCATTCAGAAAGGTAGTCTTGATGTCCGTTTGATAGAGCAGCTAGCCATGGTGAGGAGCTAGTGCAACTAACAAATGGAAGGATGTCAACACCAAGTAGGAGCGAAGGTCTCTTCATAATCAATGCCATGCTTCTATCAAAACTCTTGCACCAGTAGGCAAGCCTTATACTTAAGTTTTTATCAACCTTCATTTTAGTGTGAAAGATCCACTTAGTCCTAATGACCTTCTTGTAAGTTGTGGCCTAGATGATCCATTAAGATCTAGGTTCCATTTTGATCAATGCTCTCAAGATCCTTTTCCATGGCCTCTTGCCATTGGGGATGCTTTAGAGTCTCTTGCCAACATTCCGGCTCATAGTGTGCTGTATAATCTGCCTTAAATACAGACACAAATGAAGTAACATGTGCAAGCCGGATAGATAATCTAGGTACCTTGCATTCACGGAGCTTTGCTGTGAACAACATAAAGCGTACCATGTTCACCACTATCCGGTTCCTACTCTTAGTGTTGGTAGTTGGCAGAAAAGGCCATGCTTGTGTAAGAGCTTGGAGAACTCGTGGGAGAGAGATTGACCACCACTATCACTCCTCATAGTACGAGAGAAAGTGTAGGGTAGTCAAGGCTATAATCCAAAGGTAGAAGACGGTCAATATCTAAACCATGTAGGCTCATCCAAATAGCCATCTGTAAAAACCAACAGTTCTTCTTGCCTCTTGCTGCTAGTTGTCTAGAGAGAGAAAGAGAGAGGGGGTGGGGGGACTAGCCTCTTTGGCAGCACTTCAAAGGGAGGAGGAAAGACAACTGGGATACATGTGGGCAGCTGAGGGGATGAATGCAGCCAAAGAAAATATAAATGCTATGGAGGCGGCCAAATTAGAGTATAATTACCATATGCGAGCTTCTTTCTAGATACAAGTAGGGGATAGGGTGAACAAAGAATTCTTTCATGCTACAAGTGCTAGACAGTCTAGAGGTGTTAGGAAACTTAGGATAGTAGACGGATCCCTTGCCCAAGGGTCACAAGAGGTAGGCTAGGTCATAGGTGGCCAAGGATTACTACACTGCCTTTTTGGGTTCAATGATGAGGCCTCCAAGCTTGGATAGGGATAAGGAGATTGTGTGGTAGAACACCAAGAAAGTGATCATAGAGAGCATGAGGATACACTTGATGGCTTGGCCCCATTCTCAAAGGAGAAGATTGTAGAGGCCTTGCTAGGACTACCATCAGGGAAGTGCCTAGGGGATGATGGATTAGATAGGGATTTCTTCTTGAGTTATTGGGATGTGATCATCACAAGACTTTCAGCAACATACCAAGAGATTGTGACTTTTGGAAATATGCTAGAGAGGTTGAACTGAGGGATCAATTCATCTCATCTCAAAGGACAACAAAGACAGGTTGGAGATCACCTAGTGGAGGCCAATCTTTTTGCCTACAATTGCATACAAAATCCTAGCCAAAGTGATCAATCTTAGGTAATATCTCTTGATGCCAAATCTCATTCACTTTATCTTGTCTAGCTTTATTCGGAAGCGCAACATCCTAGACAATATTTTCACCTTTTAGGAGTTTGTAGCTCTTGCATGATCCAGGGAACAAAACCTTGTTGTTCTACATCTCGATTTCTAGGTGGTCTATGATAGAGTTTATTAGGAGTTTTTGGAGGGTGCCATATTGAGGATGAGTTTTCCAACGTAGTGGATTAGATGTGTATTGACTCTGCATTCATCATCTAATAGTGTGGTCTGATCGGGGGAGTTAGAGATGTTGGATTCAATATTTAGAGGTCACTGAGACAGGGATGCCCCCTTGCCCCTTTTGTTTTCTTATTTGTTGCAAAGGCCATGAGATCCTTCCTAAGGGATAGAAATACAAGAATTCAAGGCTTTAGACTTCCCATCCTAGAGTACAAGGAATTGTTGGATGTAGAATTCGCAGATGACACATTAGTTTGCCTAGATTGGGATGAAGAAAATTTTAGGGCATTTATAGTTGTGACAAAGGTCCTTTTTAGAGCTTCAGTAACTCTTATTAATTGGCACTAGTCCTATGGATTTTGGGTTTGTGACACTCAATAGATAGACTAAAAACCACATGAGAATTTCACTTGGGTTCCTCACAACACCTCTGTGAGATACTTGGGCTGCTGTGTAGGCATTGATATTTCTTCAGAGCAGTAGTTGGCACCCCTATTACTTAGGATAAGAGAGAAGCTATTATATTGGACCAAAATGAGACTATCACTAGCAGGTAGGTGGTAGTTGCAAACTAGGAGATGCTAGCCACCATGTGGTATATAACTTCTTGTTGGGCCTTCTCCGGGGATTGGCTAGGTGAAGTGACTCATCAAGAATTTATTTTGGTTAGTTGGAGATCATAGCCTTACGAAGGCTAAGGTAGCTTGGGATGTTATCATCTAGCCTAGATCTTGGGCAATTTGGGGATTATTGACCTAGATTGTCAAAGTAGAGCATTGGTGGTAAAGCTCATTGCAAGGGGCTTGTTTCTAGCAAGGAGCCATGGAAGAAGCTAGCACTATGGAGACTAGAGAGACGATTGCTCTTACTTATGAAGGACCATGGCAGCCTATCATACACTAGATATTTCAGCACACATTTGAGCTATAGGGCTTGAAAACAGTTTTGAGGTCAGGTTTGGTGCGCCTATTATATGGGCATGGAGATCAGCATCTGCAAACATTAGATTGACCCAACCGATGTTGAAGAGAAAATGAGGCATCCGCTTCTCTTCAACTAGCTACTCAAGATAGAGAGAGGCCACACCATGAGAGAGAGGACCCTCCTATCCTGGGGGAGGTTCTCTTTAAAGGTAGCTTCTATGATGGGGAAGTGGTTTGCCTTTCTTGAGCTGCCGGCTCTTATACAAAGACACAGACTTCAATGCATGAGGTGGGCTAGAACTAAAACGGAGAGCATCCAGGAGGTCATACCCCTTGAATGGAGGCTTGACAGAGTGACTAATCAAACATGAACTAGGCTTTTTACTAGAGGAGAGATCCTTCTTGTAGTGATAGCTACCAGTAGAGGGAGCATGGTTACTTTCTCAATAGAGATGGATGGCAAACTTAGGTGAGGGTTTGGATCAGTCAGAGTTCATGGGATGCTTTAGACAAAGGATTAGAGTTGTGGCTTGTTGTGATAGGAATTATCATGCAAGATTTCTCACAGATACTGTGGACTTAGGGGTATTGTCACAAATGGGAGCTCATAGCTAGCATTATTGCTTGGTACGTATGGACAACTAGATGTAGCCAAGCTATTGATCTTTTCGACATATCTACTTTAGATGCTCTCTCTCCAAGTTCTGGACATAGATTGTGTGTACTCTCTGTGGGAGATGGGAGAGAATACAAGGTAGTTCAGAGACTATGAGGATGCTTTTCTTAGGACATGGTATTCTAACACTTTTTTCTTTTCGAGACCGGTATGGTTTGGCATTATAGACCTCTTGATTAGCTATTCATTCAAGTTCTGTAATAGACTTCCCCTTGTTACATGTTTATTGATATGGAAGTCCCTTACAGGGCTGCATTGTAGTTTGCTTTTTGCCTAAGTAGCGACAAGATTGTGTTCAACAAAATGTGACCTTGAGCATGTCTAGTGGTTGCCCAAGGTTTGTGAGAAAGAGAATCAGGCTGTTAAAGTATCTAGCAGCCACCTAGGTACATGTTTAGCCTCTCAAATGGCAGCTCTTTCATGATGAACAACATCATGAGGATGGGATCACTAGGAAACTCCTATAGCAACCTCCGAATTGTTGCTAGATTCCTTTGAAGGTCCCTCTTCTCCCAACAATGTTGATGAGTGTAGAGGGCTTCCTTCTAACAAATCTTGATCGATTCCCCAAGGTCCTTTACTACCTCCTCTACAATCCCTCCATCTGTGCCCACTCCCTAGTTCATAGCTGCACAATTTGTAGCCACTACAAGTACCTCTAAGAGCCAGGGTATCAAGTGCACCTTTGAGGTCTAGTAGTATCAGGCAGCTTGGGCAAAAGACCACTCTATCAAGTCCAGTGGTAATCTCCATTGAGGTCTAGTAGTATTGGGCAGCTCGGGTAAAAGACCACTTGATCAGGTCCAATAGTAATCTCCACTGCTGCGAGCCATGAAGGAGGATACTGAAGCGTGGGATCTTTGCACCCATCCACTTGTTAATGTCCATCATGCAGCTTGGCCACTGCTCTAGAACCAACTCCAGCCTTGTCTCTCCAAGCCATTGTGAGACATGCTCAAACATCTAATCCCTGAAGACCACCTCCACCTAGGCTTGTGTCCATCTACCAAAGTGGGAAGTGTGGATGAAGGAGTAGTTTGGCCCATCGGGGTGGGTTGGGAGGGGTAACAAATGTACCTCACCACTTGTGACTCCATGACATGTGGATCACAAAGATTCCCAACCTCCAGAGGAAGCATGAACTCCCCTTGACCTGCAACTTTCATGTTAGTCCAAGGGCCATTGTAGAAAAACTCCAGTGCTAGAAGCTGGGCATGCCATGGAAAAGTGTAGCTTGCTGTTGAGTTGGAGGTGTTGGAAATAGTGTGGGAGGGGCTGCTCGACTGTTGACAAGAGGGAGATACAGGGGTGTGAGGCTCGTCACTCCTTGTGAGTGGGGGCTGAGGATGGAGGGGAAAAGGTTGAGGGAGGTGGGGACTGCTGTGGGGGTGTGGTTTGGGTGTGGAGTAGGGGTTGAGGGCGGGGGTGAAGGGTGATGTGTCAAGTTAGGGGGTGGGGGTGGAGTGGTGGTGGGGTGGGTTGCACAGGTGGGTGGGGAGGTGGAGGGACATGATTGCGCTCATGTGGTTGGGTGCTGCTCTTGTGGGGGCCCTCTTTGGTGAGAGAATGACTGCATCCATTCACCCTCGGTTGAGGTGCCATGTGACCTAGTGATGTCTTGGCTGCCTCCTGCCCTGGCGTCACTGGGCCCTAGTGAAACCATCACCCTCTACCTATGCAACCATTTGTTGTGTGGCCTTAGCCTGAAGTGTATGCACTCAGAGGCCTAGTGCCCAAAGCCATGGCAATGAAGGCACCGTCCGGACTGTCATGTCACTATGGCCTGCTGCCTACCCACCTTAATCTCTAGGAACTTGGGGTTTTCTTGGTATTTTCCAGGACTACCCATACCTTTGGAGCCCTTGCTCATGTCATTGCATTAGCAAATGATGGAGGGAGGGCTGTGCCAAAAAGGCGCCCAAATTTTCTCCACCAGCTGGTGGTACTCAGCTGCCAGTTTGGGGAAGAGAGGGGTGACAGTGTATTAGGAGAATTTGTTATGAAGCGCAAAGGTCTTAACTATGAAGCCGCTGTACCATAAACTGGATAGATTACTCCCTTTGCATAAACTTGCTCAGCTTTTGACAAAATTCCTAGGCCGCATCATGGAGGTGAGTTGCAGCATGAAGATGCCTTGCCCCATCAGCACCACCTCTGCTATCCATGAGGTGCCAATGTGGAAGGTAGAGTGAAGCTAGTCACGAAGCTGTGCCCTGGAAGGAGTGTGTTCTACAACCTATCAGAAAATTATAGTCTCTAGTTCCTTCTCCATGGCACGGACTGACTGGAGCTGTTCCTCATTGAGGATGGCACACAAGGTATTTGACTGGGGGGCACTTGTGGATGCTCCAGTGTCAGACCAGAGGTTTCTATTGTGAGTCTTCACAAAGTCCCTTTCGAATGTGCTGCTGTTCGTCTGGGGTGAAGGTTGCCGTAGAGAGGAGTAGCTGGTAGGAACCTCTTACAGCTGAAAAAGAGGAGAGGAAGGTGGCATGGAGTGGTGGGGGCAGGCTGGAATGGAAGTGACATAGCCTGGTGGCAGTAGGCAGGTGGGGAGGGGATGATGGGGGTGAGATTTGACAGAAGTTGGTTAAACAAGTGGGCTGGGGGGGCGGGGGTGATGGATGGATGTGGATGTGAATGCTGCCTGCCCGTGAACAGGTGGGACAGGTGGGGTTGCGCCTAAGGCAGGTTTTGGGGTTTTTTTTTTGTGTTGGGGGGGGGGGGGGGCGGGGGAACTGGCACAGGGGGTGGTGGCAGGCAGGTGCAGAGCACTTGTGAGCAGGCGGGACAGTTGGGGAGCAGAGGTGGGGATGGGAGGTGGTGCTTGTTAGCAGCATGGGGAGGAAGGCAAGGGGGACTGAGGGGCAGGATGGCAGATGCACGGGTGATGACAGCAGGGGCTTGTTAGGGGTTCAGCTCAGTCTTCACCATTGTTGAGAAGTCCCTCATGGCGACTGGATAGTGCTCTAGACATCCCCTTTTTAAATACTCTGCCACATTAGGAAGGAGGATGATCAAGATGATCCTCCAAACACTCTGCACTCATTGTCTTAAACATGGTATTACTCCTTGTTTCTTACAAAGTTCTAGAGATAAATCACATAGTACCTATTAATAAAATAGTGGTGTGATAGCGTTGAAAGACAGTAATCAACATTTGTACACTAACTAGAAATACCATTTTTTCAGGATCATAAAACAAAATGGCAAACCCTTGTTTTGGCATTTCAAACACTGGGAGTTATCTATGGTGACCTTGGGACATCTCCACTTTATGTGTATCCAACAATCAATATCTCAAATCCTACTGAGCAAGATTATCTAGGAATTTTAAGCATCATATTTTGGACATTGACATTGGTGGGTGTCTTTAAATATGTATGCATAGTGCTTCATGCTGATGATCATGGTGAAGGTATATGTTTTCAGTTGTTCTTGTCATTCACTATAGTTGATGAAACAAAGTCTGTTTAATGGATTAAATTAGGCTGTTTGAAATACCAAAGAAAGATGCTCTAAATTGACATATTGCACATTCCGCATAGTGAAAGAAAACCGTGGCTTGTTAAACTTTAAGAATAATAGTGGAAAGTGTAATCATAACTCAAAGCAAGCTGCTTGCTTGTTATTTATAAACTTAAGAGGACCTTAACCACGGTAAAGGGCAGATTGTAGGAACATGGACAGAACATAGGTAAACAGCTAGGAGAACATCATAGGAAGACAACTACGAAAAACTCATAGGAAAACAGCCATTTCCTAGCCTGACAAGTTAGAAATTCCATTTCTTTAGAGTTATCATTGCCAAATTCAAGCTTAAATTGGGCTGTTTGAAAATCAATGAAAGATGCACTAAATTGACATAATGACACATTCTGCATAGTGAAGGAAAACCATATCTTGTTAAACTTTAAGAAGAATAGTGGAATGTATGATCAGAACTCGATGCAACTTGCTTGCTGTTATTTATAGGCTTAGAGGACCTTAACCACAGAAAGGGCAGATTGTAGCAACATGAATAGAACATTGTCATAGGTAACCAGCCAGGAGAACATCATAGGAGAACAACTAGGAAAACAGCCATTGCCTAGCCTGACAACTTATAAATTCCATTTCTTTAGAGTTATCATTGCCAAATTCAAGCTTAAATTAGGCTGTTCGAAAAACCAAAGAAAGATGCACCAAATTGACATAATGGCGCATTCCACATAGTGAAAGAAAATTGTCTTGTTAAACTTTAAGAAGAATAGTGGAATGCGTAATCATAACTCAAAGCAACTTTTATAAACTTAGAGGATCTTAACCATGGTAAAAAGCAGATCGTAGCAACATGAACAGAACATTGCCATAGGTAAACAGCTAGGAGAACATCATAGGAAGACAACTAGGGAAACAATCATAGGAAAACAGCCATTGCCTAGCCTGAAAACTGATAAATTCCATTTTTTAAGAGTTATCATTGCCAAATTCAATTCATCGACTTTCTAAATGTTTTGTCAATGTCACTCAAAGACTTTTTCATGTAGTCGTAGTGGCTGATTTGTGACTACTTTGTTAAATTATGTCAATGTGCTCCTCTGAGTTTTTCTTTCGCAACTTGATATTGCAAAGAAGCTTACATATTCGCATTTCCTAGTTCTTTACTAACTGTTTCAGTATGCTAACATTGAGCCATTGCCACTATTGTTACCTTTTTGCTAGGGTTGGCTATTCCTGCTGCATGTGAGTTTATGAAGCAAATGTAGGGGGATCATTATAAATAGCAAACAAATGTAGGGGGATCATAATAAATATCAGGAGAAATATCTTGCTTTGAAATGGCAAAAAGTGATTGCTGCAAGTGAAATATGGTAATTTGTTTTGGTCTATAAGTTGTTACAAAGAGAAAACTCCCGCCATTGCTAGTCACACCACCTGTTTGAAAGCCTTCATACTTAGTTGCCCACAAACCAGGCCACATGAAGTTCACCACCACGCCATCACAAATGCTTAGCTATTAGAAAAGTTGATGCTTGGAAGTTGGCCATTGATAGTACTGCTACAGTGTTTTAAACTAGCACTCATCACATAGCTAGCTTCTCTTGGAAAAGAAAATTCCATTAATATGATCTTACTAAGGTAAATACACACCATGCAAAATCTTCATGTGAAAAGAAAAGAAGCACTGGATCAACACCTCTACAGTATTCGCTCAAGGGGTATGTCTACTATAAGGCTACTAGGATAACCGGTCAAGCGGTCTATATAACAAACCATCAAGTATTTCAATGTGTTATAAGATGGCCTCACTTCTCTTGATCTCCCACCTTGACTTTGTGATGGGAGAGGATCTCAAAAGTATTCATGTATTGCTGAATATAGGAGCTCACTGCATCTTGTTGCCTGGATTTATCAACCAAAGGTTCACTGTGCTCGAGAAAAATAAAGAGTGGAGAGTATTCTCGCTAGATAATTTGATATATGAAAGCTTATGTCCCCCTCATTGAAGAGCAAAGATGAAGGTGATGAACTTGGACCGGTGATGAAAGAAGGTTGATACAAGGGAAAGCCCCTCCATGATGTGACAAGGCTCAGCGACAGTAAGGCCATTGATGAGAGAGGTCAGAATAGACCCATCATGTGGTGTCTAGGCCAAAAGGCAAGAAAGAGAGAGCACTAACTCTATATATAGAAAACCGTAAGTGTGGACTAAAATGTCTGGGCAAACAAAAAGTGTCCAGCCACAACAACATTGGCCACAATGGACAAAAATGACCAAACTGATCACAAATGGAAAATAAATGTTAGAGCTCCATGACGTCCCCCATTGATTTTGTGACAGGGCTCATGACTAGGAGATGATATTCAACATTTACTTCTAACAAACTCATCAAAGTAAGCCGTCAATGATCTGATATTGAGTAAGCTGGTGGCAAGTGATGCTCAATTTGCTCAATTTAGCTGAACTCTAGTGGAGGCTCACAACCAAGAGGTGGACACAAAAGACAAGTAAACACATGCTAATACCCCCCCTCATATCCTAGGTGTAGCTGAAGGCCGAAGGAGTAGAGAGAATGGAGCTACAGAGGGAAGTAACTTGTAGAAGAGGAAACTCGAATGCCGTGAACAACCTTCACAAAGACAGGTCCAAGGTTTTGCAATGGATTTGAGGGTAGCAGAAGATTCAATGAAAGATCAAAAGATGTCAATGTCATATCATCAATCGAAGAAGAAATTGAGAAAAGTAGCATGAACCACTAACCAAATGAAAATTTGAAGGAACAGATGGCCTAAACATGCCAATAGAAGTGGAGAGGCCTCAAATAGGTCACAAAAAGGGTATTCTATCGAGAATAGATGAGCCAAGTAGCTGGTCCAACAGGAAGATGATAGGTAGAAGCTATTGAAGGTGCTGAAGAGCAGTTCTAGTAGAGATGGACATCAGGGATCAAAGGGCGTGGGATGGGCATGCTAGTAGCAAGGGTGGCTCAAAGAAGAGGAAAAGTATCTGCTGCATAATGGAAAGGCCTTGTGAGGATGGAAAAGTCTAAAAGAGGTCCTCACAATTGGAAATCCCCCTCTGATGCATCACAGAGATCCCTGTGTGCGCGCATGCATGAGAGAGAGAGAGAGAGAGAGAGAGAGAGAGAGAGAGAGAGAGCCGACCTTTTACGGAAAAAAAAAGAAGCGACCTGCTGAAACAGCCTGTGATCTCCAAAAGACATGTTGCGACTTGCTTCGAGAGGCTGTGACCTACATAGACAGACTTCGTGCCCTACTGAGGGAAGGGCAGAGAGGCAGAGAGGCTGTGACCTGCTTACACAGGCTGCATGCCCTACTCAAGGCAGGGCAGAGAGCCTGTGACTTGCAGCAGACAGGCTATGTGACCTGCACAGGGAGTGGGAGAGACCTGCAGATTGATGCAGTTTGCACACAGGCAGACGGGCAACTGCATAGCTAAGCATCCTTTCCCACAGTCAGGTTCAAACACTGTCCAGGGCTGTACTCAGACAAGCGGACCTGCAGCCGGACATACAGAAAAGGAGAGGGACAGAGAAGCAGCAGCAAATACTTCACAGGCAAATATTGCAGTCCAGTCTTCTGCATGGAAGAAATGTTTCAGATAGACGTGACCTGCAATCTGTGCAATCCGAAGACTGAGGTGGAACCTTGCTATGTTGGAGTTGAATACTGCCTTCATTGACCAGATGGTGGAGGCTTTCGGACCTATCTCTGAAGCTGACGGGGGGAAGAAATGGTCCCTTACATTGAGATGATGGTACTGGGTTTTGAGGTTCAGCCATCAGTTAAACGCAGCAAGCACACTTCTGATGCCTTGATGGTGGATTCTGAAGAACCCCGGTAGTCCGAGCATCAGGTGCACTTTTATGTGCAGGTTGCTTCTACTCCTGATGAATCTTAGGATCTAGACTGGGAGCACCTATTGTGGAGAGTTGTCCTGTTGTATATTGGTCTTTGCTAAAAGATGCTATGGTAGCTGTTAGCACTGCCATGGTTTCCCTCAGTTTGAGGGCCACAAATCATAACCATGTATGCATGTTGTGGGATAATTCTTGTAAAAGGCCTAATTGGCTGCATCTGAATTGTCTTGGATGCATCCTTTGTATTTTCGCTTGAAATGGGGCACTTACTAGCCTTGGTTCGCTCCTTGCTGCTTGATTATATGAATTATGCTTTTTGCTTTCAGTGTCAATAAGGTTTCCTGATCTTATCAAACAGTTTCAATTGAGATCTTATCAACAGGCTAAATTGCAAACCTTGACCGAGAATTTGCAAGATAATTCTTGTCAATCTCATAAATTCTTTTGATGCTTACATGCATCTCATGCCCAAGAAAATATAGTTTTGACTTCAGCAGGCAGAAGGTCGAATGGTTACAAATCCATGGACCATTGTGCATATGTGCAGAAGTTATTTTCTGGAACTTTTTGGTTCCACACACACACCTTTTGAACAAATTTCCCATGCCCATTTGGGTTTTATGCCTTGGTTAGGGATCATGTTTTTCCAAACATTCAAGCTGTCCTGGAGGTTGATATCCATGAGGGGGAGATTATGGATGTCTTGTTACACCTGCCCATGGATAAAAAGTCTTGGTTGGGATGGCCTCAATAATGAGTTCTCTTTGAGGCTTGTGATACTCATTTGGTGACACACTAGCAAGTTTGGGAGACGGGGATCATGCAAGTGTCTTGGAAGAAAGGGGTTATCAAATTAATTTTGAAAGTCCCATGTTGAAGGATTGGAGACCAATCTCTTTGATGGGGTCTGTATAAAATCTTTTCGAAGGTAATGGCTAATCGTTTCCATAAGCATCTCCCCGCCATTGTGCATTCGCATTAGTATGGATTAATCAAAGATAGAAATATTTTGCACAATGTATTGAATGTACAGATGGGTATTGACTATGCAAAGCATTCCAATCAAAAGGTGGTCTTGGTTTAGTTAGATTTGGAAAAAGCTTTTGACTACTTGGATTGGTCTTTTCTTGCGGAAATTATGCATGCAATGGGCTTTGGGCCATGTATGTCTCATTTGATATACACTATTAGTGATGATGCTTCTTCAGGGGTTACATTGAATGGTGGTTGCCCTTGCGTGCTCAGTCAGATAGGACTGTCCTTTGAGTCCTTCGTTTTTTGCCCTAGTGACACATCCAGTCCTCACCATGTTATCCAGGGTATCCTTTGGGTACTGATATTCACCAAAGCACTTGCTAGAATGGATTTCACAGAAATTGCTGGCTAAGTTTGTTTATTGGAAATCTCAAGCATGGCCATTCCATGTTCGGCTTAAAGTTGCATAGACTACCACTACCTTGAATGGTCTTCCCAGGCACGTTTGCTTTATGCTTTGGAAAAGAGACTCATTGTATGTGGGTATTTCTTGGATCTTTTGGAGCCATGTTTGGACACCTAAAAGCATGGGAGGAGGAGCTATCTAGATGCTGAGACTCATATGGTGACTCTTCATTGGTCACTTTTTCGAGCTATATGCACTGACCATCACCCTTGGGTCTTTGTCATATGTTTATTTCTGGAAGGCCGAGGACTTGTGCGTGGTAATACCACCGTTTAAGGCCCATGATGGCACATCATTAACACTGCTGGTCAATTCTCCACATCTTTCTCTTTCTTGATGAATCAGTTGGTATGCTCATGGAACCTAGTTTTGCAAAAAGTGCAATGGCACCCAATGGAGGATCGTTTGGCTTCTAACTCTTTCTGGATGGAATTGTTGGCTGTGTCAGCGCTAGTACCTTGGGATGGGAAACATAAGGACTGATCCAAATTTAATCACATGGCACAGTTGGGTCTAACTTCTATTGCTAATGCCACCTTGGCGAGTGACAATGTGTTGATATCTTTCCACACATCTAGGAGGCTCTTTTGGATCCCTTAAGGATATTGTGACTTATGGGGCTAGATTAGGATAGTGTTGCAGCATAGGCAGCCCTTCCTTGACAGGATTGGTATCTTGTGGGATGGCTGAATCTTGAAAAAGCTTCAGCTAATCAGGTACATCATCTCTTGATCAAAGATCACCATTGGATGGTCACCAAAATCAAAGCTGTTGGGGGCCCTACACAAAACTAAGGCTTGGTGGAAAATGACTATGATGGAAGACTAGCTTAACAAGACTCCGTTCAAATGTAAGGTCTTTCTTTGGAGAGTGATGATTGGTGGACTTCCCCTTGCCTTTGCTCTTTCCAAGCACGGCATTTCGAACGACAATTGTTTCATTTGGACTACCAGTGTGGAATCCTCTTGTCATAGATTGTTTGTTGTCTTGTGCACTACTACACAGCCACATATGAAGATATTGTTCCAGTTTCTCAGATTTTGAGGCTGTTGGCATAACGGGGTCATCCATAATGCATTCATTTTTTATTCCGCCTCTGGAATTGAGGCACATGTGTAGGCTCCAGGGTCTTCTGCATTGGCAATTAGATCTTATTCAGCATGCTGACATCCCCCCTAGGGAGGACTCAGTTCCTTGGCATATGGCAATATCTTCTACTCCTTTGCTGTGACTTTTGTATTCCTTGTGTGATTTGATATAATATAATAACCCATTATGCGGAGAGAGAGAGAGAGAGTAGTTCACTTGAGAGGTCGCCTTCATTGGCAGCTTGACATGATTGAGTTGGCGGATATCCTCCCTAGACAGGATCTGCTTTCTTGGCATACTGCAGTTTCTTCATTGCCTTGCAAGCCATCTAGTTCCTTTGTGCTTTTCATCGTGATGTATCTTTGAATTCTTGTTCGTGTTGTACTTTTGAGATTATGTTTTGGTAATCAACAAAATTACCCTTTTAAAAAAAAGAAAGTATGACGTCTAGATCCACCCTACATCCCCTTATTGAAGTGACATACAAGTGGCTCAAGCACTCCCATAGCAACTCTCCAAGCCCTTCTGCCTTCTCAACCATTTCCTTTTTCTTCTTTAGCTGGGAGCTGACACCACCTAGTCTCTCTTAGCCCTTGTTGTTGACAGCCTTAGCAGTTCCCAAACAAGGGAGAACAGCATACTTCTCTAGAGGGGCTTACTGTGGGATCCACCACACTGGGACTTGCAGCTTTCCCATTTTGTATTTCCATGATGTTGGATTTTACATGTTCTAAGGTTTCTAACCACAATAACAAATATTACAAATCAAAAAGGTGTGCAGAACAGTGAAGCACATCCAATTACTTGGATGATCAACCTATTTGAGTGCTTGTGATGCAGCTAAATTTCTATAACCAGCATTTACAAAGGTTCTAATTGAGTGCTTGTTATGCAGCTAAATTTCTATAACCAGCATTTACAAAGATTCTAAATGGTTAACCTCTGCTATGTTATGTCATTCTGTATGCTAAAATCCTTACAAAGTTGGCCATGAACTATTTTTGACATAGGTGGAACATTTGCATTGTATTCATTGCTTTGCCAACATGCACAGATTGGTGAACATGTTGAAAGAAGGGCAACCTTCCTTAAATCTGATTCACAGCTGTCCCACTTCAGCAAGCATACTTGTGTTGACTCAAAAACCAAGCTTGTGCTGGAAACTAGCAATTTAGCAAGAAAGAGCATTCTCTTTCTTGTCATGCTTGGTACTTGTATGCTGATTGGTGATGGTATTTTGACACCTT
Organism: Lygodium microphyllum; assembly: GCF_053477565.2. Classification (NCBI taxonomy): domain Eukaryota; kingdom Viridiplantae; phylum Streptophyta; class Polypodiopsida; order Schizaeales; family Lygodiaceae; genus Lygodium; species Lygodium microphyllum. The sequence goes on from NC_141157.1 coordinate 66,120,458, forward strand.
CAATATCAGGTATTCATAATATTAAACTGAAATGCACTTTCTTTTTATTGTTTCATGGAGATAGAACTCTGTCTCAAGACAAGCTGTATGAAAACAAGCAGATGACATGATGATCTATTTTTCTGATGGACCTATGTATGCACATGTATACAAATGCACACACAACAGTGAAAGGTATTGATACTGCTATTCATGTGTATCCAGTCCTGTCATCTATTGAAGGCATTGAGGGAGCATCACCATCAATCAGTAAATGTAAGGTTGCGACTCCACTTGTAACCATAAAAGTTTTCCAACATTTTGATAAAATATTCACTTATTGGAGCTACACATAAAGAAACTGGGAACAAGGTTTGTAATTACAATAAATTTTTGACGATGTGCAGCCACGATTGTAGCGATATCAGTCATCATCATTGTTGCAATTTTTTTGGCCCAACAATTTGGTACTGCTGGAGTGAGTTTCCTATTCTCTCCAATAATGGCAATATGGTTATTCTCAACAGCAGTCATTGGAGCCTATAACATTGGATGCCACTATCCTGGAGTTTTCAAAGCACTCTCTCCTCACTACATTGTCACTTTGTTTTCAAGGAACAGTAAACAAGGCTGGAGCTTACTGGGGGGTACCATTCTCTGCATTACAGGTACTAGATTAATATCAAACTATTTGAACAAATTGCTTACTATATTTTAACTACTAGTCATGTATTTTGTTTTCAGTGATACATGATTTTCTTTTGTGATAGGGGCTGAGGCTATGTTTGCAGATTTGGGTCATTTCAATAAGCTTTCCATTCAGGTAATATTTGGTTTCAGTTCCTGCTGACTGCATCAAACCCCATTTCATCTGTTTCTATCATCATTTTGTTGATTCTGCAGGTGGCTTTTTCTGCCTTTGTTTATCCAAGTGTATTGCTGCAATATGCTGGACAGTCTGCTTATCTGATAAAACATCCTGCAGATAAACATGATGCCTTCTATAAGAGCCTTCCAAAGCCTGTTTACTGGCCCATGTTCATTATTGCCTCACTGGCTGCAATTGTAGCAAGTCAGGGTTTGATTTCAGCCAGTTTTTCCATTGTAAAGCAATCAGTATCTCTTCATTATTTCCCCCGAGTAAAGCTTGTACATACATCTGAGTCTCAAGAAGGACAAGTTTACTCTCCGGAAGTTAATTATACTCTGATGCTTTTGTGTATAGCAGTTACTGTTGGCTTTCAGGATTCAGCTACCATTGGGAATGCATTTGGTAAACACGTAACCCCACTATACGAGGAATCATGCCTTTATATAAGTAGAACTATATTCATTTTACAACCAATTTCTTAAATACATGGAGTGGAGGGCCACTAGGATAATTTAAAGAAAACTAAGGGGATATACGGGATTTAAAATGAACGTTGTAGGTGAACCATAAGAGTGTGGAAAGAGCTTGTTTTATCATGCTTGATACTGGTTATAGAAGAGAAGAAAGGACGTGATTTTCGCAGAACGAAAAAAATTATTTAAAAATTATAAGCAACGACGAAATTTATATACGGAGTGGGAAACGTCTACCAAGGGAGATTAAAATTTAGGGGTTTATGATACGTCAGAAAATTTGATTTGAATGTTTGTTTAAAAATTAAACAAATAAAAAGAATTAATTTTAATCGAGTGGAGAAAAACATACATTAACGTCAGAAGAGACATGTTGCCTAAGATGAAACTCTTTCTTGCTAAGAAGGAACAGCTTCAAATAGAGCTCACTTAATGACCAATTTTTTTGTTTCTCAGGAGTTGCTGTCATATGTGTCATGCTGATTACCACTTTACTCATGTCCCTTGTAATGATTATCATTTGGAACACCAACATCATATTGGTCATCTTTTTCTTTGTGATATATACTCTTGTTGAGGGGGTGTACATGTCGGTAGTTATTACAAAGATTCCTCAAGGTGGCTGGCTACCATTTGCAGTATCAATTTTTCTGGTCATTTTAATGCTCAGTTGGAAATATGGAAGAGGCAAAAGATATGATTCTGAGATGAAAAATATTATGAGCATACAAGACCTTGATTCTCTTATAGCAGTTACAGGAACACAGCGTGTGCCAGGGGTATGCTTTTTCTACAGTGATTTGCTTCAAGGAGTGCCACCAATTGTTGGCCATTATGTGAGGAATGTGCGGTCGCTGCATCAAATAATGATTTTCACAACCATCAGACATATCCCAGTTAAAACTGTTCTCCCAAGTGAGCGATTTTTGGTTGGCCGTGTAAAATTTAGAGGTGCTTACAGATGTATAGCTCAGTATGGATACATGGATATTATAGATACAGAGGGAGAAGAATTCAAAACTTGTGTTCTTGAAGTTCTGAAAAAATATATCAAATCCAAAATGGCTCAACAGTCCAAGGCCTTACAAGGAGAGCTGCAACAGAACCCAAGTTCGATACAAGTTTTCACATCAAGAGACGTAGATGAGCTGGAAAATGCAAAAAATGCAGGTGGCGTATTTGTCTTGGGGAAGACACTCCTTAGGATTACAAGTAGTAGTAGTTGGGCTGATACCATAGCCACTCGTGTTTATCAAGTGTTAATGAACAACTGCAGGTCCAGTATTGACACTTGGAAAATACCATATGCAAACTTTCTTGAGTTGGGTATGGTAGTTGAGATCTAATTCATCTGCCTTTGGTACAAAATGCAATAGATTGCAGCAGACTTGAGATTAGGAAGTGCCACTGATAAACCAGAATCTGGATACATTTGATTGGTGTTGTACACTCTTGCTTATTGCAGTGAATCAAAAGTTTTGCGCCTCATGTTATAATCAAGGGACCATAAAAGTGGGAGCCCAACAATAAGGATGCATTTTTTCAAGGCTTGCTAGGTGTGCAAGGTGAACAATAAAAAGTGATGACTAAAAGAAATGCTTTCCAGGTGTGCAAGGTGAACTAGGTAATGTAACTTGAAGTTTAGCTGCAACAACAAAATGGAATGAGATGCCTTGTTTGCCGCATCAATAGAATCTGTGTTTGCACTTCATTGGTAGTCGGGGTAGCCCAAGCACAATCATTATTTAACATGGTTACTTTCAGGTTTACTATACTGGGTAATAATGTCCAGCCTGGGCGAAATTAACATGTCACTTTCAGGTCTACTGTAATGGGTAATTATCTCAGACCTGGGCGAACAGATAGTGAAAAAAGCCTACAAAAGGAGTGCTTGGGGAATAGGGACCAGTAGTGGCGGCATTATTTTCATTTATGGCTTCCATTGCCCCTTGCATTTGTGCATGGGGAGATGCTGCTGAAGAGGGGCCTAAATGAGGAGCTGTTGATGTAGGCAAAAATACGAGATATGAGCGAGTATCGGGCGAGAATGAGGCTACTGAGATGGAGTATGCATGTGCTGTCAAAATAGGGATGATCAATCATGATAAGCTAGAGAAGGCAGTGCAGGAAGATCTCAAAGCTTACAATAATAAGCATAGATAGTTGCTGGTTGGAAGAAAGAAGCAGATCCTTCAAACCTTAGTTGCAGTCTCGCTTTGTAGGATCAAAAATAGGTGTACTGATTATTCTCTCTCTCTCTCTCTCTCTCTCTCTCGTCTATTTCTTCTTTTCAGGGGGAAGTCGTCAAGGGAGCACACGTTCCAGAGATCATTCCATGGGATCTGTCAGGGGAAGCTTCTCTTATGCCATATCGTTACATTGGCAGGGTTTTTTTCTGGTTCTTGTTGGCTCAGTCAATGAACACAATTGGATTCTTAGTAGCAATGTTGACCGTAAGTGCAATCTAGTAAACACTGTTCCTTGAGTCAGCCAATATTTCTCCAAAATTAATGTTGCACTACAAATGCTCCATCTGGATCTCCATCCATCCATCATTGGATGGATAGAGTGATCAAGGTGCTAATGCTTCATATGGATCACATTTCCATCTATTCAAGTTTGGATGGATGGAGAGGTCAAGGTGTTAGCTGAAACATTGGGTAGTGTTCTTTACGTTCTTGTTAGTGCTTGGTGCATTATTTGAGACTGAAGGAATGAACCTTTTGAGGCACTCAAGGTATTTGATGCAAACGGCATTGAACTTGTGATCAAGGTGCGCTTCTCTCCTGTCCTAGACTCTTATAACCTGTGCAAGAGGATGTTTTACTAGTGTACTTTCACAAATTCGCGCTTCAAGACAGGGTGCTCTGAGAGATGAGTTCCCCTTAGTAGGCCAGTAAAGCCAGTGTGATTGTCATAGCTATGGGAAGGATCAGAACAAGTCTAATCCTAAGGAGGATCAAGCAATTCAAAAAGGCTGGTACCAAAGCGTCTCTTAGTGTAGAAACAGATGTGTTGTCTCATCAGATAGTATAAGCCAAATGCCTTTGGTTTGCAGGAAATACAGACTGAAGAGGAGGATTTTGACATGGTAGACTACCTACTTTTTTTAAAGTTGGAGGAGCTTAAGCTAACACTACTTTGGAAGGATGACTTTGGAAACATAGTTACACTTTGGGTTGTTTCCAATGGTGAAGAAGTTAAGTCTATGCTCCCAATATTTCGGTAGTAAGCACAAACCAATGGAAGCTAATTGAAAGACAACTTGGTTTTGTGAATGCCTTACCTCTCAGACATTGGAATGGCATTAGCTGATGAGGACATGTTTAAGCATCAACCTGATAAAACTTTGACCCAAATTAGCTGGCACTAATTCCTTTGGTTTCACCTGGCATAATAGGCACAAGGACATGATGTGGAGGGCTGCTACGTTGGATCATATCTATATACCTCAGGGAGGATGGTGGATTGCTCTGGGCTACAAACTCAGGTGTACTTGGGCATGTGTTAGATTCTGATCATACTGCAATAGTACTTTTCTTCAAACTTTCGTTGATGCCAAAGGTTAATGATGGCCCTGCCCCCTTCAAGTTAAAACATTTCCTAGAGATGCTACCTTGAAGTCGGAAGCTTCTATTAGAGAGGTAACTAAGGTCTCTAAGGCCTAAGGCAAGAGAAAGGTTTGTGGTAGGAGGAGACTGTCAATTAAAGCTGCAGAACTCTTGAGTTGCAATGATGTGTCTCTTAACACTTCCTGTTAAGCTTATGATTCTTTGGCTGCTGGTACAGGGAGTTGAAGCTTGCATCCAAGCTCAAGAGGATGATTACCATGGTCCAATTAAGGGCTATGGGACTAGAGCTCTAAGTATGTAATCTTCGAAACAGAAAGGGGTAAAGCCTCTATCCCCGATGGCATCCCTGTCGAATTTCTTCAGTCTCTTTGGACAAATTGTGAAGGAGATCTATGTCGGCTCATTGATGCATGTCGAAGGGATGCCTGTATGCCTAGATCTACCGATGAAGGCTTGGTCAACCTCATCCCGAGAAGCATCGAGAGGAGGCAGGCTGGACATTGGAAACCCTTAGTAGTGCTCAACGTTTCACGTAAGATTATGGCCAAAATCCTTGCCTTCGGAGTCAAAACTCGTGTTAGATCAGCATGGGTTTATTCATGGTAGGAAGGATCATGATGCCATACTCAAATTCATATCCTTCTTGTTGACCTTGCTTTGGCTAGTGATGGGAAATTCACCCTAGTCAATATGGACTTAGACAGACAAGGCTTATGAGAGTAGGATAAGCTAGAATTCTATTCTCGAAGTAGGGCATAATGCCTCCAAAATCCACTGAGGACTTGGAATTAAGGACCGCCAAAGCAAGATTAATAGATCCAGTCTTTCTTGGCCCAAAAGAATTTGTGATGATCAACCATGCGTTTAGGTCCTTGAGCTTTTTTGATCCATGCTTGAACTTTGACGAGAGTTTGAAGTGACCTGGGTCACCAAGATATCTTCTATAAGAAAATTCACCCCAAAATAACAACTTTCGAGTTTGCCCAATCTTTGATTAGAGCTTGGTCTCTAATAATTGTTGATTGTGAGGGTGGATCCAAGGATGGGTTTTCATTTAAAACTTAGCCCAACGTTAGGGCTAGTTGGATGGTCACTTCTGAGAACTATGATGAGATATGATGGAGAGCCTCATATATGCTCTAAACCAGTTACCTACTCCATGTTAAACAACTTGATTGTTCGATTGTCTTTTGAGAACACGCATGCACACACAAACATGCATGTGCGTGCTCATACGTGCATGCATGCACACATGTTTAGATGCACACAATTACACAATATTCATAACAAGGTGGAGTGTCATTGCATTTCTTATTATCATTTTTCTGAATATAGATCAAGTTCCTTTAAAAAATAGCCTTTTCTTTTGCTTTGGCCCAAAGAAATACAAATAACAAAGTCATCATCCATGCACCACATTGTGTACCTTAATCAAGGGATAAGTAATGACCCTAGTAAACCTTATTGAGATAATCAAAGTCTTAAGCCTTCATCATATAGACATCTTGAATTTGAGCCTCCTCACCTCATAATTAACAAGAAGATAGTTATCCACCACTTCCCCTTGTTGTGTGACACTCTTCCACTTGACCCAATAGTGTCCACATAACTTGTCTTATAACCATCTAATCTACAAAGGCCAGATCCCTTCAAATGTCTAAATTGGGAACCCTACAAAGGTCCCTTGCCCATCATGGATTTTGTTCGTTAGGGGCCTGACAACATTGGGCACATGAAACATAAGAAAGTAACTCAAAATTGTGCACGTGAGCAAACATCAACCAACATATCCAATTTTCCATGTTAGCTATGAGCCTTTGTGCTCTAGCCATGCACATGCATATATCTACATCTCTCACCACCAATGTTATTCCATGCAATCATCTCAATTAATGACTTTCCTATTAAATTCTTTGTATATTAGCCTTATGCCATTTCACAATCATTTATAGGGTTCAAATTCCTTGGGACAATGATGATAGGAGTACTTTTTAAAACACTCGTAGATGAGATGGAACCCCCTTCCAAGGTTTAAGGAGTTCAAGTATTAAAATTTGAACATAAAAAGAATTTCCATCTTACTTTTATGTAATCTATATAATAATACTACCTAACTTCACTTAGCATCCATTATAATGTGCAATGATTTAGCACTAAACCTTAAAAAACTCCCTCTCACTCCCATCTAGTTACATTGTCCTCTATAGAACAATACTTTATCTTCCCAATTTCATCCTCAATGAGCTTCTACACAGCGATAATGAATTGCTATATGCTTTGTGTGGGCATGAATTGCCTCTCTAATTGAAGCTCTTATGTCTCCCAAAATCCTCCTTAGTCAAAGTATCTCATAACTAACAAAGCATGCTACCCTTGTACTTAGCCTTCTTTGAATATAATAGCATTGTAGGTCCCTTCTTATTGAACCAAGAGAAAAATTTTGATCCAATAACAAGTGATGTCTGGTCCTTGATTTCCTTGAATTAATACCTTTGGCCTAATCTAAGTCACAGTGTTCAATAAAGGTCTTGCGGTGATGCCCTAGTTCACAATACTCTTTTGCCCAATCTAAGTCGCGGTGTTCAATGAAGGTCTTGCGGTGATGCCCTAGTTCATGATACTCTTCAAGAACTTTAGTGCAAGCATCCTTACTATCCAATGGTTCTTCCAAAGCTCATTTGAAAACGTCCTTAGTGCTCTAAGCTCATAGCTAAGATTGGTCTATTGTCACGTAGAAAGATAAGACTTCCCATGAGCTTTTGATGCTGGCTGATCTCCACAAGTAATGATACATCTTCTAACGCTATTTTTGCATTTATGCCCACCATTGGTATGGCCACTCCTTGATACATTGTCAATCCAAATGCCTTTAGAATTTTTGCACCATATATTTGCTTATATGTGAAGATTTTGCTAGGTTCTTGAGATACCTCAATTTCCAAGTAGAAATGCATAAGCCCCAAGCATGTTATTTCAAACACAGAACATAGTATCTCCCTAGTCTTATAAAACATATGCTCATGATATCTTATGATGATCACATCTACATACAAAACCACCTCCACATAATTACCATCTTACCTAAACACATACAAATCAACATCAAAGTTACTTTTAGTACAAGTAATGCTTTTGGAAAATCCATATATCCTTTGTGCATGCTCTTTGGGCATGTTATAGTTCATACAATGCCTTCTTAATCTTGCAAACCTTTGTTTTCTTGATAAGACACCTCAAATCCTAGTGAATGGACCATGTATACCTCCTCCTTGAGGGTTGATTCAAGAATGCATATTTCACATCCATCTAGAAGATTCACCATTTCTTATAAGGCTAAAGGCTAGTAATGCATGATTAGTGGCATGGCTATAGGTGCAATTGTTTCCTAAAAATCAAAGCCTTCTAGCAGTGAGTAGTCTAGTGTAACATTGAGCCTTATATGTCTCCAAACACCCATTACAAACCCATTCCAAACCCATTTTATACCAATGACTTTCCTACATTTTGGCCAATCAAGTCCGTCCCAAGTTTGATTCTAAGTAATGTTATCATACTTTTGATTGTATGGCAATTTTCCACTTTGGGTATTCATTGCCTCATCCAAAGTTGCAAGCTCCTTTATTTGCATCTTCTTAGCCAACAAGGCCATTGAGAATGTGTTCGGAAGTCTTTCTTTTGTCTTCTATCAAGTTCATCAACAAGTGGCTCCTCACTAAACTTTAGGAGCTAGATTCTTCTCATCAAAAAATTATAAATACTTGAGCATTTGCTGTTGGCACATGGTAGGCTACTTTTTTTGTTGATGATAACACAATTTTTTTCCTCCACTATGGTGGCTACTCCACAAACACCACATCATGGCTAGCAATTACCTTTTTAGCCTCACAATCATATTAGGTTTTAAACTTGCCCATGCATAAGAAAGATATATCTCTTACTCTTGGCTTCTAGCTTGATCCTTTTCTTATTTGGAACATCAATATAACACCTACCAAAACATTTTGGAATATTCAATAGAGGGCTTCTTACCATAATAGACTTCATGAGGTATCTTTTCCTTTAGCACCTTATAGTAGCTTTGAGTGAGAATTATACTATGGTGTCGACTACTTCACCCCAAAAGGAATATATACTATGTTGTTGAATGCTTCACTCTAAAAGGAATTTGATAATACTTTCCCCTTTAGCATACATCATGTCATTTCCATGATAGTATGGTTGCATCACTCTACAATATCATTTTGCTAAGGTGTGTAAGTTATTGTGAATTGATGCTTGATGCCATTCTCCTTGATGTAGATAATAAAATTATTGGACATGAACTCTCCTTCTTGATCATTGTGGATCTCTTCAATCTTCTTGCCACTTTTATTCTTCACAAGCTTGTGCCATTGTTTGGAGTTGACAAAATCTTTAGCTTTATCTTGAAGTTTTGAAGAAAACGCACATATTTCTTTCAACTCTAGTGTTGACAACAAGTAACATAAAGTAGAAGATCCTCCCAAAGCTCAAATAGTCACATTATGATAGAGTTCAACATATCATAATTCTAGAGGAGCTTTTGCATAGTTGTTTCTCTTTTTTGGAAATGAATTGCTTTGTTTCTTGTCCATCAAACAAGGTTCACGTGCTTGTTTCATTTCAGTAAAGGTAGGTGAGTATGTAACCATCCCAATCTTATGCATTTATTTGACCACATCAAATTTTACTTTTGGCCAAATTGCTCATGCCAAAGCTTACTAGTGCCTTCCTCAATGGTGGCTATAAGAGTTGTTAGCTTACATGGACTATCCTACCTCACTCCTTTGCTCATCATATTGGTAGCACCATTAAGAATCTCTACCCCCATATGTTTTCAAAGACAATTTGAAGGCCACAATCTACAATCAAGGCTATAGATAGCACATTTTATGCTCTAAGACACATACAACACAATTGATAACTTCTTACACTCTTCATTTGATTTTAGCAATGAAATTTTGTGTTCCTTCAACTATGCATTTTTCATTATTCCTAATTATCATAGTAATGGGTTCTCTCAAAGGCATTATAGAATTATACTACTCTTTCTTATTGGTCACGTGACAAGAAGTTTCATTATCTACTAGCACCATGAATCATATCTTTCAACAACTTTCATGGAGTCTCTACCATTGGAAGAAGACTTTATAGTGCCATGTTTTTTATCACTTTGTTTACATTTCTCCACCATGTGGCTACTCTTTCCACATTAATGGTACTTTACTTTGAACCTCTTCTTCCTCTCCTTGTTCTCACCTTTATCTTTAGTGTTTGTCACAAATGCAACATCTCCACCAGTGCTTCCAACACATCTCCTCCTCCAATAACATAGCCCCAAACTCCAACATAAGAGCAAGAGTTCTAACCCATGTATTCAAATTTCCATCTCCTAGTGAACTCCAAAGTAGACTTTGCTATTGTGATCATTGTCAATTTGGTCATGTAGACTATTGATCTTTGTAAGAATATCTATGTTGCTTCCTCTTTGGAAATGTTTTCAACTACAAACTAATTTTTCAAGTTTTAACTATTGATTTGCTTTTGTGACTCATATTGACATCTCAAAATATTCCAAAGTCCTAACTAGCTTTGAACTATGTGTTGGATTAGAGAAAACTTAATCACGTGCATTGGTAAACAATGACATAGAGTGCATCTACATTTCTTTCTTTCCAAGTGCAAACAAAATTCATATCATGTAGGATTTAGTTGCTAGGAGTGCTCATATTTGGTGCTATAATAGGCTCAATATTAATCCCCCAAAATTATATTGTGGAGCTCATTGCAATAGTTTTACAAGATTACTTGCTCAATATCAATTCCCAAAATATATATTTTGGAGCTCATTGCAATAGTTTTAGAAGTAGTGATATGCTACCACACTTTGGTAGTGCCATATATGAACATACTTAGAATCACTTGAGAATCTTTCTCTCACATGAGGCCTTCTTTTCTCAACTTTGCATATTTATTCCCATTTTACTTGAGGGTAATTTAGTCTGTAAATATTCTATATTAGTACTTCTATAAAATTCTTGTTGTGTGCTCTCAAGCTTCTTCTTCCCCAAGTTATGTGTATGCATATTCCTACAACCCTAAATCCAACACTTGGTATCAAAGAGGGACTAAGCTTCTCAACTAGAGTAATCAACATCCTATTCTTTATCTCCTCTTATTAGAACAATATTGGATGAGCATTCACAAGTTGACTAACATGATGGGAGCATCCCTAGGGCTTGGTATCATCACATCTTTTATTTAGGTTCATTTTTGGGATCTGCTAGCACTAGTATAACTAGTATGCATACTATTTTTTCATTTTGTGAATTTTTTGTATAATTGTCAATTTTATAGATAAAGCCTTTTATAGTCTCCTTTTAGCTATGCTATTAGCATATGGTGCTTTTAAGTAGATTTTTTTTCTCTACATGCAACTTTTGCACCAAGTGCGATCAATCACCATGGTTTGACGACAAGGATATAAAATGTATGTTGGCTATTGAGTATAAGTTGGTTGAAACCACCCATCCACTATGGGTGTATATGATGCACCATGTATTGGTTACAAAATTATTGTGAATATTGTGTAGAAATTCGATGTACATCTTTATGTGGTTATGGAAGTTTCAAGTGCATTGTTACTATCGAGGATGTTATCAAGGATGGGCTATGCGCAGGGGTGACAGTCACTCCTAGGAGAGGGCTATGCAGTCTGAGATAGACTCCTTGCATAAGAATGAGACTTGGGATTCGATTTTCTTGCCTGAGGGCAAGAAGGCTTTGCCATGCAAGTGGGTGTATAAGTTGAAAAGTACCCCTGGACACCCCAAGCCAGCATACAAGGCTAGACTGGTAGTAAAGGGTTTTAAGCAGGACCATGGTGTGGACTTTGATGAGGTCTTTTCTCTTGTGGTTAAGATGACCACCCTGCACTTAGTCTTGGCTTTGGTTGCTCAGCTTGACTTGGATTTATGCCAGATGGATGTCAAGACAGCTTTCTTACATGGGGACTTGCATGATGAGATTTATATGGAGCAGCCTAAGGGCTTTGCAGAACCTGGCAGGGAGCACCTAGTGTGCAAATCGAAGAAAAGCCTTTATGGCTTGAAGCAGGCACCTAGGGAGTGGTATCATAAGTTTGATGCTCACTATAGTTAATGCTAGAGTATTGCTACCTACTATTGAGAAATTTTCTAGGATGGCAAAAATGTGCCAGCTCATGCTTGGACTACATTTAATGCATTTCATCGTTGAATTGGTCATCAATGAAGAAAAGCTCTAAAGAGTTAGTGTCACCTTGATGAATAGAGACTTACAATTTGATAATTTAGTGTTCAATTAGAGCGCCATGTATGGTGGCTTGCTGCACATGTGAAGTTCTTAAGGAAACATTTGAGATACTATAAGTCTTCTTCACATGCATAAGCATTTCAAATATCATTGATCACAAAAAAACATGGTGATATGCTCTGAATCAAAGGGTATGGTAAATACATTCTTAAATGGCACCTTGGAGGAGACTTGAAAACTTTGAAATGCATGTGTGGGATCTCCAATGGGACAAATGAAAAATATCCATAGCTATATTGCTTAATAAAGAAGGTGGAAGCAAAGGAGGAGAAGAAAAATTGGCAAAGAGTGACAAGTACTACACCAATACATGATAAAGAAGATCCCACATGAAAGCCCATTTTTAGCATTCCATTGGATCGTATTCACATTTCTTTATTGTGTGCTTTTGTTAGGATTATGGAGAAAGTGTATAAATATATTTGCTTTGCTTATAGAATGCAAAAAAAAAGAAGCCATTATATTTTGTGATCAAAGTAATAGAAGATAAAAAGTTTACCAAAAGCCAAGGTCTAGATTTTTATCAATAAATTGATTCATTTACTGATAAGATAAGCAAGAGTTTACTGATGCTATACATAGCTTTTATGAAAACATGGTGACCCATGGGATAAAATTTCTATGATATATAAGATTTTTCGTACAAAGTCTAAATCTTAGAAGTATATGAATTTTATAATTTATTCTTGATATTTTTATTCATATGGGATATATGTCTTTGTAGCATATCCTCGAGGTGTATGGGCCATATTTTGTAGAAAACAAAAGCATCGAAGTTTGTTGGTTCCCATAAGGAATGGAAAATTCACATTGGGTTGCCAAAGAAAAACCAATCATGGTGGAGGGGTGAATAGCAACAATCCAATGATCCAATTACTATAGTGTTACTACATGATCATAATGGTGGATGAAGCTGAACTCTTGCATAAGAGAGCAAATGAGAGTTGATGAATTGGATGTAGACATGATTAAATAATGTCATGTGATTAAAAGAGCGTGTTATGATGTCAAGAATCGCGTGGTGGGGGGACTTGCTCAAGATGCTACGCCGAACACACACTAGAATGCACAAGGAGAAGCTCACTCAAGAGACAAGAAGAGAGATGGAGGCCAAAAAAACGTTTTCTTGTTGGTTTCTTCTTCTTCTTCCACACTTTACAATGTACACAAAGTATCGATAAGGTACAATATAAAAGAAAATGGCCTACTAAGTGAAACAATGCATAACCGACTACACTAGTTGACTGGCGCTATAACTATGCCAGCTATAAATAGGTGTAACAACCTGAATATATAATAAGTAATGAGTCAGTGGCCATGTGTGAGTCATAATGACCACCGACGTCCTAAGTGTGGACGTGTGGACCCATCTAACCAGGCGGTCCATCATCAATGTCCGCATGTGTTGAGCTTGTCATCTCAACACTCCCCCTCAAGCTCAACTGCATCTTTGCAACTCCAAGTAAGCTTCGAAAATTTTGAAGCTTCTTTGTACCCAATGCCTTCATGAAGATGTCAGCTATCTGATCCTGTGTGCTGACATACACCAAGTCAATCTCACCTACTAGTATCTTCTCTCTCACAAAGTGGTAGTGTACCTCAATATGTTTTGTCCTGGCATGGAACACAAGGTTCCTAGCCAACTATATACTGCTCATGTTGTCACAATAAATGACAACTGGACCTTCCACCTGCACATCCAAATCAGCCATTAACTTTTGTAGCCATACTACCTCACATGTTGCAATAGCAGCAACTCTATACTCAGCCTTTGTACTTGATAAAGCAACTGTAGATTGCTTTTTGCTGCTCCAAGCAACTGCTGCACTAACAAGAGAGAACATGTATCCGCTAGTAGATCTTCTATCAGACATACTACCATCCCAATCTGCATCTATGTATCCAGACACCTGTACATCTGTACCTGCCTCATAGAAAAGTCCATAATGTAATGTGGACTTCACATATCTCAATATGCGTCTGATTGTATCCAAATGTGGCTTTCTAGGTACTTGCATAAACTGACTCACAAGACCAACAGCGTAGCTCAAGTCTCGTCTTCTAATGGTCATGTAGATCAAACTCCCCACTATCCTCCTGAACATAGTAGGGTCTTCTATCTCATCCCCAACATCAGCACTCAACTTTACATTCTGCTCCAACGGGACTGAAAGTGGTTTGCATGCTGTCATACCATACTTGGACAACATATCCAAGCCATACTGTCTTTAGGACAGCCATATGCCATCATCACATCTGATCATCTCAATGCCAAGGAAGTACCTTAGCTCACCTAAATCCTTCATCTCAAACTTCTTCTTCAAAAAATCATTAACTTCAGCAATCCCACTATCACTATCACCTGTAATAATCAAGTCATCCACGTAGATGACTATGATGACCAAACCTGCATCTCCCTTTCTCACATAAAGTGAGCGATCAGCATTAGAAACATAAAAGCAAATATTGACAAGATACTCTTTGATCTTGTCAGATCATGCTCTAGGTGCTTGCTTGAGCCCATAGAGCGCCTTCTTCAACCTGCACACATATGTGGGATGCTCTAAATCTTCATAACCTGCTGGCTGATCCATATACACTTCTTCCTGTAAGTCACCATGCAAGAAGGCATTCTTCGCATCCATTTGCTGCAACCTCCAACCTTTGGCTACTGCCAAAGTAATCACAGATCTGACAGTTGCCATCCTAGCAACTGGACCGAAGGTTTCATCATAATCTATGCCATAAGTCTACGCATAGCCTTTTGCAACTAGCCTAGCTTTGTACCTACTAATAGAACCATCTGCATTGTGCTTAATCTTATAAACCTACTTACATCCAATAGCTTTCTTGCCCTTTGGCAATTGATACTAGATCCCAAGTCTTGTTGGCCTCTAATGCAGCCATCTCCTCATCCATTGCTGCATCCCAATGAGTATGACCAACAGCATCCTCAAAACAAGTGGGCTCAACATCCTCAACTAGTTTCACTATATAAGCATAATGGTGAGCTGCATAACCTTCAAAACCAAATCTTTTAACAGGTTATCTGACCTTGCTAGATCTGCGTACCACCGGATCACTCAATGGAGACTTTACATTATTATGAGCTCTCTGTACACCTGGTGTCTTGACAGAAGGAATACCAAGCTCATCATCTAAGCTCTCTGAGCCACTGGAGTCTCCATCAAGAACTGCATCAATGCCATCTGACACCTTATTCTTTCCTTTGTCTTTACCTATAGTGCTACTAGATGCACTTGAAGATGTAGAGGTACTCCTTAGTCTCCAAGACCAAAGACTACCAGATGATGTCTCTGGTCCACTAAGAGTCCGTGATTCTTGCTTTTCAACCTACACATGAGTGTCATGATCATCATCATCATCTAATGCATCACCACTAGATGCATACCAACTGCTCATTTCGTCAAAGATGACATCCCTGCTCACTCTGAACTTACATGTGACAGGGTTATAATAGCGATACCCTTTCTGCTCTAAAGAGTATCCAATAAAGACACTTTTCAGCCTTTGGATTCAGTTTCTTCCGCAACTCATCTGGCACGTGAACATATGCAATGCAGCCAAACACTTTCAAGTGTGAAACATCAAGCTTCTTACCTGTAAAACATTCTTCGGGGGTCATACCATGAACTGCAGCTGTGGGAGTTCTATTCGTAATATAAACAGCAGTATGAATAGCCTCAGACAAAAAATGCTTAGGCATGTTCTTTTCAGCCATCAAGGCACGTGCAACTTCTGCAATATGCCTGTTTTTCCTTTCTGCAACCCCATTTTGCTGTGGGTTATACCTGCATGTGAACTTTCTCTTTATCCCATGAGACCTCAGAAAATCACTGAACTCATTTGAGAGGTACTCTCCCCCTCCATCTAACCTCAAGCACTTTACTTTCAAGCCTGTATCTCTTTCAACTGCAGCCTTGAAAGTTCTAAAGTGCTCAAACGCTTCACTCTTTTCCTTCATAAAATATACCCACAGCTTTCTAGAACAATCATCAATGAATGTGACAAAGTATGAACTGCCTCCAAGAGATACATTTTGTGTAGGCCCCCAAATGTCTATATGTACAACATCAAGGATATTTCTGCTTACATCTCTGTCATGTGAAAAGGGTTGTCTTGCCTACTTACCAAACTGACATGATTCGCATACCTTATGAAATTCTGCAACTCTAAATGTAGGCAAACCTGTAACCAACCCTTTGGACTGCATTAATTTCAGCCTTTGTACATTTGCATGTCCAATGCGTTTGTGCCAAATTTCAATATCTGCAACAACACCTTTTCCTTTAGCATACATAGCAGCATTCATAATAGAAATTCCAGCATCCAAAGTAAACATACGTCCAACTCTACTTCCCTTTGCTACCAACCTGTATTTGTCATTGAAGTCTTCTACAAAGCAGCCCTTTGCATTAAATCTGACTTGCAGCCCTTGCTCTACCATTTGACCGACTGACACTGAGTTCTTTGTAATAGATGGCACATGTAATACATCTGAAAGACTCTTTGTTTTACCATCATGCAAGGACAAGGAAACTTTTCTAATATGTGAAATTGGGTGGCATGAATCATCACCCGTCTGCACATAACCTGCATTTTGCAAATCCTGCATCTCTCCAAACCATTCTGCATGGCTGGTCATATGATTGGATGCACCTAAATCAACATACCAAACATCATCATGTGTTCCCTTTCCTGTAACAGCATTCAGCATATGCTGCATAACAAACAGACGTTCATTTTTGTCTTCATTCTGTCGTGAAGACGATGCATAGTTTCCTTGCTGCAACTTACCACTGCGAATAACATCTTTCTTAGCATAATATTGGGCTGCAATATGACCTGTTTTGCCACAGTAGTGACACACAGTACCATAGTTGTTAGAGCCTCTGTTTTGCCATCCACCTCTTCCTCTAAAGCTCCCCCTGCCTCTAAAGTTACCACGACCTCTTGAAACCTGCATATCTCCAAATTGCTAATTCAATCTGTTTTGCTGGTTGTCACTACCATGTCCTGTACCACGGCCTCTTGAAGAGAACCTGCCATGTCCCCTTCCTGAACTGGAGTAGAAAGCTTGAACCTGTTCACCACTTCTTTCAAATGTCTCACTCTGCATATTGATCTTTTCAGTGATCATAAGGGAGACTAACTCATCGAAATCTGGAAATGGCTTTCTGACATATACGGAAGTTACAAAAGACTTCCAAGCCTTTTCATTGGTAAGTCCATCCAAGGTAGACGACACCAAATCATCATCATCGGGCATTGCACCAATCGCTGCCAAGGCATCTGCAATGCTCCTTACCTTCTGTGCATACTCATTGATAGACATCTTCCCTTTCTTCAATGTATTCAACTCTTGCTTGAGTTGAATCTTTCGTGCCTTTGTATTTACAGAAAACATACTTTCAAGTATGGTCCAAGCTACATATGAATTCTCTGCATTTCTAATATGTCCCAACACATTATTGTCAATTACTGCAGACAGCCAATACATGATCTTTTTATCTTTTGCATTCCATTCCTTCCGTGCCTTTGTCTCTTCTACAGTTGGAGGATCACTCACCTCCGGTTCCTTTTCTTCACCTGAAACAAACTCGTAGAGGCCTTTTCCAATAAGGAAGTTTGTGACACGGAACTTCCATGAAGGGTAGTTGTTCTTATCAAGCTTCTCAATGATGGGGCTTCCACTGTTCTCTGCCATTATCACAAAATTAATACCAACAGCAAGCAAATCTTCTACAACCCTCGACCTGTAGTGCACAGCAATACACCAGACAACCTTTTTCACTGTCTGCTCAACAATACATGCAATCTGCAACCAGTTTGTAGATAAACCTTGTGTTTACTTGCTGGTAAACACCCTTGAACTTACAGATCTGAAATCTATAACCTGTGCACCCGCTTTCGGTCAATACAATCGAAGTCACAATCTACCCTGAAACTACTATTCGCAACCTTGCGGCTCTAAAACGGGGCCTGAAACAGCCTCAGATGCCCAAAATAACTGCGCACACCAAATCTCACAGCAATCTGAGATTTTTGCTTTGCCCTACTTCCAGTGCCTCCATATGCACTATCCAAGAGAGAGAGTGGAAGAATGAGGGAGCTTCTTACCCGTGGCTTGCTTACTCGAACCTTGCTTCTTCTCCTTCGCTTCAGCCTTCAAAATTAGCCTCTCTCAGTGGCGCGGCTCTGATACCATGTCAAGAATCACGTGGTGGGGGGACTTGCTCAAGATGCTGCGCCGAACACACACAGAATGCACAAGGAGAAGCTCACTCAAGAGACAAGAAGAGAGATGGATGCCAAAAAACGTTTTCTTACTGGTTTCTTCTTCTTCTTGCACACTTTACAATGTACACAAAGTATCGATAAGGTACAACATAAAAGAAAGTGGCCTACTAAGTGAAACAATGCATAACCGACTACACTAGTTGACTGGCGCTATAACTATACCAGCTGTAAATAGGTATAATAACCTAAATATATAATAAGTAATGAGTTAGTGGCCATGTGTGAGTCATAATGACCACCGATGTGCTAAGTGTAGACGTGTGGACCCATCTAACCAGGCGATCCATCATCAATGTCCGCATGTGTTGAGCTTGTCATCTCAACATATGATGTATCAAGTGCCAACGAAAACAATATCAATTAGTTAGAAACAAGGCTTTGAGAAGGTAGCAAATGGATTCAAAAAGAGCTAAGATGGTAAAATGAAGAATGCATTTAGTGTGAACACAATTTATTGTTTAAGAGAGAAAGAGAGTGTGTGCATGTGACTAAATCTTAAATTTTCTGCACTACATTTTTTATAACTAGCCAGTCATGTTTTGATGATTTTTTAATTGATCGTGATTTTTTTAATTGTTATGCTATCAAAGTCATAACTCTTATCAAAATCAATATCACTGTCATACTCTATAAGTTCATCTTCAAACTCAATCTCCTCCTTTGTGTCAAATTCTTCAAGTGGCATCATGGAGACAAAAAGCTTATAATGATAATTAAATATGACCTGATGTAATTCAAATCGAGTGCCATGTGGGGCTTCTTAAGAGTTCTTCAAAGATGATTAAGTTGGAATCGACCAAGTTATTGAATGCTCATCTCCATAGTGAGAGTATTTTATGTAGTTTGAGTCTCTTAGTAGGTGCAAGAAAACCTTTTTCATGAGATGTTCTTAAAGGACCAACATTCATCACATGAACAATGGCATAGAAGGAAATTCTTCAAGTATATCAAGCATGTTGACTGGGGTTTCCTTAAGTTCATGTTGACTCAAGTGTTTGTTGGTTTCCTTCTACTCACCTTTCTCTATGAATGGTAGCTCCAAGGTTGCAAGAATATAAAGCCAATCTCGCTTCATCCTTAAAGCATGGAAGATATTTGTTCAACAACTTGTGTGTTGGGGAGTACATGGTGTCACCTTGCGGCACGAGCTAGAAATAGCATCCAAGTCAATTGTGGTAGCCTTTTGGCTATTCACTTCAATGTGCACAACCTCAATTTCGTTTTCCTAAAAGACTAGACTATTATCCAAATCTTAATGAGGGGTGCATTAAGAATCCATGGTTGATTGACATAGTCAACTCTCCTCATGATCACAATTATGATAAAGATTTTGACACTAGTGATCTTTACCAACCAGTTCTTCCAACACTCCTAGAGGACATACCATAGCACCATCAATGATGGTGAGATTAAAATGTATAGGCTCAATTGAAAAAAGTGGGCAAAGGTATTTATCATAAACTACTAGATGCAATTAGATGCAACTAATGTCATGCAAGAATGGACATATGTGTGTATGGAATTGGGGATGTGTGGGAGTGGGCTATGTAGAGGTAAATTGCTAGTGTGGAAGTACAAGTGCTAGTCCTAGTGTGGAAGGACTAGTGTGGAGCTATAAGTGTGGAAATGCTAGTTCTAATATGGAAATACTAGAGTGGAAGTGCAAGCATGGAAGTGCTAGTTCTAGTGTGGAAGTATTAGTGCTAGTGTGCTAGCACTAGTGTAGAAGTCCTAGTGTTTTGGTAAGTATAGTGGGAAGGCATAATAATTAAGTGGAGGCATGTGTGGGGTATGTGTGAATGATGTGGTTAAGGGTGGTGTGTGTAGAGGGTATGTGTGAGTGTTTTTAATGGGTGAATGAGCTAGAAGAATGTGTATGTGAGGTGTTTGTAGGCCTTTTGTGTGAAAGGGGGGAGTATGATGTAGGTGTTTTGTAGGTACTTTGTGTGTGTGGTGTAAGTGACTTGTGGATGATTTATGACAAATTCCTTATCTCAAGGTATTTCATTTCTCTTATTCTTCCTTGATCTCAATCGTCCACAATGATGCCACTCAGTATGCATTGATGACAACAAGAATAACCATTAATAACTATGCCTCATGAGTTAATCAACGCTAAGAACTCAAGCTTTGAATTTTTATGTGTTTTTATTTTTGCATTTTGCATTTTTAGAGCAAGATTAGGTTAGGGTAAGGTCACTTCTCTAGGGTGATGCCCTATTTGTGTTTTAGGTTTTGCACCCCACTTTGCATTTTAGGGTTTCCACAACTGTGAATCAGGGTTTGCACCCTCCATTGGGCATCCTAACCACTTTATGGAAATTATTTTGATCATTCCTTGAAGCAAATTGTACCTTAGCCTATGCTACTGCAATCATATATTCATTTGTGCAACCCACACAACAGTTGCCCATGTGAAAAATACAATTGTGGGTAATACTAAAATGTGTATGAAAGTGATCCCAACTCTCGTAAAATAATACATCCATGATAATAATATGTCCATGAAGGTAAAAAAATAATACAATTGCCCAAAAATATTACATTGAAGCTCCAAAAATAATAATACTTAATCAAAAATAATTGCAATGCTTGCACTTTGACCTTGCCTAACCTTTGACTTTGGCCTTCTTTAAATATCATTAACATGCCCAAATATTAACATTTTTGGAAAACCCAATTGTCTTCTTTCCACTCTATCTCATTCTACATAACAATGGGTCCTCTTACATCACTTATGTCATTGATTTCTGGAAATTCCAGAGGACCTTCCAGAAATCATGGTGAACAAGCACCCATGTCAATCGTTGGCCACTTTTGGCCAAGCCGCTTGTTGCTATGGCTGCCATATTGAGCTAGCTGTGATGATCGACCCCTCTAGGCTCTAATGCTAAAATTGGGGCATGCTTGTTTGCTACACTCTAGGTGTTGCCAAGACACTTGATATGTGGGACACTTGCCTCACTAGACACCTGTTATGTGGGACACTTGCCTCACCAATCGCCACACCTTGTAGGCTCATAGTGGCTGCCCCTTAGGCTACCACACTAGCCACCAGCTAGGGCCACTTTGAGCCATTGTGACACATGGCGTGTTGTAGATGGCAAAGAGTACATTTGCCAACCATAGGCGGTAGGCCCATAGCTATAGCTTACAACCTAAAACTTAGGTCCTATAGGCTACATCACACACATCATAAGTTTCAAGTTGGAGGAGCACATAACAAACTTGGACAATGGAGGTTGGAGGTCAATGAGTCGTGATGGATCTAGCTGGCATCTAGAGTGCACTCGAACTTGATCGTCCGCTCTTGCTATATGCACGAGAGAGAGAGAGAGAGAGAGAGAGAGAGAGAGAGAGAGAGAGATGGTGGTGTGGTTAGTCGTTAGAGGCCTAGAATCTAGATAAGGATTTCTAATATTTTAAGTTAATGATAAATGTTAATTCGATAAAATTCAAAGTACCCCTACCACGTCGGCCTATTAGGTGAACAAAGGTTTTGCAACCTCTCGAATTAAGCTAAGATTCTAGTATCGCAACTTACACTAAACTAAAAATGTGAGCGTCATTTGACACTCATAGCGGCCTGCTACAAATTTGACCACTGAAAATTTTAAGACTTAGTAGCTCTTCAATGCCTTGGAGAGCCAATATGGTTGTTACTGTCCGAGAGAAGGGACATCTTTTCTCTAGTCAAATGTCTGCTCTCGAGGAAGAAGACGCCTGATCGTAGACGAAGGAGAGCAAAATATCTATCTCATCAGAGCAGCAATGGCGGCCTCCTCTTCTGCATCCTTCCTCAGCTATGGCATCTTCTCCTTCAGTCTTTCCCGCTCGTCTTCTTCTTCTCCTTCGTCGTCGTCGCCTTCTTCGACGTCATCCTTTTCTCTGCATTCCCTTCCCTTCCCTTCGACCGGGGCCTCCTCCTCCTCCTCCTCCTCCTCCAAGGCCTCATCATTGCCCCTGCGTCCCCTGGTCACCTCCAGCCCCCCATCCCTCCTGTTCTCGCCACCCCGCTGTGCCGCCGTCTCGTTGGAGGTTGCTGAACCTGAAATGGTCGTAGAAGGAGTCAATATCGCCGAGGATGTGTCACAGGTATTCACGAATATTGCTTGCCCTTAACTTTCTACAGGCACCTGTCCGTTTCAAGAGAGAGAAAGATGACAAAGAATGAGTACAGCATGGAAAATCAGAGCAAAGAGACGAGCCCTGAAAGCTGTCTATGTTGCTTGCCTTTAAATATCCATAGGCACCTGTCTGTTTCAAGAGAAAGAAAGACCACAAAGAAAGAGTGCAGCGTAGAACATTAGAGCAAAGAGATGAGCCCCAATAATAGCAGAGAACAATGATATCATATAGCAAGGAGAGCCATGTTTCACGGACTGATGACCATGAGACCATCCTAGAGACAGACGGTTGATTGCAAATTTGATCAATGTCTTAATCTTGATGAGATGGTAGCTCTCAGATGGAATGAGAGTAACACAAAAAAACTCAATAGCAAGGGAAGGCATGTTTCATAATTAATGTCTGTAATCTTGAGATGGTAGCTCTCAGATGCAACAAGGGGAAGACTAAAAAGCTCAATAGCAAGGGAAGGCATGTTTCATGGAATGATGATAACAACACTATCCTAGAGACAGATGGTTGACTGCAATATGATCAATGCCTGTAATCTTGAGATGCTAGCCCTCAGATGGTCAACCTTGCCCATTTGGGACAACTAAATGTCAATGGGCAATATCTTCTAGCTCGGACATTGCGTTATATCACCTGAATCATTAGTTAGTATGGGCTCTTATACCTAAAGTCAGCACTGAACTGGTCAAGTTCCTTGGTTGCCTCCTCACGGCTTCTGTATTGGGATAATGAATGTGTGATGCTCACAGTTCTTGCTCAGGATGATCTTGGAGATGTCTCGCTGCTGGAGGGTTGCATAGACTTTAGCTATTCCTTGACCTACGACGTGGTGGGCTCATTGCTTTATAGTAGGTTTCAAAAGCTTAAGTTTGGAAGCAATAGTGCAAGATGAAGAAATAATGTTCAAGTTTGCTAGTGCAGTGAATGCACATTGCAACCAACCCAGCCACATTGACATGAAGTACAAGTGCTAACTTCTAAACCTACATAGCCATAGGTGAACCAAACATAGCGCATGACTTGGGAGGCTGAATGATGGATTATTGTAGATAAACATTTTGGGAGACAACCACGAGGACTAGGTGTAAGGCACACGACCAATGGGAGTGTTGATTAATAGTGTGGTCAAGGTATGCAAGAATGCGCGGATGGTTGTTGTGATTGTTAGTAGTCATGCGTGCCTTACATAGTCATCTCCTACATGTGAGCCTTAATATGTGTCAAATGAGGACATTAGTGTCAAAGTGAAGCAATGCGGGAGTGAATGACCAAGACAAAGAGTGAACAAAGAGAGAAGAGAGAGAGAGAGAGAAAGAGATAGTGAAACGTAGAAAATTTGTAGTGAAGAATGTTGCATAAGGATGCGGAAATATACATGGGTGTAGAGAGAATATTTGCGTATGTCTCCACCTCGAAGATCTCAGTCTCCGTCAGCCCCGAGGGTAGTCTCCATAGTTTGCAACCTGAAAACTAGGAGCACAGTTGAGGAGGACTGCAAAAACCAGGGCCAATAAAGAGGCCAACAGAAAATGCCAAAAATACTAGGTCGGCTGCAAATTAGTCAGCAATTTGGCCAGCAATTTGGCCGACCAAAAAATTGCTAGCACTTGTCAGGTCAGTTGCTATGTGGCACTCCTGTTGCACTTGTCGCTTGCCGTACCTGTTATTCCTGATGCTCCTGCCTATTCAGGGAATGTCCAGCTCTAACACCCCCTCTCAGATCTTGGACATGGCAGAAGACTAGGGATTCGGAGTGTTGTCGAAGTAAAGCCTAGGGAAACGCCTTGGTAAACAAGTATGCAAGATTGTCTTCTGTCTTTTGCAATTAACTAGGGAAATGGTCTCTTCCAGAACCTTCTTGCGAATGAAATTGTATTGAATCTCAATATGCCTTGTACGAGCATGAAACACAGGATTTTTGGCCAAGGCAATGCAACTCTCATTGTTGCACTGTAGAATAGTAGGATCGCTCTGCGGCAACCAAGCTCCTCCAAGAGCCTACGAAGCCACACTATCTCACATGTAGTAGAAGATGCCACCCGATACTTTGCCTCAATCGAAGATAGGGCAACCGTGGGTTGCTTCTTGTTGCTCTATCCACATCTCCAGTCCAATCTGAATCTCTCCAACCTGTAAGTACAAAGTCTGTAGCACCAGTACCAATTGGATAATAGATCCCAAGATTAGGAGTTCCTCGTAGGAACTAGAGAAACCATCCAAAAAACTATATATCTCACGTGAACGGAAGAGGAAATGGATCAATGTTGATTGTTGCTGCATTCAATTTCCTATAGTCCACACAAGCACGTATCTTGCCATTTTTTTTAGGCACCACAACAATAGGTGATAACCAAGTCACTTCATTGATGGGTTTAATAAAACCAACTCGAAGAAGTTTGTCAATCTTTTCCTTCACCTGCTAAGCATAATTGGGATTCATACGATACCGTTTCTGCATAATGGGCTTTGCATTTGCCTTTAAATTAATCCTAAGCTGACATACCCTTGGATCAAATCCCTTCATGTCAATATACTCCCAAGCAAAGATATCCTGAAAGTCTTTACACAAATTGATCAATTGTTACTTGAATTCTTTCTCAATAAAAGGTGTACATAAGGTTGGGGGTCGGCTTTGGAACGTCGATATCCCAATTTCTCCTAGTGGAACGAGTCAATCTTCTCATTCCAAGCATGGGGAGCCTGCTTAAGACCATAGAGAGCCTTCCTTAACCTATACATCTTACCATTAGAAGAACCGAAGCTTGGAGGCTGCTCAACATAGATCTCCTCCTCCAACTCCCCATTTAGGAAGGCAGACTTCACATCTATCTGATAGACCGGCCATCTCCTATGGCTAGCCAAGGAAGGAACTACGCAAATAGTAGATGTTTGAGCTGTAGGGGCAAAAGTATCATGGAAAGCGCTTGGGCGCTGTGCAAAACGTGTAGTAACAAGGCAGGCCTTGTGCTTGTCCAATGTGCCATCACTACGGTACTTAGTCTTGAAGACCCATTTGACTCCAACAATTTTCTTATGAGGAGGCTTCAGCACAAGATACGAAGTGCTATTTTTCTCAAATGACTCCAGCTCCTACTCCATCGCTTTCCGCCAATGATCATACTGTAAAGCCTCCTTCATAGAGGTGGGCTCCCAATCTTGTATGACATGAGTTATTAAACGGTAATTAGTGTAAACAAGCTTAGTGTGGTGTGCTTGGTTCCTCTGAGAATGCCGCGGGCCATCTTGTGGCTGCCACTCCTTAAGGACCCCCTCAATCCCTACATCACGAAGAGTGTCACGAGCCTAATGAGGAGAAGGCTGGATCTCACCTCATGGCTCTTCATTTGCTAAAGTTTCTAGAAAGTCTTTGACGATTGGGGAGGAATTGGTGAATTTGGTGGCTGAGAACTGAGCTCCTCATCTGAAGAAGAGTCCTCAAGAGGCATAGGCTCTAGAGAAACAATTGCTAGCGCCCAACTATCATCGGGATCTCCAAGAACATGGTATTTCTCACCCCCCTCTAAGGCTAGAACTTCCACAAATCTAACATCACGGCTCGTGTAGACATCCCACTTAACGGGATCATACAATCGGTAGCCTTGAGATTGGGAGCTATAGCCCACAAACACTTGTCTTTTAGAAGCCGCTTCAAATTTGTTATGCTGTGTCTTCGGGATGTGAACATAGGCATCACACCCAAAAACTTTGAAATAAGAAACATTTGGCTTAGATCCAAAGTTCGGCTCATGTGGAGTCATATCAACAATAGCAGAAGTAGGGGAACAATTAAGGATGTGAACTGCAGTAGCCATTGTCTCAGCCCATAGACACTGAGGTGTCTGACAATGCTCCATCATGGTACGGGCCATCTCGATCACATTGCGATTCTTTCGCTCCGAGATGCCATTCTCTTGAGGGGCATTTGTATTGGCAAACTCCTGGTGAATACTGGGATCTACACAAAAATGAGCAAGCTCATTAGAAATGAATTTTCCGCCCTTATCCAATTGTAAGGTCTTTAGTTTCTGGTTTGATCGGTTCTCCTTAAAGAGCAATCAATCCGTAAAGTTGGAGAAAGCGTGCGATTTCAGCTTCAGAAAATAAGCCCATGTCATCTTGCTGTAGTCATCGACAATTAGCATGAAATACAAACTCCCTCTAAGGGATTTTGTCCTCATCGGTCCACAAAGATCGGTAGAAATAAGCCCCAAGGGTGTTGAAGACCACCTCGAAGCCTTGTTGGGAACGGCATCACGAGTTTGCTTCCCACGGATGCAGGATACACAAGGTTGCTGGCTCACCGCAATGTCCGGCAAACCTCGAACAAGTTGTCCCTTCGACACCTTCGGAAGGTAATCATAATTAAGGTGGCCAAACCGAGCATGCCAAAGCTTGAATTGAGTTTGTGAGGTAAGAAGAAGTAAAGTCAAGATTTCCTTTCTGCCTTTTTTCCACTAGCCTTTAAGAAACTTTATGACAATTTCTTTGTTTACAGAAGAAGAATGCAACTTGTAGACTCCTTTCTCCTCATAACCTGAAGAAAGGATGTGTCTCGATCCATGATCAAGAATCCGAAAAGAATCCACATAAAATTCGACTAAAAGGCCGAGGGCACAAATCTTGTGCACTGAAAGTAGGTCGGCTCATAAAGCACCTTAGATGTATGAGCACCACCTTGCCCATTTGGAATAAGATGCATTTCTCTCCGTCTTGTTAGCAGAGTATTTGTCAGCTCATGTGTGAGTCTGAGCTTGATCTGGGCTGGGCATTTTTATTAGGTATTTTAGGTTTTTTTCTGGTGTGGCATTTTATGCCAGTGGAGCATTTTTATGCACCAGTCGGCCAGCTTTAATGCTGTCCAACCAGCATTATTGCTCCCCACTTTTTCAGCCTATTTATACTCAGTGGCTCCTCCTCAGTCAGTCACTTCATCTTCACCATCTGCAGACTCTGTGGAGAGAGGAGCCAGTGCTAGTGCCCACGCAGCCAGTGACTCACTGTTGTATGCGACTGTCTCGTGTTCAGATATATGGATTCCATTTCCCGTGCATACATCTGAGTTCTCATCTGTATCGTGTTCTTTTCTTTTCTCTTTTTGTCTTGTGTTTCAGCAGTTTATTTCAGCACATGTTTATGCTTCCACCGCTGCTCCACTTCTGACATGGTATCAGTTTTCAGGATTTGTGTTTCTGCTGTGTTTTCTTGCTGATTTCAGGACTGTTCTGTACCCCTGCTGATCAGACGACTGCTGTCGCAGCCAGGCGACCTGTTTTGGGGCTGTTTTCAGCCTGCGTTTTTTGCAGTTTTGCCATCGCCTGCTGCCTCTGCACCCTCTGCTGCCTACGCACCCTCTGTTGCCTGCGTTTTTCATCTGCAGCTGCTGGCGACAGTTTTCTACCTGTTTTTCTCCAGTTTACAGCCTGCATTTTGCTGATTCAGCATCTCTCGTGGCTGGGTGACTGTTACTTCAGGCCGTTTTCTCTGTTTTTGGCAGTTTTTGACTGATTTTTTGACTTTCTGCAGCAGATTTTGTCTTCTATTGATCAGATTTTGGGTTCTATTGCATGTGAACTCTCATTTTCGGTAGTCTGTGCTTGTGTTTTGGCTGTGTTTCCTCTCTAAATTCCATCTCTTCTCTACTTCTCTTCTTATCCTCTCCATATGGCTCCTCCGTGCACTTCCACTGATGATAAGTTACATATGACCTCGATGCTTCTTGAGCATGAGGCATCCTTGAGATTACAGGGGCGGCTTCCGGCACATTATGGAGGTGAGGCTTATGTAGCTTCAGAGAGGGGTGACGGGAAGAAGAAGTCGAAGGCCCAGTTTTACCACTGTGGCAAGAATGGACATTTGCGGAAGGACTGCAAGAAGTTAGCGGCTTCGAGGAAGAAGGAGCAGAAGACGAAGTGGGATGCTGACTCTACCGATGAGTCCTCTCCTTCATCAGACTCCGACTCCGATCCTCCGACCAAGGTGAAGTCCAAGGCGCGGAAGGGATCCTCTTCTTCGGATCGCGGGAAGGGCTTGGTGGCCCCTTCCTCGGCTGCTTTCTAGTGGTGGTGATGAGGTCATCCCTCACGACTCTCTTGAGCCAGAGAGGGAGTGTGAGCGGGTGTTCAGATGGGGCAGCCGCGCCTCATCTATATATTTATACAAGTGCACAGGTTTCAGAGAAGGACGTCCCTGACGCATCGACTTCAGTCTGGCAGAATCAAATCTTGGAGCTGGGATTGACATCCAGGTTCATGCTGAGTTGGTTATCTGACAGAGAGCGGGAGGCTTTCGTCTGGAGCTCACATGAGGGGACACTTTGGCGGTCTGGCCAAAGGCAGGGACTCCATGGTCACCTATGTTCAGAGGCAGTTTTGACAGGCTGGTCTTGTATGCTACTGCGAGACATTGGTGATGGACACAGAGACATGCTATGATCTTCTCTATTTTCAAGTGTTTGGTACGATCGACATCGACATCAGGTTCTCTCCGAGGCACCTTGGTGGTGGCTTGATCACCCACTGCTTGGGTATCCATGGTTCTCCTTGGTGGTTCTATGTTGTATAGTTTCTGATCCCTTTTCATTGTACTATTGTATTGTATCAGATCACTCATGATCTGAGAGAGGGTGTTAGCAGAGTATTTGTCAGCTCATGTGTGAGTCTGAGCTTGATCTGGGCTGGGCATTTTTATTAGGTATTTTAGGTTTTTTTCTGGTGTGGCATTTTATGCCAGTGGAGCATTTTTATGCACCAGTCGGCCAGCTTTAATGCTGTCCAACCAGCATTATTGCTCCCCACTTTTTCAGCCTATTTATACTCAGTGGCTCCTCCTCAGTCAGTCACTTCATCTTCACCATCTGCAGACTCTGTGGAGAGAGGAGCCAGTGCTAGTGCCCACGCAGCCAGTGACTCACTGTTGTATGCGACTGTCTCGTGTTCAGATATATGGATTCCATTTCCCGTGCATACATCTGAGTTCTCATCTGTATCGTGTTCTTTTCTTTTCTCTTTTTGTCTTGTGTTTCAGCAGTTTATTTCAGCACATGTTTATGCTTCCACCGCTGCTCCACTTCTGACATGGTATCAGTTTTCAGGATTTGTGTTTCTGCTGTGTTTTCTTGCTGATTTCAGGACTGTTCTGTACCCCTGCTGATCAGACGACTGCTGTCGCAGCCAGGCGACCTGTTTTGGGGCTGTTTTCAGCCTGCGTTTTTTGCAGTTTTGCCATCGCCTGCTGCCTCTGCACCCTCTGCTGCCTACGCACCCTCTGTTGCCTGCGTTTTTCATCTGCAGCTGCTGGCGACAGTTTTCTACCTGTTTTTCTCCAGTTTACAGCCTGCATTTTGCTGATTCAGCATCTCTCGTGGCTGGGTGACTGTTACTTCAGGCCGTTTTCTCTGTTTTTGGCAGTTTTTGACTGATTTTTTGACTTTCTGCAGCAGATTTTGTCTTCTATTGATCAGATTTTGGGTTCTATTGCATGTGAACTCTCATTTTCGGTAGTCTGTGCTTGTGTTTTGGCTGTGTTTCCTCTCTAAATTCCATCTCTTCTCTACTTCTCTTCTTATCCTCTCCATATGGCTCCTCCGTGCACTTCCACTGATGATAAGTTACATATGACCTCGATGCTTCTTGAGCATGAGGCATCCTTGAGATTACAGGGGCGGCTTCCGGCACATTATGGAGGTGAGGCTTATGTAGCTTCAGAGAGGGGTGACGGGAAGAAGAAGTCGAAGGCCCAGTTTTACCACTGTGGCAAGAATGGACATTTGCGGAAGGACTGCAAGAAGTTAGCGGCTTCGAGGAAGAAGGAGCAGAAGACGAAGTGGGATGCTGACTCTACCGATGAGTCCTCTCCTTCATCAGACTCCGACTCCGATCCTCCGACCAAGGTGAAGTCCAAGGCGCGGAAGGGATCCTCTTCTTCGGATCGCGGGAAGGGCTTGGTGGCCCCTTCCTCGGCTGCTTTCTAGTGGTGGTGATGAGGTCATCCCTCACGACTCTCTTGAGCCAGAGAGGGAGTGTGAGCGGGTGTTCAGATGGGGCAGCCGCGCCTCATCTATATATTTATACAAGTGCACAGGTTTCAGAGAAGGACGTCCCTGACGCATCGACTTCAGTCTGGCAGAA
Source organism: Lygodium microphyllum (assembly GCF_053477565.2). Taxonomy (NCBI): domain Eukaryota; kingdom Viridiplantae; phylum Streptophyta; class Polypodiopsida; order Schizaeales; family Lygodiaceae; genus Lygodium; species Lygodium microphyllum. The sequence goes on from NC_141157.1 coordinate 66,151,311, forward strand.
TCAAATCTTGGAGCTGGGATTGACATCCAGGTTCATGCTGAGTTGGTTATCTGACAGAGAGCGGGAGGCTTTCGTCTGGAGCTCACATGAGGGGACACTTTGGCGGTCTGGCCAAAGGCAGGGACTCCATGGTCACCTATGTTCAGAGGCAGTTTTGACAGGCTGGTCTTGTATGCTACTGCGAGACATTGGTGATGGACACAGAGACATGCTATGATCTTCTCTATTTTCAAGTGTTTGGTACGATCGACATCGACATCAGGTTCTCTCCGAGGCACCTTGGTGGTGGCTTGATCACCCACTGCTTGGGTATCCATGGTTCTCCTTGGTGGTTCTATGTTGTATAGTTTCTGATCCCTTTTCATTGTACTATTGTATTGTATCAGATCACTCATGATCTGAGAGAGGGTGTTAGCAGAGTATTTGTCAGCTCATGTGTGAGTCTGAGCTTGATCTGGGCTGGGCATTTTTATTAGGTATTTTAGGTTTTTTTCTGGTGTGGCATTTTATGCCAGTGGAGCATTTTTATGCACCAGTCGGCCAGCTTTAATGCTGTCCAACCAGCATTATTGCTCCCCACTTTTTCAGCCTATTTATACTCAGTGGCTCCTCCTCAGTCAGTCACTTCATCTTCACCATCTGCAGACTCTGTGGAGAGAGGAGCCAGTGCTAGTGCCCACGCAGCCAGTGACTCACTGTTGTATGCGACTGTCTCGTGTTCAGATATATGGATTCCATTTCCCGTGCATACATCTGAGTTCTCATCTGTATCGTGTTCTTTTCTTTTCTCTTTTTGTCTTGTGTTTCAGCAGTTTATTTCAGCACATGTTTATGCTTCCACTGCTGCTCCACTTCTGACACGTCTCTGCATAGGAATAGTTGAATTGTCACCAATGAGAATCTGGCCTGCAAAGGCCGCAAATGAGCAACATCTGCTGAAGAAGGAGTCATGTGCGGTGAGGCATCATTGTAAACAATCCGCTCTCGAGTGTATGGGACCGTCAACGCAGGATCAGAAGCCGTAAGGATCGAATCCTCAACCACCTCCAAGTGGATGAAAGGAGCTGATGAGGGAGCAGCCACCACTTCTGAATCCTTTGAAGATTTTTCCTTCTTCTCCTTGTCCTTCTCCTTGTCAGGGCAATCCTTCTTCTAGTGACTTGGCTTGCCATAAATGTGACAAGTGGACTCCTTTTCTTTGTCCTTCTTGGATTTGTCCTCTTCTTCTTTTGGTTCTTCTCCTTCTGCTGAGAGGATGGACCAACCAAAGCCTTAGATTTAGAAGCATTGGTTCCTTTCAATTGTTCCTCTTAGTCCAAGACCATAGGAACCAACTCTTCCCATTGAAGAGTCTCAGACCGCTCTGAGGCAATCAAGGCAGAATAAAAACGAGTGAAACGGGGTAGTAATTGTGAAAGAAGAGTTATCACCATGTCTTCAAAAGTAATCACCTTCCTTGCGATTTGAACCTACATTTGAACTGAACTTGCCTTAGCTTATTAATATGCTTCCGCATAGAAGATGACTTGTTGACCCTCATGGTCCGCATTTGCACTTCCAAAGAAATTCGCTTCATGATGGTCATTCAATTGTATATCTGATCAAGCTCCAACCATTTTTCCTAGGCCATTTGTCAAATGCTCAATATGAGAGATAACAACCGTGGCACATGAGAGAAATAAAAATGAGCGGATGCGAACATTGAGTTTATCCCAATGTGCCTAAGCCTTTGCCAACTTCACCTTATCATTGGAAGAGAGTCTGGACTCATCTTGCAAAGGACGATGAATAGCCTTCGTAACAAGCTCCGCCAAATCATAGGACTCCAAAATGGCAAGCATCATGACCCACCAGATGAGGTAATTCTTCCCATCGAGCTTTTGATTTGATAGAAGAGCTAGTAAGATGGGCACCTTTTGGTCCATGATCACTTGGAACTCTGTCTTGGCATTAGAAGACATGTTCACCTACAATGTTTGCACAAAACACAAAAAGCAGCCCCCTTTGAGTGTGAGAATATAGCATGCTAGGGCTCTGGACCGTTTGGCCCGCTCTTTCTTCACCTGCTAGAGGCGATGAAAAGGTAAAATCTGCACTTGAAGGCCCAAAACGTAGCCTTCTTCCTTCTCTGATAGCAAAAACCAGCAGAGGCTTCGGCAAATCTTCTCCTTTCTTACATGCCCACGCTCGCCTCTGCCTTGTTTTGATGCGCAGCCCTCTTGCTTGCCCTAGAACGCTGAAAACACAGCCTTGTGTCACGTTGAAATCTCCTCTTCAGATGGGTCCACCTTAGGTCAATCCTTCAATGCTCTAATACCATGTTAGTGAAGTAATGTGGAAGCGAATGACCAAGACAAAGAGTGAAGAGAGAGAGAGAAAGAGATAGTGAAACACAGAAAATCTGCAGTGAAGAATGTTGTATAAGGATGCAAAAATATACACGGGTGCAGAGAGAGAATGTCTACATATGTCCCCACCTCAAAGATCTCAATCTCTGTGAGCCCTGAGGGCAGTCTCCATGGTGTGCAGCGTGAAAACTAGGAGCACAACTGAGGACTGCAAAAACCAAGGCCAATAAATAGACCAGTAGAAAAGGCCAAAAAATACTAGGTTGTCAGCAATCTAGCCGACCAGCTTGTTTGACCTGAAAACTGCTAGCGCCTGACACATCAGCTGCCACGTGGCACTCTTGCTGCACGTCGCCTGCTGTACCGGCTGTACCTGCTGCTCCTACTGCTCCTACCTGTCCAAGGAATGTCCAGCTCTAACAGTTAGGAGCACAAATGCTCTTTCCATTGTGTGTTTTGATAGTGGAGGCAACTTTGTTTAGAGCATGCTTAAAAAAAGAAAAAGTTGATTTTAGGTGTATTTGCCTTGGCTAATCTAGTTTCCAGCCTTTGGTCAACGATTGATGGCTCTTGTGGGGGTGTGCCAAGGGGAGGGGTTGATTTGTGTTGTCCATTGGAGAGGAATCCAAAATATTGTAACCACCACTAGTTAGAGCAAATATTGATGAAGAAAAGTACTAAAAAATGGAAAAATGACAACATAGATTAAGTTGATGTTGAAAAGTACTTTGGATGATGAACAACAACAAGACAGCCTGTACGTTTGAAAACATAGTAGTCCACTAGGTCATAACGATCGAGGCAACAATTGGGAGTACTTGAGCAGGGGTTGCAATTGTCACGAGGACGTGAAAACTTATTTCTTTGTTTGGCATTTAATTGAAAGTTAATCAAATGTGCAAATGTGACTTGTACATATGAGGTGCATGTCGTTTATTTCACCACATGGGTCTCAGGACCTTGAGATATCAGTTGGTGCCAAAGGCAAACGTTGTAATAAGATATACTTGATAAGTAGGTGGTATCGAGTGCCACAAGTTGGCCTAGGACATTTAATTATTAGTTTCAGTGGTGACAATGGGGAATTGACATTAATTAATTAATTAATGCGAGTTTCGGAATAATGAGAGCTCAAGATCACTTGGATGATAAATTGGTCTAGCCAATTTAATTGTTGGTTGGGCACAAAATAATTATTAAATTTATTTTCAAAATTTATGTTCTAAAAATCAATTTGATTAATCGGATAATGTTGAAAGTTCAGTTTAAAAGTTTGCCACTTGGCAAAACTTGCCCATGCAAGTTTGGGAAAGCTGAATTGGGGCTGAAGGGAGAAGGAAATCTTGCTTTTGCATTTTGGAGCTTTTAGGAAGAGAAGTTGGGATGTTGCTGCTTTCTATTGGGGCTAGGGGAAGCTGGTGATTGCAGATGCATCTTTTTTCCTAAAGATTGCAGCCTTTGATACTCCCTTTGTTGTTGATGAATCAAATTGTGGCTGGAAAACCGGGTTAGCAGCTCAATTTCACCAAATCCTCGTGAGAAATCCTTGAATTTCTCTCTCTATAGTATTTTATTTCTTTCACCAGCCATTTCCTAGCTTTGCTCCAAGTTCTACAGCAATCTAGCCATCGGAGGTGGAGATTTTGGTGAATCTTTGTTGTAAACTCTAATTTACAGCAGAAATTAGGGTTTAACAGCCACCTCGAGAAGCATGCTTGGATGTGAAAGGCTTTAGATTTGCATTTTCAGAGCTGAAATTAGTGTATTTTGGGAGGATTCAAGAGGCCAGCTAGGCAGTGTTGAATTTGGGGCTAATTTATCTCCCAAGGAGCATGGGCAAGGGTCAATCCCCAAGTAAATCAAGGGGCAAATTGATTTGAAGGCTCGCGGGTCATTTATGACAACAAGTGGCAGTTGGATTAGTGGAGGAGGTTGAAGAATCTTAGTTATACTCCATCGATTTACAATACAAGTTAATGAAATGCCGCAAGGGGTGCCAAGGTTTGGGGTCAACAGGTTGTCCAACATCCAAGATTAAGCGGTAGCATTTGCATTTTCAGTTGATACGATTTTTTTGCTTGCTATAACTGGTCATCACCACCCTCTCTAAGGAGAAAGGCTACTTTTAGTAGCAGTCAAATAAAGGGTTGGAGTGATGGGGATTGTAGCTAGAATCAAATGCAGGTGTGGGCAGCCTTTTGATGATCATGGCAGGAACTGGAGAGGATGAGGAATGAGTGGGCAGGAGTAGTTGGAGGGGCTGACAAAGACAAGGGATGGAGCAAGTGATTGGGCAGTGTCCTATTTATGTATGTGGATTCTCCCAAAGTTTGGGTGTTCGCTTGTGGAAGGCAAAAACTTTGATAATTTTGAGTTTTGTGGTTGTTTTAATGAGTTAATTAAGAGTAACATGTAATGCATCTATTTTAGCTTCATACCCTCTCTTAGGCCCAAAATTGGAATAAAAAAGTGATTGCAAGTATACAATCTTTACATTGAAACCTACCATCCGAAAGTAGTTAGGGCATCAGACAATGGATGCACGTCGGCTCCCCAAGAACCTATAAGACTATAGAGGTAATGGTTATCTTATCTTTGGAGTCCAAAGGGCCACCCTAGAGAGCCCAAGGCATTTGACAGAGGGTGCTTATTGGTTGCCCAATGGCTTACCAGGATGTGCAACGACGCTGTTAAGCCACTTTGAACTTTCCTTCCCTTCTCTTTTTTTGGGTTGATGGAGTAACTGTGCCTATGGGAGGGAAATGAAGGGATGGTTAGATTCAACATCAAATGAATTAGAAGACTATCCCAATCACTTGTCTAGGGTATTAGTGATGAAGTAAAGGGGTGAAGAGGTATGGAGGGATGGTGGTAATAGAATTGTCGGCGGAGACGGCTTAGGATCTGATGGTAGAATCGCCCTCTCGACCATGGATGTCGATGTAAAAAGAGGAGCATTTGACGTTGGTCTTTGTGTGGTGCCAGAATCGAGATGAAATGATGTAGTCTGACTCTGAAGATAGACTTGATACGTCTCAATTGGAAGATCTAAAGGAGAATCAATCATCTAGGTATGCGGCGCATGCCTGTACTTAATCTCGGGATAGGGTTCTTGGGTTGACCAAGTGGCATAGGCACATCTAAATCTCAACCTCGGGAGATGCTTCTAATGCTAGTTGAGAATCACCAAGATAGTTGCAGTCCACCATGCAAATGGACCTAGTGGATGAAGAAAAAGACTTGATACTCCTAAAATAGAAAAGCGGGAGAAAATTCAGCCACCAAGGCAATTAGGATACTTGAACTTGGGGGATGATTTTAATGTTGACCAAGTGCCATAGTCACAACTACCAAGATAGGAGTTCTCCTGACATGAAAAATAAACAAAATAGTGTAGCAAGAAATAATGTTAAATGATAAAAACACCTTTGTTGAAAGAAAAGGAAGATGGATGACAAGATAAAGATGCCTAATTTCAAGAGAGAATACTATCTCCGTCTCCATGCTGATAAAGGCAATACTCACAAGTCAAGAGCCAAAAAAGCAAACCTTCAATTAAGTCAGGATTGGTAAAGTACTTGAAATACAAAACCCAATATGAAAGGATTAGAAAAGAAACTTGCATACTAGATGTTTCATTTTGAGATGCTTTGGAGATTGCACTAAGTTAAAAAAATTAAAGCTGAATGTGTGTTAGATGCAATAGAAAGAGATAGAAAGGTGAGTGACTAGTGTGCAACGGAAGATTTGAAAAGTAATGGTATACTTAAGTTTAAGGGAAATGGAGTCTAAAGAAAATAGAGCTAACCTAAGGCTTCTAGGGATGACCTAGGACTCCTAAGAAACTAGCCTAGCGGGAGGTGATGATTGAAGGAGTTAGAGATGCTGTGAGGCACTAATTCAGGAGGAGATCCAAGATCCAGTTCAATGGTTATACTAGGTAGTGGGCTTAAGTGCCTTGAAGTGATACTGCCATTGTTGAAAGGGGTTAAGGTGGGTTTGGAAATTGATGTTGGGTTTGGTGTGGTAGAATATATTTAGCTATGGATTTGACGATTTTGGGTGTGGGTCTAATACCCTTAGTCTTTGAGCAACAATTGCCATCTGCATGGTTGGTTTGTGGCAAAAGGTACAATTTTTCTTTAAGAAAGTGATTGATCACCAGTATAAGATTCTAGAGCGCATGGTGCTTGATGTGGATACTAGACGTAAGATCAAAGATCAGCTCGCTATATATAGGAGAAGATGAGGATTTAATGGTTGTGATGATACTCAATTGGAATGTTGTAAGATTGAGGCACCTTTGTGGTGGGAGGACTTTGGATTAGATGGGCCATGCTAATAAATACAATGAAAATTGATATTTTTAAAGCTTAAAATGTGTTTTTAAATGTATTTTAGTATAGTAAAGTCCAATATGATGAGCTCAAAATTGTTTTATATATAAAGTACAATTTTAAAAAATGCCATCCCTCCCCTCTGTTCCTTGGTTTTGGTTGTCCCTTGTCCTTGTCCTTGTACCATGTTTCTATGGTTTGTACTGGGGAGGGTGGTAGCATAGGAGGGGGTTTCCCAATACAACAGGATGACAAAACGATATAGTGACACTTGTGGATATAAAAAAGGTACATAGTGCGTGGGTGGTGTATTTATAGCAACAAATGCATAAGCATAGGTTGGTTATCAATGACTAGAAAAATGAAGTTTTTTTATATGTGATTCACTTTTTGGGATATATTGTATTGGTAGATGGTATTTTCATGGACCTTGCAAAGGTTGAGACAATACAAACATGACTGTCTTTGAGAAATGCACATGAGTTTTGCAGCTTCTTGGGTTTATGTTCTTACCACAAGAAGTATATGCATGGGTTTGCTGAAATTGCATCTCCATTGCATGTTTATAGAAGAATAATGTACCGTGTAAATGTACAGCAGTGGAGGGTTCAACATTTGAAAAATTAAGGAAAATATAACTTTAGATCTTGTGCTTGTGTTGCCCAATCTAAGGAAGTCATTCGCGGTTCAATGTGATGCATATGGTAATAGCATTGTGACTGTTGTTATGTAGGATGGTCGTGTTGTGGCTTATGAGAGCCAAATTTTCCACGGTGCAGAGAAGAATTTGCAAGTCTCTGGGAAAGATCTCTTGGTTGTAATTCATGCACTGTATACATGGAAACATTATTTGTTGGGGGACTGATTTTACAATTCAAATAGACCATTAGACTTTAAGGTACTTTTTGACGCAGACAAAGTAGTCAAAAGAGCATATGAGATGGGTGGATTTTCTCTCTATGTTTCATTTTCAAATTGTACTTATTGATGGTAAAAAGAATATTGCGGTTGATGCATTGTCATGTAAGCCACAAATTTCAGCCGTTCGCATGGTTTGTCACATTGAGTTGGATGCCATGGAGAAGCAACATGTTGCTGATTCGAAGTTTGCTAATGTTTATGATTAACTTTGTAATGGCTAGAGGCATGGATGATTGTGTGTCACAAAGCAATTGAGACCTACAGTTATCATTGAAAGTCATGCTCCTTTGTATATAGGACATAGAGGTATTGATGCCATAGTCAAGGTAGTGGAGTATTTTTTTTATTGACCAGCTTAAAGGCATGATGTGGAGCAATTTGTGAGGGCATGCATTGTATGTCAAAAGGTAAAGCATGATAGGCAAAAGATGCCGGGCTTGTTGCAATCCTTGCCTATTTCAGGTAGGCCTTAGTAGAGCATTGCAATGGATTTTATTTTTGAGCGTTCTAGGACACCTATAGGGAATGATGGGATATGGACTATCATTTCCAAGTTTCACAAACAGACCCATTTCATTCCGGTGAGGAAGAAAATAAAGGTTGATCATATGGCGTGATTGTCTTTGCAATATATCTTTAAGTATCATGGTGTGCCAAAGTCGATCATCAATGATTGAGACCCTCGGATGACCAGTTTATTTTGAAAGGCGTCGTTTGAGAATATGGGTACCGTGTTGAAATTCTCATCATTCTTTCATCCGCAGGCAAATGGTTAGTTTGAGGAAGTCAATTTCACAGTGTTGGATCTTTTGAGGTGCTAGGTTTTAGACTGTAAGATACGGTGGGAGCAACATTTGCCATTGGTTGAGTTTGCATATAACAATATAGTGCATAGTTCCATAAGCAAAGTTCCATTTGAGGTAGTTGAGGGTGGCAAGAAGGTACCACCTACTTGCAGACTAAGAATAAAATCTTTGAGGTTGATCATTATGCGGAAAACTTGGATGCAACCTATGGAAAGATAAAGTATGCACTTTAGAGATCATAGGAAAAGCAAAAGAAGGTAGCTGATTGTTATAGATGTGCTTTGCATATTGTAGAGAGTGATTATGTATTGCTGTGTAATAAAAGGTAAGGTTGAAAAAGATAAAATAAAGAGAGTTTGTATTTGAAGTTGAGTATAATATACTATGTGCTGTTTTCAGGTTTTGGAAAACATCAGCGATGTGGCATATCGATTGAAATTACCTCCACATTGGTGGATACACAATGCCTTTCATGTCAGTTTGTTGAGATCTTTTTGTGGTGATGTCCTAGAGACTGTATGTGTTGAAATTCAGCCTGAAGTTGAGGAGTTGGATGAGATCTTGATACCTGAGCAGATCTTGGCATATAAGGAAAGAAATGTTAGAGGTAAAGTTTCCAAGAGATACTTGGTAAAGTTTCAGAACTATTCACCAATGGATACAAAATGAATGGAAGAGGATGGCTTGGCAGACCATTCTTAGTTGTTGCAGCTTTACCTAGATGATTTTCAGTTAGAGCCGACTTCAGTTTAGGCTCAGTCAATTTTAGTGGAGCATAGGTTTGGAGTATTGCTTGATGCTCAAGAGGAAGGTAGCACTTCTACTTCTCCAGTTGTGGACAGCTTGTATGTAGTGGATCTCGGATGCATTCAGTGTGCATCCAAGGTATTGTTCTAATAATGTCTGTCATGAGGTCACTATTTTAGCTAGTCATTGTGAGATGTATGCCGATGAGTATGGTTGTTACCGTGGCTCTGAGACTATACTTTTGCATCAATTTGGGATCAGTTCATGATCAGTTGGGCATGAGTTCTTGCCTTAGTTTTGAGATCAAATTTTGATAAGTTTCAGCCCAAGTTTTGATCAGTTTGAGAATTGTTTATGGTTCCTTTTGGGATCAGTTTTACATCAGTTTTTGCATCGATTGTTGATAAGTTTTTGCAATCAGTTTGTGAGCAGTTTGGGGTCACATTTCAGCAGTTTATAATCAGTTCTAAGATCAGCAAGTGATCAGTTTATGATTAGTTTATGCTCAGTTTTCAATGGTTTACAGTTGGTTCCATGGGCAACAGCATGTTAGTAAATGCCATTGATAGTTTCAGCCATGGATTATGCTAAGAATATGCTTTACTATAGTTGTGAAGTCAAAACAATTGAGAAACATGAGTTAAGGGCACATCCAAAGGGTTTCTAGCAATAGTTTTGGGCTAATCCTTAGAATAAATTCTAGTGTAATATGCTTTTCCTTTGGCCAGTGCCTTGGGTACTTGTTTGAGAGCACATAGCATGAGGTGGTCTCGCATAGTTCAAGAGGTTGCAAGAATTCAATGATGTACTATTGAAGGTTGGGATCGAGCCCTAGTAGTGAACTCCTTGAGCTTATTTGTGTCCCCACAAGGCAGCATATTTCCCTTCATTGAAATTTTTTGAGACTTGTCCATCAAGTGCAATCATGCATAGATGAATACAAGGTGTTTCTAAATCAATGACAGATATGGATGCATTTGTTGTTGTTCATCTTCATTCTCCTCCTTATAGTGAAATCCGAATTTTGTTTTTGTCGTGCAGCTTATTGGGAAGACTCCAATGGTGTACCTTAACAAGGTGACTGAGGGATGTGTTGGCTATGTAGCAGCCAAATTAGAATCCATGGAGCCATGTTCCAGTGTAAAAGACAGGTGCAGATTTCTTGTCTGTTCAAGTAATTTGTAGCCGCATAATTATACCATTTTTCATTGAGTTATTCTGCAGAATTTATGTACTTACCTTTGTAGGCTTTTAGGATTGGACGGAGTATGATTGAAGATGCAGAAGCAAAGGGGCTGATCACCCCCGGGAAAGTAAGTTCACAAGTTTGTTTGTATACTCCACTTCTTTTTTCGTAGAGGGTAGTCAGTTACAGTGTGCAGAGATACATGCTCTATTTCAGACGATTTCAATTGTTTTTTCGATTCAATTATGTGACCTACATAGAGTGCTTATTCTTGCAGAGTATTCTGGTCGAACCCACCAGTGGGAATACTGGTATAGGCCTGGCTTTTATAGCTGCATCCAAGGGATACAAGCTGATTTTGACAATGCCTGCTTCAATGAGTCTGGAGCGTAGGGTCCTGCTAAAAGCTTTTGGAGCAGAACTTGTTTTGACAGACCCTGCCAGAGGAATGAAAGGGGCTGTCCAGAAAGCAGAAGAGATACTGGAGAAAACACCGAATTCTTACATGCTTCAGCAATTTGAAAATCCTGCTAATCCAAAGGTGATTGAAAGTTTATTGTTCAATTGGGCCTGCAAAATGTTTCTGTTGGATATTTCAGTTTACAGCTCCCGATTCTGTTACAGGTGCATTTTGAAACTACCGGACCAGAAATTTGGGAAGACACAAATGGCAAAGTTGATATTCTTGTATCTGGGATAGGCACTGGTGGGACAGTAACTGGTGTTGGTCGCTACTTGAAAGGGAAAAATCCCAAAGTTAAAGTAAGTTCCCAATCTGGATGCAAGGTTGTTTTAAAAAAGATGATGTTGGTTTGGTTCTTCTATGAGTTTCATCCAGCTAACAATTTTCCTCTATCCCCCTGTAGATTTATGGTGTAGAGCCAACAGAGAGTAGCGTGCTAACTGGAGGCAAGCCAGGTCAGAGTTCTGACAATACCTTTGCAAAAGTACAAAGGTTTTTCAATTGTTTGCACTAGATCATCACACTAAGGTGGATGGATTGATTTGCACACAGGTCCTCATAAGATACAGGGCATTGGTGCTGGATTCATTCCTGGAAATCTTGATGTGGATATCTTGGATGAAGTATTACAGGTTGGTGCTTCACGGCTCCCATGAAATTATCCCGGGAAAGATTAGATGTTTGAAAGAAATGCGATGTTGTGAATGAACTATCTTCAAGGAAGCCTAATCTGTTTCTTAAATACACATTCATAGCTTTTTGAACATAAGTGATATCCATCTGGCTGAACTGCTTCTTTGATTGAACATTCAGTTATTCTCCGTTATCTCTCATCGGCTTTGGGTAATCTATTTGTGCTTGAAGAGCTTTGCTCCACTACTTTCTACAGTTTATGTATATAAGTGACAGCACAACATTACTCTTTTTACCATCGCAGTTCTGTAAAAAGAGTGATATTGTATACTTTCCATCCTGCATATGGAATAGTATACTAAGCTGGTTAATATTTATGTAGGTTATTTAGCATTTTTTGACGTTGGAACCTCTTTTTACAGGTTTCTAGCAACACAGCTATTGAAATGGCTAAACAGCTTGCTCTCCGAGAGGGCTTGCTGGTAGGTGTTATTTGTTCCAAGCTGTGTGTCTAGCCTCTTTGTACTTTATGTGGCTCTTTCACTGTTTGAAGTACTTGATTTTCGTAGGTGGGAATCTCATCAGGAGCAGCTGCAGTTGCAGCCATTGAGGTTGCTAAGAGGCCTGAGAATGCTGGGAAGCTCATTGCGGTAATAAAATACTGGCAAATATGTACCTAGGCATACGTCATGGCAAGTAAAGAATCTAATCCACTTTTACCTCTTTCAGGTGGTGTTTCCAAGTTTTGGTGAGCGATACTTGTCGACAGTGCTCTTCCAATCCATTCGTGAGGAAGTAGAGAAGATGCAACCACAGTCATAGCTAGATTCTTCCATGAGCATCTTGTAGATTGTAGACAGTAGGGCTTTTTTTCCTGGGTAATATGGAGGAAGGTTCCTTCTTACCCAATAGTGCGTTTATGCGAAAATAGGAAAGATTATTCTCCATTTTATTTGCCTTTGCTCGAGTGATACAAGGGTATTTGCTAAGGCTCGTTTAATATTCTTTATTCACACCTTGGTGAGCAAATAAAAATGCTTGTCCTCTCCATGAGTTGTAATTTCTTTTAATTGTGTGAATGGGTTCTGCTGTATCTAAATATCTTATTTGAGTATGCTTCATTGTTGTCAATGGAGTAAGAACTCTACTAAATCATGCAGTGTATGTGAATTGTTCTGACACAATATTGATGTTTCTTGTAATTAGTTAAAGAAACCAATGAACATCTTTTTTGTTGCATGGTAATCAGTAAGGCTATGCTTGAGGCATACCATATAATTTTGCACAAGGCTTAAAATAAGTATTGGCAATCCTGTTTTAAGATGTCTCAAATTTTGTTGCCTAAATTATACACAGTAATAAGCAAGGCTATGCCTACGACAGGTAATTAATAAAGGGGGTTGTGCAACCATGTGTCGTATATTCTTGTGAAAACTTTCTAACAAGTATTGCAACATGTCATGTCAGAACCTGAAATCTCTGCACAAATCTGAATCAACTCTGTAGATATCATCTCTACTGGCAATGCTAATAGGGGTGCATGGAGTCGCGTAGATGCAACGATAGCTGTCCATGATAGGACCCTCGTTCCTCACCCCATGTGACAGTAAGGTCATCCATTCAAATAGCACCTGTATAACATGAAGCACTCCTTAATGATGCATAAAAACGTTGTGGGGGAAATTGGAAAGCATGTGTTATCGTTCCTTATGTTTATTCATTTACACTAAAAAAGTGTGAATTTACACTTTGCATAAAGGTGTAAAATCCGCATTTATCATACGTATGAATTTGTGTTCAATTTTGGAAGAGGCATGTTATGTGCATTCTATTGTCAATGTAATGGCATGTATGCATGTTGCATGCAATTTTATAGAATTGTTTGCTGAGTAGATCAAACAAGAGGGCATAAGGATGCTGTGGAACAAATACACCTGCATGTGTACATGCGTTTGTGCACAATAGGAGGACAGAGTGAAGGTGACATAAATTTTGAAAGGTGTATGTGTCATAACCAGTGTTGTATAAGCATATGCCCTTGTGGCAAGGCTAATAGAAGTTAAAGAAATCGATGTGGTATGCCAATAGTTTGGCTCTAATTTGGTTAGGTTCAAATTCAAGTTGAGTTTGGCTGTGGTGCTTTGTAGGAGAAAAGGCAATAAAACTTGCCCGATTTTTATAAGAATATAATCGATGAGAGAGAGAGAGAGAGAGAGAGAGAGAGAGAGAGAGAGAGAGAGAGAGATTAATATATTTTAAACCTCAAAAGGCACAAAATATAGGATGACAAAACTGAAGGATTCATATATAGACCACTTTGGGGTGTGAGTGCCATTGGCATGAGGAACACAAACTTCTAAGGCTAAAAGAGTTACTATATTATATGATGACCCCAAGGTTGCTTGGTTATTCCCTTGTTTGGTGATGCATCATGGTGTTACCCGCTTGAAACCTTGATTTTCTAATATTGGCTTTCATTTGGTTTCTAACTTGTACGACTCTAAATGTTCTTGGCAGTCCTCATCCTCTAGTTTCTCCTATGTTTCTTCATGCCACCCATAAGGAAGTCCACCTAGTTGTGCATGAGATTCAACCTCCTTGCTTCATTAACTATAGAAAAGATAATGTTTGTCATACCTTATTTATCTTCTTATTTGTTTTAATTTCCTTTTGTATCCCCTCTTACACTTTTGTTGTCATGTCCCTGATTTCATTTTCAATCTTCTTATGGTTCATAATCACCTTTGTAGTCAACTTCTCCTCTACTTGAGCCAAGTGCATATGCACCTTGGAAAGTAGGTCCTTCAAGGTTGCATTTTTTGCTTCAAAGTTGGTGACTTCTTGATATATATATTCTTTCCATGAGCTTGGCTTAGGTGGTGTTGCTAGGATAGTTGAGAAAGTCTTTGGATACATCTTGTTGTTAGGGCAAGAATTCAAGTTTAACCCTCTCTCCTAGGTATTGCCCTTGCATCGTAGGGGGAGGTTTGCTAAGAATCAATTGTAGTACAAAGAGTACGAGTTGTTGCTTATATGGATTGTTGAGAGAGAGAGAGAGAGAGAGAGAGAGAGAGAGAGAGAGAGAGAGAGAGAGAGAGAGAGAGAGTTGTATTAACATCCTTTTAGATGCCTCAAAGGCATATAGGAAAAGGAAATACAAGTCTGAGTTTTTAGTTACAGTCCATTTCAAGGAGCCATTGGGATATTAGGAAACCAATCTCTTAGTATAAAAAAAACCAACCACTAGAGCTCAAAGTTTGTAGTACATCATGATCGAAAAGTCTTAGTACTTTCACTTTTTGAACTTCTCTACAATGAATTTGTCAGCTTGATAATCTATCAGTTTGCCTTAGTGCTTAGGCTTTTTGGACTTCTCTATGATATGAATTTGCCAACTTGATAAATTGCCCATTTTCCCTCCTTTCTAGCTATCTCCATCTTGGCAATTTCCATCCGGTCATGCTTTAAGTTGTGTTGGTGTAATATTATTTGTGCTCCATAATTTGGTTCCCTCGAAACATTTTGATTGCTTCTAATGTTGTGACTTTATCTTCCATGTTTTTAATTCCAAAGTTGCGCGCATGCGCACGCGCACGCGCACACACATGAGAGAGAGAGAGAGAGAGAGAGAGAGAGAGAGAGAGAGAGAGAGAGAGAGAGAGAGAGAGAGAGAGAGAGAGAGAGAGAGAGAGAGAGAGAGAGAGAGAGAGAGAGAGAGAGAGAGAGAGAGAGAGAGAGAGAGAGAGGTGATTGAGTGAGCATGTGCATAGTTTTTGTTGGTGATGATCTATTATATTGTATCAAGATATGAAGGAGGTGATATTAAAAGAATAGCCTTTTATAAAACATAGAGAAGGAAAATATTGATCAATACCTTATAGTTTAAGGGAGATGTACAAAATGATGCTATAGAGATCTCCTAAAAAGGTAAGAAGGTCAATGGAAGTGTCACTGCAAACTATATGATTTCAAAATTTCCAAATGGTTCAAAGACCCTAGAATTTGACCCAAGCAAAGAAGTGAAAAGAGCTCCTTAAAAATTGGAGACAAGATCCCAAACATCTAGAGTTTTTTGGCTAATGATTGGGAAGGGAGAGGATCGCTCAAATATTGTCACATGTGTGCATGTATGATACACAACTTACCTTGCCCTAGAGAAGGTAATACACCATAAAGTGACACATTATTTCCATCAAGCCTTACAGTGGTCTTATCTCGTTTATTTTAAGATTTTCTCTATAATTATAGTACCAAAAGAACAAGATCAAACAAAATCATGTTTAGCTTTAATTTTGCGCCTTTTGCCTTCTACAATTAAGGTTAAAACCTCACCATACATTTATGTTAACCCAAAAATGGTAGCCTTTATAAAGCATAAACTTGTATAAAGTTAACCTCCTAAGGTGTAACCTATAATATTAATGCTAGGTTTAAAAAGAAAAAATAATGCAAGGAGGATTATTTGGTTTGGAAATATCCTAGAAAGCATTGATATCACTCTTCAACATGTTAAGGATATATACAACCTTAGTTTTTGGGCACAATCTACATATTCTAATCAATTTCTTGGTTGCAATGCGATAGCCTAGATTTATGTTCTTATACACTTTCAATAGTATGCGAGTTCAAAAATAGATATCCATTCATTTTGACCGCTCTTAAAAGATTCCTTTCAATCTTGTCCTTTCTTTATCTTCTTCTAGTTTTTTGCATCACTCATAATCTCCTTTCTTTATCAACCAACGTACAATGTACTTTATCTACACCTTAGTCATGTATCTCTCATCCCTTGTTTAATTATAACTATAAAGTTGCCATATATATATACTTTTTAGGTACCTCCAAAGCTATTTTTATAATTATGTTGAACTTTTGGAAATAGTACAATGATGATCATAAATAGCTTATCTTGATACTAATGCACTCTAAAGGGTTCCTAAGCATTAAAAAACTCAACTATTATCACAAATTTCACCTTATATCATAAATTCACCTTGGTGTGTGTGAAAGCACTATTCTAGGAACATCACTCCAAAAACTTTAAGAGCTATTAAGTTTAAGAGCCACATTCTCATCAATCCTTTCTAAGAAAAATATAATTCCTAAAATTACTGTAGGAGGATTTTTCAAAGGTTTTGTACCTCGAAACTCTTTTTGTTATACTTCTTATAACATAAGAAAAAATATGGATTCGAAAGGGCATTTTAGATTAGGAAAAATATGGACTCAAAATTGGGAGCTATTGCCATTTCTAATTGTTATAGGCTTGATGTGGATCAATGGGAGAGGGGGTGTGCTCATCACAAGTAGGATTGGTCCTCACCTCCACTTTACCCCCATATTTTTACTTATTACATCATGGCTTGCATGCTAATCGGGCCTCATTGGTTGTAAAAAAAAAGGGGATCAATTTTCAATTTTCATGCCTTCCCATTATCGTTATCTTTCCGTTTAGAAGCTCATTTTATGTTGAGTATGGTTGTAAAAGGCTCTTTATGGTGGCTTTCTCTAAAAATTCATTCTTTAGACATTCTCCTCTACTCCACAAATCTTTTCATCATATTTCTATCATATCCTTCATTCCATAGCCATAGCTATACAATCACCTTTGTCATTTTCTTCTCTAGAACTACCACATTCCTTATAATCAATCCCCACCTCCTTGATTCTAAATGTTTCTAGGTATCTTCTTCTTGAATCCATTCAAATGGCATCTACATGCCATCAATAGAATCCTCAAGATTTAATCTATGTTGTTTCTATCTGTAACACAAATCATGAGTGTGCAAATTGGCAAGGATGACATTCAAGAAGGATTGATGGCTCTAGATGTAGCCAAGCGCAATGGAGCCTCACCAAGAGAGACATCATGATGTATTGGAGAATCATTGTTGGAAAGGTACATTACTTGGTTTAGGGAGAATCACTGGAAATGTAGATTACTTAATGTAGGGAGTTTAGAGATGGTTGTGTTTTTGCAATAGTGTAACATGTATACATTGCAAAGGATTTGAAGCTTTCCCCCATGATACACAGTGCATATTCCCTTTGAATTGTAAGTCTCTATTACAATATTCCTTTTTTTTCTCATGTCATTATATTGATGACTTCAATCAAAGACCATATAGTTTACTAACATATGTATTTTCGTAAAATTTTATTGAGGATAAGCCCTTGAAAATCCTATCGAGACTTATGAAGCTCTAATGCTATTATGCGTGAAACTATAATGGCTTGAAAGTCTTTACCTGAACTCTAAACTTTTCTTTCATAGGTGCAAGTATTTGGTACCTATATTACAAATCCATGTAGTAGCCCTGAGCTTCTTCCTTGCCTATTACAATATTCCTCTTGTTGTGTGTGTTGCTTTATGTTTATGACTTCAAACACTTATCATATACATTTTCTTAGAATATGTTTTTCCATTAAATTTGATATGGAATCAATCTTTGAAAAGCCTATTTGGAACTTATGAAGCACTAAGTGTTGTGTGGACAAGTCTGTGATGGGGTCAAGAAGGCTTTATAAAGCCTATTCAACTTCAAAAATTGTTCCTACAAGTTCAAATATGTGGTATCTATACTATTAAATCCATATGGTGTTCTTGAACTTGTTCTTTTCCATATTCTTGCCTTGAACTTCTTCCTTGCTTACTGTTCGACTCCTTTCAATGGCCCATCACTGACCAATGGTTGATACAACTAGTGAAAACAAATATGTTAAATGACATTTGTAGCTCCATGAAAGTTGCTAAAGCTTCAAGATGTGTAGGTCTTTCTTGGTTTGTGCCAATTTAGGTTTTTGCACATATTTTCAAAGCTACTAATTTGCATAGATGTCCCCTATGTTTATATCAAAGGCATAGGTGAACAATTCTTCAAATCTACTTTTGGAGAAGTTTTTGATAGAATAAAATCCACCAAGTCCACAAAGGTCATGTGTACTTAGGTAGGGTACCCACCTCTAGCATTACATTTCGTTACTTGATTGCACACTCATCATTGTACATGTGCTTTCATTATTAATGTTAGATGAAGTTGGATTCTTGTAGAGTCTAGTGAAGATGGAGGTGTAAATTTTGATATTCAAACTCATGTCCCAGATAGGTTTTTAGAATGAGTCATTGTGATTAAGTAATGGAGCTTGTTGAATGTATGTGAACATCTAACTCAATTGGAAGTGTGTATGCATGTAGTAATACCTTTCAAGTTGGTCACAAGAAAGTGCATTTTTAAGTGGTTTTTAATTATTTGTAGTCTTGTTTCTTGCTTAATGGTTTTGATATCTCTAGGTGGGAAGAAGAATGAGTAAGACCTTCACGACATCTTATAGCTTTGCATGAAGAGATTCGCATACAATCATACGAGATATATTTGTAATTGAGGAATAATATGTCATTGTTTTCTAGCACACTAGCTTGTAAATTTTTTAAAAATTTGTGTGTGTGTGTGTGTGTGTGTGTGGATGAACCTTTGATTCTCACACTTTCACTTCTTGCATCCCCTTACCACATTTTCCCTTAGAGCCATCATACCTTTCTTAGCTTGCTTATTACTATGGAATTTGATATTGTGAGATTAATCCAAATTTTGGAGAGAATATTGTACTACTACATTCATTCTTCTACATAACACAAGCTCCTTGTATGGCAAGTTGTTCTAGAAAGGGAGCTTCCATGGAGTGAAATTCCCTAGAGATTGTGTCACGGATTCGGCCTATTGGTGAGGAGGATATCATGGACAAGAGAGTGGATGTGGACTTTTAGTTTGTGGCCTCATTATGTTTTTTGTGGGCTTCATAGAATTCATGTTTCTCCACAATGCAAGAAAATGTTATTTGGTGTGTGGGAGGGTGAGGTGTTGTCAATGCTTGCCATAGCCTCTATCTTTCCATTGGGCATTTTTCTCACCCTAGAGCCTACCATTAGCCCCCCTAAGATCAAGCAATTGGACTGTACTATCAATATTTTGGTGGAGATACTTGACATCATAGAGAATATGACTATAACTATCGATAAATTTGAGGCCACCCTTGTTATGATGCCATGAAGGAGTGTGCCCACAAGTGCGCCCCCCACCCCAAGAGGTAATTATATTGTGTATATAAATTTCAAAGTAAATTAATAAATTGTTTTTGATGTGGGCCATCTTAGATATTGATGAGTTTGCTAACTTGCAAGGGTGTCAAGGGTCTTTTGGCAATGATGCTTTCCTTGCTTACTACGTTGCAAGGATTACTCCTGAGTGTGTTGTGGTAGTCCATGTTGATCTACCCCAAATTCTCACACACAACGAACTTTGTGTCTCTATCATTGCTTAGAATGCTCACAGGGTCATCCTTGTGGACCAAAAATTAGCGAGGCATGTATCTGGGCACATGTATACATGGTATGATTATAAGTCTAGTGACCTTGGGAAAGGCCTTTGAGGCTATGGAAACGAATGAGGTGGTTAGTGGTTGGCTAGTTGATAGTAGCTACAAGGTATACAAAGCAAGTAATTTAAATGAAGTAGCTACCACTAATGATCCAAGAGGAAATGGTCTACTTTCATGACATATACTCTTTGAAAAACTATATTGGTGCATGGAATGCATGCTTGCTTACACTTGTATATCCACTTGCCATGATAAAAGTTATAGCATTCTAAATTGGGTTAAATTTCATGCCTTCATAGGTGGTTCATGTGCTTATACTAGATCTAGGGATTCATGTGCTTATAATGCACCACACGTTTTATGTTAATATATGACAATTGATCTAGTTCATGTGTCGATAATGCATGGAAATTGGTCATTATAGATGCTATAATGATTTGGTTATGGTGACTAGGGGCTTGTGGAGGGTGCAAAAAAAAAAAAGGTACCCCTCGACATTAGATCAAATAGGAAGACCAAAGCTTTGATATGTCATGTAGGTGTAAATTTGTTTTGTAGCTCCCAAAATTGCCTAGCCATCATGCTAGGCCACACACAGACGTAGACACATGTACATAGCTAGTCGTGTGGCTTTGCTTCAATCACATAGAGAATTGAAAAAAATTGTGAAATTTTTGCTTTGATGACTCAAAATAGTGTGATCCTTTATGATAACTTCAAGCTAGATGAGATGGCCTTATCATAATACTATTGCAAATGTATGTACATGTAGTGCTAGAAGCACAAATTTACGTTGAATGCAACATATATGCATTTAGTTTGACTTGCAACTCAAAGTTTAAGTTTGAAGGAGTCTAGTAAAACTTGAATGCTTAGGTTCACAATATATATAGCCCTAGAAGTGCTACATGCACCCTTCTTTTACTTTTCTATCTTGTTCCCTTCCTTTTCCTTTCTTCTTTCACCGCTCATAAGGCCTCTCTCACTATACAATGGAAATCCATAACTTCTGCATCACTAAATGCTCCATATAATGCATGCCATAAACATAGTCAATGTAAGCTTTTCCTCAAGTTGAAGGGAACATAGACATCTAGCCATTGTATTGTTGCATAAAGCCTTGTCAACATTAGCACATCCATGATATTTCTTGTCTAAACACTCAACTAATATATGTAGATGAAAAACAAATGCCCACAGGACATTTGACCCTTCTCAAGTACCAAGCTTATGTGTAGAGTAACCATAATAAACGAAGTCTTTTCTTATTTCTATTCTCCTCATAATGGGAAGTTTCCAATACATGATTTAATATGAAGCCATCACTTATAACCATTAAGAGGAAATCTCTCATCACTTCCACACATAATGCTATGCATTCGTATTTTTGGTTGTAATGTCATCCATACTAACATCCTACCTCAAATTTGAAGCATTGCTTGATTTTCTAAATTCATTGCCATTCATTTGAAGAGTTAGAGGATTTGAAGGGTTTCCTAGTTTTATAAACTTACTATCATTCTTTTGTAGAGTAATAGATTTGCCATCCTTCTTTGGAAGGGTAAGACCCTCTCCATGTAGCCTTCAAATTTAAGGTGTTCATGCCATTCTTCACATGTTGTACCATCAACCTAACTTTCCTTGCCATGTAGCCTTCAAATTTAAGGTGTTCATGCCATTCTTCACATGTTGTACCATCAATCTAACTTTCCTTGCCATGTTCACATGAGTTATCCTTTTTATATACTCTTTATAAAATAAAAATTGTACAAAGATGCGATGTAATAATAATGACTTGCAAATCCTAATAAACACATACACATAACTACTTACAAAGCCTTGCAACTAGCATGTATACTTCAAGCCTTTAAGGCTAACTTAATTACTTTGAAAATATAAATTAGCCTCCTATCCAACCAAATTCTTAATTTGATGTTAAGACAAGGTATATTTGTACCATCATTTATTATAAGTGACGGACTAATCAAATCATGATGGATAATAGAGTTAGATAAGTAACATCTATCCTTCATAATAATGTTACACACCAATACTCATTATTTAGTGCCATCTTTTGGTAATATTTGTATTGGACAACTCAATGTGTTTAATACAAATTGTCTTATATCAAACAAGAACATATGAGTTGACCACTAATTTGCTTTGGTTAAATGCATATTGAGATTCTCCAATAGCATTTCTACATATTAACATCAGGGAGTCATAGAACCATTAGTATCTCCATTACACATTCTGAATGTGTCATTACATGTAGGAAACAACTGTAACATTTGTATTCTATCCTATTAGGATTACTTGAAGGTTGTACTAAATCTTGTACAAAATAAAGTTAAACATGTTGTTAATAGTGGCTTTTGTGGCGACTATGCTCGTAAGCTGCAAGAGCACCTGACCCAAGAGCAGCCAAACTAGCCATCTCTGCCATCTTTTTGTGATATTGTGCATCTCCATGACCGGTTTTTGCTTTATGAGATTCATGCTACAATAATAAAAAAGCTCACATCATTAGATGCATCATTGGCTTCTTGTGTCTAACATAATAAGTGCTCAATAAGTGGTAGCTAGATTACACTATTAAAAAGACATTTATAATTGCTATTATCTCCCTCTTCCCTAAATATTGAGACTTGTGGAAAATTGATAAATGTAAGTTATCATTGTATGCAAAAGGCTGCTAGACATGCTTACTTGCATGCACGCGCGTGCGTGCGCACACACACGCATGCACGCATGCACACACACACGCACGCACGCACGCACGTGGTTTGTTGGATTAGTAAAATTTTGTTTTTAAAAGCAACATAAATTGATTTATATTTTGAATTTTTCTTTCCTTCTTGTGCAATTGTTCACTATTTTCTAGTAATGTTGTTGGATTAGTCAATCATAGAAGTATAATGTTTATGCAATTATGTTGTAGTCAAATGATTTGAATCTATCTCACTCATTCTACTTTTGATTTTATTCATTTTTTGTATAACACACACACACACACACAAACAAATAAACAAATAAGAAATGGTTGCTTGTAATAAACTTAAGAACTAGGTACCTATAAGACATTCCTTTATATGTCCTTTTAAATGCATTATTGAGGGCCAAAATTATTTCCCAAAATTAAATTTAGCTAAAATGTCATTGAATATTAAAAAAAAAAGGGAAAAGGAGTTCTAAGAGGTGTTACAAGTCCATATAGAGTTGAGGCTAGTAACCCCATCTCCGCTAAACGTTCATGCTTCTTATGATGGCTTCCATGTTGGTGGTAACTACCAACATGATGAAGATCATAAGCATAACCATCATGCATAGGATAACCACTCTGATGAAAACCTAATACATTTGGGTGGTGATACCCATGGTGGTGATGGTGGTGGCCATGGTGGTGATGGCCGTGGTGGTGGTGGTGAAACATGTTGTAAGATGCTTACCCAAAGTGTGGCTTACTTCTTAATGTGATCCAAGCCACATTTTATATTGCAACATTTTGTATTCTATTCCTTTTCTACTTATCACCTTTACACTTTTTGGAGAAAATCACACAAACTTTTGCACAACCCTAGCATATCCATTTGACACTCATAAAAGATTTTCCACTAGAAAAAGGTAGAAAGTGTCAAGCATCCACTCTAAATTACATTGAGTGTGCCTTATTTCATCCTTTCAAAGACAAGAACTATGCTATATGGTTATCATTTGTAAAACAAAGTTCCATATAGTTTTTGCAATAGTTATGAGTGAAGAACAACAAATGTTGATATCATATTTTCCTTTTGTAAATAAGGGCATCTTATGTGTACATTTGGTCATCATTATTGTTTTGACTTTTATAACAAAGCATGAAGAATATATTGTATCTTCTTATCTAATTTTTATGTTTGCTCATCACAGTAGTGTTGACTTTCATAGGCAACACATGAAAATTATATTCCATCTTATCAAGAATGAATTGCCCATGTAGTTTTGAGAATAAAGTCAAAAGAATCTTTGAAAGAGAACACTATGGCTTGCCCATTGATGTGGAAATTTATTTTACTTAGTATAAAGGTTATTCGATAAAGATTGAGGAGGCCTATATTAGAGGCATAAAAACCTTTCTTGATGCTTCTAGTTAAGTCTACAATAGTTCACTCTTATGTGTTGCTTTGAAATAAAATGGATGGATCATATAATTAACGTCTACTAAACTACGTCATTCCCATTCTATGCATATCTTACACTTGGTCTCACATCTTTCATCCCAGTTTATTATAAAAGAAAAGCAAAGATTATGGGATGTTAGAAAGTGATATAAAAAATAGAACATACGTAGCCAATGGTGGCTTTTAAGTATATTTGTGCTAAATACTATTAGAAAGTACACCAACTTTCTTAACTCATACAACATATCAATGTGGGTACTTGTCAACTTGCGAGATGAGATTAAATCTTACTAAAAAAGATTATGTTATCCTTATTGGGTTATGATTAAGTCACTTGTATGGCTCAAGTGTTTAGTCTCAAATGCAATGATGATAGGTATTATAACCTTATCTTCCATACAACCTAGTTCTATTCTAAGAAAAAAGTAATAAATATGAATAAGGAGATTACAACCCAATCCTTCATTTGTTATAGAATTTTCCAAACAACTTAATATGGTGAATAATGAAGACAATACATTACTTCCTAATACATATGTTTGTGCTTTCAGAAATCATGTGCTCTAGGCGAAATGTACAAAGTTTTCCATGTGAAGATAATGTTGAAGGTGGAGGTGCATATATGAGGAAAATAATATGTAATTTGCCTTAAACTACTTGTCTTATGTTATTCACATGTCGATAAAGGTATAAGCAATAGTTTTTGGAACCAAAAAAGTAACATTATAATTTTTGGAGTTATTTAAGGCCATGACACTCCTAAACATATATTTTTAATATTAATTTTTGGTTCCTAAGAACTCTAGTAGCAATATTAAAGAATCCTACAGCACATGAAGAAGATTCAATGTAAAATTAGAGTACTCGGCTCACTCTTGTCCAATTATAGTAGTATTTAAGTAAAATCTACTATTTTATGTGTATACCCTAAAGTTTTTGTAATTTGCATAAATCACATGGAACTTTGCAAATCTTAAAATAACAAGTTAATCTAAATTTAAATCTTGTAGGGAAATCTTGAAGGCCTATGGGTATTATAATGGAAAAGATATGATAGAAAACCATAACAAGTATTTGCCCATGTAAAACAATTTAAAGTCAATCTTGAAGGCCTATGGGTATTATAATGGCAAAGATAGGATAGAAAACAATAACAAGAATTTTTCCATGTAACCCAATTTAAAGTTCAAACATGAAAAGAGGCCCATTCTTGACTATTCACACTTTGAAGATTCATTCTTTTCTTATCTTTTTCTCCTTCTAAATGTAACCCTATGACCCTATGTATCTAAAATTCAAATATGAAAAGAGATTGATCCTTGACTATGCAAACTTTGACGATTCCTTCTTCTTCTTCTCCCCAACTCCATAGAGAGAGAGAGAGAGAGAGAGAGAGAGAGAGAGAGAGAGAGAGAGAGAGAGAGAGAGAGAGAGAGAGAGAGAGAGAGAGAGAGAGAGAGAGAGAGAGAGAGAGAGAGAGAGAGAGAGAGAGAGAGAGAGAGAGAGAGAGAGAGAGAGAGAGAGAGAGAGAGAGAGAGAGAGAGGGAGAGAGGGAGAGAGGGAGAGAGAGAGATCATTGTTGCTATTCATGATTTCCTTCTTCATATTATTATTATACTATTGGGAGCAAGGAATAAAGGATCAAGGGATGAGTAGAAGCAAGAGAGAGAGAGAGAGAGAGAGAGAGAGAGAGGGAGAGAGATCATTGTTGCTATTCATGATTTCCTTCTTCATATTATTATTATACTATTGGGAGCAAGGAATAAAGGATCAAGGGATGAGTAGAAGCAAGATGATCTTTTGCTATTTGTAAAGAAACACAATGAAGGAGCAAATAAAAAACCCAAAAATAACAAATCCAAATTAGTAAGCCTAAGGATTAAGAAGACCCTTGTATCTTTTTGGAGTAGTTTTTGAATAAGTCATAAGAAAAATAGACTAATGTTAGAAGACAAAAATTCTCAAGCATTTATATTATGGGTAGGTAAGAAATGTAGGACTTGGTTAAAAACTCTTGATGGAGCAAAGAGAGATGCATTCTACACTCTAAAAGGCTTGATATTCAGTGATTCTTTGAAACAAGCTATGCAGATAATCTCATAGTTAGCTAATGAATGTTAAACAAAAGAACAATGAAGCCATTTGGGACTACATGACAAGTATCCAAATTCCATTCAAAAGAATACTCATGATAGGGTGTTGGAAATCCCAAGAATTCCAACACCCTATGCAACATATACTCCTAGTAGCATCCCAATCAACTATGTGAAAAAGCTCTAGGAAAAGGAAGTTTGTACTAACTTTCATGTGTCCATAGGAGAGAGAGGAAACATGAGCATCATAGATCACTAATTTGTGCCAATCATGTTACTAGGTCACAGTAGAGGAAATGCAAAAAAAATCACTGAGAAGAGATATCATGCTAGAGCTATGACCAAACTAATCATACTTCTTTGAGATGTCTAGAAAATCTTAGTATTGGAGAACAAGGTAGATTAGAGATGCCCAGAATGTGGAATCACCCGAATGCATCACAATTTGCACTCATGAATTTATTTGAAATTGAAATGATCACATAAGATCTTGATTCCATTAAATGCCATAACTTGAGCTTAGAGAAAATACAATGACATAATCTTCCCAAGACCTTGAATGGTAATTGATTTAGCCCTTATTCTAAAGAGCAACTGCTCATTATACTATTTATACCTTATGTAAGGAGTGCATTTTAATATCCCCATCAACATCTTAAAAACCAATTATGGTAAAAGATGATCTATATTCTAACCATAAACTAGAGATACAAAGTGAAGGATTGGATAAAAGAAGTGCAAACTAGTTTTGAGGTAGTAATTGAGGAGATGGAGAGAATTGATGATGGGCTCTTAAGGATGAGAACATCCGTAGAGCCTTATAGAGTTAAATCTCTCGAGAATACGAGTTTTATCCCTCTAGAGCATATAAATATAGGAAACATAATATACATCAATTTGAGGGAGTAGACACTTGTATTAGTTCCAATAGTATCCTTATGTCACTAGGAGTACTACTTTATGGGAAATCAATCCATCTAGAAAATCTTTAAGTCTTGAGGAGAAGATGGACAAGAGGAAGCACAAAATTTAGAAAGAGAAGATCAATTCCTCATGCTAACACTGAATCAAATGCTTGGTGCATTAGGATTCAACATCTTCTGAGGACTTGAGAAATGCATATTTTTTCCAATCCTAGCCCTAGGAGATACAATAAGTAAAGGCATCATGGATTTAAGTGGTGGAGTCAGCATAGTCAATAGTTGATTGCTAAAGCATGGAGAAGTATATTCCTTGAGGACATACACTTCAACTTGACAATGATCGATGAATCAAAGGTAAAACTCCTAGAAGTTCTTATGAAAATTGGGACTACATTCCTAAATTATTTTCATGATAATGAATGATTTTGATTACAACCTTCTTGTAGGAAGCCCTTGTATGCAAAGTAGAAGAATTATATAATGTTAGGGAAAAAATTGGTTATTCTTTGGCAAAAGGATAGAGGTGGTGTTGTATAGAATGAAAATTTGAAAAATATCTCAAAGACTTGGCATGAAAAGTTAGCTATGTGAACAACTAGTTTCCCCCCATGGCGGACAAACAATATTGAATGCATATCATAGGCCACTTGAGCATTCATAAATGAAAATATATTTAGGTGGTCTGATGTTAAGTTGAGTGCTAGAAAGTTTGTAGGATGGGCACCTGTATACCATGTCACCATAGACTCAAGCTTGGAATCCAAAAGTGATATCAAGATTTTTCCCCTATGAATGATGCTAAACATGATGCAACCATTAATCCATCTAAGAAATATCTAGATAATAGACATTGGCCTAAAAGCTAAACCTACAATATTTCAAGCTCACTTTATGATGAGATCACATACAAATATTGAATGTCCAAAACTATATACAAGATACCCAAATAATAGACATTGGCCCAAAAGATGAACCTACAAAATCACAAGCTCACTTTACTTTGCAAAGATAGAATGTACATATCATAATACTGTTATCTGCAATGCTTGGGCCCAAATTGGATAGCCCAAACTTGTGCCAAATAATGAAATTGACCCATGTAGCACAACCATAACCATTGTTAAGAAATTGTGAAATAATGATAAGTTTTGAAATTGACAATGTACTTCTCCTTTTCTATTATGCTACCTAGTTGTAAATATTTTGGAAAAGATGATCGCTGGGCAAACATTTTAAGATTTAGAAAAGATTTAATATGGGTTGAGCTATGAAAAAGTATATCTAACTCTACCAATCATAGGCTTTCAAGTAGGGTAGCTAAATCTAGTAGGAATTCTAGGAGAAACAACCCAAATTTGCATTTAATAAGAGAGGATAATGACTTTTGATAACCATGGAAGAAGTGTAAAGGAAGAATAACAAAACGTGAGCTAGCTCGCAACCCCTACTTAGAACGAGAAAAAAGATCGAATGGAAACTAAGACAATCACATCATGAACCTCCAAAAAGTAAAGAAGACCATTAGGAAAACCATCAAGGATGAGAGCAAACAAAAGGGGTAAGCAGTACAAAGGACGAAGTACCAAGAAAAGATGAATTCCCAAGAACCTATTATGCAACCATACCTTATGGATACAAAGTTCTAGACATAGAATCCTCAACTTGATGATTATAGTATTAGCAATAAAGAATTTGTGAATGTATCAATAAAAAAGGCAAAGGACGAAAAGGAAATTTCCCTTGTAATACCAAGGACAACAATGACTACTAGTGCAAAATCTAAAAGTAAGATGTAACATGATTAACTTGCTTTCACAAAGATTTGATCTTATGGATAGGGGGGTGGTTGATGAGATCCTCACTAAAATAGTACAAGCAATGCCCATTATGTGAGAGGAGCACAAATATATCCATGCAAGGAATCCATAAATAGCAAAAGTTTTTCTCAATAACTTGTTAGAAGAGTTAGGTCAATGGCTTAAGCTAGTCCCCTTCTTCCAAATAACTATATGTAATTCAATGGAGGAAGAAGGAAGTGAGATTAAGGGTACATCGATTCTAAAAAAATGATATGCACATAATTTGGAGCTAATGCAAACAATTGGTAGGATTATGATCAATGAAGAGTATAGAAGAGCCAAAAAGACATTAGTACATGATCCTACTTATGTAGCCACAACCCTAGGTTAGTAGTTCAGTGATTAGGTATTGCTTGACCATCTCCTACAACAACATACATTCTATACATGAGAAGATTAGCACCCACTTATGAAGTGATTACATGAGGTTTTATTGCAAGTATCGAAGCTTGTGGAGAAGCTATCTCTTCATTTCTACTACTAACAACAAGTTCTTCATCCTTTTCCATTGAGCAATTATTCCTCCTCAATACTTAGAGTCATGATCATCATCTAAAGAATTATGAGAAAAAATTATCTATCTCAATATGAATCCTCAACAACGATTAGTCCTCCATTCAAACTAGCCACTCAAGTTCTAGCAATTCGTATCTAAAATGTATAGTATTGCATGCTACCTTAGTTGATAGATAATGCCCACGAGACAAGCACTCATCTAGGTTGAAGAAGATGGGGAGTTACCAAACATGGCATTCTCTAAATATAAAAGTACACACATAGTAGCAAAATGACCAGGCAACTCCAATTTCAAAAACTACCAAAATAACATCTAGAAAGAATGATAATCACCTAAAATAAGTTGAAATGCTACAAAAGAGTACATAAGAGGTGGAAATTGAAAAGATGTGTCTAATGGAAAGTTTGATTTATGGATGTATCCAAAATGGGTGATGCTAGAGGGGGGGGGGGGGGGTCCCTACACATCCAAAGTGCTCCACATGGCCCAAATGGAAGGTATGTCAATCTGCATGTGAATAGTTGCTTATGGGTCCATTATTGCATAGACTAACATGGGTAGAGGTCCACATGGCACCACAAGGTAGACAATGATAGTAGGGATGTGTAGGAGGATGGAATTTTTGGTGGAGGGGTATTTTTTTCTTTGTGTAAAAATCCATTTTTCTCACTCTCCTTTTTCCTCTTTTTGGTAGGCAAGCAAGGAGGCTGAGCAACATCGTTGAGGAAAGTGGTATCTCAACTTACCATTGAGCCTAGTTTTCTTTGAGGATTTCCTATTGAATTTAGAATTAGAAGGATTTTAATGTGGAAAATATGTGTCCACTTGTCGGCTGTCCAAGCACGTTTTAGTGGTCCATCGAGAAACGAATCTAAGATTCGTTGCATGGCACTCCCATGGAATATTACAGGGTTTGTCACCTAGGGTTTCCCGAGTCCGCCTCACAACGGAATGTTTGCGGTCGAGAACCCACTAGGATCGACCTGAAATCTGGGTTCCTTTTGGTCAAGGTCTCCTGACAACATTCTAGCGTTGGGTCTTGGGCATCCTACTTTACACGGAGATATCCAAGCCGAAGCAGATCCATGCCGCACTTGGTTCAAAAAGAATGGGAAACGAGAGGGATGCGCCACTCAACCTCTCTGCCCGTAGGGCATAGTCCCATTCCGGTCCTCTAAAACATCACGAATCAGGTTCTAACAATACCTAAAGTGGAATGGTGATAAAACCTTATGAGAAGCCTCCTAGTTCTCTCGGACTACCCTACCGTAGGACAAACTTGTCAGGGATTCCGCCCACCCGCTTTCCTCAATAGGCGTTCTTTAGTTATCTACTAGGTCCTATCACATTTATGTGTGACATTTAAAATCAGCTTCCTTAATTAAGCCTTTAGGGAACAGGGCTCATTCGCATAATTTACAGCACAGACACAAAAACAAAGCAAGCAGTCCTTTTGACAAACAAGTTCCCTAACTTATCTTCAAGTTAATCTTTGTCTCTTGCCTATACAAGAGAAATTATGTATCCCTTCTGTCCAACAAAAGTACCCAATCCAAATCACATGGCACCATAATTTCCATCCTTTATCTAGAATAGGATCTTCCAATGCCCTACACGTTGGGCTCACGATAGTCTACAACTTCACATCCCTGACTCGGCAAGGGGTGTCTAGAGCTCCACTGACCCCAAGCGATCTAGGAGTGAGACACAATTTCCTTGGTTGGCCTCTTCACCACTCGACCTTCGGCATGTGAATCGAGTAGTTCCCTCTCGGGTTGAAATGCAGCGTGACCTTGTAGATGATCCACCCGCGCAAAATATCATTCCTTAATTAATCCAATTAAGAACCAAGCACAATCAAGACAATCAACCTAATATCATCTTCCAAGAAAAACATTCATTTATTCCCATGGAAACTTGTCATCACAGACCCCTGCCATGCATTTACCATCAAGCACAAGCACTTGGAATAATCATCCAAATCACATCGTAACAATCAATTTAATGTGAAAAATATTTAAGACAATGTTAGATCAATCAACCAAACAATGATATCCTTTTCCAACACTGCAGGAATGGTCACGATAACCTTCCATCGCATATTCACTCTCTCCCTTGGGATCAAGAGTGGTTCTACGTAAGATTTACTTAACACACCCTTATTTTGGCTAAGGCATATGCTAAAGTTTCAACATTGTACAAGGACTAAGTTCTATTAATCTCTTACATTGTTCGATAACCTAGCCTTCTTCAACAAGTACAAAAGCATCGGTCTTTCCTTTGACTTAGGGTTCCTAATCCTTGACCTCTTCACTTGCCCTAGAGTTGTTGTTGCATCTAGCCCAACCTTGAACAAGATTAATAAACATAGTCGCTATCGGACGGGTCTCAAGGCACCTAAGTCCTAACCCTTATGGTCGTTGTTTGTGTTAACTATGCACTAGAGTTTCGAGATTGATTTTCCTCTAGGTTAGATTACTTACCATGTGATTTGTCAAGTGTGCAAGCTCAACGTACTTCCAGTGTGGTAAGATACTTTATCTATTGATTTCTAGGAAAGGAGAGTCGACAATATCTTGGAACCTTGTATGCTGTTCATGCTACATATGGATTTGTCGCATAGCATCTAGGTGCAACTAACTTCCCTAGATACACGTGCTTCGTAGACCCCATCTTCGAATGTTGCGATGAATGTACCCTTTTCAATAATCCCTTCCCATGCGGCTTAGTATGGGTCTAATGCATCTCACATGTAAATCAAAGCGAGCATTCATTAATTTGGAAATACATTACTTACGACTGGTACCGCAATTGGATGTGCAGTGATGTCTTTGCTCAAGGATTTGTTGCTCATTGTGGGGTTTCCATCCGCGCGCATCATTTTCCACTTGGGGGCCATCCCTGATATTTGCGAGTCGCACAAGACTTCCACACCTTGTGCTTGAGTAGTGGAGCTATTTGCGAGTGGTGGATAATCTCACGAGCATGTATAGGTTCGCAGCCACGGGGGAAAGAGATGTGTGTGGCCACCCTCTTCGGAGGGGAAGGGAAAGAGAACCCTCACAGAGTCTCTCTCTCTCCCTCTTCTTCTTCTTCTCCTTTCTCTCTCTCTCCCTCTCTCTTCTTCTCCCTCTCTCTGTCCCTCTTCTTCTTCTTCTTCTTCTTCTTCTTCTTCTCTCTCTCTCTCTCCTTTTCTCTTCTTCTTCTCTCTCTCTCCCTCTCTCTTCTTCTCCCTCTCCCTCTCTCTCTCCTTCTCCTTCTTCTTCTTCTTCTTCTTCTTCTTCTTCTTCTTCTTCTTCTTCTTCTTCTTCTTCTTCTTCTCCCTCTCCCTCTTCTTCTCTTCTCCTCTCTTCCTCTCTTCCTCTCTTCTTCCCATCTTCTGTCCTCTCTCTCTTCCCCTCTCTTCCTTTTATTATTATTATTATTATTCTCCTCTTCCTCTTCTCCTCTCTCTCTCTTCCTCTTCTTCCCTACAGTGTCTTGGCCCCTCCTCTAAGGCTTCATATATATTTTCATTATGATTGGGGGGGGGGGGGGGGGGGGGGGGAGGTTATTATGGGGGGGTGGAAAGTGTTAGGGGGAGAGGAAGAAAACTCGGAGAGGAGATGAGAGTGGTGGTGGGATCTCCTCCACCTATCTTGCATGGTGGCAGGAGTAGGCTCGTGGCCTTCGTCATCATTGACTCTCTCCATGTTCTTTGTTGACTCCTCCTTCCCCTTGCCGTCATCCTCTCGTCCTTTTCCCCCCCCATCACTTGTCAGTGGACAACAGGGGTAGGGGAAATTTTTTTTTGATTGTTTAAATCACAAGGGGGGGGCACTTAATTCTGCGGGCGGAGACATTACAGTAGTGTAAAATTTCTAAAACTTTATATCCAAGTTTTTGCATTTGCTAGTTCAAGATGAGTTCACTAGGAACTATTTACATTTATCAATATTATTTTGATAACCAACAAACAAGGGTAAAAACAATAGGATAAGGGCTTGTTAGGAAATTTTGATTTAAAAAAGCCTTATTTTGTTAATAAGTTGTTCTTTAAAGATCATTTTTGGAGGGAAGAGTAGTGCTAATAAAGAATCATCATTTCAGTGTATTTGTATTTGTTAGAGTTCTAAAATACATATTGGAATATCATAGACACAAAATACACTGAAAATCCTAGTCTTTCTTCTTCTTCTTCTTCTTCTTCTTCTTCTTCTTCTTCTTCCTCTTCTCTACTATAACAGTCCCTATAACTTGGATAGATGGACTAACTAATATCCATCTATAAAGTATCATTGGAATGGTAAGCATAGACCTTCTAGCTTTAAAGAGCCTTGCAAGCCATCAAGGACAATTATGCCACATAGGAATACTTGCACAATAGATTGTCCAAATTTCTCGGTCAAAAAAAGTCACAACATTCACAAGAGATGAATGTGAAGGTGATTGAGATCAACAACCTTGACCTTGAATGCTCTATGAGGAGCATTTCATGGATGAGCCATGATTTTAGCATGAACCATATTGAATAGTGCAACTAGAAACTCCAAGGTTTAAATGGATGAAGCACCTAGTAGAAGAGATGGACTAACTGATATCCATTTGTAAAGTATCATTGAAATGATAAGCATAGACCTTCTAGCTTTGAAGAGCCTTGTAAGCCATCAAGGATGATTATGCCACACAGGAATATTTGCACAATAGCTTGCCCAAATCACCTAGTTAAAAAAAATCACAACATTCTCAATATATGAATGTGAAGGTGATTGAGATTAGCAACCTTGACCTTGAATGCTCTACAAGGAGCATTTCATGGATGAGCCCTGATTTCAAAGCACAAAACATATTGACTAATGCAACTAGGAACTCAAAGGTTTAAATGGATGAAGCACCTAGTAGAAGAGAGATAACTAAAAAGCTTGATCCTCTAAATCAAGAGATAGGTGAATCATCACAACCTAACAATTTTTCTTAGCTTATGTTGAGCTTGGCATCTCAACACTCCCCCTTAAACTCAACTCTATGACCTATACTCCAAGTAAGCTTAAAAAACAATGAAGCTTTTTTGCTTCTAGGGCCTTGGTGAAAATATGTGCAACCAGGTTCCCTGTGCTCACATATATGAGATCAATGACAATTACCAAGACCCACTCTCTAATGAAATGGGAATGGACCTCAATGTGTTTTGCATGTGCAGGAAACAATATGTTTCTAACAAATTGTATGCTGCTCATGGTATCACAATACATGATAACTTTCTTATCTATATGTATCCCTAAATCATCAAGTAGCTTTCATATCTGAGCTACCTCACATGTTGCCATAGTAGCACCCCCATATTCTACCTCTGTACTTGATAATGTAATGATGGGCTACTTCTTACTACTCCAAGTTAGAGCCCCACTCCCAAAAGAAAATACATAGCCATTAGTGGACTTCCTGATAGACACACTACTTGCCCAATTTGCATCAATATAACCAAATAACTACACCATCAAGTCAACCTCATAAAAGATACCATAATGCAATGTGGCCTTAAGGTACCGTAAGGCATGTCTCACAACTATCCAAGTGAGGCTTACAAGGCTCTTGCATAAACTGAATCTCCAAGCCAACTGTATAGTTACAATCTAGCCTAGTAATAGTAATGAAGACCAAACTTTCCACCATCTTCCTACACATTGTGGGATCCTCCAATATCTCAACCACATCACCACTTAGTTTCATATTTAGATCCAATGATATTGAGATTGGCTTACAATCAGCCATACCATATTTTGTTAATATATTTAGGATGTATTACCTTTGTGAGAGCTATATTCCCTTAGATGTTCTTATCACCTCAATGCCAAGTACTTTAGCTCTCCCAAATCTTTCATGTAAATTTTTTACTTGAGAAGACTCTTCACAGTGCTCCAGCTCTTGTACATCATTACCCCCAACAAGCAAATCCTCCACATGCGAGGTAATCATAATAATGTCCTATCACTCTGATGCCCATAAAGTGAGTGATCTACATTTCCATCAATAGACAAGATACTATGCTATCTTGTTATGCCATCTTCTTAGTGCCTATTTCAGCCCATACAAGGCTTTGCATAGGCTACCCACATAATTGGGGTGAAGAATTCACTCATAGCCCTATCCATGCTCCATGTACACTTTTTGTTATAACTCACTATGTAGAATACAGTCTTTACATCTTTTCCATTGGCGAAAAACCCAACCTTTGCTACAACCATTGCAATGACAACTCCTACAGTTTCCATCTTTGTCATTGGAGAAAAAGTCTCCTCGTAATCAATCCCATAAGTATGTGTATAACCTTTGGCAACCAATATCGCTTTATACCTACTCACACTTCCATTTGCATTATGTTTTGCTTTGTAAACCCACTTACAACCTATAGCTTTCTTTCCCTCAGGCAATGCTACCAAATCGAAAGTTTGATTTGTATCCCATGCATCCATTTCTTCATCCATGGCTTTCTCCCAATGCATATGACCAATAGCTTCCTTAAAATAAGTGGGCTTAACAGATTTTATAACCTTTACCATACACACATAATGGCGAGTGACATAACCATCATATGTCAACTTGTTTACAGGGTATCTTACTCTCATTGACATTCACACTTGCAAAGCACTTTGTGATCCCTTTACATTAGTCTTGGTTTTCCTTACACGAAGTATATGAACAATCAAAATACCAAGCTCCTCATTCATACTTTGATATGAGCCATCAGACTCACCATCTATATATGAATAGCCTATGGAAACATCTAGCATACCAACTGCTCATGTCATCAAACATATCTTTGCTTACCTGTAACTTGTGTGTAATTGGATTATAACACCTACAACCCTTTTACTCAAGGGAATAGCAAAAAAATACACACTTTTCAACTTTTGGATCCAACATTTTTCTTAATTCATTAGGATCATGTACATATGCAATGCATTCAAATACTTTAGATGCTCGAGGATCTTGTGAAGTTCTAGCATGTTGCTAGGGATATAGAAAGAGATAGGCCTTGGTTGGTTGCTTTAGCTCCTGGCCATCATGCAGAGTGGCCCTGTGGGCTCCTTCTTTGGCACACTCGCCGTTATAGCTTGATGTTGTTGCATTTTGCTTTGACTAAATGCAATCCGAATGCATCACATACATGTTTTTGTGGTGTGGCCTTTTTTCCCTTGTTGGTTAGATTGGCCCATTGAGATTCTACGGTCTTTGTTTGTCTTTGTTTGGGTATGGGTTTTTGGTCGTTGTTTTGCAAGTGAAAATCTATGCTTGTGCAGAGCCCTTACTACACTAGGGTCTATGATCGTTTATAGCCAAGTTTTGAACTACTTGCTCTAGATTTCATCCCAGTGATAGGTCTATGATGTGGTTTCGGCTCTATATGGTCTCTCAGTCAATTTTAGGGTCTACAGGTTAAAAGAAAAAAAAAATCCAAATTCGGCCCATCTGAGGGCCGAGTAGAAAGGGCCGAATGTAACTGGTTCGAATGTCAAATTCGACAAGTCCCACTGTGGTTGTTTGAGGGCCGAGTGGCCGAGTGGGCCAAGGACCGAGTCAAGTTGACTGATTCAAGTGGGCCGAGGGCCGAATGGTGAATTCGACCAGGCCGAATGGCAACTTGTCTGAGTGGGGTTGGGTCGAGTTGGCAGGGCTGAGGGCCAAATTTTAAGTTGGTTTGACTGCTTGATTTGGACGGCTGAGCGGTGGGTGTCCGAGTTGAGTGGGCCAAGGGCTAAATTTCGATGCATCTGAGTTGAGTGGTCCGAGTGGTTGGTGTTCGAGTGGTAGTGGGCCAAGGGCCGATTCTGGGACTTGGCCCAGAATCACCGTCACTGAGACGGACAGAACACGACACGATTTTGGCTGGTGCAACAATAAATCACTCAAATCACACGATTTAGGTCACGGCCTATCGCATGCGCCTCCAAATCAAAGCTATGGGTGGAGGGGAAGAGTTGTATATACCTAGAATATCAAATAAACTCCAAAATGTGGATCGGCAAGCAAATAAAAGCCTCTTGTCCTGTTATGACATCACAAACCCTAATGCTTTTTTTTCTCTTTTTTCTTTGTTTTTTCATATCCTAATGCATCTAAATCACAAATAAAACACCTACACTACTCCAACATGCTTTTCCAAATCCAAAAAACCAAAAACTTACTTGCTAAGGAGATCAAATATCTCTTCAAACTCCCTTGCTTCCTACCTATCTACCTCAAGCACCGGTTCGGGGAAAAACCCTACTTCGATGCTCGATTCGAAGCGTGCAAGCACTCAAGGCTTGAATCCATTGGTCCCGGCAACGGAACCAAAATCTGGGAGCTCTTGCTCAACCGCCAAGTCCCACGGATTGCTTATTGCTTCAAGCGTTCCAAGCCGAGCACTAATGGCTACCTCTCACATAGTCAACACGCTATCTATCTACAGGTGTAGTGAGCTTACCTCCATGCCTGATCGAGTTACCTCCTCTCCCAAGCACTCCGGTAGCTCCACGATCCAAGTGCAAGATTCAAGCAAGCTCCATCCTCAAGCTCCACGCTCCAAGCTTCATTGCCGCGAGCAAGACAAGACAAGAGAAGAGAAGAGATGAAGAGAAGAGAAGATGGAGAGCTTCTCCTCCCTGGTTCCTCACCCTCACACCCTCACACACTCACTCCCTCACACTCTCACACTCTCTCTCTCAAGCACAAGCTCAAGCAAGCAAGCAAGAAGAAGAAGAAGAAGAATAAGAAGAAGAAGAAGAAGAAGAAGAGAGCCACTTTTGGCCACACACAAGAATGAGCTTCTCATTCACTTTTTAACTTTATATACAAAGCCCTAAAGCCCTTTTGGATGGTCATCCCCTTATCCCCATTTTTACAAGTCGGCTAGCATGGCTAGGCCCTTTTTCCCATTGTCCTCCTATCTTCCTAGCTTTCTTCCTACCGTCCATCTACCTTTACAATTTGCATGGGTGAGAGCCCGACGCTCTTGGACTAGGGAAACGTCCTTGTTTCGTAGTCTAAGGTCGTAATGATAGTTTGCAAGCAACTCCCTTGGTCGCTTAACATCCTTTGTTTGTCGATATTACTAGTATTCGTGTCCTAAGGCCTAGTACCCTCTCCTACTCGTAACATAGAACGATCTAAGTACGAGAATGTTGGATTAACTTTGCAAGCGCAATACTAAGCAACATGTTAACTTAACCTATATTTTCATATTGAATGTAACTATCATTTCATGTGTATTGCATCCTATATGCTTTTCATCAAGTAAAATATGACCCTTTTTCTTTTCATACATTTACTTATGCATGCAAGTTATGCTATGTAAATTTACAATGCTAATAAAACATAATCTTTTCTTTTCCCATGCAAGTCACGCAAATAAGAATGCAGTTACTTATGCGAATTATAAATAAAATATAACTCTTTTATTCCTCTCCATAGCAACTATCTATTCTTTAATTAAACATCATTCTATGAATTAACCTATTTACGATCATCGCAAGGGATTTTTTTTGCACAAATGCATTGTTTACAATATAATTCATTCTTTCCAACGTAAACTACCCAATGCAAACCTTCCAATGCACAATAACATTGCAACATATATTTAAACTATATGCGAGATGCAACTAGGACATTATTGCATAAGTGCATCTTTTAACACATGAGCCATATATTCAATAATGCAACAACCTGAACATCCGTAGGAGAGGTATTATCGATTCCTGCGCTTTGGGTGGGGACTCCTGCACGTGCTCCTCTTGCTCCCACACGTGCTCCTCTTGTGTGGCGCTTTGGGGCCATCGCAATTGGGATTTGGGAATAAGTTGGGCAGGTGGAGGGTGTGCTGAAATTTTTCGCAAGTTGGCAGCCCTTCCTTCCCGCAAGGGAACTCCCTCCACAAATGAGTTGTGTCCTTCACGTGATCTGTGGATGAAGCACCCCTAAGAAGCTTTTAGTGGAAGCTTCTAGGAAGCTTCTTTAGATTCGTGCTTTCTGTCAGTCGGCCTGACAGCGCCTCCTCCTCCTCAATCGTGCTGAGAATGATTAAGGAGATGAAAACGTTGATTACGAGGTGTGGGGGTGGCAGTCTGGTGGCCTGGCAGTGTGTAGGCGAAGCAGGGGGAGGCATAGCATGTTAGGCGGAGTAGGGGGAGGCGGCACTGAAGACCACCATCATTCGAGGGGGGAGGGGGGGCTCCCCTTATATAGTGGGGAGGGGGTGGTTCATGGGGGGGAGATGGCCGTTTGACGGGCCGCCGCCCCTACACCTGGGGGGTGCATGCCCCCTCTCCCACTCTTACTCCCTCCCTCTCTCTCTCTCCCCGACATGCTGTCGGCAAAGAGAGAGAGAGAGGTAAAAAAATTTGAACAAATTTTAATATTAAAAAAAAAGGGGGGGTTCCTATGGGAGAGGCATGGGAAATGTTACATCATTTCCTACTTAGAGGAATCGAGATGTCCTCATCTCAAGAAGATCTGGGGGTATTGTTGGTTGAGAGTATTTTCATCCATCCAGGTGGCGTCCTCTTCGGGATAATCTTTCCACTGGATGAGATATTCTCTCAAGGTCCTTGATCTCAAATGCCTCTCCCTAACATCTAGGATTCTATTAGGCCGTACCTCAAGGACTCCTTGGCTAGGCATTACAATTTGCTGATCATCAAGTACATGATTCAGATTAGGTAGATACTTTTTCAATAGGCTAACATGGAATACATTATGAATCTTTAGAGTTGCAGGCAGTTGTAGTTTGTAAGTGTTAGGCCCTAGGCACTTGATGATCTTATAAGGTCCAAAATACCTCGGACTTAGCTTCTTGTACTCTCCCAAGGACATTGAACTCTTTTTAGGGCGTACACAGATGAAGACCATATCACCTTCGACGAAGGATCTGTCTTGCCATTTCAAGTTAGCGTAGGCCTTCTAACTATCCTTGGTAGCCTGAATGTGTTGTCTTATTGTTTTGATTTGATCATCCATATCTTCCAGCATCTGTCTTGAAGCTTCTACCCTCAAGGTTGGATTTGAGAAGTTCAAAGGGGTACGACAATCATGCCCATACAATGCTTGGAAAGGGATCATCTGAATACTCTGTTGGTAAGAAGCATTGTAAGAAAAAGCATATCTACTACAACCAAAATAGAGTTGTATCCTCCCTGAACTTGGGGTAAGCCAACAATAAAGTCCATACTAATGAACTCCCATTTCATTTGTGGAATGTTAAGTGGTTGCAATTTCCCAGGCATTTTAACATGTTCTGCCTTAATGCGTTGACAAGACAAACATTCCGTGACATATTTGAGTACGTCTCCCTTGAGCCTTTCCCAATAATAGCTATTTCTGACCGTATTAAGGATCTTGGCATAACCAGGATGCCCTAAGAAAGGGGAGTCATGGGATTCCCAAAGTATCTTCTCCTTGAGAGTTTGGCTTGCAAGGATACATATTCTTG
Organism: Lygodium microphyllum; assembly: GCF_053477565.2. Lineage (NCBI taxonomy): Eukaryota > Viridiplantae > Streptophyta > Polypodiopsida > Schizaeales > Lygodiaceae > Lygodium > Lygodium microphyllum. Next base: position 66,192,126 of record NC_141157.1, read on the forward strand.
TCCTAAAGTAGACAAGTCCATTATTGATGGAGAATTCTTGATACTTCGTCTTTAGCTTCAGGTCTTGATCCTTGATGGGGATCTCCCTTAGCATTTTCTGATAGACTGGGTCATGCTATGCCCCTTCTTTTGCTAGCTCAAGAATCGGGTTGTTTGGCATTGATACCTTTGTGGCTAGAGACCTTGCTATTGATGGATCTTCAAAATGAGAGAATTTAGAAATGCCTTGTGATTGAATGCATCGGCAACTACATTCTCTTTTCCAGGCCTATATTTGATTTCAAAATCATATTCTTCCAGCACTTCGATCCATTGACATTGCCTTATATTGAGCTCATTCTGGGTGAAAATCCATTTAAGACTCTTGTGGTCTGTTACTAAGGAAAACTTGTTACCTAGCAAGTAATGTCTCCAAAAATTGAGAGCATGGATGATAGCCAACAGCTCCAGGTCGTGGGTAGCATAATTCCTCTCATGGCTCTTCAATTTTCTTGAAGAATATGCTACGGGATGACCTTCTTGCATAATTACACATCCTAAAGCAAGTGTGCTAGCATCAGTTATCACTTCAAACTCCTTACTAAGATCAGAAAGTTTCATGATGGGTGTTGATAATAAGCTTTGCTTTAGTTTGTCAAAGCTAGTCTGTTCAACAGAGGTGACCATACATTTGCTACTTGTTTCTTTAGTAGATCAGTTAGAGGTGCTGCAATCAAAGCATAATCTTTGATGAAAATTCTGTACCACCCTATCAACCCAAGAAAACTACGTATTTCTTTGACAAAAGTTGGTGTTGGCCATTCCAGAAAGTCTCTGACCTTAGCTGGATCTACTGAAATTCCTTCTGTTGATACAATGAATCCCAGATATTCAATCTGTCGCTTGAAAATTGCACACTTCTTCTTCTTGGCATAAAGCTTGTGTGCTCTCATTGTTTCAAGAACAATGCAAAGCTGGGTTCATTATTCTTTCCCTGTTTTGAGTAGACTAGGGTATCGCCAAAAAAGACAAGAATGAAGTCATCAAGATAGGGCCTAAATATATCTTGCATTAACCTGTTGAAGGTAGCAGGAGCATTCGTCAGCCCGAATGACATCACTAGGAATTCGAAGTGTCCATACCTTGTACGGAATGCAGTCTTCGGGATATCTTCTTCTTTGATCCTTATCTGATAATATCCATATCTGAGATCTATCTTTGAGAATATCTTTGCCCCTTGAAGACGGTTAAGTAATTCATCTATTCTTGGAATGGGGTATTTATTTTTGATGGTTGCTTGGTTCAACCCTTTGTAGTCAATGCATAGGCGAAGCATTCCATCTTTTTCTTTTGGAACAACACTGGAGCTCCCCATGGAGAACTACTAGGATGGATGTAGCCTTGGTCTAACAGTTGCTTGAGTTACTTTTTCAGTTTGATAGCTTTCGGTATGGACATCTTATATGGCCTCTTTGCGCGACCAGTGCAGCTCCTGGAACAAGTTTAATTTCGTGGTCGACTTCCCTTTGGGGAGGAAGTTCCGTCAGATCTTTAGGGAATCGTTTGCGTATTCCTTTAACCATGAAGGTTCTTCTCCGTCTATGTATTCCTTTAACCATGAAGGTTCTTCTCCGGATTCTTGATTCTGATCTAGCTTATTCAGTTTAATCAGATAGACAAGTAGACCCTTTTGAACACCTTTTACTATCCCTGTTGCTTTTGCCAACTGTATTTTTGGCTTACCAGCCTCACCTTGAGTTGTGCTAGTTCCCCTTCAGAATTGTGGAAGGAGACTTGGCCCTTCCCACAGTGGATGTGGGCATCATTGGGTATTAGCCAATCCATTCCGAGTAAACATTCGTGGACACCTAGGTTCATTACCTTGAATCTCACAGACGTTGTCTTCCCACCAGTAGGAATTTCACCTTAGCAGTTTGCCTAGTACAAGTGACCTCACGACCATTTGCTAATTTCACAAGTAAGGTAGGTGCATCTATTGTGGCTATCCCTAATCTTTTTGCACAAATTGGTGAACTGAAGGAATGTGTACTACCACAATCAATCAAGGTTTTGAAGCTTTTACCTTGATATTCTGATGGAGTTTGAATCACCGAGAATTGGCGATTCGGACCCTTCTTGTGAAGAGTGGCGTGAACCGTTGCCCTCTCAATGTCAGCATCCATGGATGGATATTCTTCATTGTCCAGCTCCTTGATGGAAACATTGGAGGTTCTCCCTCTGGCCATAATGGTGGTTCCTTGGCCATGAGTGGCTCTATTTTGACCTTGGAATTGCCCCTGGCAATGCCCTCTGCCCAGCTTGGGACACTCCCTCTTGAAGTGTCCGGGCTCGTTGCAATGGAAGCAACGTGGGTTGCGATCATTGCTTTGTGTTGGAACAAAGTTGTTGACAGCATTGACTCTAGCTTTCTTTCTTTGGCCTTGATTCTGACCCTGTGCTCTCTTAGTCTGAGCCTTAGACATGCACTTATTTTGATCCTTGTAAGGCCAAATCCTGTTGTTCCTTGGTTTGGTCTACACCTCCTATATTATTGGAGAAGCTCGAATGAGTGCATCTTGTAGGTCCGTTGGGCACATTGATTCCAATCGAGTGTTTATGGGTGGATTCAATCCAATACGGAATTTTGACACCTGCTGTGTCATATCCATTGGAGGTGCATACTTTAGGAGTGAGACAAACTTCGAATAATATGCGTCAAGGGATAATCCTAGCTACTTTAAGTCATAGAATTCATTCATCTTTTGTGTGCGGTAGGCAGGTGGCAGATACCTCCCTCACACAACTTCCTTAAGCTTATCCCAAGTGACTGTCCCCTTCGAGATCGCTTGGACTTTGCACCACTGTTTCCACCAAAGTCTCGCTTCGCCTGTTAGCTTAAGTTTGGCGAGCATGGCTTGGTTAGCAGGTACAGTTCCTGCTGCCTCAAAATAGTCCTCCATGGGCTCAATCCAGATCTTGGCGTTGGCTTGAATAGTCCTTCCCTTGCCATCAAACTTGGGTGGCTTAATTTGTTTGAGAAGGAATTTCTTCTCTTGAGCCACAGCTGGACTTAGTGCAGGAGTCGGATTTGGAACGTGCGCTTGGGGTTGCGTTTGAACAAAAAGATTCTTTACGTTAACATCTTATCATACGTTCTCAAATTACGTTAATATGACTAGCACAGCTTTTTAGCTAAGTGGTTTAATCACTTAACACCTTAGTTAACATTTATGATCAAGATATGCAATTGTAAAAGGTCTTATTTATTCATGAAGGCATAACCCTTTGAGTACATTTATTTTGGATAAGTAGGACAGGCTGATTGATACATCAGTTTGGGGAAAATAGGATTGTGTTACAATCGGCTAGAGGGACGGAATAATAAAATGGAGTGGGCTCATGGATTTTCAGGAAACGGTAAGTCATAGGAAGCTTGGGGTATCCCTTCCTTTGATACCCGTTCTTCTCATATCGCCCTAACACTTTGATTCTGTCTCATCAGCAAAGATCACCTGGGTCACTTCTTCATAGACGTACTTGTTCTGCTTGACTTGCCGACCACTAACATGCAAAGTTGCGTTTACATGAGCTTCAACAAAGATGAACATATTCACGATCTTTAAATCCTCCATCCACTTGATTCTCTTCAAGTTGGTCTGAAGGTACACGAGTCGGTGGGCTGCTATGTAGTATATTCTCGAGTCTTCTGTCCATCTCTGCTCCTCATACAGGGGCGAAGGATTATAGATGCGGTCTAGAATATTTATCATGCCAAGCCTCTGACGATAATTTGAAGCATGCATTGCAGTCATGAACATGACCTGGAACACTAAGAACTTGCTCCATACTTCGTGACTCTGCAACCCAGCATCCATAAGTGAGTAAAGAAATGTTTTCAATAGAAAACACTGCTCTATTCTACTCACCCTCCCTATTTATCCCCTTATTACCTTTACTTTTCTCCATTAAGTTTTCTTATAATATTTAGATCTCGTTGATTCGCTCTCATACCAACTGTAATGTGCCCGCTTGTCCACTTGTGGGACATGTCTTAGCAGCCCATCCAGAAGAGAGTCTAGAAAGTGCCACTTGGCACTCACAAGGAATGTCATAGGGTTTGCGATCTAGGTCTTCCTGAGTCTACCCCAAAGTGGAAGTATCCGACTTTTCATTCTCTATCAGCCAAGTCTCTAGGAAGTAGCTAGCGTCGAGCTCCAGATGAACCACTTTGGGTAGGAACAACAGGATCGAAGCGGATTTATGCTGCACTTGGTTCATGGAGAATGGGAAACGAGAGGGATGTGAAGCTCAACCTTTCTGCCCATAAGGCATAGTCCCATTCCGCTTCCCTAAAACATCATAAATCGAAATTCTAGCTCTACTGACTCTAGGTCTTCATAGTTTCGTTATCACGTCTTTTGAGAAAAGTTTCCAACTAACTGGGACTACCCTTCCGTAGGACGGACCCAAGTCACGTCCACCACACTTTCCTCGGGTTGCTTAGTTATCTAATTACCTACCACATTATGTTTGAGATGCAAAATCAGCTTTCGTAATTACCCAATTTAAACACGCGTTCCTCTACGTAACTTAGGCACTAACATAAAAAAAAAACGATGTCAAGCAAGTTCCTTTCCCGAATATTTGATCTTTATTTATCATAGTCTTAGAATACATCAAGTATCTTTCTCGAAGGCTATCCTAGCAATCATCAGGATTGCTGCTCCAAGTTTTGCCCATAGACTAGTACACGGGCCTCGAGATCCTATCTCGAGTCACGTCGGCCTCTTGTGTGGGATCTGGAGGCAAGGAATTTATGGCCAAAGCCTCCCCTAGCACCCAAGCATCCTCCTGCTCCAAGCAGCACCCACGGAGAGACCTCTCACGGCAGGTTCGGTCCATGTACCCGGCACAGTTAACAACCCCCTTAGATAGGGCCAGGTAGGCCGTCAGAGGTAACTGAACCTACCTCTCCCTCTAGGCTATTAACGTGAATCATTAAGTGTTTGGCCTTGAATTAGTTCCTTGAGCAAAGAAGTTCAAACAATGTACCTATGTGTATAATCATGATCATTTCTATGGTCGTTCGTACGACCAACTGCTAAGGTGTGATTCCTTCTTCCTGAATACTCCCAGCATTCGATCCTGGATCGTTCACGACTTGGCAAGATTCCAAGGGCTTGGCAAGCTAGGTTGCTTGTTTACCCTTTTCCTTTGGGTTAGGGTTTATACCCTACAGACCCCAATTATCATTACCTTAGGTCTCCTTGTACTATAGTCAAATAGATCTTAGACAACCCCATTGTCCTTGGTTGGTCAATTTGCTTCTTGGCAATTCACAATTCCCCTAAGTTTGACAAATCGGTCCCAAGAGAGAGTTGTAGTAGGGCGAGTTTTCGACTCTTAACGAATCTATCTTGTAACTAGATCTCGCCTTCCTTGCCCTAAGATGTAGTAGTAGCATCTTATGATTTAGTTGCAATAGCATATGACCTTGCAGACTTGTCACACGAGATAGGTAGCAGTACTTATCTTGAGGAATTACATCTCCTGTCATATGGCATTCTTTGATTAAGAATACCTTCGATCAATATATAGGATTTGGGAGTTCTATTGACCCCAATCCAAACTCCTAGTCCCACTAGGCTGAAGATTGATTTGGCTCTAGGATTTCTTATGAGATCTTAATGTTTGGTCCTTTGATCTTTAAGATAAGAACCCTAAGATCACGTCCTTTTCCCTTATGGACCACTTGTCCCTAGTAAGATTGTGTAATCAAACAATCCGATGATTGTTTGAAATTATCCTCTCCAAATATCCAAGGCATAGGCCTTGATCGATAATCCAACCTAGAGTTTAGCTTATTGATTTATCTTGGACTAGGGAAATGTCCTTGTTCCGTAGTCTAAGGTCGTAATGACAGTTTGCAAGCAACTCGCTTGGTCACTTATTAACATCCTTTGTTTGTCAATATTACTAGTATTCGTGTCCTAAGGCCTAGTACCCTCTCTTACTTGCAACATAGAACGATCTAAGTACGAGAATGTTGGATTAACTCTGCAAGCGCAATACTAAGCAACATTTTAACTTAACTTAACCTATCTTTTCATATTGAATGTAACTATCATTTCATGTGTATTGCATCCTATATGCTTTTCATCAAATAAAATATAACCCTTTTTCTTTTCATACATTTACTTATGCATGCAAGTTATGCTATGTAAATTTACAATGCTAAAAAAACATAATCTTTTCTTTTCCCATGCAAGTCACACAAACAAGAATGCAATTGCTTATGCGAATTCTAAATAAAATATAACTCTTTTATTCCTCTCCATAGCAACTATCTATTCTTTAATTAAACATCCTTCAATGAATTAACCTATTTACGGTCATCACAAGGGATTTTTTTTGCACAAATGCATTGTTTACAATATAATTTATTCTTTCCAACGTAAATTACCCAATACAAACCATCCAATGCATAAGAACATTGCAATATATATTTAACCTATATGCGAGATGCAACTAGGACATTATGGCATAAGTGCATCTTTTAACACATGAGCCATATATTCAATAATGCAACAACTTGAACATTCACAGGAGGGGTATTATTGATTCTTGTGGGGACTCCTGCACATGCTCCTCTTGCTCCTGTGCGTGCTCCTCTTGTGTGGAACTTTGGGGCCATCGCAATTGGGATTTGGGAAGGTGGAGGGTGTGCTGAAATTTTTTGCAAGTTGGCAGTCCTTCCTTCCCGCAAGGGAACTCCCTCCACAAACGAGTTGTGTCCTTCACACGATCTGCGGGTGAAGCACCCCTAAGAAGCTTTTAGTGGAAGCCTCTAGGAAGCTTCTTAAGAAGCTTCTTTAGATTGTGCTTTCTGTCAGTCAGCCTGACAGCGCCTCCTCCTCCTCAATCGTGCTGAGAATGATGAAGGAGACGAAAACATTGATTACGAGGTGTGGGGGCGGTAGTCCACCGGCGGCCTGGCGGCGTGTAGGTGGAGCAGGGGGAGGCGTGGCATGTCAGGCGGAGCAGGGGGAGGCGGCGGTGAAGACCACCATTGTTCAAGGGGGAGGGGGGGCTCCCCTTATATAGTGGGGAGGGGGTGGTTCATAGGGGGGATATGGCAGTTTGACGGGCTACCACCCCTAACCTAGGGGGTGCATGCCCCCTCTCCCACTCTTACTCCCCCTCTCTCTCTGTCTCCCCGATGTACTGTTGGCAAGGAGAGAGAGAGAGGTAAAAAAATTTGAACTAATTTTAACATTTTTTAAAAAGGGGGGGTTTCCTATGGGAGAGGCACGGGAAATGTTACAAATAGCAAGAGAACTATATTTTATTGGGTTTGAGCTCAAGCCATCTGAGTTATCCAAACCCCTGTGGGCTTGTAGAAGATGATTAGAATGATTAACATGATGTTTGAAATGGCTGAGAGGGTAGCGATGACAAGCATGTCCTTCTTTAGGTTGAGATGATGGAGGTCAAGGCCTTGAAGGTCTTCTCTCATCTCCTCCTCCTCTATTGGAGTGCTTTATCTTCTTCTCTTCCATGTCTTCCTTGATGCTCCAAAATTAACATGGTACTCCAAATTACAATAAGTCAATCTCTAAAATGCCCCAAAGGCAAGTTCTAGAAGCCAGAAGCTATGAATCCACAATAAGCCGCCCATTTGTACAAGTGGTCTGCTTCAAACTCACAAGCAAGCCCCTTATCTTTCCCTCGTGATGCAAAACAAATACCACAAATTAGACTTTTTAATGGTTCTTTTTATTTAACGTTCGTTTCTAATGTTGTGCTAACTCTGTATTCTACTTCTAAATCCAAATTTTCAATAGAAAATCATCTAATCTCTCCTATTCCTTCCATCCTAGCTATCTCATACTTGTTTTTGAGAGCAATTCCTAATCCATTTTGGAGAATGTGCTCCTATTCCATTTTCAGAGTTGTGCTTCTATATCAATGCATGATGAAGAGAATGTATTCATATGGGGGTTAAAGGCCACCTATGCCTAGCCACCTCTATTTACCTTGTACTCTCAGTGCCCGTACACATATATACTACAATGGCACTATCCTTTACTATCATCTTTATTTCATATTCTTTACTATGATATAATAATAAAGGGAAGATAGATCACATGTTGTGACTATTGGAGTTCCCACACATTGAACTTGCTCTCTCTTATTTAAACCTCCATAGCTCTTGATCTTGCTTAAGCTTGTACTCTTCCTCACATTTTTTAGGATTCAACTATCCACGTCTTAGTCCATTCTACAAACTACTTCATCTATTTTTTCAGCATGTAAAGCTCTAGAGATGTATACACAAAAATCATCCATAAAGACCCTTAGATATTTTCCATTGAAATGAGAAAATACCAAATTCACCCATCTTTGAAAGCTTGCATATGCATTTTGCATACCAAAAAATAGGAGGCATCTCCCCTCCTACTCTCCTTGGATATGAACCATCAATTGCAATATGACCTCCTTCCCTAAAGTCGATATACTCAAAGTTCTCCCATCTATTTCTTGGGGTTACCCTATGTCAAGAATTGCATGGTGGGGGGACTTGCTAAAGATGCCGCGCCGAACACACAGAATGCACAAGGAGAAGCTCACTCAAGAGACAAGAAGAGAGATGGAGGCCAAAACGTTTTCTTGCTGGTTTCTTCTTCTTTTTCCATACTCTTTACAATGTACACAAAGTATAGATAAGATACAACATAAAGGAAAGTGGCCTACTAAGTCAAACAATGCATAATCGACTACATTAGTCGACTGGCGCTATAACTATGCCAGCTGTAAATAGGTGTAATAACCTGAATATAATAAGCAATGAGTCAGTGGCCATGTGAGAGTCATAATGACCACCCGCTAAGTGTAGACATGTGGACCCATCTAACCAGGCGGTCCATCAATAATGTCCGCATGTGTTGAGCTTGTCATCTCAACACTCCCCCTCAAGCTCAACTGCATCTCTGCAACTCCAAGTAAGCTTCAAAACTTTTGAAGCTTCTCTGTACCCAATGCCTTCGTGAAGATGTTAGCTATCTGATCCTGTGTGTTGACATATACCAAGTCAATCTCACCTGCTAGTATATTCTCTCTCAAAAGTGATAGTATACCTCAATATGTTTTGTCCTGGCATGGAACACAGGGTTTCTAGCCAACTGTATGTCAAGATTGTGGGAGAGAAGGAAGGAGTCTCGCTTGAAGCTTTCTTGCTTGCACAATGGGGGAAGACACACAAGGGTGGAGGCTGAAAACAGTTTTCCTCTTCTTAGTTGTGTAAGCCAAAAGAACTCAAGTACAAAGAAATAGAAGAACCCTATATATGGGTCTCAAACCAAACTTAACTAACTAAGGTGGCATACTAACTGAGCCACGAACTAGAGTAGATAAGGATAGCTCTCATGTAGCTATTATTCATGGGCGGTGTACCAACCGCGTCTGCAACTGACAAGTCGGTGACATAAATATACAACGGTCACCCTGGCGTATCACGAGTGGAGCTCGATATCTCAACACTCCCCCTCGAGCTCAATCCCAATTCCTGCACACCAAGCAGGTCTCTGAACTTGCGCAGCTTCTCTGCGCCCAATGCCTTCGTGAATATGTCAGCTACCTGATCCTCTGTGCTGACATAAACTAGATCAATAAGACCTAGTAAAACCCTCTCTCGCACATAGTGATAATGCACCTCAATGTGCTTTGTTCTAGCATGATAGACTGGGTTATTTGCCAAGTGTATACTACTCATGTTTTCACAATAAATGACAACTGGCCCATCTGTAGACTGATGCATATCATAAAGTAGCTTATGCAACCAAGCTACCTCACATGCAGCCATTGCTGCACCCCTGTACTCAGCCTCTGTGCTCGACAAGGCAACTGTAGGCTGTTTCTTGCTGCTCCGAGTGACTGCAGCACTCCCAAAAGAGAATACATATCCACTGGTAGATCGTCTATCAGAAATACTACCAGCCCAATCAGCATCAGTGTATCCATGCAACTGTATCTGAACCCCAGTCTCATAAAATAGTCCATACTGCAATGTGGACTTCACATACCTAAGTATGCGTCTAGCCGCATCCAAATGTGGTTTCCTTGGAGCCTGCATAAATTGACTTACCAATCCAACAGCATAGCTCAAATCTGGCCTGGTAATAGTCATATAAATCAAACTTCCTACTATGCGTCTGTACATAGTAGGGTCTTCTAGAAGCTCACCTGCATCTGTGCTCAGCTTCACATTTTGCTCCAAAGGAACTGAAATAGGCTTACAGCCTGTCATCCCATATTTGGACAGCATGTCCAATCCATACTGCCTCTGCAAGAGCTGTATCCCACTTGGTGATCTAATCACCTCAATGCCCAAGAAATAACGCAGCTCTCCCAAATCCTTCATCTCAAACTTCTGCTTCAATAGCACTTTCACATAAAGGATATCTTCATCACTGTCACCTGTCATAATCAAATCATCAACATAAATGACAAGCAGCATAATACATTTCTCTGTTTTTCTCACATAAAGTGAGAAATCTGCCTTGGAAATCTGAAAGCCAATAGTGACAAGATACTGTCCTATCTTGTCAGACCATGCTCTAGGTGCTTGCTTCAAGCCATACAAGGCTTTCTTCAACCTGCAAACAAACTCAGGATGAACAGCATGCACATAACCTGGTGGCTGCTCCATATAGACCTCTTCTTGCAAATCACCATGCAAGAAGGCATTCTTTACATCCATCTGATGTAAAGACCATTCCTTTTGATGCAGCCATAGCAATGACTGCTTTTACGGTTGCCATCCTTGCAACCGGACTAAATGTTTCTTCATAGTCAATGCCATATGTTTGTGCATACCCCTTGACTACTAATCTTGCCTTGTATCTGTTCACAGAACCATCAGCATTGTGCTTCACCTTATAAACCCACTTACAGCCAATTGCATTCTTACCTTTAGGCAAAGGTACTAACTCCCATGTAGCATTTGCTTCCAAGGCATCCATTTCTTCATCCATGGCTTTCTCCCATTTTTCTTTTCCCATGGCTTGCTCAAAAGATGTGGGTTCTGGTTCCTGTATCACTTTGACCATATATGCATAGTGAATGGCTGTAAATCCATCATATTTCAGCCTATCCACAGGATACCTAGCTCTTGTAGACCTGCGCAAAGTAGGTTCACTCCCAGGTGCTCTCAAAACATCCCTGGTCTTCCTTACTCCAGGTGTAACAATAGAAGGAATACCCAACTCATCATCAATGCTCTGTTCTGAGCCACTGGATTCACCATCCACATAAGAGTGACCTGCATTCACATCAAACATGGGCTGATCAACCTTCTCTTTTCCTTTTCGTGATACCTGCATACCACTATCTGCATTGCTTTGAGAAGATTCTCCTGATCTCAATCTGCCTGTCCATGGCGAAGAATGTGAACCACTGCTAGAGGACGCTCCAGGTCCACTAATATTTTGTGACTGCTGCTGTGAATTCTGTGTAGCATTACCATTTTGTGCATCTTCATCATCAATCACATTTACTGGTTTATACCAGCTACTCATCTCATCAAAAACAACATCTCTGCTCACTGTAAACTTACGAGTAGAAGGGTTATAGCATCTATACCCTTTTTGCTGCAGAGAGTAACCAATAAAGATGCACTTCTCAGCTTTTGGATCCAACTTGGATCTCAGCTCATCTGGCACATGTACATAGGCAATGCAACCAAAAATTTTCAAATGAGAAATATCTGGTTTCCTACCAGTATACCTCTCCTCTGGAGTCATTCCATGTATTGCTGCAGTGGGAGTCCTGTTCATTATGTAGACTGCTGTAGCAACTGCTTCAGCCCAATAAAAATCTGGCAAGTCTTTTTCATTGAGCATGGCACGAGATACCTCTCCAATATGCCTGTTTTTCCTTTCTGCAATTCCATTTTGTTGTGGGGTATAACTGCATGAATATTGCTGCTTTATGCCATGCTCCTGCAAGAACTTTGCAAACTCATTTGAGAGGTACTCTCCCCCTCCATCTGACCTTAGGCATTTTATCTGCAAGCCTGTTTCTTTTTCAACCATAGCTTTAAGAGTTTTGAAATGCCCAAAAACTTCACTTTTCTTTTTCATAAAATACACCCAAACTTTTCTGCTATAGTCATCAATAAAACTGACAAAATAATGACAGCCTCCAAGAGATGCAGCTTTAGTTGTCCACACATCAGAGTGAATTAATTCCAATGGCTTCTCACTCTCTTGAACATGTCTAGGAAATGGTTTCCTTGCCTGTTTTCCAAACTGACAGGCTTCACATACCTTATGCATTTCTGCAACCTTGAATTTGGGCAATCCTGCAACAATATTTTGGGCCTGCATTGATTTAAGTCGCTGTACATTAACATGACCAATGCGTTTATGCCAGATATCAATATCTGCAACTACACCGGTCCCATGTGCAAACATTGCTGCACTCAATTCAGACATGTCTGCATCCAATGTAAACATTCTGCCCTTCTTCTTTCCTTTTGCTATCAAGCGACCTTTATTTTTCATATCCTCAACAAAGCATCCATGAGGATTAAATCTGACCTGCAAGCCCTGTTCAACCATTTGACCAACTGAAACCAGATTCTTGGTGATATTCGGGACATGAAATACATCGGACAGGTATTTCTTTTTCCCACCCTGCATAGACAAGGGAATTTTTCCAATCTGCACAATAGGATGTGCAGTATCATCACCAGTCTCCACAAATCCTGGTTTTTCCATTTTCCTTGCATCCTCCATCCATTCTGCATGACCTGTCATGTGGTTTGATGCACCTGAGTCAACATACCATACATCATTGCTTTCTTCTACACTTGTCATAGAATTGTTCATGTGCTGCACCATGAACAAATGCTCATTTCTGTCATCACCCTGTCTACTAGAAGATGCATAATTCCCTTGTTGCAGTTTTCCATTCATGATGTCATTCTGCTTTTTATAGCAGTCTTTAGCCATATGACCCATTTTACCACAGTAGTAGCATTCAACATTACTGTTTGCATTTTGGCCTCTTTGCCATCCACCACGACCTCTTTGGCTCCCCCTGCCTCTAGAGTTACCACGTCCTCCTCCATAGGACTGGTTTTCTTGAGTTTGCTGCATATTCTGATTTCTGCCACGGCCTCCAAATCGGCCTCCTCTACCTCTGCCTCTACCTCTTCCAGCATTTGAGTAGAAGACAGCTTCTTTTGAAGTTCCTCCTGAAGAAGATGCACCACCATTTCTCTGTTCCTCAGAAATTAGAAGAGCAATCAACTCCTCAAAATCAGGAAATCTTTCACGAACTGAAATGGATGTCCGAAACTGTGCATAATCCTTTCCTAGACCATTCAAGGTCACGGAAACTAAATCATCATCTTCCACTGGCGACCCAATGGAAGCAAGTGCATCTGCAATCTTCTTCACCTTCATGTGGTAGTCGTTGATGCTCATACTTTCTCTTTGCACATTATGCAACTCTTGCTTGAGCTGCATTTTCCTGGCTTGCGTATTTGTGCTATACATTTTTGACAAAGTATCCCATGCCTCCTTTGGCGTACTTGCATCCTGAATATGCACAATCATAGAGTCTGAAATACTGATAGACAGCCAATACATAACTTTCCTGGCTCTCTCATGCCATGTTTTAAATGCCTGCATTTGTTGTTGATTGGGAACATCAGGAAGAACTGGTTCTTCTTCATTTCCTGCAACAAATTCCCAATATCCTTTTCCCATAAGGAAATTCGTCATTCTAAACTTCCATGCCTGGAAGTTGTTCTTGTCAAGCTTTTCAGTGACAATCTGTGAAAGAGAATCAGACGCCATTACAGAATACTGCAAGAAATTCTGTCACTGCAAAAAACACAGCTTCACCCTCACAAGGGCAAATCTGCAAAACTGGCGAAAGTGGTATTTGACCACACAGTCACTTCCTAGTGACGATTTTGCATAAACAGGAACCAAGGATGATTCTGAAACTCCCAATGTCTCTGCGCACAAGCATACGATGCAATTTCTACAGTAACTTTTCACCGACCTGTAGAACAGTGGTCGCACAGCATAAAACTGAGCCTTTTCTTGAGTGCGTGCAGAAAACTTCCGTCTGCAAAACAGGCCCCGAAATGGCCTCAAATCAAAAAAACAAGGTCGCCAAGGGCTAAAGCCCTTTCCCGCAGCATATACTGCCCTCTTGCTTCACCGCGAAGGGCGTCTCAACCTGAGACAATGCACTCCTGCAATTTCCGGCTGTGCTACCTGCAGAGATCTGCTCCCAAAATAGGAAATGAAAGCAACACTGCTCCTCTTACCAGACCACCGCGAGCTTGGCTTGCTTTCTTGAGCTCCTTACCACGAACAAGGCTCTGATACCATGTCAAGATTGTGGGAGAGAAGGAAGGAGTCTCGCTTGAAGCTTTCTTGCTTGCACAATGGGGGAAGACACACAAGGGTGGAGGCTGAAAACAGTTTTCCTCTTCTTAGTTGTGTAAGCCAAAAGAACTCAAGTACAAAGAAATAGAAGAACCCTATATATGGGTCTCAAACCAAACTCAACTAACTAAGGTGGCATACTAACTGAGCCACGAACTAGAGTAGATAAGGATAGCTATCATGTAGCTATTATTCATGGGCGGTGTACCAACCGCGTCTGCAACTGACAAGTCGGTGACATAAATATACAACGGTCACCCTGGCGTATCACGAGTGGAGCTCGATATCTCAACACTGTATAACGCTCATGTTGTCACAATAAATGACAACTGGACCTTCCACCTGCACATCTAAATTAGCCAATAACTTTTGCAGCCATACTACCCACATGCTGCAACAGCAGCACCTCTATACTCAACCTCTGTACTCGACAAAGCAACTGTAGATTGCTTTTTGCTGCTCCAAGTAACTGCTGCATTACCAAGCGAGACCATGTATCTACTGGTAGATCTTCTATCAAACATACTACCAGCCCAATCTGCATCTATGTATCCAAACACACGTACATCTACACCTGCCTCATAGAAAAGTCCATAATGTAATGTGGACTTCACATATCTCAATATGCATCTGACTACATCCAAATGTGGCTTTCTAGGTACTTGCATAAACTGACTCACAAGACCAACAACGTAGCTCAAATCTGGCCTTGTAATGGTCATGTAGATCAAACTCCCCACTATCCTCCTGAACATAGTAGGGTCTTCTAGCTCATCCCCAACATCATCACTCAACTTTACATTCTGCTCCAACAGGACTGAAAGTGGTTTGCATGCTATCATACCATACTTGGACAACATATCCAAGCCATATTGTCTTTGGGACAGCCATATACCATCATCACATCTGATCACCTCAATGCCAAGGAAGTACCTTAGCTCACCTAAATCCTTCATCTTAAACTTCTTCTTCAAAAAGTCCTTGACTTCAACAATCCCACTATCACTATCACCTGTAACAATCAAGTCATGCACATAGATGACTATGATGACCAAACCTGCATCTCCCTTTCTCACATAAAGTGAGTGATCAACATCAGAAACATAAAAGCCAATATTGACAAGATACTCTCTGATCTTGTCAGACCATGCTCTAGATGCTTGCTTGAGCCCATTGAGCGCTTTCTTCAACCTGCACACATACATGGGATGCTCTAAATCTTCATAACCTGCTGGCTGATCCATATACACTTCTTCATGCAAATCACCATGCAAGAAGGCATTCTTCACATCCATTTGCTGCAACCTCCAACCTTTGGTTGCTGCCAAAGCAATCACACATCTGATAGTTGCCATCCTAGCAACTGGACTGAAGGTTTCTTCATAATCTATGCCATATGTCTAGGCATATCCTTTTGCAACCAGCCTAGCTTTGTACCTACTAATAGAACCATCTGCATTGTGCTTAATCTTATAAAACCACTTATATCCAATAGATTTCTTACCCTTCGGCAATGATACTAGATCCTAAGTCTTATTGGACTCTAATGCAGCCATCTCCTCATCCATTGCTGCATCCCAATGAGCATGACCAACAGCCTCCTCAAAACATGTGGGCTCAACATCCTCAATCACTTTCACCATATAAGCATAATGGTGAGCTGCATAACCTTCAAAACCAAATCTGTTAACAGGGTATCTCATCCTGCTAGACCTGCATACCACTGGATCACTCAATGGAGTCTTTGCATTGACACGTGCTCTCTGCACACCTGGAGTCCTCACTGAAGGAATGCCAAGCTCATCATCCAAGTCTCTGAGCCACTGAAGTCTCCATCAAGAACTGCACCAATGCTATCTAACACTTTATTCTTTCCTGTGTCTTTGCCTGTAGTGCTACTAGATGGACCTGAAGATGTAGAGCTACTCCTTAGTCTCCCAGACCAAGGACTACTAGATGATGTCTCTGGTCCACTAAGAGTCTTTGATTCTTGCTTTTTAGCCTGCACATGAGTGTCATGATCATCATCATCATCCAATGCATCACAGTAGATGCATACCAACTGCTCATTTCATCAAAGATGACATCCCTGCTCACTCTGAACTTACATGTGAAAGGGTTATAACAACGATACCCTTTCTGTTCTAAAGAGTATCCAATAAAAACACATTTTTTTGCCTTTGGATCAAGCTTCTTCTGTAGCTCATCTGGCACATGAACGTATGCAACACAGCCAAATACTTTCAAGTGTGAGACATCAAGCTTCTTACATGTAAAACATTCTTCGGGGGTCATACCATGAACTGCAGCTGTGGGAGTTCTGTTCATAATATAAACATCAGTATGAATAGCCTCAGACCAAAAATGCTCAAGTATATTCTTTTCAGCCATCAAGGCGCGTGTAACTTCTGCAATATACTTGTTTTTCCTTTCTGCAACCCCATTTTGCTGTGGGGTATACTTGCATGTGAACTGTCTCTTTATCCCATGAGACCTCAGAAAATCACTGAACTCATTCGAAAGGTACTCTCCCCCTCCATCTGACCTCAAGCACTTTACTTTCAAGCCAGTTTCTCTTTCAACCGAAGCCTTGAAAGTTCTAAAGTGCTCAAACACTTCACTCTTTTCCTTCACAAAATATACCCACAGCTTTCTAGAACAATCATCAATGAATGTGACAAAGTATGAACTACCTCCAAGAGACACATTTTGTGTAGGCCCCCAAATATATGTATGCACAACATCAAGGATATTTTTGCTTACATCTCTGTCACATGTGAAAAGGGTTGTCTTGCCTGCTTACCAAACTGACATGCTTCGCATACCTTATGAAATTCTGCAACTCTAAATGTAGGCAAATCTGTAACCAACCCTTTGGACTGCATTAATTTCAACCTTTGTACATTTGCATGTCCAATGCATTTGTTCCAAATTTCAATATCTGCAACAATACCTTTTCCTTTAGCATACACAACAGCATTCATAGTAGGAATTCTAGCATCCAGAGTAAACATACATCCAACTCTACTTCCCTTTGCAACCAACCTGCACTTGCCATTGAAGTCTTCTACAAAGTAGCCCTTTGCATTAAATCTGATTTGCAGCCCTTGCTCTACCATCTGACCGACTGACACCAAGTTCTTTGTAATAGATGGCACATGTAATACATCTGAAAAACTCTTTGTCTTACCATCATGCAAGGACAAGGGAACTTTTCCAATGTGTGAAATTGGGTGGCATGAATCATCACCCGTCTACACATAACTTGCATTTTGCAAATCTTGCATCTCTCCAAACCATTCTGCATGGCTGGTCATATGATTGGATGCACCTGAATCAACATACCAAACATCATCATGTGTTCCCTTTCCTGTAACAACATTCAATATATGATGCATAACAAACATACGTTCATTTTTGTCTTCATTTTGTCGTGAAGACGATGCATAGTTTCCTTGCTGTAACTTACCACTGTGAATATCATCTTTCTTAGCATAACATTGGGCTACAATATGACTTGTTTTGCCACAGTAGACACAATACCAGAGTTGTTAGAACCTCTATTCTGCCATCCACCTCTTCCTCTAAAGCTCCCCCTACCTCTAAAGTTACCATGACCTCTTGAAACCTGCATATCGCCAAATTGCTGATTCAATCTGTTTTGTTAGTTGTCACTACCACGTCCTGTACCATGGCCTCTTGAAGAGAACATGTTATGTCCCCTTCCTGAATTGGAGTAGAAAGCTTAGACCTGTCCACCACTTCTTTTAGAGGTCTCACTCTACATGTTGATCTCTTCAGTGATCATAAGGGAGACCAACTCATTGAAATCTGGAAATGGCTTTCTGACATATACGGAAGTTACAAAAGACTTCCAAGCCTTTTCATTGTTAAGTCCACCCAAGGTAGACGACACCAAATCATCATCATCGGGCATTGCATCAATCACTGCCAAGGCATCTGCAATGCTCCTTACCTTCAGTGCATACTCATTGATAGACATCTTCCATTTTTTTAATGTATTCAACTCTTGCTTGAGTTGAATCTTTCGTGCCTTTGTATTTACGGAAAATATAGTTTCAAGTATAGTCGAAGCTGCATATAAATTCTCTGCATTTTTTATATGTCCCAGCATATTATTGTCAATTACTGTAGACAGCCCAATACATGAACTTTTTTTCTTTTGCATTCAATTCCTTCCATGCCTTTGTCTCTTCTGTAGTTGGAGGATCACTCACCTCCGGCTCCTTTTCTTCACCTGACACAAACTCGTAGAGGCCTTTTCCAATAAGGAAGTTCTTGACACGGAACTTCCATGAAGGGTAGTTGTTCTTGTCGAGCTTCTCAATGATGGGGTTTCCGCTGTTCTCTGCCATTATCATAAAACTAATACCAAACAGCAAGCAAATCTTTTGCAACCCTCGACCTGTAGTGCACAGCAATACACCAGACAGCCTTTTTCACTGTCTGCTCAATAATACATGCAATCTGCAAAACTAGTTTGCAGATAAACCTTGTGTTTATTTGCTGATAAATACTTTTGAACTTACAGATCTGAAATCTGTAACAACTTGTGTACCTGTATACGGTATACACAACTGAAATTGCAGGGTATCTCGAACTGCTGTCCGCAACCGTGCAGCTCTAAAACGGGGCCTGAAATGACCTCGGATGGCCAAAATAGCAGTGGGAAGCCCCAAAGGGTTCATTTTGTAGAATACACAGTGCTTTTTGCGCACACCAAATCTCACTGCAATCTGAGATTTTTGCTCTGCCCTACTTCTGGTGCCTTCACAGGCACTGTCCAAGAGAAAGAGTAGAAGAATGGGAGAGCTTCTTACCCGTGGCTTGCTTGCTTGAACCTTGCTTCTTTCTCTTTACTTCAGCCTTCGAAATCAGCCTCTCTCAGTGGCGCGGCTCTGATACCATGTCAAAAATCGCGTGGTGGGGGGACTTGCTAAAGATGTTGCGCTGAACACACACAGAATGCACAAGGAGCTCACTCAAGAGACAATAAGAGATATGGAGGCCAAAACGTTTTCTTGCTGGTTTCTTATTCTTCTTCCACACTCTTTACAATGTACACAAAGTATAGATAAGATACGACATAAAGGAAAGTGGCCTACTAAGTCAAACAATGCATAACCGACTACACTAGTCGACTGGTGCTATAACTGTGCCAGCTATAAATAGGTGTAACAACCTGAATATAATAAGTAATGAGTGAGTGGCCATGTGAGAGTCATAATGAACACTGACATGCTAAGTGTAGACGTGTGGACCCATCTAACCAGGCGATCCATCATTAATGTCCGCATGTGTTGAGCTTATCATCTTAACACCCTAGGCCCTGATTGCATTAAAGGTTGCCTAGCTTGCAACATACTCATATTTAAATTTAGATTTGTCAATTGTTCTTGCGATTCCTAAATCACATCATCATCAGGTCTTCTATAGCCTTGCTACGTAACACTTTCAGTTGTGTCTCTTATTGCCTTGCATTTTTAGGACTTAGATTGATCACATTGGGCATTTGAGCTATAGGTGCGGCGATACATCTTAGCTACTCTAATATCATTTCTGACTTTCTTTGCTTTTCCTTAGCTATTTTAGCTACTTTGAAAAGTGTATTAGGATATTTTATCAATATCTTTCCCTAAGTTCGATCTAAGAAGGCAAATAAATTTATCATTTTTCAAGAATATGATCAGAGTTTTCTCCATCCCCCATATAACCTATATCCATCTCTCTTCAAATGTAGCAACAAACTTAGATATACCCTCATTCCCTTCCTAGTACATCAGTTCTAAAGATTTTCATAGACCTTCAAGAGTTTGATTTATAGCAAACATGGTAACGAAACCAGTTTTAATTTCATTCCAATTTGTATTTACATTGTGAGTCAATGAATCCCACCATAGTCTTGCAAAGCCCTCAAGTATCATATCAATCATCATGAGCTTGTCAACATTAATATCTTTACCACACTATTGAGAAAAATCCATTCCAGCTCCCTAAGGGAGTTATTGATATCCTCATTTTTGGTACCAGAAAAAGGCTCATATCCAATAGTAGCCATGCTTGACTTCATGTATAGTATGGTCACCTATTTAGACACTTCTCATTTGATACAATCAATGAGAGATCCTCAGTAGGGGAACCAAATGATGGTAGACGAATTGAATGGTTGGCCTCTAACAACCCTCAAGCCAACACCACCATAGGAGAAAAACCAAGAATCTCTCTGCTGGAAGTTTTGTCTAAATAGCCAAGTGACGATCATCTTAGACTTCTTCTTGGGATATAGGCAATCTTAAATTTTCTCTAAGCTCTATGTAGTTAGTTGTTTACTATTTGTGATTATTCCCAACCACAATGTAAAGTAAAACCAAAATACCTAGGGGTGACTACTTGCTACTAAGACAAGTAAATCCCTATTCAAGGTCTTACATCTTGTCACTCAACAAATAATCAAATACATGTACAAACACACAATATAGAGGTATAAAGTTTTGCAATTCCACTACTCCTAGTGTATCCATACACAATTTGAAGCTAATAATTGCAATAGCTATACTGCAACTTAAACATTAAATGCATTCTTGATATCAAGGACACTCTACAACAACAAATTCACACTTGTCACTTTGCAACAAACAGACCATATCCTAGTAATGCGACCACATGCATAGAGCACATTTAGTAGTAAATCAAAATTAGACCTCTATTGTCAATAGTAATAAAATATCACAGTAATTTTTGCATCTTCAATATCCATTCAACATGCATTTATATGGTGTTATTTTAATTCCTGTAGGTATGGACTTTGATCTCATTATTTTATTTATAATTCCAATGCCCCCAACATACTATGGATGTTACTTGTGTGTGCTGATGCTAGCCCGAAAGGCCTTCAAACTTGCAACATTATCAAAAGTATCATGTTGGTTTTAGACTTAAAACAACAAATGCAACTAGAATTCATTGCTTAGACATAAAACCATCTAATAACGCAAACATAGTGTTAATGCAAATATAAAGCTAGACACTAATTCTAACTGAAAAGCATCCACCTTGCTTGCTTCCACTTACAATTACCCCCTCTACATCTCTAGTTAAAACTTTCATATGGATGGATTTTTTTACCCCCTTTTGTGGCCCTACAATAACTCTAATAGACTTGCCAGTTATGCCCAAATCTCTATTGGTTATTACTATAATCATTATTATTATTGTTGCACAAAGACGGACAAAACCAAACCCTCTTTCCCTCTAAGAGACGAATCACAAGGCTCATTATCAAAAGATCTATTTACTATCAATAAACAAAGTCTCAGCACAGTTCCCACACTACTACACCATGCATTTATGTAATTATTTCAAAGAAAAAACCAACTCCACTCACCAACTATGATGCATGAGAGAGAAAAAGGTTAAAAGATACATCCTCACAATCGTCTATTGTCTGTAGCATATATTAAACACTTGCAAATGCATTGAGAGTCTCTCTCTCCATATGATAATGTCCAAGTGACATCAAGGACTTGCATCACCATCCTACTATGGCATACAACACATATGGTCTCTATTTCAAACTCTTCTTATGTGCTAATACTAACTTCGCTATTCATTATTCCAACTTTTACAAGATCTTCAAAATCCTCTCTTTTTCAATTCTCTTGCAAGAAAAGAAAGTGAACATTCAAGAGAAGAGGAAGAAGCTCTAATTTTTTATGTCTTCATTCTAGTGCTAGAATTTTTCTTACAAAGAACTAGACAGTATAAATGCTTCTCTCCCTTTGTCTTAATCTATGTTATCATTTCTTTTTTCATGTTCTCCCATGACTAGCTTTCCAAAAAAACAGACCACTTGGCAAAGCACTCTAGGAGAGTTCTATGCCTTGATCTAGCTCTAGTATGTAATTACAGTCAATATATTCCAAACTTACTTGCCTCTAATTGGCATTGAGCATGAGGCACAAGAACTTTTGTGCAAACACAATCAAGCAATCAACTCATCAACAATAGCTAGGAAAGCATTCATTTCCATAATATCAATTCCAACAATCCCTTTGAATACTCCATAAAAATCAACCAACTTATCTTGGCTATGGAAACAATATCTTTTTCAAAACAACAAACTAATTCTTAAAGACAAATTCGACAAAAGAAAAAAATGTCCTTTAGATACTTCACAAAAGAAAAATACAATCCAATTATCCATCCTTAGAATGCAATCACATAAGGATTCCTCTTCAAGTGAATCATGTTATTCAAGCAATTTGTGCTACTAGTCTAATCTTTCCTTTACCAATTCCTAGCTTATCTTCAACTACTAGATCACTTATTCTCCAAGTAAGTCCAACTTTATAAAAGGCATGTGGAAAGTTTGCAATGCGGGTGGAATAGCCATAGTAGTCACGTGATCGAGTGTTTTGTATTTGAGATGCTCCTCTCTTAGGAGCTATCACACACCCCAAACTTCATATGCTCTTTCTCAAACCTCAACAATACTTGTGCTTATCTTCTGCCTCAAGGCTTGAGGACTTGCTTTCTCCCATATGCTTTGAGGCAGCTCAACAATGATGGGTTTTGGAATCAAGGGATCAATGTCTGCTTAGTGAGCAATACTACACTTCCTCAATATCTTTCCTTCCTTCTATCTCTTTCAATCCTCTTTCTCGCTCTATCTCTTTTAATCTCTCCCTCCACCTCCTTCTCTAACCTTCTTCCTAACTTTTCTCTCCTTCTCTCTTTCTATATCTACCTCTCTCTCTCTCTATCTCCTTCTCCCTCTATTTCTATCGCTCTATTCTCCCCCTCTACTTCGTCTCTATTCCTCTCTCTCTCTCTCTCTCTCTCTCTCTCTCTCTCTCTCTCTCTCTCTCTCTCTCTCTCTCTCTCTCTCTCTCTCTCTCTCTCTCCTCCTCCTCCTCCCCCCCTACCTTCTTCTTCTCCTCTCTTCTTATGCTACTCCTCTCTCTTCTTCATGCCTTCTCTTCTTCCACTCGTCCTCTCTCTTCCTCTTCTATTCCCTTCTTCTCTCCTCCACCCTCTTCTTCTTGCCTTCTCCTCCTCTATTCCACCCTCTTCTTCTTCACCTCTCTCCTTCTCTTCTCCTTCTATCTGTCTCTCTTTCTTGTCTTCTTCTTCTTCCCCACTTTTACTTTTCTACTTCTTTATCTTTCCTTCTTTATTTTCTCTTCCTCTCTCCTCCTCCTCCTCCTCTTATCTCTCTCTCTCTCTCTCTCTCCTCTCTCTCTCTCTCTCTCTCTCTCTCTCTCTCTCTCTCTCTCTCTCTCTCTCTCTCTCTCCTCCTCCTCCTCCTCCTCCTCCCCTACCTTCTTCTTCTCCTCTCTTCTTATGCTACTCCTCTCTCTTCTTCATGCCTTTCTATTCTTCCACTCCTCCTCTCTCTTCCTCTTCTATTCCCTTCTTCTCTCCTCCACCATCTTCTTCTTGCCTTCTCCTCCTCTATTCCCCCCCTCTTCTTCTTCACCTCTCTCATTCTCTTCTCCTTCTACCTCTCTCTCTTTCTTCTCTTCTTCTTCTTCCCCACTTCTGCTTTTCTACTTCTTTATCTTTCCTTATTTATTTTCTCTTCCTCTCTCCTCCTCCTCCTCCTCTTCTCTCTCTCTCTCTCTCTCTCTCTCTAGCATGTAGCAATTTGGCAGCATAAGGTAGTAGTAATAATCTCCTCAAAGGCTAAACCTTAGAAGGGGGGGTGTCTCCTTTATCCTCTTGGTGCATGTCAACATGCTAGCTAGGAAGGTGACTTGAGTGGTGGAGGTAGGGTGGGTCAAATTTTTTTCTCACTTCTCTTCATCATATTTGTGTCTGCTGATGGGGTAGATTGTATGGAGGTGTTCGACGAGTTGGCAGTGGCTCTTAAACAAATATTTATTTTCTCTCCTTTTATATTAAATTATGAATCCTTTTAACATTTTTTTCACCCCCTGGCCCCCGATTAGCATGGGGTCACATGTAGTGGGAAGTAGGGATGTTATAGATGTAGTGTACCTAGCTTGATTCCAACTATAACACTAACATCACTAGGTGTTAAAACATTTTGGAAAGGAGCTAAGCATCATGTTATTCTCCAAGTGGAAGCCCTTGGAAACTTTATACATGAAGAGGAATAATTGATATAGAAGCATCAATCAATATTGTGAATCATTTATTCTTAAAGCTCGAGAAAACCCACCTATTGAGAACATACACTTCATTTTGACAATAGTTAACAAAGTCAAAGTCTGCTCATTAGATGTGTTCAAAGATTGGCCTATCAAGACCATGGGTGTCAAGTTCTCTGTCAATTTTATAGTCATGATGAAGGGATGGATTGTGACCTACTACTTAAATGGTCTTACAAAATTGCAAGTTCAATCGAGGACTAGGGAAAAGGTCTACTTTTCCTAGGCAATAGAAGAAATGCATATCAAATAGATATGGAAAGCCATAAAATCACATTGGTTGATTTGGACAAAATTTCTAGCATGGTAAATGGAGATTAAAGTTGTCCACTCACCAATCAACAAATGAATTTCTTTCCCTAAGGATGGACAAGAGTGGATGCACATCCTTATGACACTAGACCTACCATTCACAAAAGAGTGAGAATATCAAGAGGCTCATGAGTGAATGAGTCAGAGGGGGTCAAGGGAGACCAATGTACATGTGATTCACCCTATCATGAACACTTTCTCAATGCCAATACTCATGATAAATATTGGTGTCACAATAATCCAAATAAAAAAGGGTTTTTCACTCCTTCTAACAAACTTGAGCTCCAAAAGATACTTGCACAATGGCAATGGTGCCTTAAGAAAATATTCAAGCTAATCTATTGATGGTTAAGAGTTGTTAGAGGAACCCAACTAGCAAGGACCAAGTTTTGTAAAAGAGGACCAAACTCACTCCCATACAATTTGTAATATCCAAGTTAGGCATGAGCTTAAAGAATTCAGCATGGCAAGTTGAAAAAATAGTTGTAAAATGTATAGCAATATGTGGAAGATGTGAGAAGGTCCATGTAAGCTAATGCAATAGGAGGGTGCCCAAAAAATTGAGGCCATGTATAAAAACTAGAAACTAAATGGATAAGCTCATTCTTATGTTGTGCAATCTTGATAGCTCTTTTCTTGCTTCTTGCATGCTTCTTGTTTGTGTGAAAGAGGGAGATATTGAGAGAGAGAGAGAGAGAGAGAGAGAGAGAGAGAGAGAGAGAGAGAGAGAGAGAGAGAGAGAGAGAGAGAGAGAGAGAGAGA
This sequence comes from Lygodium microphyllum, assembly GCF_053477565.2. Classification (NCBI taxonomy): domain Eukaryota; kingdom Viridiplantae; phylum Streptophyta; class Polypodiopsida; order Schizaeales; family Lygodiaceae; genus Lygodium; species Lygodium microphyllum. The sequence continues at coordinate 66,217,840 of NC_141157.1, forward strand.
GAGAGAGAGAGAGAGAGATAGGGAGGGAGAGTGTGAGGTAGAGTGAGGGACCGGTGTGGAGAAGCTCTTTGCTTCCTCCTCCTCCTCCTCCTCCTTTGTTGAGCTTTCATGAAAATAAAAGCAAGGGAGGTGGAGCTCACTTGAGATGCATTACAAGGATCATGGATTGATTGAGTAATCTTTTGCAGATAGACTACATTGAGAAGGTAAATCGGTGAGTTCACTACATTCATTTGTAGAGTTTGTGATGGTTAAGTGAGAGGTATCCATAGTCATGTTACATCAAGTATTGTTTGATCATCACTAAGATCTCATATTATTCCTAATGAGGACAAAAGACTCTGATACTAAAGATGGAAGCAAAGAAAAAGAAGAGTAATCAAAGTATGAAAGTGTTGAAGAATCATATAATGAGTTCACTTACTTCTATAATACAAACATGAGAATTATTGAGCAAATTGTAGCAAATCCAAAACCTCTAATTATGGATGTTGAAATATCCAAATTAGAATTGATTAACCACAAGGTCTTAGATCACAAGCATTTAGGGTACTAGCTTGCAAACCTCAACTCTTGCGGTTCTTGCGACTAAAAGAGTGAAAAATGTACACACTGTCTCCCTCATGGGTCAAACAAATCAAGCTCAAAGTCTACATGTACCATGGACATCAATCCTGAGATTCCTCAACTTATCGATTGCAGCAAACAAAGAGATATCTTCATATCCATTTTTCAAAATAGGTGGTTGAAGAGTAATCAAAGAGATGCAAAATTTGAGGCAAAAATCCAAAAGATACCACATGATCTTCCTAAGCACTTTACAAAGTTCAAGAAGGAAGATTGTATCATTATGATCCTTGATGCAAAGAGACAAAGCAAATCCAACAAACATATTGAGGGACCCAAAACAATCAAAGTGAATCTCACCACAAAAGGAGAAAATTTCAAGATTCTGTACATTAGTAAGGACCTCATGGAGGAGAATGAATGAAATCTCATCAGCCTACTCATGAAGTTTCAAGATATGCTTCCCTAGAACTACACTAATCTCAAGGGAGTCCCACTACATGTATTGTATACAATCCTAACCAACCCAATGCCAAGACCATCAAATAAGGATCACATCTAATGAGCTCATGATAAGCATTTAATGTTTGAGAAGAGCTAGGTAAGGTCCCCAAGGCAATTATAGCTTCCTAGACAAATTCTCAAGCTATAATCAAGGCGCAATTGCATTCAGATGATCATGAACTTTGACATCAAATAGGCAAAGTGCTTGTATGCATTGTCATGCCTTTTGGTTTGGCTAATGTATCAACCACTTTCTAGCACTTGATGTGCACAAGCTTCAAGGACATGTTATGAAAAGATCTCAAGGTGTTTATGGATGAGTTCTATGCCAACTCCAATTGAAGCAAACACTTAGAGAAGATGAGATCGGTCTTTGAATGATGTAGGCAATATTAGCTTTCTCTCAATTTCCTAAAGTATTAGTTTTGGATAAATCATGGACTCATATTGGGAAATATCATATCCAAGAATGGCAGTGCAAGGGACACTTTAAAAATATGAATAAGCATGGCTACTACCATCTATTAATAGTAAGGGCATTCAATGCTTCCTAGACCATATCAGGTACTATAGGCACTTTTTGCTTAATTATGCCTCAATAGTGTGACCTTTATACAAGCTTGAGTCATGAAATATGTATTTGATTAGGTTTTAATGCAATGCCTCCGTTATTTTCAAGAATCCGTCCATGATTCTTTAAAGCAAAGTAAAAAACTCTCATTTGATGAGCAACAACTTATTGCACTAGATATCGCCACAAAGGTATGGGAGAAGCTTGGTCATGCGTCCTCCCCTAAGAAGACTAGCATGTGGTCCCATTTGGGCTCCTTTGTTATCTAGGAATGTACCAAGGAGTGCCAAGATAATGTGAAGCCCTCAAAAAGGCTCTAACTAGAGCATCCATCTACTGATCCCTATATTAGACAATAGTGCTCCATGTATATATCAATACATTTGAGGTTACTATTAAAGTAGCGGCCTATCAACATAGCAAGCATAACATGGAAATTCTAATGATTTCACTAACAAATAATTATTGATACTAAGATGAATTAGTCAACGATTAAGAGGGAGGGACTAATAGTGGTACTTTCCCACTACCTTAACCTTCCTCATTGACCATTGAGCATTGTTACATTTAGTGAGTAAGTTTTATGCCATAGGCTGCATAATGTGGTGTCTCCTACTCCTACTAGATTTTCATTCTGGGTGATGGTGCAAAAGGGAAAGCAATAACACATGGCTAATCAAATGTCACAAATAACAATTGGTGAGAAACTAATAAGAATTGATGATAATCTTCTTAACTCCCACTTATTTAGAATATTACAAGTGGCCTAGATATTCAAGGTTACCACCCTATTATCTGTGTAAATTCTAGACTAAGAATATCTAAACACCCAATAAAAGTGGTAAGACTCACCCACATTCTAATCAAGATCCAAGCCTACCAAATGATACTATAACAACTTTACTAGTAAACTAGATGATCTACTAAGAAGGTGCATTTTTTAGCACAAGATAAAAGACGTGTTGCAAGAAGCACATGGAGTGATATGGCAACAAGTGGCTATTTAAATGCCAATCAAAAAGTACTACGATCATAGCTTTGGTGACCCACTTTGGCTATAGATGTGGCACATTTTGTTAAGCACTCCAACAAGTGTCAATATACTAAGGTACCAATGGGAGAGGATAAGATGAAACCTACACCACCATTATTAACCCTTTAAAAAGTGGGGTATCAACATCATAAGATACATCAACCCTACTACCCAACATTCCTAAGATAATACATTATTTCTACAACTGCCTATGTGACAAATTACTAGAAGATAGAGCCACTTGCAAGATTGATGCTAGACTAGGGGCATGTTCTTGTGGGGACAAGTCATCTTATGATTTGACTATCCCATTGAGATATTCAACAATCAAGGGACCCACTTGATTAGATGAAGTCATAGAGCACTTGATTTCAATGTTCCAAATCATCCATAGAAAATAAACACCATACTAAATTCAAGTAAATGACCAAGGTAACTCCATGAAAAAAATAGTGATAAATGTCCTATCTAAGACAAATTTTGCCTCTAGAGTAGACTAGGATAAAAAGATCATGGAAGTTTGTGGGCCTATAGAATGGCATAAAAAATAGCAGTAGGCCAAACTCCATTTAGGCTAACTTACAAGACTGATGTTATCATGTTTGTGGAGTTCCTCATCCCATTTTGTACATAATGGTGCACAAACAATGGGAAGACAACAAAGCCTAGACCAATTGCATATAGCTAGAATGATTGACTTAAAAAGATATATTAGCTACACATATGATGATTGCCAAAAAGACATGATGGAAGGCTTGGTTCAATAAACATGTGAAACAAGAACCTTCAAAAAAGAGGATCTTATGCTCTTGTGCTCAATTTATGGTTATGAGTAGAAGATGAACTCCAGAGATATTAGACCTTATATAGACAAAGATTTCAACTTCAACACTTGTTAAGTTAGCTACAATGGAGCTTATGTGTAGAGATGCAGGTTGAGAGAGAGAAGAGATAAAGACACACGATTTGTGGTACTAAAGAGTGTACCTCAATAATCTTTTTAGATAGGTATATGTACTATCTACAGCCTGGTCCTTAATGGGTGCACATGGGCATTGCACTTTATCCCAATAACCTCCCCCCTAAGTAAAGGCAATGTGCCCAAAGGTAGAGGAAAAGAATCAACTAAGTCTAAATATGTACAAAGCTGAAGAGACTATACCTATCCACAATACCCATCATTTGCGGGCAATGGGCAAACCTCTCTATTGGAAGACCTTTCGTGAGAAGGTCTGCAAGGTTATCATTAGTGTGCACCTTGACCAGCTCAATGCTCTTGCTGTTAAGGACCTCTCTGATGAAATGATACTTAACCTATATGTGTTTTTTCTTTGCCTGAAAGACATGGTTCTATGCTAACATGATAGCACTCTGACTATCATAGTAGAGAATAGGAACCTCAATAATCCCAAGCTTAGCAACCAAACGTGACAACCATAAGGCCTCTTTGCATGCCTTAGTGTAGCCACATATTTTTCCTCCGTAGTAGACAGTGCAACACACTTCTGAAGCCTAGATATCCAAGAGACAGATCCCCCTGTGAAGTCAAACACATACCCTATAGTGGACTTCCTGTAGTTCGCATGTCCAGCATAGTCTGCATCCGTAAAGCCAACAATAGATGCCTTTTGCTTACCAAAGCACATGCAAAAATCCTTGGTGCTCTTGAGGTATCTCATAATACCTTTCATTGCTTTCCAATGCTTCTTGCCAGGGTTTGCCATGTACCTGCTAACCACTCCCACTACAAAGGCAATGTCAGGACGTGTAGCAACCATATCATACATCAAACTGCCAACGGTTGAAGTACATGGAATCTTGGCCATTTCAGCCGTTTCATAACTAGATATAGGGTTGTCCTCTACACTGAGTTTCGCATATGGAGGCAATGGAACTCTGATTGCTTTTCCCCCTCCATATTGAAACATTGCAAAATCTTGGATACATACTCCTATTGAGATAGATAGAGTAACCCCTTTGATTTATCTTTGAGTATCCTCATCCCAAGAATGTGATTGGCATCACCAAAATCCTTCATGTCAAAGCTACCATGAAGACTTTGCTTTAATGAATCCAAGGAATGAGTATCCCTACCAACAACAATCAGCATGTCATCAACATACAGAACCAAGATAATCAGTCTGCCATCTGTTGCCTTCTTGGTGTACAAGCAGTGATAACTTGACTTCTCTGAAAGCCCTAAGACTTCATGAAAGTATCAAGCTTATGATACCATTTCCTCGGTGCTTGTTTCAGCACTCCGTTTGAGCTTACAGACCATCTCCTCTATGCCTTGAGCAACAAAACCCTTAGGCTACTACATATATATGTCCTCATGTAGATCACCATGTAAGAATGCAATATTTACATCCATCTATATAAGCTCCAGATCTTTAGCTGCAACCAAGCCCAAAATGGTTCTTAGAGTAGTCATCTTGACTATGGGAGAGAAGATCTCGTCAAAGTCAATTCCACGTTCTTGCTTGCACCCCTTTGCAACTAACTATGCTTTGTACTTTAGCGAAGAACTAGAAATGACCTTCATCTTGTAAACCCACTTGCATGGAAGAGTTTTCTACCCTTTAGGCAACTGCACCAAGCCCCAAGTACCATTCTTATCAGTGATTCCATTTTCAACAGCATGGGCTTGAACCACTTCTTCTTGTCCAGTCTAGTCATTACTTCCTTGAAGCATGACGACTCACCACAATTAGTAACCATGACATAATCTACAGCATATTGGGCATCAGGAACAAACCTATTTGGCTGCCTTGAAGGTCGGGCTGACCTATGTAATGAAGGTTCTGCATTTTTTGGTTGTTGTACTGCTGCCTGCAAATTTGCATTTATAAGTTGTTTTCCTAAATATGGGCCTGTAATTCTGCAAGTATAGGTTGTTATCTTGAAATACGAGCCTGCAATTCTGCATGTATAGGTTGCTGTCTTGAAATTCCAACATGCTATCCTGACAGTTTAGGCTGTCGTAACTGCATGTTTTCAGGTTGAAACTGTGGTGTATCATGGGCAATACCTTGCTGGTCATTTCCATCATCATTTCCTTCATTTTTAGGAGTATTTATAGTAGGTATATGCTGTTGTCCACTGGGCACAAATGGCTGTCTAAAAGTACATCCTCCTCCCTGAAAACAACCCTCTTGACTTCCTCAGTCTTCTCGGGTTGCTTATGCATGCGATCTTCTGTAATGTGCCTGCCTATCGATTGTCCAAGCATGTTTTAGCGGTCCATCGCGAAATGAATCTAAGCGTCACTATCCAACACTCTCATGGAATGTTTCGGGGTTTGTCGCCTAGGGTTTGGAGGGAGAAGGAGAAAATAATGTCGAAGGTGAAGAAGACAATGGTAGGGATGGGATCGAGGGGGGAGGCCACAGGCCTACCATCTCCAATCTGTGGCAGTGTTGCCATGTAGCCCGACAAGTTGTGGGTGGGGGGGAAAGACACCACCACTCCACGTCCTCCTCCTTCTTCCTCTACGTTGCCGCCATCATGCTGTCTTTCCCTTTATTTTCCCCCTTGCCACCTATCGGCGTGACGATTGGGGGGGGGGAAGGGATTAAAAATTTTGATTTCTCTTTAATTATTAAGGGGGGGTTCTATGTGAAAGCGTGGGGATTTTACATCTTCATGAAAGATGACATCATTGCTACATACTATCTTTCTTTTCTCGAGATCCCACCGTATCCTAGGAATATGCATTTATAAGACTTGGGTTCTAGTTTGTTGCGTTCTTCTTTTTGTATGTGCACAAAAGCCTCGCAACAACCAAACACTCGCAAATGAGCATAAGAAGGTGGCTTACTCGACCACTCTTCCTGAGGGACTCTCCCCCCCAAAGACTTGTTCGGTGACCTATTAATTAGATGAATGAACACAATATTAGTGAGTTTGGGAATCTCCCAATTCCCATTTTTTGAATACTAAAAAGGTGGCACTCAAATAACATGCCCATAAGTTTCTCAAAACCATATGATGTGACCTATCATTGGAAAGCACTTGAAAAATGGAATCTATTGAGCTATAGAGCGCTCGATTTGGAGTTATACTGTTCAAGTTATAACAAATCCAAAGATTTGACCACATGTCCTGAACTTATGGGAAATTCCCATATTCCCCAATATGGTGTTAATGGTTGTCATAATAGCCTCTGCCCACCAAAAGCCATGGGATAATGAAGCATGAGACAACATCGTATGGACCTTATCCTGTATTGTCTGATTCATGCACTCTGCAACTCCATTTTGGGGTGGATTATGAGGTGCAGTGAGTTCCCTCTTTATCCCCCTGCTGTCATAAAATGCCTGAAAGTCTTTAGACACATACTCCCCACTATTGTCAATTTAAGCGAAGACATTTACATGTCTTATCAGTCTGGTTCTCAACCAATGCCAAGAATTTCTGAAACTTGTCAAGCACTTCGTCCTTGCTATGAATAGGGTAAACCCATACCTTTCGAGTAGCATCATTGACAAATGTGACAAAGTATTTCTTTCCTCCTAGAGATAACCCTGGCATCTGAGATAATCTGAATGTACTAACTCTAGAGGCAAATATTTTAGTGAAAGAGACTTTTTATGAGTCTGCATATGCTTACCATAAACACAATGATCACAGGGCTCAAAATCAGCATAACGAAGACAAGGCAAGTAACCCAAATGAGAAAGTACTTTCATTCTTGTTTGAATCATGCGTCCCAATCGGCCATGCCACAAGGAAACACTTGGCTGCTCGGCCACAGCAACAACATGGTCACACACACTAGATACATGGAGAGGATAGAAAGTATCGCTCTTTGAGCCTCTGGCAATAACCCTAGATCCTCTATAGATCTTCCATTTCCCATTGCTAAAGGTGGTATGAAATCCATCATCATCTAGCTGTCTAGTACTAATCAAGATCTTTTTGAGCTATGGTACATGCCTTATATTCTGAAGAGTGAAGGGACGGGCTGAAACTGCAGTTGCACATTGCCAATGCCAGCAATGTCACATGCATAATTATCCCCAAGATGGACAACACCATGTTGACCTCTTGTATAGGCTATAAACCACTCACGGTGAGGGGTGACATGAAAAGAGGCTCCTAAATCCAAAATCCAAGTCTGCACGTCATCGTCCGTATCGGCTATCAAAGCATGTGTACTAAAAGATGGAGATAAAGAGTACATCATTCCCACTGTTGCTCTCATGGCTAACTACATTCACCTCTTCGATCTTTACATTGCTCTTCTTAGCAGGCTGACTCTCTTTCTTCTCTTCCTTGTTGTCATCAGTCTTCTTTCCCTTCCCTTTCTCCTTCTTCCATTTATAATAGTCACGTTTGAAGTGACCCTTCTTGCCATAGTGATGGCATTCAACATCCTTACCACGTGATTTACTTTGTCCCTTGCTATCGGATTTTCCTTTCTACTGTGATGTGCCTCTAGTATGCAAAGCATTGGAAGACTTACTAGATGCATTGTTCTGTCGATTCATTTCTTCCATGAGTAGAGCACTCTCTACATTAGTATACAAAAGCATAGCATTAGAATTGCTCATAGCAGTTTTGAAGGTATCCCGGCTCTTTGGTAGAGTGCAAAGCAAGAACATAGCTTTGAACTCATCATCAATATTGAACTTCAAAGTGACAAGCTGACTGAAAATGGAGTTAAAATCACTAAGGTGAGTAGACATTATAGTATCCTCTTTCATATGCAAATCCATGAGTTTCTTCAGCTAGTAGACTTTGCTTGCAACACTCTTTTGGGCATACAATTCTTCCAGTCACTTCAAAATGTCATAAATAGAATCCGACCCTTCAATGTTAAACATCAAGGCATCATAAATCGATAGCTCAATGGGGTCGAGCGTGCAAGCTCATTCAGCTCATCCTAGTCATCCTGCTCCACATCAGTTGGCTTTGCTCCCTTTGCTTTAATCGGCTTTGCTTGCTTCTTTTACAACAAGATATTATAGCACTACTTTTGCCAAACTGCAAAGTTGTGTGCTCCTTCAAGCTTCTTGATATGCATAAGATTCTTGTCATTGCTGCTAGCCATGATTCACAACCAAATCATTGTATGACAATAAATGACAGCTAATGCCAAGCAATGGAAGCTCCAAAATCCACTCAGTAGTATGTTAGGAATATCCCCAAGTATGTAGCACCAAGAACATGCATCAGTTCATTGCCCAAAATGCCTCAAAAGCATTCAATGAAAGTAAACATACCAATTTCCTGACAAAAATAGAGCGCTATCTTGAAATTCTTGACAATATAGGTGGTTGTCTTGGAATTCAAGAGTATAGTCCTAAAATTTCTAACAATACAGATGGCTGTCCTGCAATTCAGGAATGTAGTCCTAACATTAAGGAAAAATCTGTCTTGAAAATTCAGAATTGAAATAACCTCTTAAACTGACTGAGATTGAGCTCCAAAGATCATGCAAAGCTGCTCAAAACATCACCGTAATGTTCTAGCATAGAAATATATCAAATTTCCTGATAGTGAGGTATGCGGTCCTGAATATGTAGGAAACTGTCCTGAATGTACAACAATAGACTTGTAAATAAAGTTGATCCAAAAATGAGCTTTAGTCACTACTCAAATGCATTTTGGAATCAAATACAAGCATGTAACATAAACCATAAGCATGAATACTTGGTTTAGAATGCCTGAGACCAAGTCTAAAAGCAAGACATAATGCATACACAATCAAAATGTCATTCAGTCTTGTTATTCCATCAGCCAAATCTTTGTCAAAATGAGCCAAATCCTTGCCAAGATTAGCTCAAAATGGACTTAAGTCAATGCCACATGGTTCCCAAAGCATCCAGCATCAAGATACATCCAAATAGCTATCATATGAGCATCAATCTCAAGAGAGCAGGTGCTGCTGTGTTTATTACAGATTTGAATACTATGTATTTCAGACCTGAAGCTGAATGTATATCAGCCCCAAGTGTAATACTACAATTCAATGCTCAATGTTAAGCATTAGATACAAAGTTTGGAGCACAACCATGATGGAAAATGAAGAGGGAGCAGCTACTATTGTAGGTCTTGAGCATGCTGTAAACCAGATTTTCATACCCATGCTGATGGCGCCTTCAGCCCTGAAGAGATTGGAATGTTGGTCCAAGAGTTGGAGATGATGGGGAGGGTCCCCAAGTGGCCAATGATGGCTGCCAACAATCTCAAATGAAGAGGGAAGCTTCAAGCTTCAAGAAGAAGCTTGAAACCTTATTGCCCTACCTGCAGACTCTTCACATTGAACTCTTCTTCACAACTTCAAGCTCCTGCACCTGAAGAAATGCTTGCAAAAAAGCAAAAATGAACATAACACCCAGACCCCCCACCTACAACTTCAACTAACAAGGGGGATAAGGACTTGTTAAAGAAATTTCTTGATGGGCGCACTAAATGAAAATTCCTTCTCAGAAAGTCTACTGTAGCAAAATGCAATCAATGGAAACTTAAAGCCCAAAATAGATCTGACATTGTAGTAATCATTGAATTTAATGTGTCACAAGAGTCAATATTAAATAAATCCTGTTCATCCACACCATCCACATCCTTGTTAGCCAAGTTTCTAGCATTGATGTGACTTTAATGTGTCACAAGAGTCAATATTCAAGAAATCCTATGCATCCACATCATCCAAATCCTTGTTAGCCTAATTTCTAGCATTGATGGGAAATGGTATGAGCAACAAGGCTCCACAACAACATACATTTAGTTACAATTGTTGACCACCAACTTAGTAAAGCAAGAGCCCACCATGTATGAAGATGGCTTAGATCTACCCTTCTTCAATTTCAATGCATGGATTGATTGCATTGCAATGGTACAACTCACCTCTAAGCATTGATGGAAAATGGTATGAGCAACAAGGCTCCACAACAACATACATTTAGTTACAATTGTTGACCACCAACTTAGTAAAGCAAGAGCCCACCATGTATGAACACACCTCTAAGCATTGATGGGAAACGGTATGAGCAACAAGGCTCCACAACAACATACATTTAGTTACAATTGTTGACCACCAACTTAGTAAAGCAAGAGCCCACCATGTATGAAGATGGCTTTGTTGACCACCAACTTAGTAAAGCAAGAGCCCACCATGTATGAAGATGGCTTAGATCTACCCTTCTTCAATTTCAATGCATGGATTGATTGGATTGCAATGGTACAACTCACCTCTAAGCACTCCTCCTCCTCTCATACTATCTTGCTTTGTAAGGCATGGTCACCAATAGATTGACTTGCTATACATGCCCATTCTTCCCAAAATCATTTATAACAATATGGGATTCATTGAAGGAGTTCCTTTTGAGCAAGAATTGAGAATTTAGAACATTACAATATTTTCTTAAATTTTTTTAAAAGCACAATTTATTTTCAAAAAAGGAGAAAGAAGAGATAAGGCAAAAGGAGAAAAACAAACAAAATCAATAAAATGAGAGAAAAATATCCATCTTGGTTACATGCACACATTCATTGCACCCAAGGTCCTCGAGCTTAGGGAATCTTAGTGGCTTGATCGGCCAATCCATCTCCAACAACCCCTTAGCCTATCTCCCCTACTTCACAAGTTTAGGGCACCTCAAGGGTAGAAAATCTTAGGCTCACTCGACATCCATGTCAACTTGAACTCCACCAAGTACCCTATTTCCAACTAGATTCTCAATTGTGGCACATACACCAAGAGCTCCTACCTTTGGTGTAAGACCCATCTCCCATTTAGACTTGTGGGTGAGTACTTCAATACTACACTACTAGTTGGATATGCTCCTGAGAGCATAACTTGTATGTAGGTAAACCAAACATGGAGCTAAAGGCCCCTCAACATCAATAGCCATCTACCCCTCATTAGCAACACACCATCCCTTAGATTCCTTATCATCCTATGAGTTCCATACATGCTCCTAATTTAGACCTCCATGAAGACCCTCAAACCAAGCCAAAGGAGCATCTCATAGGACTAACACTCATCTAACAAGAAGGGTAAATGATAACCCTCACAAGGAAAATTGATGAAGCTAAGCTAAAGATTCAAAGTGGAAGAAAGCAAGATTGGAGTCTCTATTTTGTTATATCTAAACCATGTCCACATAAGCCAAAGTTCATGCATATTGAAGAAGGAATAATCATGAAATTAGTGGAAAAAGTGATTTGTGGAGAAATAGTGAGAGTGCCCCCCAGCTTGCTTGAAAACAAAACCCTAATGTATATAATGTGTGAAATTGAATAGGGAGCTCATTCTTGTGTATGTAAGTAGCCAACCTTCTTGCTTCTTATTTATCCTCTTGTGCACCATTACTTGAGAATGAGGAAGAGAAAGTGAGTGAGAGTGAGAGCTTGAGTGAGGGACTTGGAGAGTAGATCTATTCTTCAAATGTTTTTGTTTAACACTATACAATTAGTGTTGGTGTTGAACGTCTTTAGGTTGTACAAATATATTGCTTGCTCAAAGACTATTTTTTTAAACATTGGCATTCTTTGTTGGCTTTTGCTTTGCATAAGGTGTTTTAGACCTAACATGTCACTTGATGTAATAAATCTTTATATTGCAACACTTGCTTGATGTTTATATGAAAATTTTATGTTAACCTTTCTCACATTGTAACTTTATAAGATTTTGAGTAGCATGCATAAATAGTACACTTACACAAGCACTAGACATGTAGACCTTTAGTTCAAGCATGTTTTTGCTCCATTATGATAAGCTATGGGTACTCTTTTGTGATAATCATTTTGTTTATTACTACCTTGTCTCACTTTAAGAAATTACTAATACTTAGTTCCACTTTGTTATTTAAGGCCACTATATTTGTAACAAAATGTTATGATAATCAGCTCAAATTAATAAGGGTGCAACAAAGGTCTCAATGTTGTTTGATATGATAAAATAGGACAAGTTCATCATGTGATGAATATGGTCCCACTCTTTTGTAAATATAAGTAATATAAACATGACGATACAACATACATGATATATGTTACTTTATGCATACATGATATGGTGCAAAAAATGTGATTAGTTTAAATAAAGGTCAATGTAGTTCAATTAGATTCATAGATTGTTAACTTTGTAGATTGTTTAAAACATGATATAAATATTCTATACAATGTTACATTCATAAATCCATGAATGTGCTTGATTGGTATGATAATAATACCATAATTACATGTATAAGAAACTATGTATAATCTATCATATGTATGAAGTGATTTATTTGATAATTTTCTCCAAAAAGTCAATATTGTCATTAGAAAAGTCCCCTAATTTTTACCAATCAATTGTTCAAAGATAAAAGAGTAGGTTATGATTAATAACTTGCAATATATAGTCAATATACATCAAACAATATAGTTTGAAATGCACATCTATCACTACCATGCTTTACAATCAATTATTATTCAAAGTCCACCAAACAATGAAATACAATATGATATATTCAAATTGTTTCACCTCATAATGCATAATAGAAATACAACTTATATGTTAAAAAAATTACATGTTAATGTATAACAAAACATCAATGACTATGTAAAGAAATAAAATTAATAATTTTTCAACCTATTAACTTATTAGTGCAAGTTTATATGAAATCACAATCATGTGATTCTATATGCTTAAAATTGATATGGCTAAAACATACACATGAATAGTTACATAGAGGAGTGGGTCTATTATGAGCCAATAGACAGCCTTATCATATAGATCTCCTTAGGGAAAAGGGAGAGGAGAGTGGCCGCTTTTGAATAGCATGGCCACCGTGTTAGAGAAAATGGGAGCAAAGGGCATTATACTCAATCATAGGCCTTGTCCCAGTACATATTAATGAGGACAAAGTAAGCTCAGCTTCCATGCATGAAGCCGTGCCATGAGGGATAACGCCTTAGCCAAAACCCTGTAAGAATTGGAGAGTTTAGAGTGATCCTATGATTTGGGAATCAATTCATGATAGGAGGCATGCCACTTGATCTCCTTATATAGTTCACCCCAGATTGGATTTGTTGTGCCATGTAAGAAGTTTTTTAGCTACCTTATTGACACACGATCCCTCTTGGGCTTTCAATTAACAGTTCTTCTCATGGATGACAATGCCTCCATTGTTAGGGCAAGCAGATAGGGAATCGGTTTAGAAACCTCATGGAGATATATGTTGAATTCTCTACTCTCTTAGCCTCAAAGGATAATGAAACTAAAACTGAGCTCTCTTCCTCTCATGGGAGAGATCCTGAGCAATGGATTATGCAATTGGGATTCAAAATTGTCAAAGTTAGAGAGATGGTAAGGTATTTGGGGGTCCCCATAGGAATAGGAGTCTCTTTAAAACAAAGGTTTAGGTGGTTTTTTTGCTAAGTTTCAAGAAAAGCTAAAGTGATGGATGGGAGGACCCATATCCTTTTTAGGGAAGTTGAACATCATTAATATCATGTTGATGTCTATAATGGTCCATGTTGGATCCCTCCCCCCTTTCAACTAGGTAGCATGGAAGCAGATAGAGAAAACAATACACATATTTTTGTGGTCCTTTCAAGATAGAAAGCACACAATGCAAATAGGCTAAGATGTTATCACCATGGCTACGGAAGTGGGAGGAGCTGAGATATAGGATCTCCATAGCAAAGCTCAAGGCCTGTCTATGGCACTACTAAAAAATCGTTGTGAGTGGGAATCAATTGTGGATGCTACTCATGAGGCATTAGATTGTTACGACTAAAACACTTGGCAAAAGCAATGGACCAATGTAGAATGGCAGGATATAATTGTTTTGTTGCACTTGGACATCATGATACCTCAATCACACTTTGCTCAAAGCATTGGTAAGCAATTGGCAAAAGATTATCATAAATGCAATGTGGAACTCCAAGAGCCCCAAGCAAGAGATTCATTGCTGAATAGGAGCATATGGTTCTCCCCATATGTGGTTGACCTTGAGCAACCTCCAATTTATAAGGACCCAAAGCTAGTAAGGAAGCTTCACACTAAAGGCCTAAGGACTTGGGATGACCTATGGGATAGCAATGCTACCAATTAGTAGCCAATTGAGTGGATCATGAATCATTGATGAGACCTGAAATGGGCCGGCACTGGCTATAGCACTAGCCGGACCTCATACTTATGACACACAAACACCCTCACGGCCTCGCGGACCAAGAGCATCTATCAAATGCTCAAGGACAAACCGCCCTAAAGCTTAATTCTTGAGTTTATAGTTCATAGTCCAACATTTCCCTAAAACTCCTCAGAGGGAGATCCCAAAGTGCATAGGCATAACGCCTCGTCACACACATATAGGAGGCACTCCACCGACTAATAGTCGGAGCCCCACTGTAGCTCTCCTACATCTCAGGGATTGGCCCTTTGATGCGCTACTAAACATATAACACAAACGAGCACAAAATCCTCTCTTTTATATTTCTCGTATTTCCAGGAGATGTACCATGCTTCCTCACTTCACAGTCCCTTAGGAAACCGACCCTCTACCCTACAGCAAGGGATAACCTCACACTCTCAAACGTGGGTCAAAGTCCTAAGAAAACAATTGCTATGCAGTCTAGGAGATTTTCCTTCGATACCATGAACCATGCATAGTGCATAATGTGAATGGTTTAGTGCACAAACAATAGAAAATCAGCATTGTGTATCGTGCGAAACTAATCTTTTCATGATTTCCATGCTAACGTTTATGTAGTGAAACGAGGAGAGACACCGAGCCTTACGCTCATGCTGCCTTTCCCTTTATTTTAAAACAAAGTCCTATAGCCATGATGCAATACATAAATCAGGTTTAAGATTGTACTTTGACGCTCAAACTCCCCTCTCACCCTACCGTTTAATGTTTTGCAATTGTTGATAGGCGTAAGAGTCGTTTTATGTGTATTTCTTTGTAGAGAAAGCAATAAATACAGACAAAAATATAGAAATGAGGGTAAATCGAGGCTAACCTCATGCTCTACCTTCATTATACATTGCACAAACACGTATATAATTTTCTGGAATTTTCATTTTATCGTTTCCTAATTTTCTCCCATTTAAAACCAATTTTCCACAATTTTTTTGTATTTTTCCTCTATTTTCTTCAATAAAAAATGACTAAAAATTGAGATTGATTATGGGCTGTGGCCCTTAGGTTATCTGACAGCAAAATTTCAAGTCTTATTGATGTTATATCTCATGTTTCCCCCTTTATTTTGCAAAAAACCCCATTTTGCCTCTTAAACACGTGTTTTACGGGTTTTATACCATTAATTTTAGTTATAACACATGATTTTCTGATTTTCTGAGCATAAACTGATCAAACTCATAGCAAACAACATCATAACGCATAATCAGCCCATGGGGACAATATTTCATCAACCAAATAGCATAAAAACTCATTTTTTCTTCATAAAAATTGAATTACCGCTTAGGCTTTGTGTCTCGGGATCTCGGTTTTGCTATGGGACTGCATATCAGCCCTCATTCAATGTCCATCATCTTCAAAATCAGCATTCTTCATGTCTTTATCCACCCCGAAGCAATCCGGTCTCATCCGGACAAGCTTTCCTCCATCATTCTTCATTGTCTTCTTCCACACAAGAACAGCCCCTTAAGGGAGAGAGAGGGAGGACAGAGAAAGACTAGAATCAGAGATTTCCATCCAGGCCACCATTTGACGGGCGAAGGGCGGCGATAGACTCACATCCAGAGGGGATTCACTGCCAATGATCACTTGGGTGGGTTGCATTGAGGCTGGACATTGATCATCCACCCATGGAGCACATTTTTCGGGCGCAGATGGCGCCATATTCTTGCCACGTTTTTTCCTCATAAAAAATGCCATGATTTGTTGTTACACTAAAATGCTACATGTCCCCCCCCAAAGGTCATGACCACTTGACCAAAGTTTGGTCCACCTTTTCAAATCTTGCCCATTTCTTGGCTCCTTCCCCATCCGAACTCCGAATTGAGCTTTGAAAAATCTTGGGCAGCCGGCTTGACATCCCGCATTGGCCAGTAACTCCTGACAACCCGCACAACAGTCTGAAAAATTATCAAAAATTAACAAGTGTCCCTCGAGCGCCTTTAAAGCACCTTGACGCTTAAAATTGCTAGGTCGAGCCGCCGCCTTCGACGTTGAATATTTTTCCCTTGATATTCGTAATTTTTAGCTATTTTTAAGCACTTCTCGGCATCAAAACTCTTCTCTCAATCATTTTTGCTTGAGCAATTATGAAAATGACCTAATAAGATCAATCCTTTAGGAGGTCAAAAGGAACTAACCAACCTCAAAGTAAAGTAAGAGGGATTGATCCTCAAAGATCTTGTAGGCCCCACAGGGAGGCAACTATGGTTTTGTAAGTTAGTGCGAGACTATACTATGCCCTCTTCAGGAATTTCCCTAAATCTTTTGCCCAAATGGAAAAAGGAGTGGCCACTAGACAACCCTACCATGTCGCAAAGAAGACTTAAGAGGATATGGATTGCTTCACACTTAGTTAGAATAAATGTGTTTCGATGGTGCTTGGTACTCAAGAAGCTCCTCCTTTGGGTGAGGTTAGCTAAAAAGCTAGCAGTTTCACCTCTCTGCCCATTTTGTGGGCATGCAAAAGTAACAAAAAGTACTTGTTTTGGGAATGTCTCCATGTGGTCCCTATATGGAGAGCCATTACAAGATGCTTGAAAGTAGCTAATCTAAAGGACTAGTTTGGCATGACTGTAGCCTTCTTCGTAGATCATGATTAGCTAGATGAAAGTAGCTAGATGTTGATAAATTGAGTTGCTATTGTCACATTGAAGTTCATATACTCAAATATGAATTTTTGTTTATTTGGGCAAGGGGTTAAAGAGAAACCTGATGACTATACAAGGCTCCTTAAAAAGAGCTGCTAGTTGTTTTAGGACCTCTTGGCTTTATAAGCTTTCCTTTAGGAAGTTAGTACACATGTATAGGGCCTTGCTGCATCTCTAGATGTTGTAACTATCTTTTTTACCAATATAATACTTGCATCACAAAAAAAGTTACATAAAGAGAGAGAGAGAGAGAGAGAGAGAGAGAGAGAGAGAGAGAGAGAGAGAGAGAGAGAGAGAGAGAGAGAGAGAGAGAGAGAGAGAGAGAGAGAGAAACAATAGTATTAAATGTACATACCATGTTACTCTCTCTCTCTCTCTCTCTCCCCACTTTCTCTCTTCTACAAAAAGACAACTATTTTGGTTTTTAATCTTCACAAAATTTATTCTAAAAAATCATATTGACTTTTTGTCTCGACACCTTCATGTGTAGCATTCTTATCTCTATGATCCTAAAGTAGGACTAGAAAGCAACAATGTTAGTCACATAAAATCATGTGCAAGAGCTCAATAACCAAGTGTGTTGGCCTCAAAGCATTTAGATGCACATCATCTTTCAATTTAGATAGCCTCATATGAAAGCTATTGTGCAGCGTTACTTAATTAGCGAGTCCCCTCTATGGTATATGTGAGAAATATTTATTAATATCATCATTATCTATTTGTGTTTAATCTAATGTGCAATGACAATTAGCTAGTCCCACAATATGGTAAATGTGATCAATATCTATGAATATGATTATTATTATATACATGTGTTTAATCTAATATGCATCTATCTTTTTATTTTTATTCATGTATCTTCACAATGTTTTTTGCAATGCCTTTTTTGCATTTTGAAAATATGGCATCACCCCATTGTTAGGATTGCCATCTAGGGAATATGCTTATACAATGATGTGGCATAGGTCCATAAAAAATTACCCACTATTAATTTCAATTAAGTGATCCAAGTAGCCTTAAAATGTGTGGATATCTTGCCTTGAAATAATCGGTCTCCCTCCCTCCCTCCCTCCCTTCCCCCCTTATATATATATATGAAAAAAAGGCAATGCTCTTGTGTGTGTGATAGTGCACCCTTTTTTCTCACTCGAAAGTGTCAGCATCTAATAGTCGCCCAGTTGTGGGATTCAATTTAGAGATCACTTTGGCCTCAAATTTGCAATTTATACAAAGGCTTTAGGAAAAAAAAAGTATGTAACCTTAGGTCCTTAAATTGGGCTTCATTTTTACAACTTTATTGTTCTTATAAGGTTTGGTAAAATACAATGATATTTGAAGCACTAGAATAACTTGCCAAAGTTTCATTAAGTTTGGAAATCTATCATACTAATGAGCAATACATGAAAATACTCTCCATACATCCTTTAATGACATCCCTTCACATCCTATATGCAATGTATCAATGAATGCTCATAGCTCATTTTTGCATCCTTGTGCATCAATCACATATCCCTGAAGTTTCTCTAGAAGACATGTTGCCAAAGCAATGTTCTTTGCTCGCTTTCTTTCTCATCACATGGATAGTATTGCGAGAGAGAACAACTTTGTTGCATTTAAAAAATTCATGTCTAAAAATATTTTATTTATGCAATATGTGATATTTTTCACAAGCTTCTTATTAGCCATTGCAATACATGCATCAAGATTACCAGCAGCAGTAGTATCCAATGAATTACCACTGTTATCCTCTTTAGGCATATTATGATGTAAAAGCACACGTGCATATTCTTTCCCTTCATCATTTACATGCATGTATATATAATCATAAGTTGCATCTATGAAATCCTTTAAGTTTGATGTATTATTTCCAAAAGTATCTCCCAAAAATTTTATCTTTAAAGATTTTGTTGTTACTTCAATGTGAGTTCTTCTTGGAATTTTTAATTTAATATATCCATGTCCTTAAGAACATATGCCCCATCATGTACATACAAGCCAAAACCTTATACACTCTTAATTTCTCATTCCAAGAACATGCACCCTCTTTCCAAAATCTCAATATTGTTGGCATAAGCTTGGTTAATCTAGACATAACACTTCCTTTGGTTAACCATCTAACCTCATGGATTTGTAGCACCTCTAAAACTTGTATGTTCATCTCATGTTGCTTTGAAAGTCCTTGTTCCTCAAACTTGACGTAGACATCCGTGAGTAGATCTTATTTGCAATCTTATTGATGTATGATAAACATGGAAAACATTTTGAAGCATCAAGTACTGCAAGTGCTTTTCAAAATGTGCAACATAATGCACACTTATAGGACACGGAATCACACGTTTTAGCTTTGCAACTAAACCATCATGACATCCAAGCATGGAACTGTCCCCATCCATAGAGCAATACCAACAAGGCAAGTCACAAGGCCATTTGATTTTAGAGCATCCATTAAAGCATCAAACTTGGTTTGGTAGAAACATCATAGCATAGATCAAATCTGCAAATTCTACTTTGCATATGCCTTTACCATTATTAGCCAAAAAGATATATAAAATATGAGTCATTTTTCCAAAGTTTCACTAACCATAATTGCAAACTAAGAAATCGCTCTACAAGTTCTTACTAATATGTGGAATGGAAGTGGAAGTATGAGGAAAAGAAAAAAGAGAGTAAGAGTTATGGAGGTTGAAGCAATAAGAGAGATTCCAGTGTATGGGAACTCCAACAGTCACAATATATGACTTACCTTCCCTTATTCTATTGCCACTAAAAGAATAAAGAGTAAAGTAACAATGATAGATGCTTTCCACTTGCAATGTAAGTGTGTGGGTATAGTGTACAAAGTAAATGTGGGTGGCTAGGTACATGCCCCTTGAGTCCCCAACAACCTCCCACTTAAAGGTGAATGTGCCTCAAGTGAGAAAAAGGAAAAGAAAAAAGAAAAGTATAACCAAATGAGAAAAGACATTATCTCATCCTACATCAATCATCTTCATAAGGAAGGCATATCACTCCATAGGGAGACTTTTAGTGAGTAGATTTATAGAATTTGTATTTGTAGGGATCTTGACAAGATCAATGTACTTGTTCTCTACCACCTATTTGATGGAGTGATAGTGC
The DNA here is from genome assembly GCF_053477565.2 of Lygodium microphyllum. Classification (NCBI taxonomy): domain Eukaryota; kingdom Viridiplantae; phylum Streptophyta; class Polypodiopsida; order Schizaeales; family Lygodiaceae; genus Lygodium; species Lygodium microphyllum. The sequence continues at coordinate 66,238,420 of NC_141157.1, forward strand.
ATCTCAATGTGCTTTGTCTTCACATGGAAGATTGGATTACGCATCAATTGAATGGCATTAATCAAATCTTGATGTAGTGTAGGAGTCATAGTCATACTAAGTTCTATAACTAGACATCCTAACCATAGGGCCTCCTTGCAAGCCTTAGTGGCTACAATGTACTTAACCTTGGTAGTAAATCAGGCCATGCATATCTACAACTTGGACATCCGAGAGAGATAACACCCCTAACAAAGGTAAAAACATACCCAGAGGTGGAATTTCTCCTATCTATATGTCCTACATAGTCTAAATTAGTGTAACCCATGACTCATGTATCCTAGCTACCATAACAAATGCACATTTATGTAGTGTCTTTAAAGTATCTCATGATACCCTTCACGGTGTTCCAATGTCATCTATTAGGTGTAGCCATATAATGTACCACAACTCCTACTACAAATTTTATGTCAAGGCAAGTGGCTATCATGGTATGCATAAAACTGTCCATTACGGGTACATATGGAATCTTGGCCATCCCATCCCTCTCATCATTTGACTAGAAAATGGAGTTTGTGTAAGAGGAATACATTCTCTTATTGGCATATTATTCTCTTCCCTATTAGAGATTTCTATCCTTATATCTATATTAGCAACCTCAAGTCAATTGTGGAAGGCAGATTTAAATGTGCTTGTGAAGACGGATAGCAAATTTGAATGTTTAGTAATTTTTCTAGGTGCCAGAACGAAGTGGAATAAGTTCTAGTAGTGCGGAAATCTGAGACGATTGTGCCAGGAATTTTCGGATCGTAATTCAAACATGAGAAGCTGGAGTTGTGGGTGTTTGGGTAAAGGGCCAAAAGTGAATGTAAAGAAGACTTGGTTGGGGGATGGGTGTGACTCTTGGGAACCCCCAACCACCAAATTATCACGGACGAAGGGGGGGTGGTGTTTTTTTGACAAAAAAAAGCCATGGTGGCCCTACACGACAACACCTTGAGGGGGTGGGGGCTAGAGAGGTCAAGAAGAAGCATATAATCTGATTACACCAACCTGCACCTTGAATTTTTCACTCCAAATCACCAATCTCAACTTTGCAAATGATGGCCTTATCAGAACGATGGAAATTCAGTCTTTCTCTCTCCTCCAACCAATAGACAGTTCATGTGGGAATTCTTGTGAGAAGATCGAGATGGTGATCGATTGTCTAGCTTCAACCATATTGATATTGCACCATGTCGATGCTGAGGAGTGATGACTAGTGCTATTTGGAGACTAATGGAAGGTTCAATCACTGTCTGTAAAATCAATTCTTTTGAGATTAGAAACACAAAAATGGTGGCAAGTCTCTTTTATAATGGAAATTTGAATTCTTTTTGACAATTTATGGTGCAAATCATGCTCATATTAAAAAAAAATTGAAATGCATGTTTCAAGAGAAAAAATGATATTTTTCTTGGTTTTGGGTGAACAAATCATGTTCGTATGGGATAATATTAAATATGAAAATGGATTAGAGCGTGAATTAATTTTTTGAATCTAGAAAATAAAAAAATACATAATTTTACATAAAGAAAATAAGAAAATATATGGTTTTGGGACAAAGAAAGTAGGGAAAAAATAAATTTTATGCGCAAAAAATTATAGAAAATTAGGGTTATGTTTGCACAAGTATAATAGAGGTAAAGCATGAGGATTTACCTTAGTTTACCCCCATTTGTATGTATAAAGAAATACCTCTAAACCTACCCATTGCAAGCAAAACCGTAAATGGTAGGGAGAGAGGGTGTTTTATGTGCTAAATATGATTGATGTACTTTTCATATAGTTTTTTATCTTATTTTAAGTATTAAGAGGTACAATTGCATGGAGTAGTTCGACATTGCCTTATCATCACAACAAAGTCATTAATGAAGGAAAATCATGAAAAGAATATTTGAGCACGTTCACAATGTTGATTTCATTTAAGTAAAATGTTTGTGCACTCAAAGTTCACACTTTGATTGCACTCCATGGATATGGTATAAAGAGAACTATCTCTTAGATGTATAGCACTTGATTTCAATCTATCGACCCATGATGAGCATGAGGCTCTCTTTGCTGTAGGTTTAATATAATCGTTTCGTTGGGGACTGATTTGGTGAGGAATATATTATCTCCTGGAATGAATATTATGAAGAGTGGAGTTTGTGCATTTGTGTTATAAGTTGAGATTGTGCATCCTAGGGCTAATCCCTGGGGTGTAGGAGAGCCGTAGTGAGGCCATAGCAATAAGCTGGGGGTGCTCCCTTTGTTTGTGTTTTTCGAGGTGCTAGCTGCCTATATATTTGGAAACTCCCTCTACTTGGAGTCGAGAAGTGTATCACATTGGATTACAGTGTAGAGATTCTATGAGGAGTTATGTCATAGAATCTTTTAGTGTCCATCACGAGTGGGTAGTGAATGGTGGGATCATGTAAAGAAGCACTACCCTAGGGTGTGCATATATATATATATATCAATCGAATCATGATAGAAAATGTAGTGGTGGACCCCAGATCATTCGTAAACATTATGACTATGGATTTATTGGAGAGGTTGGGTATACCAACCCAAAAGGATGTGACAACGATTTTAAAAATGGTTGATGACAGCCTAAGGCAACCAGAAGGAATGATAGTGCAAGTGCATGTGTGATTGTTGCTAATATTGAGTGCATCCTTAAGTTTCTACTATCCAATTTTTTGGGAGGCCAAGATATTAGTTATTTCTTGGACGTTTGTGGATATTACATTCTAAATGTTTGGTGGATACCCCAGTTGGTTGACTGATTTTTGGGAATGGGTTAAAGAGAAAAATTCTGGATGCATAGCTTGAGCACCTATTGGATGAAAGGGCATTAGCTCCCACTACATAATGGGAGAAACTTGAGGGAACCTCAGCTATTGGAACTCAAGTTCCAATGATTCTGATGAGGGTTCTACCATTGAGGAGGTTTACTAAGTATATTTAAATGAGCCAATAGAGGCAAAGGACATGATCCATGATACTGATGTGATAGAGCTAGATCTTGGGACTCCCAATGATCCCTACCCCATTAAACTCGGCACTATATTATCTATTGATGAGCGTGCAGATTATGTGGCACTCCTATAGGAGTTGAGGGATATATTTGCATGGAGTTATGATGAATTGAAGGGGGTTCCCACTCTTTTACCATGCCTACAATCCCATTGAAAGAATGTAGTAAGCTAGTGAGACAAAAAGTTAAACATATGCTCTTTTGAGAACATACAAAATGGTGCTCATTGATGGTAATAATGAAGAAAAAGAACAATCATATCCACTTGTGTTTTGATTTCAAGGAATTGAACAAGATGTCAAGATTGTGGGAGAGAAGGAAGGAGTCTCACTTGTAGCTTTCTTGCTTGCACAATGGGGGAATATACATAGAGGTGGAGGCTGAAAACAGTTTTTCCTCTTCTTAGTTGTGTAAGCCAAAAAGAAGTCTCGTACATAGAAATAGAAGAACCCTATATATGGGTCTCAAACCAAACTCAACTAACTAAGGTGGCATACTAACTGGGCCACGAACTAGAGTAGATAAGGATAGCTGTCATCTAGCTATTATTCATGGGCGGTGTACCAACCGCCTCTGCAACTGACAAGTCGGTGATATAAATACACAACGGTCACCCTGGCGTATCATGAGTGGAGCTCGATATCTCAACACTCCCCCTCGAGCTCAATCCCAATTCCTGCACACCAAGCAGGTCTCTGAACTTGCGCAGCTTCTCTGTGCCCAGTGCCTTCGTGAATATGTCACCTACCTGATCCTCTGTGCTGACATAAACTAGATCAATAAGACCTAGTAAAACCCTCTCTTGCACATAGTGATAATGCACCTCAATGGGCTTTGTTCTAGCATGATAGACTAGGTTATTTGCCAAGTGTATACTACTCATGTTGTCACAATAAATGACAACTGGCCCATTTGTAGGCTGATGCATATCATAAAGTAGCTTATGCAACCAAGCTACCTCACATGCAGCCATTGCTGCACCCCTATACTCAGCCTCTGTGCTCGACAAGGCAACTGCAGGCTGTTTCTTGCTGCTCCAAGTGACTGCAGCACTTCCAAAAGAGAACACATATCCACTAGTAGATCGTCTATCAGAAATACTACCAGCCCAATCAGCATCAGTGTATCCATGCAACTGTATCTGAACCCCACTCTCATAAAATAGTCCATACTGCAATGTGGACTTCACATACCTGAGTATGCATCTAGCCGCATCCAAATGCGGTTTCCTTGGAGCCTGCATAAACTGACTTACCAATCCAACAGCATAGCTCAAATCTGGCCTGGTAATAGTCATATAAATCAAGCTTCCTACTATGCGTCTGTACATAGTAGGGTCTTCCAGAAGCTCACCTGCCCCTGCGCTCAGCTTCACATTCTGCTCCAAAGGAACTGAAATAGGCTTACAGCCTGTCATCCCATATTTGGACAGCATGTCCAATCCATACTGCCTCTGCAAGAACTGTATCCCACTTGGTGATCTAATCACCTCAATGCCCAAGAAATAACGCAGCTCTCCCAAATCCTTCATCTCAAACTTCTGCTTCAATAGCATTTTCACATGAAGGATATCTTCATCACTGTCACCTATCATAATCAAATCATCAACATAAATGACAAGTAGCATAATACCTTTCTCTATTTTTCTCACATAAAGTGAGAAATCTGCCTTGGAAATTTGAAAGCCAATAGTGATAAGATACTGTCCTATCTTGTCAGACCATGCTCTAGGTGCTTGCTTCAAGCCATACAAGGCTTTCTTCAACCTGCAAACAAACTCAGGATGAACAGCATGCACATAACCTGGTGGCTGCTCCATATAGACCTCTTCTTGCAAATCACCATGCAAGAAGGCATTGTTTACATCCATCTGATGTAAAGACCATCCCTTTGATGCAGCCATAGCAATGACTGCTCTTACGGTTGCCATCCTTGCAACCGGACTGAATGTTTCTTCATAGTCAATGCCATATGTTTGTGCATACCCCTTGACTACTAATCTTGCCTTGTATCTGTTCACAGAACCATCTGCATTGTGCTTCACCTTATAAACCCACTTACAGCCAATTGCATTCTTACCTTTAGGCAAAGGTACCAATTCCCATGTAGCATTTGCTTCCAAGGCATCCATTTTTTCATCCATGGCTTGCTCAAAAGAAGTGGGTTCTGGTTCCTGTATCACTTTGTCCATATATGCATAGTGAATGATTGTAAATCCATCATATTTCAGCCTATCCACAGGATACCTAGCTCTCGTAGACCTGCACAAAATAGGTTCACTCCCAGGTGCTCTCAAAACATCCCTGGTCTTCCTTACTCCAGGTGTAACAATAGAAGGAATACCCAACTCATCATCAATGCTCTGTTTTGAGCCACTGGATTCACCATCCACATAAGAGTGACGTGCATTCACATCAAACATGGGCTGATCAACCTTCTCTTTTCCTTTTCGTGATACTTGCATACCACTATCTGCATTGCTTTGAGAAGATTCTCCTGATCTCAATCTGCCTGTCCATGGCGAAGAATGTGAACCACTGCTAGAGGACGCTCCAGGTCCACTAATATTTTGTGACTGCTGCTGTGAATTCTGTGTAGCATTACCATTTTGTGCATCTACATCATCAATCACATTTACTGGTTTATACCAGCTACTCATCTCATAAAAAACAACATCTCTGCTCACTATAAACTTACGAGTAGAAGGGTTATAGTATCTATATCCTTTTTGCTGCAGAGAGTAACCAATAAAGATGCACTTCTCAGCTTTTGGATCCAACTTGGATCTCAACTCATCTGGCACATGTACATAGGCAATGCAACCAAAAATTTTCAAATGAGAAATATCTGGTTTCCTACCAGTATACCTCTCCTCTGGAGTCATTCCATATATTGCTGCAGTGGGAGTCCTGTTCATTATGTAGATTGCTGTAGCAACTGCTTCAGCCCAATAAAAATCTGGCAGGTCTTTTTCATTGAGCATGGCACGAAATACCTCTCCAATATGCCTGTTTTTTCTTTCTGCAATTCCATTTTGCTGTGGAGTATGACTGCATGAATATTGCTGCTTTATGCCATGCTCGTGCAAGAACCTTGCAAACTCATTTGAGAGATACTCTCCCCCTCCATCTGACCTTAGGCATTTTATTTGCAGGCCTGTTTCTTTTTCAACCATAGCTTTAAGAGTTTTGAAATGCCCAAAAACTTCACTTTTCTTTTTTATAAAATACACCCAAATTTTTCTGCTATAGTCATCAATAAAAGTGACAAAATAATGACAGCCTCCAAGAGATGCAGCTTTAGTAGTCCATACATCAGAGTGGATTAATTCCAATGGCTTCTTACTCTCTTGAACATGTCTAGGAAATGGTTTCCTTGCCTGTTTTCCAAACTGACAGGCTTCACATATCTTATGCATTTCTGCAACCTTGAATCTAGGCAATCCTGCAACAATATTTTGGGCCGACATTGATTTAAGTCGTTGTACATTAACATGACCAATGCGTTTATGCCAGATATCAATATTTGCAACTACACCGGTCCCATGTGCAAACATTGCTGCACTCAATTCAGACATGTCTGCATCCAACGTAAACATTCTGCCCTTCTTCTTTCCTTTTGCTATCAAGCGACCTTTATTTTTCATATCCTCAACAAAGCCTCCATGAGGATTAAATCTGACCTGCAAGCCCTGCTCAACCATTTGAACAACAGAAACCAGATTCTTAGTGATATTCGGGACATGAAATACATCGGACAGGTATTTCTTTTTCCCATCCTGCATAGACAAGGGAATTTTTCCAATCTGCACAATAGGATGTGCAGTATCATCACCAGTCTCCACAAATCCTGGTTTTCCCATTTTCCTTGCATCCTCCATCCATTCTGCATGACCTGTCATGTGGTTTGATGCACCTGAGTCAACATACCATACATCGTTGCTTTCTTTTGCACTTGTCACAGAATTGTTCATGTGCTGCACCATAAACAAATGCTCATTTCTGTCATCACCCTGTCTACTAGAAGATACATAATTTCCTTGTTGCAGTTTTCCATTCATGATGTCATTCTGCTTTTTATAGCAGTCTTTAGCCATATGACCCATTTTACCACAGTAGTAGCATTCAACATTGCTGTTTGCATTTTGCCCTCTTTGCCATCCACTACGACCTCTTTGGCTCCCCCTGCCTCTAGAGTTACCATGTCCTCCTCCATAGGACTGGTTTTCTTGAGTTTTCTGCATATTCTGATTTCTATCACGGCCTCCAGATTGGCCTCCTCTACCTCTGCCTCTACCTCTTCCAGCATTTGAGTAGAAGACAGCTTCTTTTGAAGTTCCTCCTGAAGAAGATGCACCACCATTTCTCTGCTCCTCAGAAATTAGAAGAGCAATCAACTCCTCAAAATCAAGAAATCTTTCACGGACGGAAATGGATGTTCGAAACTGTGCATAATCCTTTCCTAGACCATTCAAGGTCACAGAAACTAAATCATCATCTTCCACTGGCGACCCAATGGAAGCAAGTGCATCTGCAATCTTCTTCACCTTCATGTGGTAGTCATTGATGCTCATATTTTCTCTTTGCACATTATGCAACTCTTGCTTGAGCTGCATTTTCCTAGCTTGAGTATTTATGCTATACATTTTTGACAAAGTATCCCATGCCTCCTTTAGCGTACTTGCATCCTGAATATGCACAATCATAGAGTCTGAAATACTGATAGACAGCCAGTACATAACTTTCCTGGCTCTCTCATGCCATGCTTTAAATGCCTGCATTTGCTGTTGATTGGGAACATCAGGAAGAACTGGTTCTTCTTCATTTCCTGCAACAAATTCCCAATATCCTTTTCCCATAAGGAAATTCGTCATTCTAAACTTCCATGCTTGGAAGTTGTTCTTGTCAAGCTTTTCAGTGACAATCTGTGAGAGAGAATCAGACGCCATTACAGAACACTGCAAAAAGTTCTGTCACTGCAAAGAACACAGCTTCAGCCTCACAAGGGCTAATCTGCAAAACTGACGAAAGTGGTATTTGACCAGACAGTCACTTCCTAGTGACGATTTTGCATCAACGGGCAACAAGGATGATTCTGTAACTCCCAATGTCTCTGCACACAAGCATATGATGCAATTTCTACAATAACTTTTCACCGACCTGTAGAACAGTGGTCACACAGCATAAAACTGGGCCTTTTCCTGAGTGCGTGCAGAAAACTTCCGCCTCCAAAACAGGCCCCGAAATGGCCTCAAATAAAAAAAATAGGGTCGCCGAGGGCTAAAGCCCCTTCCCGTAGCATATACTGCCCTCTTGCTTCACCACGGAGGGCGTCTCAACCTGAGACAATCCACTCTTGCAATTTCCGGCTGTGCTACCTGCAGAGGTCTGCTCCCAAAACAGAAAATGAAAGCAACACTGCTCCTCTTACCAGAACACCGCGAGCTTGGCTTGCTTTCTTGAGCTCCTTACCACGAACAAGGCTTTGATACCATGTCAAGATTGTGGGAGAGAAGGAAGGAGTCTCACTTGTAGCTTTCTTGCTTGCACAATGGGGGAATACACACAGAGGTGGAGGCTGAAAACAGTTTTTCCTCTTCTTAGTTGTGTAAGCCAAAAAGAAGTCTCGTACATAGAAATAGAAGAACCCTATATATGGGTCTCAAACCAAACTCAACTAACTAAGGTGGCATACTAACTGGGCCAAGAACTAGAGTAGATAAGGATAGCTGTCATCTAGCTATTATTCATGGGCGGTGTACCAACTGCATCTGTAACTGACAAGTCAGTGACATAAATACACAATGGTCACCCTGGCGTATCATGAGTGGAGCTCGATATCTCAACACAAGAGACATGATGAAGGACTATTATCCTTTGACCTTTATTGATCAGATTTTAGATCAGGTAGCAAGGCAAGAGATATACTCTTTCATGGACTGTTTTGTGGGTTATAATCAGATGGCCATAACTAAGAAGGATAAGTTAAAGATGATGCTTATTATAGTTTTTGGTACTTTTGTGTACCATGTGATGGCATTTGGCCTATGTAATGCTCGTGGGTCTTGGCAGGACAAGATGTTTGCTGATATATCCCTTGAAGAGCTAAAGGTTTTCATAGATGATTTAAGAGAAACTACCATGACCCATTATAGATAGTTGATTTTCTACTATGCACATGCTTTAAGTGATGTCATGAGTATTGTATAGCATTGAATTCTCGAAATTCTGTTTTTGGGGTGCCCTATGGTTTGCTATTAGGTCATGTTGTGAGTGCGGTTGGTATTGCCACCAATCATGAAAAGGTGGTTGTTATTGTATCCCTAAGTGCATCCACTTGCCCTAGGGAAGTTCACAGTTTTGTTTCATCTGTGGGGTACTATCATCGATTTATTAATGCATTGGGTAAATGTTCGTTACCCTTGATGTATGCAAAGTGGTGTTTGAAGATGTTAAAATGGAATTATCCAAAGCACCGGTTTTAAAAACTCCAAAAAGAGGTGAGGTTTTTTATATATTCATGGCTCCGAAAAGGCATAGTATCAATTGTTGCCTACCCAAACTTGGGAGGTACACCTTTATTATCTTATTGCATTTGCAAGTTAGAAGTTGGAAAATTTAGAGCTTTGTTACAGCTATTTGGTGAAAATTTTTTAGGCTATGGTGTTTCTCACCAAGAAGTTCAGACACTATATTCTTTATGAGAAGGTGGTCTTCTTCACCAAGGTGAGAGACTGCGCTTATTATTACTAAACAAGCTTCAACCTCCTGATCACCTAGCCAAGTGGTTGATCTCTTTGCAGAGTTGACTATGAGATCAGGAGCAATCCACCAAAGTTTTAGGGTATCATAGAGTGTCTAGTAGATTTTGGTAAGTCTAAGGAAGAGTGGGTTGATATTAGTGACTACGAGGACTTATGCAAAATTGATGCAGCCTCTATTCTATCATGGTATGCATCTATCACACAGAGTTTATCAAGAAGAAATCCTATGGAAACTCTTTCTAAATTCAAAAAGAGGAAGATTAAACATCAAGCACTTTGCTTTTTAATAATAGTGGGTGTCTTACATAGGAAATATGTGGATGAGATTTATCATCATTGTGGTGCTTGATGAGGTACCCTTTATTCTAGAGAAATATCACAATTTAGCATGTGGAGGCCATTTTGCTGGACAGCTCATTGCCCATAAAGCTTTACGTGCTATTGGTGTGATCGGTGGTTTTTCAAGTTACTTTTGCATATGTTAAGCATTGTGATGTCTGCCAGAGACACGATGCTAGGGAAAATTGTAAGTGGTTGCCTTATCCTATTCTTGTGACTTTTCCCTTTGAGAAGTGGGGCATCAATTTTGTTGGACTTGTGCATCCTTTATCTACTATGTGAAAGTTTTATATCATTATGATGATAGACTACTTTACAAAATGGTTTGAAGCTTGAGCTATGATGAAGGACAATGACAAGGAAATAGCTAGTTTTATTATGGAATAAATTGTTTGCCATTTTGATCTGCCTAAAGAACTAGTGTTCATTGACTATGGGATACACTTTTTGAATAAGGTCATAGAAGACTTGATTGAAGCTTTGAAAATTAAACATAATAAACCACCCTATATAATCCCTAAGCTAATAGACAAGTAGAGAGTACCAACAAGCAACTTATAGGGATTTTATCCAAAACTGTATCTGGGGGTAAGCGCGATTAGGATAAGAAACTTCATGTGACTATTTGGGATTATAATACTATGTTCAAGAGAGCGACATGCCACACCTCATTTAAGTTGGTATATGGGGAAGAGTGTGTCTTATCCTTGGAAACTGAGTTACCCACTATGAGGTTTGCATTGAATCACTCTTTGGGGGAAGAGGAAGCATTGTAAGAAAGGTTGACCTCCCTAGCACATCTTGATGAGATTCGATTGCAGGCTTTGTTACATCAAGAGGTAGGGAAGATGAGGATGGAAGTGCTTCATGACCTTTGTGCTAAAATATATAAATTTGTGAAATGTCAATTGGTCCTATATTATGATGCTCGTTCATAAGTTATTTTTTGCAAGTTAGAATCCAAATGGGATGGCCCTTATAAGATCATCAATATATGAAAGAATGGCTCTATAGCCCTTTTAGTAGATTTTCATAGGGGGTAGATTTTAAAACTAAAGTAAATTTTAATAAGTTGAAGCTCTATTATGTGTAGGGGTTGATGTCAGACTTGGTACCTTTGCAAGTCTTCCAAGATCTAGCATAAACTTGTAGTAGGTGCCAAGGCAAGTGAATGGGCAAAATCATTCCTTATCTTGAACATCTGCATTTAGAGCAATGTTACCACCAATGTCGAGTGATCTGGTGGAGTAAGGGTTATCATATTATTGAGTGGCAAGATGGATCTTGAATGTGGGATATTAAAGTCTATTGCAACCATTATCATAGGGTTCTTATTTTAGTGGTTATCATATTATTGAGTGTCAAGACGGATCTTTCATGTGGGATATTAAAGTCTATTGCCACCATTGTCATAGGGTTCTTATTAGCATTTCTATTGAGTTTAGTGAGGAAAAAGAGATTGTACATGTTATAATCTTCTCTCTTGGCTCGATTTTGACTGCCATAAGTACTAATAGGCTAATCGGTATGGCATGTCCTATCAATGAAGAGTGGGTTTATACTTTGTATTTTGAAGGAGCTTCATGAGGGCCCGCTAAGTATGCGAGTGTCAGTATGGTTATTAAAGACCCTCAACGTAGAGTCATTATAAAAATAGGAGTTTATTTAGGCACCGTTTTTACTAATAACATGGCAAAATACAAGGTCTTAATCATGGGACTGAATATAGCCCAATGTGGTGGTATCCATAGTTTATTGGTGAAAGGCGACTCGCAAGTTTAGTGATCAACCAATTGAATGGGACTTATAGTGTGAGGAATCCCATTCTGTGCGGCAACATGGATGTATCATTGTGCAACCTTGGATATACTTCAAATTTTTTAGATGGTGACTTGTCAGTTGGTTTCTCTTCAATGGAACCGCTTTGCGGATTTGTTGTCAAATTATGCCTTTGTTGAGGATGTATTTCTCAATTGTGGTCCTAAGGGGCTATTAGAATTGTCCGATCATATTAGCCCAGGACTACTGTGGAGACTGCTTATTGCTGACATGTCTTGTTATGGCTGTGATGATAGTTATTATGGGTAGTGATTGACCATCTTCCTATTCTTTCATAGATGCATATGATCGTTCAATGATATATTTGTTAGGCACCCTTGCCATTTATGTAGGGGGCTAGCTAATAATTTGATGCATTTAGTGTAGGGCATGAGTAGCCCATTCCTTGGTCTAGTTTTGTGCTTCAATAGAGTTTATGTGGGGACCAAGGGTTTGCTTTCACTAGTAGGTTGCTGAATGGTGTGTTGTATGGTTCTATTTCATACGGCTAAGAGGGCCATTTAATAGCATATTAGAGAATTTGGGAATCTCCCAAGTTCTATTTTCAAATAAGGATTAAAGATTTGACCAAGTGGCTAAATCTTAACCCCATATTTGAGAGTGGGACTTGGGGGGATTGCTTATATAGTATCGAGGACAAATTTCACCTTCAAGTAAAGGGATAAGATTTAACCATGTGTCCAAATATTAATCACATTAGGGATTCCCAAACTTTATGAAAATTCCCAAATTTGTGAATATGTGGTTATTTATTTGTTTGGTACAGGTGCATTTGATGGTTTTTTATTTTAGTGTTGAATTAGACATATTCGATGGAGTACATGGAGAGAGCCTCTTACTGAACAGAAGCTTCTTGTGGTGGCCAAGTCTAGGTGTTATTCTTCCTTTCCGAGATTTTTATCCTTTAATTTGAATGCATATGTGTTTGTGGGGAATTTTCTTCTTTTGGGGACCGATAGGTCAAAGCATGAAGTCTTGGGGTTTGGTTTGGTATATTTGGGGGAGGTTTGAGCAATTGTCCACCACTTGTAAAGGCATTGTCGGACACTCTAAGAGCTATTTTGAGAGTAGCCCTAGTGACCCTGTTCTACTAGCCTACTAGGCACTTGTTTTTAGGTGCTTTTATTAGTTGTGAGACATATAAAGAAGCTTACCAAAAGAAAAGAAAGAGAAAAAACAATGGATACATTTGAAACTATATGATACGGTGTGTAAAAAGAGACTCTAAACTCTAAAATAAGAAAATTAAGAACAAAAAATTCTAAAAGTAGACGATCATTACCTTGTGAAGGCCTGCTAGGTTCCTGGGGATGAGTCCGATGCCTTATCTTCCCAAGAGTGGCATTTAGCCAAAAAACTAAATAAGGATGGCTCAAACAAAAATAAAAGTGAGCGAAAGAGGAAAAAGGATTTAGTATCACCTCACGAGAGCTTGGTAGGTTCTTGGGTATACTGAGACAGGACCCGAGATCTCTCGACACCCTGTTCTCCTTAGGTCACAATATGCTCAGCTTCCTCCATTTTACATGCTCGAGTATCACGTCTTGAAGTTTAAAAAAGTGATAAATAAAAAGTATCTGAAAATAAAAGACCAAGCTATAGGAGTCCTCTATAACATGCCAGTGTCCAAGCATGTTTTTAGTGGCCCATCAAGAAATGAATCTAAGCGTCATTGCCCGACACTCCGATGGAACGTTTCAGATTTTGTCACCTAGGGTTTCCCGATTCCACCTTGCAACAGAACGTTCGTGGCCGTGAACCCACAAGGATGAACCTGAAATCTGGGTTCCTCTAGTGGCCAAGGTCTCCTAACAGCCTTCTAGTGTCAGATCCTGGGGACATCCTACTTTATACAGAGATATCCAAGTTAAAGTAGACCCATGCCACACTTGGTTCAAAGAGAATGGGAAAGGAGAAGGATGTGCCGCTCAACCTCCTGCCCGTAGGGCATAGTCCCATTCCGGTCTCCTAAAATGGCATGAATCGGGTTCTAACCTAATATTACCTAAAGCTCGTACGATTGTAGAGCCTTGTGAGAAGCCTCCTAGTCCTCTAGGACCATCCTTCCATGTAGGATGGACCCATCAGAGGGTTTTGCCCACCCGCTTCCCTCAATAGGCGTTCTTTAGTTATCTAATTAGGTCATAACACATTTTAAGTGTGACATTTAAAATTAGCTTCCTTAATTAAGACTTTTAGGGAACAAATTTTGTTCACATAACTTACGACGTTGACATCAAAACATTTCAAATAGGTTTCTTGGAAGTAAACTTTATATTAGCATTTTAACAGAGATACAAGTCTTGCTGCACTAGTAACAGGGTCTTGAGAATCCATCTTGAGTCACGTAGATCATTTGAGTAGGACCCGGAGGCAGGGAATTTACAACTAGAGTCCCCTTGGCATCCAAGCATTCTCTTACATACAAACTAATCCGTGGAGATACCTCTCATGGTGGGTTTGATCCACATTCCCATCACGGTTATTTAGAACCCCCTTGGCTAGGGTTTGCAGCCAGCTGTGGGGATAGCTTGGCCGCGGTCTCCATGAATTCAAGCTGATTCATTATTCAAATTTCTTTTGTGAGCTTGGGTCATACATTCCTTTCACAGACAGTGATTCTAGATTTACAAATACAAACAATAATGAAGGCAAGTGCTCACAGGACATCTGCTAAGGTGGAGTTCCAATCTTTGAATGCTTAGAGTTGCCCTTCTTGGGTCTTTCTTGCCTTGGATCAATTTCCATTATCCTCTGAGAGATAGAGAATACCCTCTTTTCGACCTCACTCCTATGTAATAGGAGTGAGCAATTACACTATTTGATTGATATCCGATAGTTTTCAGATGGTAGCTTCCCTAAGTTGCTAACCTTTGGTTCTTATCTTAAGGTCTAGGTCTTAGATGATTCAAACTAGGATTTCAATTGGTTAGTTGGTAACCCTTTTCCCACCTTAGACTTTTATTGGGGTTCTAGGTTTACCCTAGGGTTTCGTCCCCTCAAGATAGTAGGAACTTTTGTTCATTCCTCTCGCAAGTCAAGAGTAAACTAAGCCCATTTATAGTCCTTAAATAGTTGTGAGCATAGAATGTAATGTGGCAAATGGTTGTTCTTCTTTTGTGGATATGGCATTCAAGTTTTCGTGTATTAGCTTTGAGATGTATCATATTTTGAAAATGATATCTCCAAGAGTGTTTTAGACTTGTCGCGACTAGTTATTGGGATAGAGACCAAAGAGCATGTTTACTTGACTCTAAGTCAAAATATGGTCACAATAACAATTCGACCTATTTACAATTAAATCCTAGCTGAGTTGAATTAAACCCTAGCCTTACTTATCATATAGGATTTCATTTACCGAGCTGCCTCTTGCAATTAAGTTTAGCAATTCACATGTGCATCTTAACTCTATCTTTTAAGATGAATCCCTATTATGTAGTGCAATCGAAACTATCCATGATGCCATGCAAATCTAGATGCATGTATTTCCTGAGTTGATGATACAATGCGGGATTCTCATTCATGAAAATTCCTTCTAGTGCATTTATGCAAATCATAAAGTGTGACCTAAGTATTTAAGTGTGAGTGTACGTACATGAGTTCATCGTAAATGCGAGTTAATTCACTCTAATGGTCTACAGGATGCAGTTGACCTACAAGGAATATTTATGTACATTGGAAATCTATGATGCATTTGCAAAAGTTCAAACCTAATATTTGGCTTAATACTACAACAACCTGTAGATGCTTAATTTATTTGTAGCAAATCATGGTTATTAGGCATTTACAACTACCTTTCGAGTTATGCAAGTTACATGATGCGAAGTATGAATTCTTCCTAATGATGTCCATGCTTTATTGTTTGGTTCAAAGTACTAGACACTGTAGCGGTACTTGGTTTTGGTGTGTCAAATTAGTGTTTACACCCGATAACCCATTCGTGTTAGTGGTGGCATCTTTGCCCTATCCTCCTTCCATAGTCGCGGCCTTTCCAATTACTTGTGAGAGTTTGCGCTTCGGGGCCATTACGAAGCTTGGAATACGGCATTCACTCCTCTCGAAGCACTCCTTTGTGCCGGAGTTCCCTACGCCTTGCCTTGACTTTCGCGATCTTTTTGTCAACTAGAGGCAGTCGATGGAGAGATCTCAAGAAATGGCGATGGGGAGAGAGGGTGCTCAGGGCTTTGTCCAAGTAAGGAATTTTCCTTGGGCCTCTTCTCTCCCTCTCTCTGTCCCTCTCTGTCTTACTCTAATTTTTTCTTCCCTCACCCTCACCCTCTCTCTCTCTCTCTCTCTCTCTCTCTCTCTCCGTCACTCCCTCTCCCTCTCCTTCTCTCCTTCACAAGTTGGCAGCAAGGGGGGAAAGAGGACAATAGTGTATTATTGCTCAAGGAGGGGGGAAAAAATAAGAGAATTATCGTGTGTTACTTGCTCAAGGAGGGGGGGGGGGGGATTATACAGGGGAAAGATGGGTATTAATTTGGGGGGGGGGATGCTATGCTAAGGGATCCTTTACTTCACAGGACCCCCAAATTAACCCATCACCCTGTGGCTATTAAGGGGAAGGAAGGGATATCGGAGGGGGGGGGGGGGGGGGTTGGAGGTGTCACACGTGTGCCCCTCCCCCCCATTGATATCGTCATCCTCACCATCCTCGAAAGATCCACCATCTCTACTTCAGCTCCCTTTTGTCGTCATGATCTCCTCTTCTACCTTTGTCGACTGCAGTGTAGTTCCCCCCTCCCTCGCCAGGGCAGCTGGGTGGCGTCGCTAGGGAGGGGGCCGTAAAAAAAATTCATTTTTAATTAATTTTAAGGGGGAGGGGTCTTATGGTGGCTCTTTGGGATATTACATCCTTCCCCCCTTAAGGAATCAAGATGTCCTCATCTCGAAAGGAATTGGGGGTATAGTTGATTGAGAGTACTCTTGCATCAATCCATATGTGGCATCTTCTTCTGGATAGTCCTTCCATTGGATGAGGTACTCTTTGAGGGTTCTACTCCTCAATCTCTTTTCCCGAATGTCTAGGAGTCTATCTGGCTAGAGCTCAAGGACTCCTTGGCTTGTCATTACAACATGTTGGTCATTGAGCACATGGCTAGGATTGGATACATATTTCTTTAGTAGGCTAACATGGAATACGTTGTGAACCTTTACGTTCTCAAGGAGTTGGAGTTTGTAGGCAATGGGCCCTAGGCACTTGAGGATCCTGTAGGGTCTGGAATACCTTGGGCTCAGTTTCTTAAAGTCTAAATGATAAGGAACTCTTCTTGGGTCGTACATGAATAAAAACCATATCTCCCTCATTGAAGAGTCACTCTTTTCTATTTAGATCTTCATAGGCTTTCTGTCTATCCTTGGCGGCTCTAATGTCTTGTCTGATGGCCTTGACCTGCTCATCCATTTCCTCAAGCATTTTCTTGGAAGATTCTACCCTTAAGGTAGGATCTAAAAATTTCAATGGAGTACTGCAATTGTGCCCATACAATGCTTGAAAAGGTGTCATTTGAATGCTTTGTTGGTAGGAAGCATTATAGGTGAACTCTACCAATGGTAGATATTGGATCCATTTCTTGGGCTCGCGACATCAATATGCCCTAAGAATATCTTCAATGACTTGGTTGACTCTCTCCGTTTGGCCACCACTTTTTTGAGGGTGATAGGCTATAATAAAATAGAGTTGAGTCCCAATGGCCTCAAATGTCCCTCTCCAGAAATGAGATATGAAGAGGGAATTGGGGTCACTAACGATCCTTCTAGGAAACCCATGGAGTCTAAATATCTCCTTGATGAAGAATCTGGCAATATCTAAAGCTTTATAGTTTTTCTTGACTGGAATGAGGTGTGCAACCTTGATGAGCATGTCTACTATAATCATAATTGAATTGTACCCTCCTTGAATTGCAGCCTTCCAGGCATCTTGACATGTTCTATCTTAATGCGTTGGCCAGACAAACATTCCATGACATATTTGAGCACGTCTCCCTTAAGCCTTTGCCAATGGTAGCTCTTTCTGACCCATGTTGAGGGACTTGACATATCCGGGATGGCCTGAAAAGGGGGAGTCATGTGCTTTCCAAAGTATTCTCTATTTGAGTTTCTTGCTTGAGGGTATGCATAATCTTGTCCTAAAATAGCAAGTCCCTCATTGACAGAAAATTCTTGATACTTGACCTTAAGTCTAGGGTTTTGGTCATTTTTCAAAATATCCTTCATCATCTTTAGATATTTTGGGTCATGGTGAGCTTCCTCCTTGGCTAATTCAAGGATAGGGTTGTTAGGCATTGACACCATGGTTGCCAACGATTCCACCATTGAGGGTTTCTCCATAATAAGAGAGTTGAGGAATGCTTTGCAACTTAAGGCATCAACGACTATATTCTCTTCCAATGACGTTGCCTCATATTGAGGTCAGTCTGGGTGAAGATCCATTTAAGGCTCTTATGGTACGTGGCCAAAGAGAACTTGTTACTAAGAAAATAGTGTTGCCAAAGCTTGAGAGCATGAATAATTGCTAGTAGCTCCAGGTCATGGGTGGCATAATTCCTTTCATGGGTTTTTAGCTTTCTCGAAGAATATGCTATGGGATGGCTTTCTTGCATTACTACACAGCCTAGTGCAAGTGAGCTAGCATCCGTGACAACTTCGAATTCCTTGCCCAAGTCAGGGAGTTTCAGATTTGGTGTTGTCACTAAGCTATACTTGAGTGTAAAATATTACACGGCGCA
Source organism: Lygodium microphyllum (assembly GCF_053477565.2). Classification (NCBI taxonomy): domain Eukaryota; kingdom Viridiplantae; phylum Streptophyta; class Polypodiopsida; order Schizaeales; family Lygodiaceae; genus Lygodium; species Lygodium microphyllum. The sequence goes on from NC_141157.1 coordinate 66,257,129, forward strand.
GCGAACAGAATCTGAGAAAGAGATAGAGAGTACACAACAGAAAAGAGGAGAATCAGTAAATTCTTTAACTCCAAACAACTGATACAAAGATGGCTCTGTCCACCCGTGCGCTTCCACTGTGTGAAGCTTAGATGGCGATCTAGACACAAGATAGGTGAAGAGCTTAAGGCTAGCTGGAACAACAACTCTAACTGGGTGAAAGATGAGTGAGAGATGGCTGCGAAGGGGTTTAGCTTTTATAGCCCGCGAAGGTCGTTAGGTCGGCCTGCTGACCGCGACCTACCATATGAGCCTCCACTAGTCGGCCTCCAGGGAATATTCCCTTTACCATCGGGCCGGGGGCGCTGTCCCCGGACCCCCGCCAGGGGGGCCGCTGGCCCCCCTGGGACCCCCCAGCCAGGGGCCGCTTTCGCGGCCCCGGACCCCACAATAGGGGCCCCTTTTAACTCCCTTACCCTGCAACTCGATGCAATGCACCTCGAGTTGCTACCAGCTTAACCACTCCATCTAACCCAAAGATTAGACCCACAATGGTCACCTTTTTGCCATCCGGTCACATAGACCTCATCTGATATACAAGTCAGGACCGGGCTCACATTTGGCTTCTCCTCATAATGGGGGCCTTACAACTTTGAGCACCATGGATCATTGGTAGCACCTAATGAGGGTGGGGCATTGATCATATCTAACACCCCCCCTCAATGTCCACCCATAGGTGAACTATCTCCTCGGCCCAATGCCGAGTCTCTGAAGATAAACTTGAAGCAGATCCTTCGTAAGTGCTTTGGTGAAGATATCTGCTCCATTATCCTCTGTTGGACAGTAGACCAATTCCACTATCCCATCCTCTATCAAATCACACACATAGTGATACTGGATCTCTATATGTTTGGTGCGTGCATGAAACACTGGATTTTTGGCAATGGCGATGCAACTTTGACTGTCACATCTCAGCACAGTTGGTTCTTCATCCTGCACTCCCATATGCCATAGAATCCTTCTCAACCATACTGCTTCACATGCAGCAAAACAAGCTGCCTTGTACTCTGCTTCGGTAGAAGACAATGCCACTGTTGTGGCTGCTTCTTACTAATCCAAGAGAAAATTCCTGAACCCAAAGAGAAACAATAACCATAAATTGACTTCCTGGAATCACTGTCTCCTGCCCAATCTAAGTCACAGTTCCCCACAAGAGAAGTTCCGAAACTGTATGTGATACCATAGTCAAGAGTTTCCTTCAAGTATCTGAGTACCTGCATCCCAGCCTTCCAATGACTCTCATGAGTTTTTTTTGAGAACCTACTCAAAACACCAATAGCAAAACTGATATCTGGTCTGGTGTTACACAAGTAGATCAGACTGCCGACCAACCTCCTATACCTCCCAATGTCTACCAGTGCTGATGTATCCTCGACGGATAACTTTGCATTAACCTCCATAGGTGTAGCTATCTCCTTGCACTCGGTCATGCCAAATGCCTTCAAGATCTCCCATGCATACTTCTTTTGAGAGATGAGATCTTTCCTGGCTCTTGCTAGACTTCAATCCCCAAACAATAGTGTAGCAAGCCCAAGTCTGTCATTTCAAACTCAGAACTCAAAGCCTTTCGAGTTTGGTTGATCATATCTTCATAGTCACCTGTAATAAGAAGGTCGTCCACATATAGGACAATCACTACAGACTTTTTACCATCCCTGTAAACATACAAGTTAGCATCTGAGACACATCTTTTGAAGTTTAGGTTTAAAAAGAACTTATCTATCCACTGGTACCATGCTCTGGGGGCTTGTTTCAGCCCATATAATGCCTTCTTCAGCTTACACACTTTGTTCTCAGGTGTGAATAGTGGTCATTCTAGCAGTTGGGGAAAATGACTCTTGAAAATCAAACCCTTCAACTTGTGAAAATCCTTGGGCAACCAGTCTAGCTTTGTACTTTTCTAAGGTATCATCAGCCTTGTACTTTACCTTCCAGATCCACTTGGTGCCAATAACCTTCTGCTTTGCTGGTCGATCCACTAGCTCCCAAGTGTCATTCTTCATTATGCTGTCATACTCCACCTACATAGTAGCCTTCTATGATGGATCTGCAAGTGCTTCTTCTAAGTCAGTTGGCTCCTTTACTTCTCTCATAATCTCAACCATCAAGGCCATATTGACTATGTGAGCAGAAGCCCTCCTTTGCTCCTCTATTCTCTGAGACCTCCTTGGTCCATCTGCCTTCTCCTCAATAGATGCAGGCATAGGATTATTGTGGTCATAGAGCTGCTTCACCCAGTGCGGCAATGGATTTTCCGGTGGGGTGATGTCAGGTTGGTGAACTTTTTCCTCATCATCTAAAGATGATGCTTCCTCCTCCTTAAGGATAGGGATAGCTCTCGGGACAGGTTCATAGTGGACTACTTCTTCGCTTGATGATAAAGTGGAAGAACTTGCCTTCTTCTCCTTCATTGTATGCGGCTCCTCCTTGAACACCACATCACAGCTCGCGATGATCTTCTTTGCCTCTTGGTCATATAACTTGTAAGCCTTCTGCTCATCACTATAACCCAAGAAGATACATTTTCTACTTTTTGGTTTTAACTTGTTTCTCTTCTCATCTGGAACATGTGCATAACATTTACATCCAAAAATTCTGAAATGTGAGACAGATGGTTTCTTACCAGTGTAAGCCTCATGAGGTGTTTTTTCCTTGAGAGCCTTTGTGTAGCTCCGATTTAGAATGTAGACTGCAGTACTAATAGCTTCAGCCCAAAAATGGTTTTCCCTTTAGCATGCATCTTGCCATCTCCAAAATGGTGTGATTCCTGCGTTCCACAACACCGTTCTGCTGAGGTGTGTAAGGCGTCGTCAATTGACGCTTGATCCCTTTGCCCTTGCAAAAGTCTTCAAACTCCTTTGAGTTGAACTCACCACCACCATCTGTTCTAAATTTCTTCACACTTTTCCCTGTTTCATTCTCAACAAGTTTTAGCCATTCTTTAAACTTACCAAAAGCTTGAGCCTTATCACGAAGGAAGTACACCCATATCTTCCTACTGTAGTCGTCGACAATCAACATAAAATAAGAAGATCCCCCCAAGGCTTGTGTAGGCATCTTACCACACAAGTCAGCATGCACCAACTCTAGAGGAGCCTGTACTTTATTCTTGCTTTGTTGTGGAAATGCCTTTCTTTGTTGCTTGCCCATTATACAAGCTTCACATGGTTCCTTCAATTCAGTTATTGTAGGTAGGTGAGCAACCATACCTTGCTTTTGCATCTCCTTCAACACTGCAAATCCGATGTGTCAAAACCTTTCATGCCAAAGCTTACTTGTGCCCACTCCAGCGGTGGCTGTAAGAGCACTTAGCTCATACAGGTTGTTCCTTCTTTCTCCTTTGCCAACAATTGTGCCAGCACTATCAAGAATTTCTGCACCTGTCTTCTTGAACCTCACTTCATGACCAAGATCAGTTATGGCAGCAACTGATAATAGATTTCTCCTGATTTCGGGAACATACAACACATTTGAAAGCTTTTTGACTTCACCATTTGCAGCAACAAAAGAAATAGTACTTGTGCGTGCAGCAGGGCATTTAGCATCATTTCCAATCGTCACAGTGATGGATTCTTGTAGGGGCTGCATAGAACTATATAGACCTTTCTTGTTGGTCATGTGACGGGAGGCCCCACTATCCAACACCCATGAGTCAGTGGTAGATTCTTCTTGCGCCGAGGAGCACACTTCCTCAATGGTCGCCATGAATAATTCCAGCTCTGCTTCAGCCGTATTGGCTGTCTCTTTCCCTTTACTTTTAAGGGTACCATTCTTTTCATCTGCCTTCTTGACACGACAATCTGCAATTGCATGTCCTTTCTTCTTGCAGTAGAAGCACTCTCCTTGAAACTTCTTCTTGCCACCCTTCTTCTTTTTGTCACCATCATTTTTGGTGAAGGAACCACCTTTGCCTTTTGCATTGGCAGAGAATGCAGCATCTCCATTGTTGCTTCCTTCTCGGGCTTTTAGCCTCAACTCCTCCTCCATTAATAATGCACAAAACTCCTCAAAAGTCAAAGCTTGAGGTCTCACCTGAGTATTAAGGGCAGTTACTAGTCCATTAAACTTTTGTGGACAAATCCGAAGACAGCTAGCTCTTCGCTAGTCTTTTGTATCCCAGCGCCAGCCATCTGGTCGCGCATATTCTTAATCCGAGTGATGAATGCTTCAACCGTCTCTCCTTCAGCAAACTTCTCCGCTGCTAGTTGATTCTCCAAGTTTTGAATCCTTGTTTGGTTTCGTGTTTCATACTAACTCCTTAGTACATTCCAAGCCTCTGATGCTTTGGTTGTATGCTGAATCAAAGTCAAAACACTGTCAGAACAGCTTGTAACTAAGGCACACAATGCATCTACATTCCTTCGTTTCCAAGCTCGTAGAAGATCTGCATTCGGAGGAATCATCACACTAGGATTTGATGGGTCGGGGGTAGGCTGTGGTTCTGCGTCAGTCCCCAGCACAGTCTCCAGAAGCTCATAAGAATCAAGGATAGTTGTAATTTTGAACTTCCACAAGGTGTAGTTTGTACCATCTAACTTGCCTTCGCTGAAGGTTGGTGGACGAATCCTCAGTGTTTGAATAGCCGGTATAGCAACACCACCTCCTGCACCGCTTCCTGATGCGCCAAAACCGCTTCCGGAAGTCGACATAGTTTCTCTTTGCTGTTGAAGCCTTTGCCTCTTGCACACTCTCCGATCTCTAGAGCCCCCTGGGCTCTGATACCATGTAAAATATTACACGGCGCAGCGAACAGAATCTAAGAAAGAGATAGAGAGTACACAACAGAAAACATGAGAATCAGTAAATTCTTTAACTCCAAAAAACTGATACAAAGATGGCTCTGTCCACCCGTGCGCTTCCACTGTGTGAAGCTTAGATGGCGATCTAGACAGAAGATAGGTGAAGAGCTTAAGACTAGCTGGAACAACAACTCTGACTGGGTGAAAGATGAGTGAGAGATGGCTGCGAAGGGGTTTAGCTTTTATAGCCCGCGAAGGTCGTTAGGTCGGGGCCTGCTGACCAACCTACCATATGAGCCTCCAGTAGTCGGCCAGGGAATATTCCCTTTACCATCAGGCCGGGGGCGCTGCCCTTGGACCCCCGCCAGGGGGGCCGCTGGCCCCCCTGGGACCCCACAATAGGGGCCCCTTTTAACTCCCTTACCCCGCAATTCGATGCAATATGCCTCGAGTTGCTACCAGCTTAACCACTCCGTCTAACCCAAAGATTAGACCCACAATGGTCACCTTTTTGCCATCCGGTCACATAGACCTCATCTGATATACAAGTCAGGACTCAACCAATGTCCGGGCTCACATTTGGCTTCTCCTCATAATGGGGGCCTTACAACTTTGAGCACCATGGATCATTGGTAGCACCTAATGAGGGTGGGGCATTGATCATATCTAACATTGAGTTGATCAAATCTTGATTGTTCAATGGGTGTCCACACTATGGCAATGTGCTTTTTCAACAAATTTGTGAGGGGTCCTGCGATTAAAGCATAGTCCTTAATGAAGATCATGTACCAACCTATTAATCCAAGGAAGCTACACACTTCTTTAACATTAGTTGGTGGAGGCCACTCTTGGACAGCCTTAACCTTTGTAGGGTCTACAAAGATTCCTTCATTTGACACAATAAATCCAAGATATTCAATCTACCTCTTGAGGAAGGCACACTTTTTCTTCTTGGCATAGAGCTTATGAGTCCTCATGGTCTCAAGGACGATGCGAACTTGGGATTCATGATCCTCCTCTTCCTTGGAATGAACCAAGGTGTCATCAAAGAAGACAAGCACAAAATCATCGAGATATGGTCTAAAAATATCATGCATTAGCCTATTAAAGGTGGCACAGAGACATTAGTCAATCCAAAAGACATTACTATGAATTCAAAATGACCATATCTGGTGTTGAATGCCATCTTAGGAATATCCTCTTCTTTGATGTGGATCTGGTAGTATCCTGATCTCAAATCAATCTTGGAGAAGATTTTTTCTCCCTACAATCGATCAAGCAACTCATCTATCCTTGGGATAGGATATTTATTCTTGATGGTTACTTGGTTTAGGCCTCTATAATTGATGCAACGGCAAAGTGTACCATCCTTTTTCTTTTGGAACAAGAATGGAGCCCCCCAAGGAGAACTATTGGGGCGTATATATCCTTGGTCCAATAGCTATTTGAGTTGTTCCTTCAACTCAATAGCTTCAAGAATGTACATCTTGTAAGACCTTTTTGCGATGACTGGTGTAGCTATTGGTATTAGCTTAATCTCATGATCCATTTCCTTGGGCGGTAGTAATTTTGTTAATTCTTTCGGAAACACATTCGCGCACTCTTTTAACCATGATGGTTCTTCATTGGAGTCCCCTACCTATTCTAGCTTGTTTAGCTTAATCAAATAGACGGGTGATCCTTTCCTTATTCCTTGAGTCATTCGGGTTGCCTTAGCTAGCTAGATCTTTGGTTTACCTGCTTCTCCTTGTATAGTAACTAGCTCGCCTTTAGGATTTTGAAAGGAGACTTGTCCTTTCTCACAATGGATGCGAGAGTCATTGGGGATTAGCCAATCCATCCCGAGCAGGCACTCATGGACCCCTAGATTCATTACTCTATACTTAACAGATGTGGGCTTGTTTCCTAGTAGGAATTCCACCTTAGCAGTTTGTCTAGTGCAAGTGATTTCTCACCCATTTGCTAGTTCGACAAGCAAAGTGGGTGTAGCTACAGTGGGTATCCCTAACCTTCTTGCACAAGCTAGTGAAATGAAAGAATGAGTGCTGCCACAGTCAATCAATTTCTTACCTTGGTAATCCGATGGTGTTTGGATCATTGAAATTGGCGGTTTGGGCCCTTTTTATGGAGAGCAGGATGAAGGATGCCCTCTCAATCTCAGCTTCCATGGACATGCCTTCTTCTTTGTTGATTCCCTTAGTAGAGAAATTGGAAGTTTTTGACCTTTCCATTGCTGCATGCCTGCGGCCATGGGTAGCTCAGGCTTGGCCACTGCATTTTCCTTGGCGGCGATATCCACCTAGTTTGGGACATTTCCTTTTGAAGTGCCCGAGTTCATTACGGTGAAAACATCGTAGGATTTGGTCACTGATTGCATTTGCCCTTGGCTTCTTCCATTGGCCTTGGCTTTGTCCTTGCGCCCTTTTAAATTGAGCTTTCAACATCCCTGGATTCTGGTCTTTGTGAGACCAGGGTCTATTATTCCTGGACTTTGGCTATAATTCTTGGGCAGTATGTCCCGCTCTTATCAATGCATCTTGCAAATCCGAAGGACGCATTGATTCCAACCGAGTGTTCATTGGTGGGTTCAGCCCATCACAGAACTTTGACTTATTGGAAAATACTCATTATCGGGGCGTATTTAGACAAGGAGACAAATCTCAAGTAGTATGCATCTAGAGATAGGCCCAACTATTTCAATTTGAAGAACTCATTCATCTTTTGAGTTTTGTATGCAGGTGGCATGTACCTTCCCTACACGGCTTCCTTTGGCTTATCCCAAGGCATTGTGCTTTCTATGAGACTACTTGGTCTTTACACCATTGCTTCCACCAGAGCCTAGCTTTGCCAGTAAGCTTGAGCTTGGCAATCATAGCTTGGTTTACAGGTGCTATTCCTGCAGCACTGAAGTAATCTTCAATGGATTCAATCCATACTTCGACATCAGCTTCAACAGTCTTTCCTTTTCCGTCAAATTCTAGTGGTTTAATTTGTTTGAGAAGAAACTTCTTCTCTTGTGCCTCTGCTAGGCTTAGTGCAAAAACAAGATTCTGGTTCTGCGCTTGGGGTTGTATCAGATTTTCAATTAAAACTTTCGCATTAAGATTACATTTACACATCTCTTCACAACTTATTGCAATGCACAGTTTGTTTTTAATCAATACTATGCATAAAATCAAATGAACATGAAATTCTTATTTATCCATCAAGAAGCATAAGCCTCAAGTACAATTATTTGGGAATAAAGATTGACTGGGATGATTTTCTTTTTAGCACATACATCAATGCTAGGTTAATAATTCCCTATTGGATTCAGCCTACGGGGATAGACCTAGTGGGTTTAGGGTTTCCCACTAGGATCGACCTCTTCAGGATTGACCTGAAATCAGGGTTGCTAGTGGCCAAGGTCTCCTAATAGCCTTTTAGCATGGATCTTGGCCATCCTACTCTACGCAAAGATACCCAAGCTGAAGCAGACCCATGCTGCACTTGGTTCAAAGAGAATGGGAAACGAAAGGGATGCACTGCTCAACCTCTCTGCCCCTAGGGCATAGTCCCATTCCGATCCCCTAAAACGGCATGAATTGAGTTCTAACCTAATATTACCTAAAGCTCTTATGAATGTAGAGCCTTGTGAGAAGCCTCCCAGTCCTCTAGGACCACCTTTCGTAGGACGGACCCGTCGGGGGTTTTGTCCACCCGCTTCCCTCAATAGGCGTTATTTAGTTATCTAATTAGGTACTACCACATTTTATGCATGACATTTAAAATTAGCTTCCTTAATTAAGCCTTTTAGGGAACAAGATTCGTTCACGTAACTTACAGCACTGATATGAAAACAATTCAAATAGGTTCCTTGGAAGCAAACTTTATATTAGCATTTTAACAGAGATACAAGTCTTGCCCAAAAAGGATGATTTCCATAATCCGCAGTGATATGCCTTGTTTCTTCCAAGTTTTTGCCCTTGCATTAGTAATAGTGACCTCGAGAATCCATCTCGAGTCATGTAGATCGTTTGAGTAGGACCCGGAGGCAGGGAATTTCCATTACGATATTGGATTTATATCCCATAGTTTTCAGATGGTAGCTTCCCTAAGTTGCTAACCTTTGGTTCTTATCTTAAGGTCTAGGTCTTAGATGATTCAAACTAGGCTTTCAATTGGTTAGTTGGTAACCATTTTCCCACCTTAGAATTTTATTGGGGTTCTAAGTTTACCCTAGGGTTTCCTCCCCTCAAGATAGTTGGAACTTTTGTTCATTCCTCTCGCAAGTCAAGAGTAAACTAAGCCCATTTACAGTCCTTAAATTGTTGCGAGCATCGAATGTAACGTGGAGAATGGTCATTCTTCTTGTGGATACGAGATTCAAGTTTTCTTGTATTAGCTTTGAGATGTATCATATTTTGGACTCGTCGCAATGGCTAATTATTGGGATAGAGACCAAAGAGCATGTTTACTTGACTCTAAGTCAAAATATGGTTGTAATAATAATTTGACCTATTTACAATTAAATCCTAGCTGAATCGAATTAAACCCTAGCCTTACTTATCGCATAGGATTTCATTTAGCAAGCTGCCTCTTGTAATTAAGTTTAGCAATTCACATGCGCATCGGAAATCTATATTTTAAGATGAATCCCTATTATGTAGTGCAACTGAAACTATCCATGATGTCATGCAAATCTAGATGCATGTATTTCATGAGTTGATGATACGATGCGGGATTCCCATTCATGAAAATTCATTCTAGTGCATTTATGCAAATCATAAAGTGTGACCTAAGTATTTAAGTGTGAGTGTACATGAGCTCATAGTAAATGCGCCTTAATTCACTCTAATGGTCTACAGGATGCAATCGACCTACACAGAATATTTATGTACATTGGCAATCTATGATGCATTTGAAAAATTTCAAACCTAATACTTGGCTTAATACTGCAACAACCTGTAGATGCTTAATCTATTTGTAGAAAATCATGGTTATTAGGCATTTACAACTACCTTTCAAGTTATGCAAGTTACATGATGTGAAGCATAACTTCTTCCTAATGGCGTCCATGCTTTACTGTTTGGTTCAATGTACTAGACATGGTAGCGGTACCTAGTTTTGCAATGTCGAATTAGTGTTTACACCCGATAACTCGTTCGTGTTAGTGGTGGCATCTTTGCCCGATCCTCCTTCCATAGTCACGGCCTTTCTAGTTACTTGTGAGAGTTTGCGCTTCGGGGCCATTACGGAGCTTGGAATACGGCCTTCACTCCTCTTAGAGCACTCCTTTGTGCCAAACTTCCCTACGCCTTGCCTTGACTTTCACGATTTTTTGTCAACTAGAGGCAGTTGATGGAGAGATATCAAGAAATGGCGATGGGGAGAGAGGGTGGTTAGGGCTTTGTCCAAGTAAGTAATTGTCCTTGGGCCTCTTCTCTCCCTCTCTCTCTCCCTCCCTCTCTTACTCTAAGTTTCCCTTCCCTCACCCCCCCTCTCTCTCTTTCTATCCTTCACTCCCTCTCCCTCTCCTTCTCTCCTTCACAAGTTGGTAGCAAGGGGGGGGGGAGGAGAATAGTGTGTTACTACTCATGGAGGGGGGAGAAAAAAGAAGAGAATTATCGTGTGTTACTTGCTTAAGGAGGGGGGGATTATATAGGGGAAAGATGGGTATGAATTTGGGGGAGGGAAACACTGTGCTAAGGGGTCATTTACTTCAAAGGAACCCTAGATTAACCCGTCACATTATGGCTATTAAGGGGAAGGATGGGATATTGGGGGGGTTGGAGGTGGCATACGTGTGCCCCTCCCCCCATTGAAATCTTCATCCTCACCAATTCGAAAGATCCACCAGCGCCACGTCAACTCCCTTTTGCCGTCATGATCTCCTCTTCTACCTCCGCGGCCATTTAGTTGCCTCCCTCCCTTTGCCAGCTAGTGGCGTTGCCAGAGAGGTCATAAAAGAAATTCCATTTTTAATTAATTTTAAGTGGGAGGGGTCTCACGGCGGCTCTTTGGGATATTACATCCTTGTCTAGTAGGAAGTTTCTGGTCCAATTGTCCTAGGCTAGGTAGGTAGGTCAGACCACCACTTAGGATGCTCCTTTGATAGTTCTTTTTAGCCAGTTTGTTGGAGCAGTTGATTAGCAACTAGCTTTGTATGTGTATCATATTATGCTTAGCCTATCCCTAGTGGATCTTCATGTCAGTTCGTGTATCAGATTATGCTTAGCCTATCCCTAGTGGATCTTCATGTCCTAATTTTGTCAAGGGATATGGTGAGAGCTGTGTTTGTATTTTGTTGTGTATTTTCCTTATAGCAACTTGATACTCTTTATGGTTTAGTTATGTATAGATCATTTCATGGATTTGACGAATTGAGTCACCCTATCTCGTGGTTGCCAATGAGAGTGAGATTTTAAGCCAAAAAAGCAAAAAATATGCAAAATTTTGTTAATTTGAGGTAGAAATTGAAGCTTGTTGCTAGAAGCGTCGAATGCGAACATGATGGTTTTAAGTGACCATGGAAGACGGGATTTAAAAGCACTTTTAAAGACGGACCTCGTAGCAATCTTGGATTTTAAGTAAATTTTCTAGGTGCTAGAATAAAGTGGAATAAGTTTCAGGTAGTGTGGAACTCCGAGATGATCATGCAGGAATTTCCAGATTGTAATTTGGACACCGGAAGCTGGAGTTACGGGTGCTTGGGCAAAAGGGGTAAAAAATGAATGTAAAGAAGACTTACTTGGGAGGGGGGAGGGTGCCACTTGGGAGCCCCCAATCCCCAAATTCTCATGCGACAGAGGGGGGGAGGGGAGGGGCATTTTTTTCATGAAAAAAAAGCCATGGCGGCCCTACACGGTGCCTTCAAAATTGAGAGGAGGGGGGCTAGAGAGGTTAAGAAGAAGAAGAAGCATATAATTTGAGTGCACTAGCTTGCTCCTTGAATTTTTTTCTTCGAAGCACCAAACTTGGCTTCGTGAATAGCCATCTGATCCGGAAGATGAAAGTTCACTCTTCCTCTCTCCTCCCTCTCTCTTCTCCAATAGGCAATTCATGTCGGGATTCTTGTGAGAAGATTGAGATGGAGATCCATTGTTCCACTTCAACTGAATTGCTATGGTACCACGTCGACATTGAGGAGTGATGACCAGTGCTATTTGGAGACAATGCCAAGAAAGTATCTCAATAAACCAAGGTCCATAATATCAAACTCCTTGTGTAGTCCATGCTTTACTTTTGCAATCTCTTTCTTTAGAGTGCATGTAATGATGAGATCATCACAACATATATGACCACAACAACCATTCCATCTTTTGTATATTTGACATAAAGTGAATAATCAACTATGCTTTGCTAAAATCCCATGCTAATAAGAACTTACTAATTTTGTCACGCTAAGCTCTTGGTGCTTGCTTCAATCATACAATGTGTTTCTCAATTTACACACATAATGTGGATATTTATGGTGAACATACCCTTCTGGTTGATCCATGTACATCTCTTCCTCCAATGTATCATTCAAGAAAGCATTGTTCATGCCCATTTGGTATAATTTTTAGCCATAGATAGAAGCTAATGCAATGACCAATCACACTGCAGTCATCTTAGCCACTAGACTAAATGTCTCTTCATAATCCAAACCATATGTTTGAGCATAAACCTTTGCAACTAACCTTACCTTGTATCTATCCAATGAGCTGTCAGATTTGCACTTGACTTTGTATACCCACTTATAGCCAATTGCCTTCTTGCCATAAGGCGACTCAACTAAGTCCATGTCTTGTTCTTTGTCACCAGTGCATCCATCTCTTCATCTATAGAATTGTTTCAATCTTTGTTTCCAACTATTTCTTCAAAACAATTGGATTTAACATGCTGAACATACGATACCATGTATGCATAATGCATTTTCATGAAGCCATTATATGTCAATCTATCCTCTAGATGCCTCACTTTGTTTGACCTCCTCAATTGTCGTACACTAGAAGGTGTTGTAACTATTATTGCATGTGGTGTAACATACTTTCCTACACTCTTTATCCTTGGAGTTCTAATGTGATATGCCAAACATGGAGCCCCGAGAGGAACACCAAGGAAAAGGGAATTCTCTTGCAAGAAAATCTATCTTGTAACATCAACAAGCTTGTTTATCATGTTTCATATTGTCACAATGAAGAAAAGAACACCAGGCACAACAAATCTTCATGCAGCATCATGTAAATCTCCCACGGTTTTTAATAGAATCAACCATATTCTTCAACATCCTCATAAAATCCATCAATAGAACAAAGAAAGCAAAGAAGTACACCATCCTTGAATGGAAATACATCACATAGTATTCATCTTCAATATCTTCATAGTCTTCTCTCTCAATCTCTCATATACAATCACTCTGTTTGAATAGAATTGGCTATCTCTGACTCTCTCTCTCACACTCCATCAATAATACATCATATCCTCACTACAATCTCTCCAAATTACACTCAATAATCACTCTTAGGTCGTGGATACCCCTCCCAAGAGGTATGTCTGATATGAAGGGTCACCAGAGCCACTACAGTGTCTCTTCACAGCTCACTACTGTCACTTCACTCTAGTCTTCTCTTGAGTCTTCAGCAGCTACTTCTTCCACTTCCTTCAGCTCTTTTGCACTTGTATTCACCTCTTTCCAAGGCTAGAAAACTTTCCCCAAAGTCACACATACATTCCACAGAACACTTACAGAACAGTCTACAGAACAGTACCAGAACAGCTACAGTACAGAACAGAACAGAACCAGAACAGAAGCAGAAGCTCTACAGAAGACCTACAGAAGGTTACAGAAGGTCATCAAAACCTCATAACTCACTCTCAAACCATTCCAAACTCTCACAAACCATTCACTAAGCTTTCACAATATCTCATTCTTCATCAATCAATACTCCATCCCTCCTTACAGAAGACAATCAGAACAAAACAGACCAAAACAGAACAAAACAGAAGGTATACAGAACCATTCAGAACCTATCAGAACATCACAAAACCATCAACAAACATCATGATCTTCCAAAACACAATCATTATCATCTAAAACACTCTCAATCCACTTCCAAACCAATCAATCATCCCTTAAAATCAACCATTCAGCTCTCAAAAACAACAAAAATTAGCCAAAAAACAAGTCATTTCAACACTCAACATATCCCCACACTTAATAAGGAAGCGTCCTCGCGACCTAGGAAAAAGGTAATACAAGTTCATTGAAAAGCTTCACTTTGATCTTCAATATCTTTTCACAAAGAATCCATCTACCACGACCCCAACTTATAACCTGTTTCTGATATAAAAATACAAAGAAAGGAAAACTCTTTTGAAATTAACACCTCTTATCAAACTAAAAATCACCACAAATTTGTAAAGGATATAAGAGTTTGCTTCTTCTTCATCATCTTCATCTGCTTCAACTCTCCAACCACGACCCCATCTCGACAAATCTCCAAAACATAGCTCGTACACAAAATCCAATAGGAAACCACCACGTTCGTTTGACATAAAGGAACTCACAACACAAACACTAATACACAACACAACCATCTGAATGACTTCTTCAAAAAGAAGAGTTTGGCATTAAAAAGCTTGCACCATACATTGGAAAGGTATCAATGAAGATGATCCCTCTTAAAAGATTGATGTTGTCTGAATCGATCCATAGATAAGGATTCATCTACAAAGTTTTTAGGAGGATTTTGGAAAAATTGGAGACAACACATCCTTTCCAATAGGACCAAGTATCTGCTAGGCAAACAGAGGGCATGAAAATACAGTATCTCCAACTGTTGAGAATCAATGCTAACATTGACATTCATGCACAACTTTGGGATAGGCTTAGTATGAGAGTGCCTATGCATATACGCCAGGTACCAAGCAAAGTGAGCAGTTAATCTCACTGAGGGATCTGCAGACTGTGAATATTGTTGGGCAAAATGAACATAGTTTTGATAAGCTTGACTTGAAACTGTCCATTCCCCTGGAATTACTGGCCAATTAATCTGCGGTCCTGTAAGGCAATCGTCCAAACTCCATCCCCTTCTTCTGGAAATCTGATTATCAAAACCGTCACAGTCACTAACCAACTGAGGTGGTTGAGATATGGAAGTTTTAGGAGAGGGTAATGGAATAAGGGAAAGTGGATGTAGGGAAGGATAGGAAAAATCATAAAAGGAAGAAAAGGTTAAAGAAGGAGTGGCAGAAATTTGTAAGGAATCACTAAGGAACGGGGTTAACTGATAAATAGGAAATGTGGAGGGTACATTTATGAGGGGTGAAGGACAAGGTGGAGAAGGGGAAAATACCCTATCCTCAATAAAGGAACAGTAAGTGAAAATAGGAATTTGAGGGAAATTGGAAGGTTGGAAAAGAAGTGGTAAAATTACTGGGGAATTTGTTTGACAAAGGGAAAAATATACAGCATAGCGGTGAGCCAATTGTTGGTAATAAAGGAGGGTAGGAACAGAAGGTCCTAAAAGAGATCGTCTCTGATAGGCATCAAAGAAAGTAGCATCGAATGGATTATGTTTGGAAAGATAGGTTAAGAGATCCATCCTCAGTTGGTTAGTACTCTGGGCAAAGGTAGGAGCTGTGTTTTGTCTTTGATTGAGGACCACCAAATCAATCATGGAATGCCACGAATTATCCTGACAATCAGCTACTTTGGAGGAATAACTTTGAAACATATCAGCTATGCGCAACTCCAAATGATTGACATATAGAACAGCCTGTAAGACCACATCCCCCACATACCATGCCATATCTACCTCATCTGGAATTAACAAATCTCCTCGGAGATACATGTATGACATCAGCATGGTGTCTGGCGTGACAGAATCTTCAAAGACCATTCTGACTACCTCTGTCAACAACTCAGCATACCAAGCCCCACTCCAGCCATCCTCTGGAAAAGGTAAATCCATCGTGGAAAGCTTCATATAGAAGACCAGCTTCTGTAAGTGGTAGTGGACAAAGAAAGAATGGTCTGGTAAGACATATTCCTGAAACTGCTCAAAGGTAGACCATAACAAGTCCATTCTGGACTGCAATCTTTCCACTTTGTCTTGGAATAGAGGGCACAAAGTAGCCTGTCTCTGTAAGGCAGCCAAGTCCTGCTGTGAAAGAGAAGGAATTAATGGAACAGGAGGGCTTGGAGGAACAGAGCGGGACTTTGCAAGCTGATCTTGCAACTGCTGGATTTGGGAGGCTTGGTTGGCCACTGTGTCATTAGCCATCTGTAAAGCTGAAAGCTTGTCATCTAAGAGAACTTGAAATTCTTTCGCTTCGCTGGACATCCTCTCCTTCTCTGCTGAAAGGCTAGTAACCTGTGACTGAGCCTCGAATAACTGGGTCTTCAATGAAGAAATCTCATCGCTTTGGGTGGCAACCAGTTGGGTTTGCTGTTCCATTTGCTTAAATAGATCTGCTAGGGTATCCTTAGCAGATGCTAACTCAGAGGTTGCCTTATGCAACTGGTCTTTGGACTGCATGAGCTCCTCATAGAAAGATGCGTACAGCTGTTGAACACAGGCTGTCACTGACAACTCAATGGAACTTTGAATATCCTTGTAGAGGAAAGGAATGGCATCTCCTGAAATGAGACTGTTCAGGGAAGGAACTGAGATCTCCAAGGATCCTTCTCTATGTGCCCTGAATAGGTTATTGCAAGTGAGAAACCCAGGGAGTTCACTGCCAGAAGTAGCAGGGATAGACACTGAGGGAAGTACAGCAGGGGCTTTGTCCGCTACCTGCTTCACGCGTTTACGCTGTATGACCAGGGGAGGCGGAGAATCATCATCCTCAATGTCAATAGGTGCTGACTCTTCTGAAGGTGGAGGAGGAGGGACTGGATCTGATGGAGGAGGTGGAGGCACAGTCTTCTGTAAACCTGAATAGGTCAAGAAGGCAAACAAATAGGATCCGTAGGTAACATTGGTAACATTACCCCTCGTGACTTTAACAAAATGCTGATCCATCTTAGTAAGGAGGTATGTGCTCCAATCAATGGCAACTCCTTTCAGCACCATCCTGGAAGCCGTGAAAAGCTCTTTGGACAAATAGTGGGATGGCGTTTTGGCAGGCATGAACCTGTCCTGAAGGAACTGGCACATGGTCTTCCAGACGGGATCAGTGATCATAGAAAACGAAACTCCTGAAGAGTTTATCACTTTCTTAACATCAAGGACTTCCCTTGTCTGTTTCTGCAACAGTTTGAGAATCTCTTCATTAGAGAAGAGCTGTCGAGTGGTTACAAAAGGTTCTCCTTTGAAGGGTAAGGACAGAGCCTTCCCTAAGCCTCGAGACGTCAATGTCATAGACATGCCTTGGACTACTCCTGTCTTCTTGCTGTAAGAGGCCAGGAACTCATCACAGACGGACGGATCCTCTGGAAGTAATGGAAAAGGAGTGGCCACAAAAGCAGCAAGGCCTGCCTTCGTGAGGGGCTCAAAAGTAAGTAGGGACGAGTAATCCCTACTAACTAGTGGGACGTACTGGATAGGGGGAGGAGCATGAGAAGGCGCCATTCAGATGGTTACACACACACCACAAACACAGACAATCAAGGAGAATGCCTGCAAAGCAACAGACAAAAACCAAGGATAAGAGAATTACCAATCAAAACGTAACACGACCTACTAACCCCAAGCAAACCACATCCTAGAAAAAATTTGACATGACCTCGAGACAAATGCGACCGAAAGCTTCATGCGATGCATCAGACAAACACCCTGAACCCCGTATCAGGCAATAAAAGAAAAAAAAACTGCATACCGTACCCGTAACCGTAACTAAAACATGAAACCAAAACCATATCATATCCGACACATATCAATACGACATCTGTGATAGAACCAAGACTGGACCATGGAAAATAACACTAAGAACTGCGTATACCCATCCCACGAAACGCTTCATTAAAAAGAGGATTAAGTGCAGTGAGGGGGGAGTTAATTTAATGAAGGGTTGATTTTAATCAATTATTAAAAATGGGTGAAGTTTTATTAGGTGATAAACCTTAATAAGAAAACGGCGGTTCCTTATTATAAATTGAATTACCAATTATTAGGTTAAACCGGTGCTTTTATTCGATTCCCGGACGTCGATTCCCGACTGGGTCTCTAAATGCAATTCATTGATTATAAATTAAGGTGATGTGGAGCGCTTTTTTGCTAGCGCGTGCTCATGTGACGGCTGGTTTATTTTAATTAAAATTTTAGAGTGCCTCTTTAGCGCACGTAGCGCGTGCTAAGTGAACGGCTGGTTTATTTTAATTTAAAAAAATGTGTGTTTAGCGCGAATGCGCGTGCCATGGTGGGTGAAGGAAAGGGTTTATTTTAACAATTAATTTGTGATTAAGGGGGAAAATAAATAACATAACATAAAATAAATACCTGGAAGGGTGTGTATGAAATGCAGGAATGCGCACGGAAGAGTCCCAGTAAAGGAAAAGCAAAAAGCACTGATGAAACAACAAACAACACCTTAGCAGATGTGTTAATTTGATTTATTGTGGTTTTTTATTTTTATTTATTTTATTTTATTTTTAGTTGTAATTTTTTTATGTTTGAATAAATGGAAAATGAGCAAGGGAGGTGAGGGAAATTTTTTAGAATTTTTTAGAATTTTTTACAAGTTTTAAAATCATTTTTCCATATTGTTTTGGCAAGTTATGGGTAATTTAGGAAAGATGGATTTTTCTGAAATTTTAGGAAAGGCAATTCCTAGCAGACAAAGGTCCAAAACTTGACAACTGGCAGAAGGAATTTTTAGAATTTTTTTGAAATTTTTTTAGGGAAAAATTAATGTTGTGATTAATTAAGTCACATTAAGCACATTAATCACATTAGTCATATTAGTCACATTAGACATAAGTCAGGTTAGTCATGTTAGTCTACCTAGGTTAGTCAGGTAAGTCTACCTAGGTTAGTCTGGTAAGTCAAAACAACTAAGTTAGGTTAGTTAACCTAAGTTAGTTAAGTAAGTCAACCTAAGTTAGTGAAGTAAGGTCTACCTAAGTCAGTTAGGTCAAGTCTAACTAAGTTAGTTAGGTTAGTGTTTAACTAGGTTAGTTAAGTGTTAATTAGGTTAGTTAGGTGTTAATTAGGTTAGTTAGGTGTTAATTAGGTTAGTTAGTAACCTGAGGAGGAGGTGGGGTAGGAGGTGGAGGGGTGGAGGGAGGCGACAGGAGGTGAAGGTGGGCGAACGCGGCACTGCGGCGGCGAGGTGGCACGGCGTCGGCGAGCCGGGCGGCGACCAGGCGTGGAGGCGGCGAACGCGGCGAACCGGGCGCGGCTGGAGGCGGTCCGGCAGGCGGCGACGCGGGCGTTTCGGCAGGCGGCCTGGAGGTGACGACGGCGGCGGTTCGACTGGGGGGAGGAGGAGGAGTGAGGGAGGAGAAAAGGAGGAGAGGGAGGAGAAAAGGAGGGGAGGTGGCAGCAGGAGAGAAGGGAGAGGGAGGAGAGAAGGAGGGGAGGTGGCGGCAGGAGAGAAGGGAGAGGGAGGAGAGAAGGAGGGGAGGTGGCGGCAGGAGAGAAGGAAGAGGGAGGAGAGAAGGAGGGGAGGTGGCGGCAGGAGAGAAGGGAGAGGGAGGAGAGAAGGAGGGGAGGTGGCGGCAGGAGAGAAGGGAGAGGGAGGAGATTACGCAGACAGAGAGAGAGAGAGAGAGAGAGAGAGAGAGTGAGAGAGAGAGAGAGTGAGCAAGAACAAGAGAGAGAAGAGAGAGAAAGAAGAAGAAAGAGAAGAGAGGAGAGGTGGTTGAGAGTCGGGGGGGGGGGAAGGGTGTCCGGTGGTTGGGTTTTTTTTTTTTTTTAATTGTTTTGTGTTAAATAAAAGGTGAGCGGGCAGGGGTAAGGGAGGATGGGCGGGGTCAAGAGGGGGCGGATCCCCGTCCCGCGCACGTGCACGGGGCGGGGTAAAAAAAATTTGCCGTGACGGGATTGAAACGACGCGGGGATGACGGTACGGGGTACGCGGACACGACTGGGGCGCGTGGAGACGCGTTAAATCGAAAAAAGGCGCGTTCACGCGCAAAACGAGCGCGAGAAAAAACGGAAAAATAAAGAAAAATGAACAACTCCCAATCCGGATGTCAAAACGAAATATCGTAAAAACAAAAAGTGGGCAGGACGACAGGGGGGAAACAGGAAAAATACGGGACGGGGGTTCCGGGAGGGGTAAAGGGCATTCACGTGCAAAAAATACAAAAAACGAACCAAAAACGCAATTTAAAAATTAATATCGAAAGATCCGTGCATCGGAATGAAGTGCGGAAAAAAGGAAAACTGTACAAAAGGATGTGCCCGACAATCCGATCATGTCAAAACATAATTCCGACTGAGGTAAGACGCGTTCACATGGAAAAAACCCAAAAAACAAACCCGAAAATGGGATCGGAAATTAATATCGGACAAACCGTTCATCGGAATAACATGTAGTAAGAAGAAAAAATGTCCGCAGGAAGGAGTGGCACAGGGTTATCACGTCAAACCGCAGTTCCGACGGAAGTAGGAGGGGTTCACATGTGAAAAACTCCAAAAATACTCCCGAAAAGTCATTTAAAAATTAATAAGTAAAAATCCGAAAGTCGAAAAAGGGTGGAGGAAAAAGGAAAAAGGTAGGGGAAGGCACAGCGGACACGGCTGGCAAATCAAATTGGAATTCCGATACAAATAGGGCAGGTTCACATGGAAAGATGTCAAAAATACACACGAAAAAGTCTTAAAAAAACCGGAAAATTAATAACGGACAAACCGTGTATCGAAATGATGCGGTATAAAAAGGAAAAATGTCAGGGGAAAAGCTTTAGTCAGGGCTATGACATCAAATCATGGTTCCGACGCAAGAAAAGCGCGTTCACATGGAAAAACCAACGAAATTGCGCAAAATGTTTCAAAAATTAATAACTCAAAAACTGTGCACCGGAACAGGGGTAGGTAAAAAGGAAAAATGATCAGTTCAATGGAAGGAACATGGATATAAGGTTGGATTTGGATTTAAGTGAACGTAGGGTGCATTCACATGGAAGGACCTCAAAATCAGGGAATGAAGGAAAAATGCAAGGAAATAGCCCCAAGGGTGGGTGGAACATAACCGGCCGGGTGGGAAGGGACCCCAAGAGGGTAAAAGCAAGTCATGGTATACATGCATGAGCAGGGTAAGGCATATGCAGATGAGTATGCGATGTAGACGCGCAGGGACGCGTCCCCACACTTAAGACCTTAACGGATAGGGTTAACCGAGCAACAGGGACCTAGGACCACGCCACAGACCATCCACTAACTTCCCCACACTTAAAACATGATCGTCACGAAGAAATAGAAGTTGTAGGGTTAGAAAAACTTGGCCCGTTTCGTCAAGAATCAAGGTTGAGTATCGATGGCACGTCCAGTGTGGTTGTCGGTGCTGGAGGAACCAAGGCATCTTCTTGGCACACGTCCGTCATGGAAGGGACCACGCAGCAGCACCCAGGGAGGTAACTGATGGAAGGAATCGCAGGAAATTCGTTGTCGATGATGAGGGATACTACACTCAACTCACAGTCACTCAATTGGAATGAAAGATCAGTCACTCGCCCCATGACTGATATCACTTGAGGAAGAAGGATTGAAACCCGTATCTCATACCCGGTTGAGGAATCGACAAGGGGGGAATGGTGTAAAAAGAGTATGCCAGGGTGCACAGTTGATGGTGCATTAGTGTGTCCAACCCGGCTGGCATAGGTGCAAGGAGGAAGGCAAGGGAGCCTTACAGTGCAGTGTACAGAACAGGGTGATGTGTCTTGTGATGACGGTAAAAACCCATCCCGTGGGTGCACAGGGAAACAGAAACATACCTGACTCCAAGTGTCGTAACGTCCCTCAATCTCACCTCTCGGTAAATGATTGAAGAAACTCCAGTCACACTCAACCCACCCTCTGTCTCACGCTCTGTTGATAGATACAAGAGGGCAGCCTTTTCCTGAAACCCATTGATGTAATCCTCACAGTCACTTGTGCAAAGATTGTATGCCTTGTGCGCATTTGATGGTGCAACAGTGCATCCCGCCCTGTGCCGGCATACAGTGCGAGAAGGAAGGCCAGGGAGCCTTATGGTGCAGTGCACAGAAACAAATCGTGCTTTGTGCTTTGAGAGGCCCATCCCGTGCGTGCAACACTTCATTCACACTTCTCACCTCTCATTTGATTTGAAGGGGAAAAACTGGTCTCTCGCCCCACCCTCTGTCTCACTCTCTGTTGATAGATACAGAGAGGAACCCATACTCACTTCCCCATCCGGTTAGGATGAAAGCTCACATCACTCAAGGGGTTGTCGATGAAGATCGCGTCATCAGTTGTTGAGGAGGCGTACCCAGGGAGGTAGCCATCAAATTCGAACATTGTGTTGGATAGGAATATGTCGTCTACTAGAGGACAGTTAGTTACTTTGCAAAGAGACCCATGACACAGCGTACCAAGGGAGGCAGCTTCGGAATTGGATCCGAGGGATATCAATCAATGAATCCACTTTCTGGACTGCTGGGTGTTACCACCTTTTCCACAGCCAGCTTCCCGCCCAAGGGTGTTTATCACCTTTTCTTGGAACGAGGCCTGCTATGACAGGGAATTGCTTCCTTTTCTCTCATAACATATTTGTTTATTTGTTTTTTTTTTCTTTGGTTTTTTTTTTCTTTTTCTTCTTTTCTTTTTTCCCTATCCCCGAGGGTGTTTCCACCTTTTCTCGAAGAATAGGTCGGCATGATAGGGACCTAAGTCCTTTTCTCCCATGACCGATATGTTTTGTTTTTTTTCTTTTCTTTTTTTTCTCTCTTTTTCTCTTTTCTTCAAATTGAACAAGGGAATGGTAGAAAGACCATGTGTCAGAACCCACCTCGCCACTGTCGCTGGTGGAAAATAGAGGATAAGAGATCAAGGCTAGAAGGGGGTTTTGAGGGGACAGAGGGTTGCGTCCACTTCATCAGGAGTGATTGAAGAACGGCTATCAGAAGTAGCATCATAACAAGTACAGTGCCGCGCCAATGAGGGAAAAGATCAAGTGACCGTAATTGTCAAGATCCCCAAGGAGGGAAGTACTTCTTCAGGCGATATCCATTGATCAGAAAGGGATCATCAGAGGCATCAACGGTCTGCACTTGGACAGAACCATTAGGGTTGACGGCAAGTACCTTATAGGGGCCCATCCACCGCTGTTGGAGCTTGCCAGGAAACTTGCCAAAGCGTGAATCATAGGCTAGGACCAAATCACCTTCTTTGAACTCCTTGTGCTTGATGAAACTGTCATGGTAAGCCTTGCGTCGGGCTTGCGTGGCTTCCATGCACTGTAGAGCCATCCGATGAATTTCGTCCAAACATTCCAGGTGCAGGAGACGGCGTTGCAGTGAATCGTCATCCCCCAAACGCTCTTTGATCGCCACTCTCAAAGAGGGTAGTTCCAGTTCAACAGGAAAAACTGCTTCTGTACCATACACCAACTGGAAGGGTGTTTGTCCTGTTGCTGCTTTATGGGAAGTTCTGTACGCCCAAAGGGCCTCTGTAAGTCGATCGTCCCAATCACGACGATGTGCGGCAATCGTTCTTGTCAGAATCGAGCAAAGGATGCGATTGGTAACTTCGACTTGGCTGTTGGCTCTGGGGTAATAGGGAGTGGACTTGCGATGGCGGATCTTATACAACTCTGTCAACTCTTCCATGACTTTGTTGAGGAAATGAGTGCCTCTGTCACTTACCAGCTCTAAGGGACTGCCAAAACGGGTGATGATATTCTCGTACATGAACAGGGCCACGCTGTTACCATCGTCCCGCTTTAGGGCTTTAGCTTCACACCACTTTGTGACATAATCCGTACATACGAGGATGTATCGGTTCTGTTTCCTTCTGGTAGGAGGATCGATTGGACCTACGAAGTCAATGCCCCACTTCTCAAACGGCTTCAACGGAAGGATAGGTTGCAATGGCATGGCACTTGTCTTGGTGGGTTTCCCCATTCTTTGACAAGCATCACATCTTTTACAGTAATCATAGGAATCTTTGTGAATGGTAGGCCACCAATATCCTGCTAGCAGAGCCTTCCTGGCTGTAGCTTCTCCTGCAAAGTGACCTCCACATGGCTCGTCGTGGCAAGCCTTCAGAACAATCCCAATCTCATCCCCGGCAACACATCTTCGGAGCACTTCATCTTTACCTTTCTTGTACAGTGCACCGCCTAGCAGGGTGTAGGGGGCTGATTCTAGCATGAGCTTCTTCCTTTCCCGACTAGAAATGCCAGGAGGATACTGTTGGGTTGCCAGCAGATTGGCAATGTCTGCATACCAGGGAGTTACAGTTTCTACCAAGAATAGGGAAGCATCAGGGAGGTTTGGATCATCTTACTCCTCGTCTGCAGTTTGTGGGATACGCGACAGATGATCAGCCAGAACATGGGAACGACCAGGCTTAGTAATCACCTCAAAGTCGAACTCCTGGAATAAAAGGAGCCATCTCATCAAGCGTCCTTTCACATCCGCTTTGTTCATTAGGAAGGATAGGGCCTCATGATCCACATAAAATTTAAAGTGGGTAGATAGGAGGTAATGGCGAAACTTCTCCAGGGCAAACACCATTGCCAAGCACTCCAGCTCGGTCACTGTATAGTTCCGTTCCCTATCAGTGACTTTTCGGCTTGCATAATAGATCGGTTGATCCAACTTCGAGGAGCCCTTTTGGCAGAGGACAGCACCTAAGCCTTCAATTGATGCATCAGTGTGTACGTGGAACTCTTTCATCCAATCAGGAGGTTGCAGAATGGGTGCCTCTATCAGACACTGCTTCAGAGTGTGGAAGGCCTTGTCACATTCTTCTGTCCAAGTAAACTCTGCATCTTTCCTCAAGAGCTTGTACAAGGAAGTTGCCTTTGTTGCAAAATGGGCTATGAACCTTCTGTAGTACCCCACATGGCCTAGGAATCCCCTCAACTGTTTGAGATTGGTGGGTGCTTGCAGAGCTGAGATCTTTTCGATCTTTGCAGGGTCTGTTGATATCCCTTGTGCAGAGACAATGTGGCCCAACAAGACTCCAGAAGAGACCCCAAAGATGCATTTGTCGGGGTTGAGGGAAATCCCATACTCCCGGCATCGGTCAAAGCATTGTGCCAGGTGTTCCCAATGTTCACTGATCAAACTGTAGACACAGAAGTCATCCAAATATACTTCAATGAAGTCGTGCAGATGATTTTGAAATGCGGCCATCATGACTCGTTGGAAAGTAGCAGGGGCATTGCAGAGCCCAAATGGCATCACTCGGTAAGCGTAGGTCCCCCATTCTGTGGTGAAGGTTGTTTTGGACTGGTCTTCTTCTGCGATTTGGACTTGGTTGTATCCGCTGAATCCATCCAGAAGAGAATAAAGCTCATGTCCTGCCACTGTGTCCAACAGTTGGTCTGTGAAAGGGATAGGAAAATGATCCTTCTTTGTCTTGGAATTAAGCTTTCGGAAATCCACACATATGCGCAATTTGCCATTCTTCTTAGGTACAACCACGATGGGTGAAACCCATTCACTGTTTGCCACTGGATAGATGAACTTGGCCTCCAGAAGCTTCAGCAGCTCCGCTTTCACCAATGTGGAATAATTCGGGTTCATTCGCCTCTGTCGTTGCCGTACTGGCTTGGCATCAGGCTCCAAATCAATATGATGTTGACATATTGTGGGATCAATCCCCTTCAGGTCTTTGTAAGACCACGCAAACATGTCCAAATTTTCTTTCAACAAGTTGTACAAGGTTAACAACTCCTCCTCTGGGAGACTGCTACCCACCTTCAAGTGGCGTTCAGTGCCTTCTGAATCCACAAAGGTTAACTGCCTTTCACCTTCCACTTCACGGATGAAGGTCCCACGGACTGCTTCTGGATACAGATCCGACTCCTTCAAGGGAGTGGTATCCTCTTCTGATGTCCCACTTGAACCAACTTCTTCTTTTGGTGGAGACTTAGGTTGCTCCTTAAGACGTTGGAATGGGATAAGAGCTGTTTCGGGTTTGGTTTCAAAATTAATTACCTCTTGGCTTGAAGACTCCTCTTCTGAAGATGACACATCCAGGAACGTCACATAACAGGGACCCTCTGATGCCTGTTGGGTTGATGGGACTGGTGCTTGTTGGCACGGTGCATCATCATCATCTTTCTTTGGCAAAGATGGGTTAGGACGGCATGAGCCACACTTAAAAGACGGCTTGCTCTTCTTAATCCATTTCTTATAAAGGTTTTGCATATGAGAAGATCCATTTACCAGAACAAATGGTACCATCGCCATTCTGTCCCATAGCATGAGCTCATCGGCTTCTGATACTTCTGGAACTTCTTCTTCAATTGTATCCTCTTCAGGTGGGATAGATTCTTCCATTTCACTTTCATAATCCTCTTCGTCCATATCATATCCATCCTCTTCTGTCTCTGTCTCTGCTTCTGCTTCTGCTTCTGCTTCTGCTTCTGCTTCTGTTTCTGCTTCTGCTTCTGCTTCTGCTTCTGCTTCTGCTTCTGCTTCTGTTTCTGCTTCTGCTTCTGCTTCTGTAGGAGCTCTGTAACAGAAGAATAGATTCTCTGTCTCCTCTTCTGCCTCTGTCTCTGGCTCTGCTGTGGCCATATAACAGGGAGAGTAGTACATCCATGCTTCTATCTCACTGTCAGAGGTGATTTCAGAAGTCATGCCTGGTTCTGGCAGGAAGTATTCACCCATTGATAATGACTTTGCATCTGTTGAAAGTCGGCTTACAGTATCCACTGTTAAGGAATGTGCCATTACTTTCTTGGGAAGGATCTGTTTGACAGCATCTTCGTCTGCTGATGTTCCATCTGTAGCCTCGTTAGAAGAATCAAAAGATAATTCCAAGGAGGTGGATCCATGTCCTTTTTGAGAACCATACAGTTTCAGCACCACTTTGTTGGGTTCTCTACCCAAGGTCAAAGTTCCTTTAAACCAATCCGTCCTTGCTCGGGCTTCAAAAAGCCATGGTCTGCCTAGTAACAGAGGATAGGATGTACCATAAGAGTTTGGCTTCACCACTAAATAGGTTAGCCAATAATCTTTTCCAGCCACAGTAGTCTTCACATATGGAAAAATGCCCAAAGGCTTGATTCTACTCTGATCCGCCAGTCTGATGAGCCATTGGGTTGGTTGCACACCTTGTAAGCCTAGATCCTTCATCGTCACATCCGTCATAATGTTTACTGATGAACCTCCATCAATCAGTGCATTTGCAATGAAGCAGCCTTCTATCCACACGCCAGTCTCTGGGGTACCCGGATCTAGGAAAGCATTAGCCACATCCACTTCTTTTACAGGCTCTGGAGCCTTGTTGGACTTTGTCACTGTTGAGGGAGCAATCCTTAAACCACGTCTTTTTGTCAGTATACTTTTGAATCTTTTCCGACAACTGGGGGACAACATCAATAATTGTCGGAATGTGAGGTTTGGTCTAAAGGTATCTAGATCTCTGACCAGATCGTATTCCTTAATAGGATCCACTGGCTTCTCTAACCGATTAGGGAATGGGGCAACACCCATTTTCATTTTTCCTCTTTCTTCCAACAGAGGAATTACAGGAACTTCTTCTGCTACTTGTGGCACGTCCTCCTCTTCTGTATCCTGGACCTCTGGTCCTGTCTCTGTAACTGTCTCTGTAACTCTCTATGGCACTGTAGTGCTCTGTACGGCACTGTTAGGCTCTGTGCTGTTCTGTTCTTCTGGTGGAAGATTGAACTTCACTGTTCTGGCAGGAGGGTTATTTTCTTTCTGGGTAGGTGGTTCCTTCTGCTTTGCACGAGTGATGGCAGCAACTTCCAATTCTACCAAATTGGAGGTAGGCTCTTGGGCCTTAGACGGACTATCAGTAGCACTGTTTTTCACTGGGGCTGGGCTTGGACAGTCTTTTGCAGTGTGGCCTTCTCCTTTGCATCGACTGCATAAGGGCTTGTAATCCACTGACCTTCGAGGATTTGGACAATTTGGTGAGATGTGTCCCTTTTCTCCGCATCTGTAACACTCCACTTCTGATCTCTGACCACCGCCAGACTGTCTGCCTCTGTAACTTTGGGAAGGAAATCTTCTGGGTCCGAAATTAGGACCAAACTCTCTAGGCTTGGGTCCAATATCTTGTGTTGTCATCTTGGATTCCAGCAAGTTAAATCTTGCGTCTTCTTCCTTTCTTCTCCTATCATGCATCTCCTTCAGAGAGCAAATGTCCTCTGTATGATTCTTCCGCAAACAGTAGGAACAGAAGGCTCCAGGGATGGTTGGTTTTCGTGTACATTCAGTGGCTAAATGGCCTGCTTGATGACACTTACCACACCATGTATTTGACCGCATCACATCTCTTCCTGCTCCTGCAACGTTGGATATGCTCGCTGTGTTCACTTTCAGCGTCTGTAGTTGCTCTGTAATCACATCCATCAACTCCTTTTTGATGTTTGCAACTGAGTTGGATAAATAATCCTTCAAGCTTTCTCCTCCGGACGTACTGGCAGGAGGGTTTTGAGGAGTTTCTGTAATCACTGCATAAACTGGTTGGGTTGGTACAGAGGGGTCTCTGTTCTGGTTCTGATTCAGAGCTCCTGTTTGAACTGTTGGCTGTTGACTCCAGTTGGTAGGGTTCCACTGTTGCTACTGATTTTGCATTGAGGAGATTGGTTGGGACCATTGTTGTTGTGGTTGAACCATCATTTGAGGCATGGATTGTGGCCACTGAGGATTTGGTGCACTGTACTGTGATACCGGGGGCATCTGTTGGTAGGGGTAGGGAACAGTCCCTGGGACTGCATTTGGTGGGTACATCATTCCTGGCACCAAAGGAGGTAGGACTCCTCTTCCTGTACTCATTGCTAATCTAGCTTCCACTTCATCGTACAGTCTGGCACCTTCTGTCGCAGCTTGCAGGGTGGCTAGTCTTTGCAGCTCCACAAACTTACGGACTTCTGGTTGTAATCCTCTGAGAAACACCCCCTTCTGTATGCCATCATCTAGATTGTGGTTAGTCCATCTCTTCAGGATGGATTCCATTCTTGAGACATAAGCTTCCACTCTTTCTCCAGAGGACTGACTTAGGTTCATAAATTCCTCTCTCATCCGCTCTTCAAAACCTTCACGCCTGAATTTAGTGAGGAAGGCCAACTTCAGGTCGTCCCATGTACCAAAAGTTCCTGCTGCTTGTCTCTCATACCACTGAAACGCCGCGCCTTTGAAAGTGGCGGGGAATATTGCTAACCAATGCTCAGGGGTTCTGGCATTGTTAGCCACACACGCTACCATAAACTCTGCTACATGAAGATCGGGGTCTTCATTGTACTCTCCCTTAAAAACTGGCAATGGGACTACATTCGCTAGCCTGTCATCAATATTTCCAGGACGGATCTGGCTTGGAAGTGGACCTCCAGCAGGAGGAGGAAGGGCTTGATGTGCCATTGGGACTTCTGTAAAGAGTTCCGCAAGGGCGTCAAAGGCGGCTTCTGCTGCGAGCTCGTTCTCAGCCTTGATTTTTGCTTTCTCTCTTCTCACGTACCTCTGGACTCGTTCCAACGCTTGCCTTTTTATTGCGTCATTCATCAGGGGGTTGACTCCACTATGTTGTTAGTGCTCCACAGAGGGTTAACAGAAGACTTCAGTCTCTCGAGGACTCTCTTGCCAACATTTCTTCTACTTCTTTCTTTTCAACGTCCCTGAATTCTGCTTTCATGCCACTGCACAGAGGAAGGTATTCGGTTCTGAAGGTGTCAAAATGCATACGTCTGAGCATTGTGGTGGTGCCATCATCATAGTAATGCCAGCTTCTAATGGTTTCAATAGTGTATGTTGTGAAAAACACTCTGTCTACCAACTTCCAGTGGGTTGCTAATTGAACAAACAGAAGATTATCAGTACACCAAGCATCCCATGTATCTTGCTGTTGAGCGTCCACGAACAAATTCCAACTCTTTTCCTTCTTGTCTTTGTGAACCTCTACAGACCAAGATTCCTGAAGCTTCTTCACAATCTCCCACTTGATGTTGTCTGGAAACTTCTCAATGAATGCCAAATCTTCCATGGATGTTCATTCTCTCTGTTTCTGCTCTTCAGTTTGTTCCCAAACAATTTGCCACCAAGATGCAAGTTTCTGCTGCTTCAACAGGAAGAGGAAACTTGTCCACCACATAGAGCATGCATCATGATGGTGATATGTTTCCGCCATTGTGGGATGAACTTCTTATGAAAAGTGGCTTTGATTATGAGAAATTCCAACTCTTCAGTGGAAAAAGGAATTTTACAAACATCCATTGAATTCTTCTCTTCTTGGCAATGCCAATTCCTTCATTTTCAGCCTATTTTGGTGCTTCTTGATGGCAAGCTTCCCCGGCTGCGCACCAAAAACATGGAGCCCCGAGAGGAACACCAAGGAAAAGGGAATTCTCTTGCAAGAAAATCTATCTTGTAACATCAACAAGCTTGTTTATCATGTTTCATATTGTCACAATGAAGAAAAGAACACCAGGCACAACAAATCTTCATGCAGCATCATGTAAATCTCCCACGGTTTTTAATAGAATCAACCATATTCTTCAACATCCTCATAAAATCCATCAATAGAACAAAGAAAGCAAAGAAGTACACCATCCTTGAATGGAAATACATCACATAGTATTCATCTTCAATATCTTCATAGTCTTCTCTCTCAATCTCTCATATACAATCACTCTGTTTGAATAGAATTGGCTATCTCTGACTCTCTCTCTCACACTCCATCAATAATACATCATATCCTCACTACAATCTCTCCAAATTACACTCAATAATCACTCTTAGGTCGTGGATACCCCTCCCAAGAGGTATGTCTGATATGAAGGGTCACCAGAGCCACTACAGTGTCTCTTCACAGCTCACTACTGTCACTTCACTCTAGTCTTCTCTTGAGTCTTCAGCAGCTACTTCTTCCACTTCCTTCAGCTCTTTTGCACTTGTATTCACCTCTTTCCAAGGCTAGAAAACTTTCCCCAAAGTCACACATACATTCCACAGAACACTTACAGAACAGTCTACAGAACAGTACCAGAACAGCTACAGTACAGAACAGAACAGAACCAGAACAGAAGCAGAAGCTCTACAGAAGACCTACAGAAGGTTACAGAAGGTCATCAAAACCTCATAACTCACTCTCAAACCATTCCAAACTCTCACAAACCATTCACTAAGATTTCACAATATCTCATTCTTCATCAATCAATACTCCATCCCTCCTTACAGAAGACAATCAGAACAAAACAGACCAAAACAGAACAAAACAGAAGGTATACAGAACCATTCAGAACCTATCAGAACATCACAAAACCATCAACAAACATCATGATCTTCCAAAACACAATCATTATCATCTAAAACACTCTCAATCCACTTCCAAACCAATCAATCATCCCTTAAAATCAACCATTCAGCTCTCAAAAACAACAAAAATTAGCCAAAAAACAAGTCATTTCAACACTCAACACAAACTCGTCATCCATTGACTCATCCTTAGAGCTTTCACCTATAGGCTTCTTCCCTTATGAAATCTATGCCCTCTTTTGTGCACTCTTCAACCTACAACTCCATGGACTATAATTGCCACTACTTTTTTCATGGTCTTGAGGTCCACACATATCTGAACATGCTTATTTCTTGACCATTATTTGCTACAATTTTCTTTATAAACCCATCATCATCACTACTCTCATAGATATCCATGTCAACTGGAACTTTTGGTCGATACCAAAACTCATACTAATTGAATCTCACATCTTTCCTTATGTGAACATCTTTAGTGATATGATCATAACATTTATAGCCTTTCTTGTCATTGGATACCAAAGGAAAATGCATTTAACAACTTTTTATGCCATTTTCTTCCTCAAATAATCAGGGATATGTATGTAATATACACAACCAAACACCCTAAGGTATACAACTGTAGGTGTCCTCCCATACATATTCTCATACGGAGACACATGATACGCCAAAGCTATAGGTGTCCTATTCATGATATGAACTATGGTATGTATTACCTCAGCCCGATAAGTCAAGGGCATGTGCATTTGCTTCATCATTTCCCTTTGTACTTCTATAATAATCCAGTTCTTCCTTTCTCCTACATCATTCTACTATGGTACATACCTATAAGTAACCTATATTTTGATCCCATGGTCTCTCAAATAGAAAGAGAACTAATTTAACATAATTTCTTCACCATTATTTGATCTCAAGCATTTTATGTAGCCCCCAAAATTCTTTTCTACTATGGCCTTAAACTCCAAAAACTTTTCAAGTGCTTCACTTTTACGTTGCAAAACGTACACCCATGTGATCCTACTAAAGTCATCAATAAAAGTGATATAGAATGTGTATTTCCCACTCAAAGACACATTTTGACATTGACCCCAAATATCAAAGTGTACCATATTGAAATTATAATGAAACTGATATTAAACATGCATTTTTCATTCAAAGAAACATTCTAATATGGACACCAACTATCAGAAGTGTACCATTTCCAAAGGATAACTGCTCACTCTCTCCCTCTTTGGAAATGGGAATTTAGACTGCTTGCCAAACTGACAAGCCTCATATACATGATCATAATTCACATATCCAAACCATGAAAGCCCACCACAAACAACCTATCTAGATTGCATTTGTTTAAGCCTTTGCAAATTCACTTGTCCAATTCTTCTATGTCATAGTTCTATATCTTTATCTTGTCCATGCCATATCTCAACATGCATAGATCTCTGTATGATGGGATTTCTTGCACCCAAAGAAAATAACCTACCTTTCTTTTGACCATGAGCAATAAGTATGCTAGGTTTTCCATTTTTGAACTCCTCAATGAAGCAACTATACTTGTTAAACCTTACTTGCAGCCCTTGATCAGTCATTTGACCCAATTGAAGCCAAATTTTTAATGATAGTAGGCATATATAAGACATCCCCAAGCTTATTTTCTATCCCATATCTAATCACTAAGGGAACATTGCCAATATGCATTATCTTATGTAATGTGTCATCTTCTATAGCCACATACTCTTCAATTTGCATTTCTACTTTCTATCAAACCACTTTGCATGGTGTGTCATATGGTTTGTAGCACTTGAATCCAAAAAACTAGTCATCCTTTCTAGAAGGGTGCATCATATTTCCAAGTACATGCTCCATGGCGAAGAGATGACCTCTGGGTGATGAGCCACCTCTAGAACAATAGTCACCACCATTATATCCACTTGCATAATACCTAAAATGAGTCCTTCCTTGATCCATAAACATAGCATTTTGTTTATGAAAACACACTCTCTCAAAGTGACCAAACTTCCCACAATGACATGCACCATCTCTTTGTAGACTAGAACATTCTCTACCTCTAGAGTAGGATCTCCCTCTGCCACTAGGCATCCAAAGGTACTATGACCATGTGCAAAGTTATTTGCATGACCATAAGATGATCCTCTAGGTCTAGATGAGCTACCATAGCCTCTTTGATGATAAAGCATACTATCATGATTTGCATTCTTTCCATTGCTAGATGCATTGAGGCCAAATTAAATCTCTTCTATAAACATCAAAGCAATTAACTATTCAAAATCAGGCATAGAGATTTCTCTCACAAAAATGAAGGTATTGAGGGACTTATATGCAGGTCCAAGTGCATTTAGAGTGACAGTTACCAAATCATAATCATCAACTAGTGCATCTATTGAAATAATATATTTTGCAGCTAGTTTTATTTTTATTACATATGTTGAGATATCGAGCTCCACTCGTGATACGCCAGGGTGACCGTTGTATATTTATGTCACCGACTTGTCAGTTGCAGACGCGGTTGGTACACCGCCCATGAATAATAGCTACATGATAGCTATCCTTATCTACTCTAGTTCGTGGCTCAGTTAGTATGCCACCTTAGTTAGTTGAGTTTGGTTTGAGACCCATATATAGGGTTCTTCTATTTCTTTGTACTAGAGTTCTTTTGGCTTACACAACTAAGAAGAGGAAAACTGTTTTCAGCCTCCACCCTTGTGTGTCTTCCCCCATTGTGCAAGCAAGAAAGCTTCAAGCGAGACTCCTTCCTTCTCTCCCACAATCTTGACATGGTATCAGAGCCTTGTTCGTGGTAAGGAGCTCAAGAAAGCAAGCCAAGCTCGCGGTGGTCTGGTAAGAGGAGCAGTGTTGCTTTCATTTCCTGTTTTGGGAGCAGATCTCTGCAGGTAGCACAGCCAGAAATTGCAGGAGTGCATTGTCTCAGGTTGAGACGCCCTTCGCGGTGAAGCAAGAGGGCAGTATATGCTGCGGGAAAAGGCTTTAGCCCTTGGCGACCTTGTTTTTTTGATTTGAGGCCATTTCGGGGCCTGTTTTGCAGACGGAAGTTTTCTGCACGCACTCAGGAAAAGGCTCAGTTTTATGCTGTGCAGCCACTGTTCTACAGGTCGGTGAATAGTTACAGTAAAAATTGCATTGTATGCTTGTGCGCAGAGACATTGGGAGTTACAGAATCATCCCTGTTGCCTGTTGATGCAAAATCGTCACTAGGAAGTGACTGTGTGGTCAAATACCACTTTCGCCAGATTTGCAGATTCTCCCTTGTGAGGGTGAAGCTGTGGGTTTTGCAGTGACAGAATTTTTTGCAGTCTTTTGTAATGGCATCTGATTCTCTTTCACAGATTGTCACTGAAAAGCTTGACAAGAACAACTTCCAGGCATGGAAGTTTAGAATGACGAATTTCCTTATGGGAAAAGGATATTGGGAATTTGTTGCAGGAAATGAAGAAGAACCAGTTCTTCCTGATGTTCCCAATCAACAGCAAATGCAGGCATTCAAAGCATGGCATGAGAGAGCCAGGAAAGTTATGTATTGGTTGTCTATCAGCATTTCAGACTCCATGATTGTGCATATTCAGGATGCAAGTACGCCAAAGGAGGCATGGGATACTCTGTCAAAGATGTATAGCACAAATACGCAAGCCAGGAAAATGCAGCTCAAGCAAGAGTTGCACAATGTGCAAAGAGAAAATATGAGCATCAACGACTACCACATGAAGGTAAAGAAGATTGCAGATGCACTTGCTTCCATTGGGTCACCAGTGGAAGATGATGATTTAGTTTCTGTGACCTTGAATGGTCTAGGAAAGGATTATGCACAGTTTCGGACATCCATTTCAGTTCGTGAAAGATTTCCTGATTTTGAGGAGTTGATTGCTCTTCTAATTTCTGAGGAACAGAGAAATGGTGGTGCATCTTCTTCAGGAGGAACTTCAAAAGAAGCTGTCTTCTACTCAAATGCTGGAAGAGGTAGAGGCAGAGGTAGAGGAGGCCGATTTGGAGGCCGTGGTAGAAATCAGAATATGCAGCAAACTCAAGAAAACCAGTCCTATGGAGGAGGACGTGGTAACTCTAGAGGCAGGGGGAGCCAAAGAGGTCGTGGTGGATGGCAAAGAGGCCAAAATGCAAACAGTAATGTTGAATGCTACTATTGTGGTAAAATGGGTCATATGGCTAAAGACTGCTATAAAAAGCAGAATGACATCATGAATGGAAAACTGCAACAAGGGAATTATGCATCTTCTAACAGACAGGGTGATGACAGAAATGAACATTTGTTCATGGTGCAGCACATGAACAATTCTGTGACAAGTGCAGAAGAAAGCAATGATGTATGGTATGTTGACTCAGGTGCATCAAACCACATGACAGGTCATGCAGAATGGATGGAGGATGCAAGGAAAATGGAAAAACCAGGATTTGTGGAGACTGGTGATGATACTGCACATCCTATTGTGCAGATTGGAAAAATTCCCTTGTCTATGCAGGATGGGAAAAAGAAATACCTGTCCGATGTATTTCATGTCCCGAATATCACTAAGAATCTAGTTTCTGTCGGTCAAATGGTTGAACAGGGCTTGCAGGTCAGATTTAATCCTCATGGATGTTTTGTTGAGGATATGAAAAATAAAGGTCGCTTGGTAGCAAAAGGAAAGAAGAAGGGCAGAATGTTTACATTGGATGCAGACATGTCTGAATTGAGTGCAGCAATGTTTGCACATGGGACCGGTGTAGTTGCAGATATTGATATCTGGCATAAACGCATTGGTCATGTTAATGTACAGCGACTTAAATCAATGCAAGCCCAAAATATTGTTGCAGGATTGCCCAAATTCAAGGTTGCAGAAATGCATAAGGTATGTGAAGCCTGTCAGTTTGGAAAACAGGCAAGGAAACCATTTCCTAGACATGTTCAAGAGAGTAAGAAGCCATTGGAATTAATTCACTCTGATGTGTGGACAACTAAAGCTGCATCTCTTGGAGGCTGTCATTATTTTGTCAGTTTTATTGATGACTATAGCAGAAAAATTTGGGTGTATTTTATGAAAAAGAAAAGTGAAGTTTTTGGGCATTTCAAAACTCTTAAAGCTATGGTTGAAAAAGAAACAGGCTTGCAGATAAAATGCCTAAGGTCAGATGGAGGGGGAGAGTACCTCTCAAATGAGTTTGCAAAGTTCTTGCAGGAGCATGGCATAAAGCAGCAATATTCATGCAGTTATACCCCACAACAAAATGGAATTGCAGAAAGGAAAAACAGGCATATTGGAGAGGTATCTCGTGCCATGCTCAATGAAAAAGACTTGCCAGATTTTTATTGGGCTGAAGCAGTTGCTACAGCAGTCTACATAATGAACAGGACTCCCACTGCAGCAATACATGGAATGACTCCAGAGGAGAGGTATACTGGTAGGAAACCAGATATTTCTCATTTGAAAATTTTTGGTTGCATTGCCTATGTACATGTGCCAGATAAGCTGAGATCCAAGTTGGATCCAAAAGCTGAGAAGTGCATCTTTATTGGTTACTCTCTGCAGCAAAAAGGGTATAGATGCTATAACCCTTCTACTCGTAAGTTTACAGTGAGCAGAGATGTTGTTTTTGATGAGATGAGTAGCTGGTATAGACCAGTAAATGTGATTGATGATGAAGATGCACAAAATGGTAATGCTACACAGAATTCACAGCAGCAGTCACAAAATATTAGTGGACCTGGAGCGTCCTCTAGCAGTGGTTC
Source organism: Lygodium microphyllum (assembly GCF_053477565.2). Taxonomy (NCBI): domain Eukaryota; kingdom Viridiplantae; phylum Streptophyta; class Polypodiopsida; order Schizaeales; family Lygodiaceae; genus Lygodium; species Lygodium microphyllum. Next base: position 66,293,991 of record NC_141157.1, read on the forward strand.
ACATTCTTCGCCATGGACAGGCAGATTGAGATCAGGAGAATCTTCTCAAAGCAATGCAGATAGTGGTATGCAGGTATCACGAAAAGGAAAAGAGAAGGTTGATCAGCCCATGTTTGATGTGAATGCAGGTCACTCTTATGTGGATGGTGAATCCAGTGGCTCAGAACAGAGCATTGATGATGAGTTGGGTATTCCTTCTATTGTTACACCTGGAGTAAGGAAGACCAGGGATGTTTTGAGAGCACCTGGGAGTGAACCTACTTTGCGCAGGTCTACAAGAGCTAGGTATCCTGTGGATAGGCTGAAATATGATGGATTTACAGCCATTCACTATGCATATATGGTCAAAGTGATACAGGAACCAGAACCCACATCTTTTGAGCAAGCCATGGGAAAAGAAAAATGGGAGAAAGCCATGGATGAAGAAATGGATGCCTTGGAAGCAAATGCTACATGGGAGTTAGTACCTTTTCCTAAAGGTAAGAATGCAATTGGCTGTAAGTGGGTTTATAAGGTGAAGCACAATGCTGATGGTTCTGTGAACAGATACAAGGCAAGATTAGTAGTCAAGGGGTATGCACAAACATATGGCATTGACTATGAAGAAACATTTAGTCCGGTTGCAAGGATGGCAACCGTAAGAGCAGTCATTGCTATGGCTGCATCAAAGGGATGGTCTTTACATCAGATGGATGTAAAGAATGCCTTCTTGCATGGTGATTTGCAAGAAGAGGTCTATATGGAGCAGCCACCAGGTTATGTGCATGCTGTTCATCCTGAGTTTGTTTGCAGGTTGAAGAAAGCCTTGTATGGCTTGAAGCAAGCACCTAGAGCATGGTCTGACAAGATAGGACAGTATCTTGTCACTATTGGCTTTCAGATTTCCAAGGCAGATTTCTCACTTTATGTGAGAAAAACAGAGAAAGGTATTATGCTGCTTGTCATTTATGTTGATGATTTGATTATGACAGGTGACAGTGATGAAGATATCCTTCATGTGAAAATGCTATTGAAGCAGAAGTTTGAGATGAAGGATTTGGGAGAGCTGCGTTATTTCTTGGGCATTGAGGTGATTAGATCACCAAGTGGGATACAGCTCTTGCAGAGGCAGTATGGATTGGACATGCTGTCCAAATATGGGATGACAGGCTGTAAGCCTATTTCAGTTCCTTTGGAGCAAAATGTGAAGCTGAGCACAGATGCAGGTGAGCTTCTAGAAGACCCTACTATGTACAGACGCATAGTAGGAAGTTTGATTTATATGACTATTACCAGGCCAGATTTGAGCTATGCTGTTGGATTGGTAAGTCAGTTTATGCAGGCTCCAAGGAAACCACATTTGGATGCGGCTAGACGCATACTTAGGTATGTGAAGTCCACATTGCAGTATGGACTATTTTATGAGACTGGGGTTCAGATACAGTTGCATGGATACACTGATGCTGATTGGGCTGGTAGTATTTCTGATAGACGATCTACCAGTGGATATGTATTCTCTTTTGGGAGTGCTGCAGTCACTTGGAGCAGCAAGAAACAGCCTACAGTTGCCTTGTCGAGCACAGAGGCTGAGTACAGGGGTGCAGCAATGGCTGCATGTGAGGTAGCTTGGTTGCATAAGCTACTTTATGATATGCATCAGTCTACAGATGGGCCAGTTGTCATTTATTGTGACAACATGAGTAGTATACACTTGGCAAATAACCCAGTCTATCATGCTAGAACAAAGCACATTGAGGTGCATTATCACTATGTGCGAGAGAGGGTTTTACTAGGTCTTATTGATCTAGTTTATGTCAGCACAGAGGATCAGGTAGCTGACATATTCACGAAGGCATTGGGCGCAGAGAAGCTGCGCAAGTTCAGAGACCTGCTTGGTGTGCAGGAATTGGGATTGAGCTCGAGGGGGAGTGTTGAGATATCGAGCTCCACTCGTGATACGCCAGGGTGACCGTTGTATATTTATGTCACCGACTTGTCAGTTGCAGACGCGGTTGGTACACCGCCCATGAATAATAGCTACATGATAGCTATCCTTATCTACTCTAGTTCGTGGCTCAGTTAGTATGCCACCTTAGTTAGTTGAGTTTGGTTTGAGACCCATATATAGGGTTCTTCTATTTCTTTGTACTAGAGTTCTTTTGGCTTACACAACTAAGAAGAGGAAAACTGTTTTCAGCCTCCACCCTTGTGTGTCTTCCCCCATTGTGCAAGCAAGAAAGCTTCAAGCGAGACTCCTTCCTTCTCTCCCACAATCTTGACAACATAGTCATTGATGCTTGAATTTCCTCACCATGCACCATGCAATCTCTACTTTAGCTATATTTTCCTTGCCTTTGTGGAAGTGCCATACATATTCTCAATGATTTCTGAAGCATCTTTGCATGCACTTTCCTTTTTAATGTGTCAAATCAATGTCTATAAAATACATATAGATATCAAATGCAAGACTTTCTTGTTTTTACCTATCCAATCCTTGTATACCTTTTTTTAGTCTTCAGTGGTGGGTATTGTCCTTAGTCAATTTGTCACCCATACTTTGCATAATCTGTGTACTTTTAAAAATTATGATAGTAGAAAATTTAGTAAAAACGATAGTATGTAATGTGCCAAATCAATATCCAAGCATGTGAACAAGTTCAAATCAATTGCTCAAAGCTAGACCATAAAATATTCAAAATGCCCAAAATATTGCATATAAATTGAGTTCAACTACTATAGCTATCATATACATATCCAACTACTATCACATGTACCCATACATCATGCCCATATATCAAACATTGGCTGTCCATCAAGAATCAGTGAAGATAGGGCTCAAATAGTACCCTACTTGTTGAGAGTGGAAAAATAGTGAATTTTTGACTGATTTTTGTTGTTTTTGAGGTCAGAATGATTGATTTTTGATGGATTTAGAGTGATGTATGGTTGTTAATGGAAGTATTTGAAAGTGTTTTGGATGATATTGATTATGTTTTGAAAATTCATGATGATTCTTAGTGGAGATATGAAGCTCTGTGATGTTCTGATAGGTTCTGTTGAGCTTCTGATTGGTTTTGTATACCTTCTGTATAGCTTCTATTTTGTTCTGATTGTCTTTTGTATGAAGCATGGATTGATGATTGATGAAGATTGAGATCTTTTGGAAGCCTACACATACAGTTACACTATTTTGATAAAATTGACTATCTCTGACTCTCTCTCTCTCTCTCCCTATCAATAATACATCATCTCCTCACTACAATACTCTCATAATAACTCTCAAGAATCCTTTTTAGGTCGTGGATGAACCTCCCAAGAGGTATGTCTGATATGAAGAGTCACCAGTGCCACTACAGTGTCTTTTCACAGCTCTCTACTATCACTGTCACTTAGTCTTCTCTTCAGTCTTCAGTAGCTGCTTCTTCCACTTGTTTTAGGTCTTTTGAAATTAGATTCATCCTTTCCAAAGGTTAGAAAACTTTCCCAAATTCACATATACATTCTACAGAATACTTACAGAAGGTTTACAGAATAATTACAGTACAGTACCAGAACAGCTACAATACAGTACCAGAACAGCTACAAAGACAGAGCAGAAGGGTCTACAGAAGGTCATCAGAACCTCATAACTCATACTCAAACCATTCCAAACTATCAAAAACTAGATTGAGAGAGAGAACTATGAAGACATTGAAGATGAATAATATGTGATTGATTTCCATTCAAAGATAGTATATTCTTTTGTGTTCTTTGTTATATTGATGGATTCTATGAAGATGTTGAAGATTATGGTTGATCCTATCAAATCGATGGGAGAAATCTACTATGATGTTGCGTGAAGAATTGTTGTTTTCTTTGTTCTGATGATCAAAAGAATGAAATAAAAGCTTGTTGATGTTACAAGATAGATTTTCTTGCAAGAGAATTCCCTTTTCCCTGGTGTTCCTCTTGGGGCTCCATGTTTTTGGTGCGCAGCCGTGGAATCTTGCTATCAACAAGCACCAGAAGAGGCTGAAAATGAAGGAAATGGCATTGCCAATAAGAGAAGAATTCAATGGATTTTTGTAAAGTTCCTTATTCCACTGAAGAGTTGGAATTTCTCATTATCAAAGCCACTTTCCACAAGAAGTTCATCCCACAATGGCGGAAACATATCACCATCATGATGCATGCTCTATGTGGTGGACTGTTTCCTCTTCCTGTTGAAGCAGCAGAAACTTGCATCTTGGTGGCAAATTGTTTGGGAACAAACTGAAGAGTAGAAACAGAGAGAATGACCATCCATGAAAGATTTGGCATTCATTGAGAAGTTTCCAGACATCATCAAGTGGGGAGATTGTGAAGAAGCTTTAGGAGTCTTGGTCTGTAGAGGTTCACGAAGACAAGAAGGAAAAGAGTTGGAATTTGTTCGTGGATGCTCAATAGCAAGATACATGGGATGCTTGGTGCACTGACAATCTTCTATTTGTCCAATTAGCAACCCACTGGAAGTTGGTAGACAGAGTGTTTTTCACAACATACATTGTTGAAACCCTCAGAATCTGGCATTATTATAATGACGCAACAACGATCCTAAGAAGAATGAGTTTTGATATTTTCATAACAGAATATCTTCCCCTCTGTAGTGGTTTGAAAGCTAAATTCAGAGATGTTGAAAAGAAGGAAGTAGAGGAGATGTTGGCTAGAGAATCCTCGAGAGACTGAAGCCCTCTCTAATACTATCCTGTTGAGTCCAAGCCAATTGGTTGAAGCCAACCCCCTGATGAATGACGCAATAAAGAGGCAAGCATTAGAACGAGTCCAAAGGTATGTGAGCAGCAGAAGCCTCCTTTGACGCGTTAAAAACACTCTTTACAGAAGTCCCCATGGCAACTCAAGGTCCCCTTCCTAGTCAAATTCGTCCTAGAAATATTGATGAGAGGCCAGCAAATGTAGTCCCATTGCTAGTTTTTAAGGGAGAGTACAATGAAGACCCTGATCTTCATGTAGCAAAGTTTATGGTAGCATGTGTGGCTAACAATGCCAGAACCCCTGAGCATTGGTTAGCAATATTCCCCACCACTTTCAAGGGCGTGGTATTTCAGTGGTATGAGAGATAAGCAGCAGGAACTTTTGGCACATGGGACAACCTAAAGTTGGCCTTCCTCACTAAATTCAGGCCTAAAGGTTTTGAAGAGTGGATGTGAGAGGAGTTCATAAACCTAAGTCAGTCCTCTGGAGAAAGAGTAGAAGCTTATGTCTCGCGAATGGAATCCATCCTAAAGAGATGGACTAACCATCATTTGGATGAAGGAATCCAAAAAGGAGTGTTTCTCAGAGGCCTATAACCAAAATTTCGCAAGTTCGTGGAATTGAGAAGACCAGTCAATCTCCAAGCTGCAGTGGAAGGTGCAAGATTGTATGACGAAGTTGAAGCAAGGCTGTCAATGACTCCAGGAAGAGGAGTCTTACCTCCTCTCATGCCAGGAATGGTATACCCACCAAATGCAGTCCCAGGGACAGTTCCCTACCCCTATCCCCAGATGCAAACAGTGCCGCAGTATAATGTACCTAATCCAGTGTGGTCACCGCAGATAACAGTGCCTCAAATGATGGTTCAACCACAACAACAGTGGCCTCAAATAGTTCCTCCAATGGTGACTCAACAACAGTGGAATCCTACCAACTGGAATCAACAACCCCAAGTCTCAACAGGAGCTCTAAATCAGAGTCAAAACAGAGGACCTTCTGGATCTACCCAACCAGTTTATGCAGTAATTACAGACGCTTTCCAAAATCCTACTACAAGTACTTCAGGAGGTGAAAATATAAAGGACTACTTATCCAACTCAGTTGCAAGTATCAAGAAAGAGCTTATGGATGTGATTACATAGCAACTATAGACGCTGAAGGTGAATATCGCCAATATATCCACTCCTACGGGAGCTAGAAGACATGTGATGCGCTCTAATACCTGGTGTGGAAAGTGTCATCAAGCAGGACATTTAGCCACTGAATGTACCCGAAAACCAACCATTCCTGGAGCCTTCTGTTCCTACTGCTTGCGGAAGAACCATACAGAGGATATTTTCTCTCTGAAAGAGATGCATGAACGAAGATAGAAGGATGAAAATGCAAGATTCAACTTGCTAAAATCCAAAATGACAACAGAGGATATTGGACCAAAGCCTAGGGACTTTGGTCCTAATTTTGGTCCAAGGAGGTTTCCCTCTTAAAGTTACAGAGGACGACAGTCTGGCGGTGGTCAGAGATCAGAGGTGGAATGTTATAGGTGTGGAGAAAAGGGACATATCTCCCCAAATTGTCCAAACCCTAGACGATCTATGGATTATAAGCCCTTATGCATCCGATGCAAAGGTGAAGGCCACACTGCAAAGGACTAAGGCCAATGCCACTAATAGCCGACAGAAGGTACAAGAGTCTGCCTCCAATTTGGTAGAGTTGGAAGTTGTCGCTGTTACGCATACCAAGAAGAAGGAACCAATGGTTCAGAATGAAAATAATTCTCCTTCCAAGACTGTGAAGTTCAACCTACCTACAGAGGGACAGAGCAGTACAGAACAGAACAGTGCAGTACAGAGCACTACAGTGCCACAAAGAGTTACATAAACAGTCCCAGAGACAGGACCAGAGACCCAAGAGATGGATGATACAGAAGCACTTCCAGAAATAGAAGAAGTGCCGATGTAGCAATTGTTAGTAGAAAAAGAAAAAATAAAAATGGGTGTAGCCCCATTCCCCAGCCGGTTGGAGAAGCCTGCGGATCCTATCAAAGATTATGACTTGGTAAAAGACCTAGACACTTTTAAACCAAACTTAACATTCTGGAAGTTGCTGATGCTATCTCCCAGCTGTCGAAAGGAATTCAGAAGCATCTTAACAAGAAGACGTGGACTAAGGATTGCTCCTTCAACAATGACCAAAACCAATAAGGCCCCGGAGCCTGTAAAGGAAGTCGATGTGGCTAATACCTTCCTAGATCCTGAAACCCCAAAGATTAGTGTATGGATAGAAGGGTGATTTATTTCAGATGCATTAATTGATGGAGGCTCATCAATAAACATAATGACTGATGTCACAATGAAGGACTTAGGGTTGCAAGGAATTCAACCTAGACAGTGGCTTATCAGATTGGCAAACCAAAGTAGAGTCAAACCGTTGTACGTAAAAACAACCCTTGCAGGAAGAGACTATTGGCTGACATATCTGGTGGTCAAACCACATTCTTATGGGACCTCATACCCTCTGTTGTTGGGAAGACCTTGGCTTTTTGAAGCAAGAGTCAGGATGGACTGGTTCAAAAGAATCCTAACCCTAGGCAGAGGACCCAATAAAGCGGTGTTAAAGCTGTATGGATCACAAAAAGGCAATGGATCCACATCCATTGAAGTCATAACAAACTCCTCTAATGAGGTAACAAATGGTACAACAAGCGACGAAGAGGCTGTTAAGGAGATCTTTCCTACGAAAACAGAGGCACAGTCCCTAACAGTAGGTACTGTAAGCCAACTGCCACGGGATGTAAAATTCTTGTCCATGGGTGAATACCTCCTACCTCAACTAGAATCAACTTCTGAAATCACCTCTGATAGTGAAATAGAAGCACGGATGTACTGTTCTCCCTATTACATGATAGTCGCAGAGACAGAGCATAGACAGTACAGAGGCAGAGCAGATACAGAGTGGCTACAGAACCGAGACAGAGGGGATATAGAGACAGTTACAGAGACAGTAACAGATACAGAGCTAGAGCTAGAAGCAAAGTCAGAAGCTGTGACAAAAGCAGAAGCATATGCAAAGGCAGAAGATGTGTTCTTCTCCTACAAAGCCTCTACAGAAGTAGAGATAGAGCCTCCAGAGAAAGAGGATGAAAATGATGGGGAAGAAAATGAAGTATGGATGGAATGGCCATGGTTCCATTTGGGTTGATCAATGGACCACAAAGTATGAAGAATCTATATAAGCAATGGATTAAAAGCATAAAAATTAAGTTCACTAGTGGCTCCTGTCGCCCTGACCGTTCAGTCCAGAGAAAAGATGATGATGATGCTCCTTGTCAACAGAAGCTAGAGCCGTCACTGGCCTCTAGCAGGTCCGTGCTATGTGACATTCTTGGATTCATCTTCGGAAGATGAATCCCTAAGTTCAGAAGAAATTACCACTCACACAGAAGCAAATACAGCTCTGATACCCTTCTAGCAACCTCAACCGACAAATGAGTCATCTGTTCAGAAGAAGGACACTGGTTCTAGTAGGACATCAGACGAGGATACTACTCTCTTGAAAGAGTCAGACCTCTATTGAGAAGCAATCCGTGGGACATTTATCCGCGAAGTGGAAGGTGAAAGACAAGTAACGTTCTTGGATGCTGACGGTACTGAACGTCACCTGAAAGTGGGTCTCAATCTTCCAGAAGAAGAACTAGTGGTTCTACGAGACCTACTAAAAGAGAACTTAGATGTGTTTGCTTGGTCCTACAAAGACCTAAAGGGGATTGATCCCACAGTATGTCACCATCACATTGATCTAGAGCATGATGCCAAACCTGTAAGGCAAAGACAAAGGCGTATGAATCCTAATTATTCTACTTTGGTGAAGGCCGAATTATTGAAACTTCTTGAAGCAAAGTTCATCTATCCCGTTGCTAACAGTGAATGGGTTTCGCCCATTGTGGTAGTACCCAAGAAGAACGGGAAACTTTGAATATGTGTTGACTTCCGAAAGCTCAATTCGAAGACGAAGAAGGATCATTTCCCTATCCCTTTTACAGACCAACTGTTGGACACAGTGGGTGGTAGGCCATGAGCTGTATTTCCTCTTGGATGGATTCAATGGATATAACCAAGTCCAAATCGCAGAAGAGGACCAATCCAAAACAACCTTCACCACAGAATGGGGGACCTATGCCTATAGAGTGATACCATTTGGGCTCTGTAATACTCCTGCCACCTTCCAATGAGTAATGATGGCTGCCTTCCAGAATCATTTGCATGATTTCATTGAGGTGTATCTTGATGATTTTTGTGTCTATAGTTTGATCTGAGAGCACTGGGGACACCTAGAGCAATGTTTTGACAGATGCCAAGAGTATGGGATTTCTGTCAACCCCGACAAATGTGTCTTTGGCATCTCCTCAGGAGTTCTGTTGGGCCATATTGTCTCAGCACAAGGGATTGCAACAGACCCGGCAAAGATTGAAAAGATTTTTTCCTTAACAGCACCAACAAACCTCAAGCAATTGAGAGGATTTCTTGGCCATGTGGGTTACTACATAAGATTTATTGCACATTTTGCAATCAAGGCAGCCCCTCTGCACAAGCTCCTAAGGAAAGAAGATGATTTCCTTTGGACCAATGATGTGAAAAAGCCTTTAATACCATAAAACAGTGCCTGATCCAAGCACCTATTTACAACCTCCTGATTGGACGAAGGAGTTCCACGTGCACAAAGATGCATCAGTTGAAGGGCTAGGTGCTGTCCTATGTCAAAAGGGCCCCTCTAAATTAGATCAACCGATATATTATGCAAGCAGAAAGGTCACTGATAGGGAACGGAACTATACAGTGACAAAGCTTGAGTGCTTGGCAATGGTGTTTGCACTGGAGAAGTTTCGACACTATCTATTGTCAACGCATTTCAAGTTCTATGTGAATCATGAAGCCCTGTCCTTCCTGATGAACAAAGCAAATGTTAAAGGACGACTGATGAGATGGTTGCTCTTATTCCAGGAGTTTGACTTTGAAGTAGTCACTAAGCATGGTCGTTCCCATGTCCTAGCCGATCATTTATCACAGATCCCTCAAGCAGAAGAAGAGGAACAGGATGATCGAGACCTTCCTGATGCTTCTTTGTTTCTAGTTGAAACAGTTACTCCCTGGTATGCAGACATAGACAATCTCCTGGCAACTCAACAGTATCCTCCTGGCATCTCAAGTCATGAGAAGAAGAAGTTTCTATTAGAATCAACCCCCTACACTTTTTTAGGTGGTGCAGTGTACAAGAAAGGCAAAGATGAAGTGCTGTGAAGATGTGTTGCAAGAGATGAAATCGGCATAGTATTGAAAGCATGCCATGACGAACCATGTGGTGGACACTTCGCAGGAGAAGCGACAGCCAGGAAGGCTCTGTTAGCAGGATACTGGTGGCCGACCCTCCATAAGGATGCATATGATTACTGCAAGAGATGTGATGCTTGTCAGCGAATGGGGAAACCCACCAAAACAAGTGCCATGCCACTTCAACCCATTCTCCCCCTAAAGCCGTTTGAGAAGTGGGGGATTGATTTTGTGGGTCCCATTGATCCACCTACCAGACGGAAGCAGAATAGATACATCTTAGTATGTACGGATTATGTCACAAAGTGGTGTGAAGCTAAAACCCTGAAGCGGGACGATGGTAACAACGTAGCCCTGTTCATGTATGAGAATATTATCACTCGTTTTGGCAGTCCCCTCGAGCTGGTAAGTGACAGAGGTACTCATTTCCTTAACAAAATCATGGAGGAGCTGACGGAACTGTATAAGATCCGCCATCGTAAGTCCACTCCCTATTACCCCCCAGAGCCAATGGCCAAGTTGAAGTCACCAATCGCATCCTTTGCTCAATTCTGACAAGAACAATTGTCGCACATCGTTGCGACTGGGATGATTGACTTACAGAGGCTCTCTGGGCATACAGAACCTCTCATAAGGCAGCAACAAGATAGACCCCTTTCTCCAACTAGTATATGGTACAGAAGTTGTCTTCCCTGTTGAACTGGAATTGCCCTTTTTGCAAGTGGCAGTTAAAGAATGCTTGGGAGAGAGTGAGTCACTGCAACGCCATCTCTTGCACTTGGAATGCTTGGACGAGATATGGTAGATGGCCCTACAGTGCATGGAAACCACTCAAGCACGATGCAAGGCCTATCATGACAGTTTCATCAAGCACAAGGAGTTCAAAGAAGGTGATCTTGTCCTAGCCCATGATTCGAGATTTGGCAAGTTTCCTGGCAAGCTTCAACAACGGTGGATGGGCCCGTACAAGGTACTGGCCGTCAATCCTAATGGCTCTGTTTAGGTACAGACTGTTGATGCCTCTGATGTTCCTTTCCTGATCAATGGCTATCGCCTGAAGAAGTACTTCCCTCCCTGGGGATCTTAACAATCACAGTCAACCTACCCTCTCCCTTTTGGGCATTGCACTGTCCTTCTTGTCATGCTTCTAATGGCCATTATGATTCTCCTCATGAGGTAGTCTCGTTCTGCTACCCCCTCGCAGAAACATCTCAACCTAACATTGTTCTCTTCTTGTCTGATCCAACAACGATGGCAAGGTTGGTCCTGACATATGGTATTTCTACCATTCTCTTTCTTAATGAAAAAAAAAAGAAAAAAAGGAAAAAGAAAAGAAAAGAAAATAAGAGAAAAAAAACAAAATAATAACAAAACTGTTATGGGAGAAAAGGAAGAAATTCCATGTCATAACAGGCCTCGTTCCAAGAAAAGGTGGAAACACCCTTGGGCGAGAAGCTGACTGTGGAAAAGGTGGTAACACCCCACAGTTCAGGATAGCTGACTCACTAACAGAACCTCTTTAGCAAGTAATTTGAAGCCACCTCCCTTGGTGTGCTGTCTTTGCAATATCAATCCGTCTGCCCTTCTTAACAGACGACTCTTTTTACCAATCATTGAAGTACGAGATTTGTAGGCTGCCTCCCTTGGTATGCCTTGTCCTCAAGATCCTGATGACAACAATAGCCGACATGATCTTCATCACCAACCCCTTGAGTGAGACAGAGGGTGGGGTGAGTGACCAGTCTTTCCCTTCAAATCAAATGAGAGGTGAGATGTGTGAACAGAGTGTTGCACGCACCAGATGGGCCTCTCAATGCACAAAGCACGATCTGTTTCTGTGCACTGCACTATAAGGCTCCCTGGCCTTCCTTCTTGACTATATGCCGGCACAGGGCGGGATGCACAGTTGCACCATCCAATGTGCACAAGGCATACAGCCTCTGCACAAGTGACCATGAGGATTACATCAATGGGTTTCAGGATAGGGCTACCCTCTGTATCTTTCAACCGAGCATGAGACAGAGGGTGGGCTGAGTGTGACTAGTGTTTCTTCAATCAATTACCAAGAGGTGAGGGTTGAGGGATGTTATGACCTTTGGAGTCTGGTACGTTTCTATTTCCCTATGCACCCACGGGCTAGGTTTCTACCATCAACACAGGACACATCACTCTGTTCCATACACTGCACCACAAGGCTCCCTGGCCTTTCTCCTTGCACCTATGCCAGACGGATTGGACGCACTGATGCACCATCAATTGTGCACCCTGGCATACTCCCTCTGCATCATTCTTTTGTCGATTCCTAAACCGGGTGTGAGCTATGGGTTTCATCTTGATTTCTTTGAGTGATATTAGTCATGGGGCAAGTGCCTGCTCTTTTAATCCATTTGAGTGATCGTGAGTTGAGTGCAATATCCCTCACTATCGACGAATTTCCTGTGATTCCTTCAACCAGCTATCTCCCTGGGTACTGCTGCTTGGTCCCTGCCACGAAGGACAAAGGACGTGTGCTGTGAAGACACTTTGTTACCTCCTGTAGCTGATGACGCCTCCAGATACAACCTCGATAGTCGACATTCCTTCTCGGCAATATGGGCCAAGTTTTTCTAATCCTACACCTTCTGTTTCTCAGTGATGGTCATGTTTTAAGTGTGGGGACGTTTGTGATTGGTCTGATGTGAGGTACCAAGTCTTTGAAGTTTGGTGTAACTTTCCTGCTAAGGTCTTAAGTCTGGGGACGCGTCCCTGCGCGTCTATGTTGCATACGCCTAGGCATACACCCTGTTCTGATCATGCATCTATGCTGTGACTTTATTTTACCCTGATGGGTCCCTTCCCCACCCTTACGCTCTATTTCACCCTGTCGTAGGGGTTGTTCCTTGACCATTTGCCCTTATTCTTGTTTGTGCTTCTTTCATACGAACAGACCTTACGTTCATCGAAAGCTCAATCTAACCTTACTGCCCTATTCGTCCCTTTGAATTGTCTATTTTTCCTTTTTACCAACCCTTGTTCCGACAGACGATTCTCAAGTTATTAATTTTTGAAGTAATTCTCGTAAATTGGACAGTTTTCCATGTGAATGCATCATGATTGCTTCAGAGCCCTGATCTCATGATTCAAGCCTGTCCTACCCCTTCCCCCTGACATTTTTCCTTTTTACTCTGTGTCATTTCGATGCACGATTCATCCATTATTAATTTTTACGGGTTTTCGAGTCTTTTTCGTGCTTATTTTTCAAATTTTTCCATGTGAACCTACCCTATTTTCATCGGAATTCCAGTTTGATTTGACAGCCGTGTCCTGCCAGCCTTTCTTCCACTTTTTCCTTTTTCCTCCCCCCTCTTTCGACTGTCGGATTTTTAGTTATTAATTTTTCTGAGCGTTTTTAAATGCATTTTTCATGTTTTTTCCATGTGAACCCCTCCTAATTTCCCCCAAACTGAGTTTTGATGTGCCAACCCTGTGAATTCCTTTTTTTCGGACATTTTTCCTTTTTACTGTCCTGTATTCTGATGCACGGTTCTTCCAGTATTAATTTCCGAGTCCCTTTTTCGGCTCATTTTTGGGGTTTTTCCCATGTGAGCGCGTCCTACCTTGCTTAGAACCGTGTTTTCTCATGATAGGCTTGTTGAACACATTGTTTTGTACACTTTTCCTTCTTTTTGCACTTCGTTTTGATGCGCGGATTTTCTGATATTAATGCCCGTATGTGTTTTCTGGTTTTTTTTTGCGTTTTTCCCATGTGAACACCCTGATTTTGCCCCGGAACTCGTGTTGCATGTTTCCAACATTTTCCCCTTGTCTCCTGGCCCATTTTTCCTTTTTATGGATTTTTGATCTGACAAACGGTTTGGATTTTATTAAATTTTCTTCATTTTTCCCGTTAACCACGTTTCTCGCCTCGCGCGTGAACGCGCCTGTTTTTGGTTTTACGTGCCTTGGGACGCCCTGTGGCGTCCGTGTCCCGCACGTCCCCGTCCTTGCTCGTTTGACCCCGTCATTGCAAATTTTTTTACCCCTGCCCGCGCATGCGCACAGGCCGGGGATGTGTTCTTTTATTTTATTACTTCTTTTATTTTTCTTTTTTTTCATTACTTAAAATAAATAAAAAAAATAAACCACACATAATTTTTTTTTTAAAAAAAAAAACTAAGAAAAAGAAGAAGAAAAAAAAAACACACTAAAATCACACACGAAAACACAAAAGACAAGAAAAAGAAAAAGAAAACAAGAAAGGGTTACAACGAACCTAGCTTTAGTTAAACCTAACCTAGCTTTAGTTAAAAACTAACCTAACTTAAGTTAAAAACTAACCTACCTTAAGTTACTAAACTCCCCTTTAGTTACCCTAACCCCACTCGAGTTAACCTAACCTAACTAGAGTTAGGTCCCTACTAACCTAACTGTAGTTAGGTCCTAACTAACCTAACTAGAGTTAGGTCCCAACTAACCTAACTAGAGTTAGGTCCCCACTAATCTAACTGTAGTTAGGTCCCACCTAACCTAACTAGAGTTAGGTCCCCACTAACCTAACTGTAGTTAGGTACCAACTAACCCTAGACTAACTTAACTTGACTAACTAACCCTAGACTAACTTAACTTGACTACTTGACCCTAGACTAACCTAATTGACCTAACTTACCTAGACTAACTCAGACTAACCTAATTAACCCTGACTAACCTAACTGGCCCAGACTTGACTTACCCTGACTTACCTTACTTATCTAGACTACCTTGACTTAGTTGACTTGACTTGACCTTACTTACCTAACTAATCTGATTTACATCATTTAATTGATTTAGTTAATTTAAAAAACTAATTTAAATTCATAAAATTACAAGAAAATTTCTAAAAATTTCCCAATATTTTTTTCATTTTTTAGAATATTTTTCAGATGGAAATTTAAACAAACAAAATTACAAAAAGTTAAACATTTGAAAATTCATTCAAAATGACCTGAAAAATGCATAAAATTCATTTAAAATTAGTAAAAATACAGACCAAATTCAAAAAAATTTCAAAATAATTCCACCCATCCTCCTGACCTTTTTCCACTAATTTCTCACTTCAAAATATTTTCATACAAGACACAAATATTCTTTGAAATAATAATAATAAACTTATTTTCATAACATAACTTGTGGATATTTTTTACATTGCTGAAATTTTATATATTTTTCCCTTCATCACATATCCATGTGCTATATATCTTGATTTAATTATTATTATTTAAAAACAAGAAAAAAAACAAACACAAATAATAATTTCAACAAAAAAACAACAACAAACAAAACGAACCAAAAACAAATAATAAAACAAATAAACCAAACCACATAATGAATAAAAAACAAACAAAATCCAAAATTAAAAAAAAATTAAACATGCATTAAAAATCAACAAACCCACTAAGGTGTTTTATTTTTTGTTTAGTCAGTGGTCTTTGATTTTGTTTAACTAGATTCATTGCTTTTGGGGGACTCCTCCGTGCGCCTTTAAGCTATTGCATCCACACCCCTACCAAGTATTTATTTTTTGAGCTTTATTTATTTTCATTCCCCCTTAATCACAATTAATTCTTAAAATTAACTATCTATTTACCCACATTTTCCACGTGTATTCACGCTAAACACACAATTTAATAATTTAAAAATCAACCAGCCGTTCACTTTGCATGTGTTACGTGCATTTAAGAGGCACCTTAATTTGTAATAAAAATGAACCAGCTGTCACGAAAAAGCACGCGCTAGCAAAAAAGCGCTCTACATCACTATTAATTTTTAATTAAGGAATTTGCATTTAGAAACCCAGTCTAGGAATCATAGTCCGGGTTGCGCTAAAGCACAGTTTCACCATAATAATTTGTAAATAAATTTTTAAGAAAGAACCGCCATTTTCTTATTAAGGTTTATAACCTAATAAAATGTCACCCATTGTTAATAATTTCTTAAAATGAACCCTTCATTAAACTAATTTCCCCTCATTGCACTTTTTTTCCCTTTTTAATAAACATGCTTCGTGGGATGGGCGCGTAAAAGTCTTTTAGTTGACACTGATGAGATCAAGGTTATGGTCAAGTCTTGATGTACATTCTTATGGTATTCTGATTTGTCTATATGTTACGATTATGAGAACGGTGTGTATGAGAATGGTGTGTAGTTCTTTCTTTCTTGCCTGATACAGGGATTTGGGTGCTTGAATGTTGCATCGCATGAAGTTTTCGGTCGCATCTGTGTAGAGGTCATGCCAAATTTTTTCTAGGATGTGAATTGTCTGGGGTGGTAAATGGGTTAGTTACGTCTATGTAAGTATGAGTGTCTTTTTTTTAAAATTACTTTCTTTTTGATAGCCCTTTGGTTGTTTTGCAAGCATTCTTTGTGACTGTCTGTGTTGTGGTGTGTGTGTTTTCCATCTGAATGGCGCCTCATGCTCTTCCCCCTATCCAGTATGTCCCACTGGTTAGTAGGGATTACTCTTCCCTACTCACTTTTGAGCCTATAGCAAAGGCAAGACTCGCGACTTTCGTAGCTGCCTCCTTCCCCTTGATTCCAGAAGATCCATCCATGTGTGATGAGTTCCTTGCCTCATACAGCAAGAAGTCGGGACTAGTCCATGGTGCTTCCATGACACTGACACCCTGAGAGTTAGGGAAGGCTTTGTCTCTTCCCTACAAAGGAGAGCCCTTTGTTACAGCTAGACAACTATTCTCTAATGATGAGATTTTGCAGCTGTTACAGAAACAGACCAAGGAAATTTCGGATGTCAAGAAAGTGATCAACACTTCAGGAGTTTCCTTTTCCATGATCACTAATCCTGTGTGGAAGTTGGTCTGCTAGTTTCTCAAAGATAGGTTTATGCCTGCCAAAATGCCATCCCATTACTTGTCAAAAGAGCTCTTTACAACTTCCAGGATGGTGTTAAAAGGAGTAGCTATTGATTGGAGCACTTACCTACTCACAAAGATGGATCAACATTTCGTCAAAGTAACCAAAGGAAATGTCACAAATGTTACCTATGGCTCCTACCTGTATGCTTTCTTGACATACTCAGGCCTAAAAAAGGGTGTGCCTCCACCTCCTCCATCTGATCCAGTACCTCCTCCGCCACCTTCAGAAGAGTCAGAACCTATTGATATAGAGGATCTGGATTCTCCTCCTCCCCTGATCATTCAGTGCAAACTCTTGAAGCGGGTGGCAGATTAAGCTCCTTCAGTTCTTCCTTCACTTACAATTCCTGCTATGTCTGGCAATGACCTCCCTGCTTATCTCACATGTAACAACCTGTTCAGAGCACATAGAGAGGGTTCCTTGGGCATATCAGTCCCTTCACTGAACAGTTTAGTGTCGGGAGATGCCATTCCATTCCTATGTAAAGACATTCAAAGTTCAATTGAACTTTCAGTGACAACTTGTGTTCAACAGATGTATGCTTCTTTTTATGAAGAACTGATGCAGTCCAAAGACCAGTTGCATAAGGCAACATCAGAGTTAGCCTCTACCAAAGACACACTAGCAGATTTGTTTAAGCAGATGGAGCAACAAACCCACATGATTGAGACCCAAAGAGAAGAGATATCTTCTTTGAAGATTCAATTAACAGAGGCTCAATCAGAGGTCACTAAAATCTCAAAGGAGAAGGAGAGGATGTCCATCGAAGCGCAAGAGTTTCAAACTTTTTTAGATGTAAAATTCTCAGCCTTATAGAGACTGCTAAAGACACAGTGGAATCACAAGCTTCCCAAATCAAGCAGTTGCAAGACCAACTGGTGCAGTCATGGTCTGTTTCTCCAAGCCCTAATGTTCCACTAATCCCTTCTTTCTCACACCAGGACTTGGCAGTTCTCCAAAGACAGGCTACCTTGTGTCCTTTAGTCCAAGATAAAGTGGAACGATTGCAGTCCAGGATGGATCTGCTATGGTCTACATTTGAGCATTTCTAGGAATATGTTCCTCCGAACCATTCTTTCTTTGTCCACTATCAATTGTAGAAGTTGGCCTTTTACATGAATCTTTCAACGATGGATCTTTCTCTTCCAGAGGATGGTTGGAGTGGGGCTTGGTCTCTTGAGTTACTCACAGAAGTGGTCCGTATGGTGTTTGAAGGTTCTGTCACGACAGATACCATGTTGCTGTCATATATATATCTACGGGAAAATCTGTTGATTCCAGATGAAGTAGATATGGCCTGGTATGTAGGAGATGTGGTTTTACAAGCTGTTTTATATGTCAACTATTTGGAGTTGCAAATAGATGACATGTTCCAGAGTTACTCTTCAAAAGTGGCTACTTTCCCTGATAATTCCTGGCACTCAATGATTGATTATGTGGTCCTGAATCAATGGCAGAACACAACTTCTACCTATGTACAGAGCACTAACCAACTAAGGGTGGATCTCTTAGCTCACCTTTCCAAAAATAATCCATTTGATTCAACCTTTTTTGATGCCTATCAGAGAAGATCTATCTTAGGTCCCTCCGTTCCTAGCCTACTGTACTACCAACAAATGGCTCACCGCTATGATACCTATCTTTTCCTTTATCAAACCAATTCAACAGCAATCTTACCCCTTCTTTTCCAAGCTCAATCTTTTCCTCAAATTCCAATATTTACATATTGCTCTTTTATCGAAGATAGAGTTTTTTCCCCTTCTCCACCATGCCCTTCTCCATCTATCCATGTACCTTCTACCTTTCCTATTTATTAATTAACACCCTTCCTAACTGATTCCCTAAAATTTTCAGCCACTCCTTCTTTAACTTATTCCTCCTTTTATGATTTTTCCTACCCATCTCTTCAACCCCTTTTACTTATTCCACTTCCATCTCCTGCCACTTCTATCTCTCAACCCCCTCAGTTGGTTAGTGAATATGAAGGGTTTGATTAGCAGATTCCCAAAAGAAGAGGATGGAGCTCTATTGATTCTCTTATAGGACCTCAGATAAACTGGCCGATAATTCCAGGAGATTGGACAATTGCCAGTCAAGCATACCAGAACTACCTTCATTTTGCTCACCAATATTCACTATCTCTAGATCCTTCAACGAGATTGACAGCTCATTTTGCTTGGTATATAGCATACATGCATAGGCATTCCCATTATGATCAAAAGGACATTCCAAAACTTTGTATGAATGTCAATGTGAACATTGACTCCCACTAGTTGGATGTCCTATATTTTCATGCCCTATGTCTCCCTAGCATATACCTTGTTTTGCTAGAAAGGATGTGCTGCTTGCAGTTCTTTCAAAATCCTCCAAAGACATTTGTAGATGAATCCTTCTCCATGGATCGCTTTCAAAACCACCAAGCCTTTAAAAGGGATCATCTTCATTGATGCCTTTGCAATGTATCTTGGATGATTCTTAATGATATATATCCCTTTTTGGAGGTGTCATTCAGATGGCTGTGTTAGTGTTTGTGTGTGTTGTAATAAATGTATGTGATGAGTTCGTGCTGATTGAGAATACTTTGTTCGAGAGCTCTTTTCAACCGATTGATGGTGGATGGAAAGCCTATGGTGGAAAGCTGAAGAGAACCTCTTATATCCTTTACAAATTTGTTATGGTTTTTTAAAATGATTAATCAGATGAGTTAATGAACAACGAAAGTTTTCCTTTAGTAGTATTTTTCTCTCAGATACAGGTGATAAGTTGGGGTCGTGTTTTGGAGAGATTATTGAAGATCCGATGGAAGATCCAAATTGATATTTTTAATGAACTTATATTCTTCTTTTCCTTAGGTCGCGAGGACGCTTCCTTTCTAAGTGTGGGGATATGTTGAGAGTGGAAAAAGATTGAAATTTTGACTGATTTTTGTTATTTTTGAGGTCCGAATGATTGATTTTTTATGGATTTAGAGTGATGTATGGTTGTTAATGGAATTATTTGAGAGTGTTTTGGATGATATTGATTATTTTTTGGAAATTCATGATGATTCTTAGTGGAGATATGAAACTCTGTGATGTTTTGATAGGTTTTATTGCGCTTTTGATTGGTTATGTATACCTCTTGTATAGCTTCTGTTTTGTTCTGATTGTCTTCTGTATGAAGCATGGATTGATGTGATTGATGAAGATTGAGATCTTTTGGAAGACTATTGAATAGTTTTTGATAGTTTGGAATGGTTTGAGTATGAGTTATGAGGTTCTAATGACCTTCTATAGACCCTCTGTAGAGCCTCTGTCTCTGCTCTGTCTCTGTAACTGTTATGTAGACCTTCTGTAAGTGTTATGTAGAATGTATGTGTGACTTTGGGAAAGTTTTCTAACCTTTGGAAATGATGAATCTAAGTTCAAAAGAGCTAAAACAAGTGGAAGAAGTAGCTGCTGAAGACTGAAGGGAAGACTAAGTGACAGTGAGAGTAGTGAGCTGTGAAAAGATACTGTAGTGGCTCTGGTGACTCTTCATATCAGACATACCTCTTGGGAGGTGCATCCACGACCTAATAACAATTATTGAAAGTTATTATGAGAGTATTGTAGTGATGAGATGATGTATTATTGATAGGGAGAGAGAGAGAGAGTCAGAGATAGTCAATTTTATCAAAACAGTGTAACTGTATGTGAGAGATTGAGAGAGAGAACTATGAAGACATTGAAGATGAATAATATGTGATTGATTTCCATTCAAGTATGGTGTATTCTTTTGTGTTCTTTGTTATATTGATGGATTCTATGAAGATGTTAAAGATTATGGTTGATTCTATCAAATCCGTGGGAGAAATCTACTATGATGCTGCATGAAGAATTACTGTTTTCTTTGTTCTGATGATCAAAAGAATGAAATAAAAGCTTGTTGATGTTACAAGATATATTTTCTTGCAAGAGAATTCCCTTTTCCTTGGTGTTCCTCTTGGAGCTCCACTACTCTAATACCAACTGAAAAGAATTAAAGAAGATGTGCAATGAAAGAAGAAATGGCACAAAATATGGAGGCTCAAGAGTTTTTTTTTTTCTTCTTCTTCTTCATTCTTTCATTGTCAATTGAGTATCCTCAAAAGTGAGAGATACCTTTTGATCTTTAAGTTACTTGACACACAATTTCTACTTTATTTATGCGTACATAGGATATTAGCTTATATCTTATTTCTCAACAGGTACAACTAGATAGCTACCTTTGTGATTTACATTAGACTACACACAAGCATAAATTGTAAGGTCCTAAAGTGTGCAATTCAAGCCTCAACACTTGGCACAACTTGGTGGATGACTAGAACAATCAAAACTCAAACCCACAAGATGTAGCTAGTTGGAAATGATCTGAGATAGACTAACTTAAAGAACACTACTATACCTTGCCAGAGGCCTTGCACCCCATGACAAGCCACAAACAATCATGAATAGATCCCTGTAGGATGTTCATGACCCTCTAACCTAGTTGTTTAATAGGCTCTAGAAGTCAATGTACATGAAAAAGAGAAAGTAACGAGATCTATGATGCTATGCATGAATTGAAATTAAAAAGTACAAGAGATAGCATGATGATCACATAAGCTGAAATGGTGCATATAACATTATATCCATGCAAGACAATGAGGTAGATTTTAAGTGATCTACATCCAAGTGATATACAAAATAGCTAAAAAGGAACCATGACAATCAACTGTTTTCTAATGTGCACATGCATCATGAAACAAAGATGATCTCTAAGCTCTTGGTTGAATGCATTGATTTCATTGGAAATATTTTCCATACCACAATCTTCACCCTTTTCATCGAAAACTTCCTTCTTAATAGCCATAAGAACTTTTATTGCATCCTCTTTTCCACCATCTTTACCACAATCTCTCTTCTAAAGTTACTGCATCAAATACTCTTCATTAAGCCTTTTATCCAACATGGCACTCTCCAACCTATTGCTCAAAGAATGGCATTGATCCTCAAGATCTTCAAGCATATCCTTTCCTTGTAAAACTAACTCTTGAGAATGTGACATAAATGACCCCTTAGTATTACATAGGGACATGTAATCACTGTAGTCATCCTTGTAGTGATGCCATGCACTTCCTTAAACTAAAGCATCTATCATATAATAAAAGTTAGATTGCATCACTACTGTGGCATCAACATCAACATCCATATTTTGCAAAATCTATTGTTCCATCTGCAGTAGTGGTTGGAGTCTTTCCAAGAGCATTTTATGCTCTACCTACAAGGCTGCATAAGTATCAATAAAAGTTTGCATCTTAGCCATGCATTTACCCTCAAGCTCCTTGGCCCATCTTTTAAAATCCTTACAGACATTTTATCACAATACACCACTTGCTTAAAATTATTTATTTGCTACTTATAAGTAGTTTCAAGACCATGAAAGTGCTTAATCTTCGTATCCAACTCCATAGCCAAAGCATTTGCCTTATCTTTGCTATCCAATAACTACCCTTGCAACTTTTGATGATGAACTATGACCATCTAGATGGCCCCTTCTCTATGAAGGTAGTGAAAATAAGGATGTTAAATACTCCATCAATCAATAGCTCGTGTCAAGTTTTCTATGGGTTGCAAAGTAGAAGATGAAGAACACACGTTCTAGCTTTAACTCCATAACATCACTCTTTATTTCTCCAAGAGAGGGCTATTGTCCACTAGAATGCATGCCACTTGCATTCAAGCAAAGTTTTTGTATTTTAATTTTCTTCTTAACATGCACACCACCTTCATTCAAATTGGACATTTGCACTTTACAATCCTTCAAAGAAGCACATCCTTATTCGAAGATGAACCATTAGCCACTTGTTTTGCATACTCATCATCATATCCAAGCTGCACCAAATCTTTGTAAATAGTCATTTTTTCCTCATCACTCCCAAATAAGGCCTCATCATCATGTATGAGTGAATTTGACTAATCCTTTCCTTTCAATGGAGAACCATGAGTTGTAAGTTTAGCTTGCATATCCTTGTAATTATCCTTCAATAGATAATGCAAGGTAAGCTTGGGGTGAAGTACTAATCATAAAGGGATACCAATAAACATCCTGCTTTTGATTTCAAGAATAACTTGCAAGCATTAGCAACTTGAATCTTATCCATTAACCGAACTCAATTTGACACTCAAACATTCTCAACAAACCATACAATGCATACGTGTCCCTATCCATTTTGATGAAGAGCATAAGTCTCTTCATAAACCATCTCACAGACATTTTCCTATTTGAATCCAATTGCTTCAAAACATATACATTTCAAAGTCCACAAGGGTCTTGCATTAGATGCTCTGAACATTTCCATACTGTGGAATTCTCATAAAAAGGAAAGCAAAATACATGGGTTATTATTTCAACCATGAGCTCCACCTTTGTTGCAATTTTCCCATCACATTGTCTCATAATATCAACTACACTGAAGCATGTATTTTTTATGACCATTGACCCCATGGTATAGCATAACGTAATCAAACAATCTGACTTGCAACAACCATCATTGACTTGTGGGGTCATTGACATCCAGAGATACCTAAGAATCAGAGAAAGGTGTTACCAAACTTGACACACTTGGTATCATACTCGATTGGTAGAGGACCTCTAGGAAGTTGGGAATTCAACCCAAAATCTTGGGAATTGGCACCATTTAGACTATCCAAATAGTCGTCATGCCTTTGTGAAGTTTTTCCCACTTCATATTGGCTATTTGGAATACCCCTTTGTCCAATGATACCATGACCTTGACCATTTTGGTTAGGCGACTGAAGTGGGACTTGGGGTTTACTATTTAAATGAGCTTTGTCCTTATCTTCTTTGGTTTCCATTTGCCTTTGCATCCATTAGGAGAAGTGAGCCATTATTTGAGCATTAGATTCTACAAACTTGTCAATGGAAGCATTTGTCTAGGTAGTGGAATCCACCAACTTCTCAATGGAAGACTCCATTTGACTAGTTGACAATACCATCTGCTCCACTCTAGATAACAGCTCCATATGTCTTTGGGCATACCTATTCTCATGTTCACACATGGTATTATTGAGTGCATTGATTTTTCTATGCACTTGAGGCTCTTCAAGGCCCTCTTGAGGTATATTATCCAATATGGAATCTCTGATTTGCTGTACATACTCATCCTGGGTGTAATATTCCACCCCCCACCTCACTACATAGAACCCCCCCATTTGTAAAGTAAAAATGATTTTAAAAAAAATTCATTTCCCCCCTGCCATCGCCGATAGATGGCGAGGGGGAAAGAGGAAGTCACCATGGCAGGGAAGAGGATGATGTTGGCATGTTGACGATGACGAGGGAGGAAGTGGAGGATGACATGTCGACATGAAGAAGGAAGACGACGATGACATGATGTGAAGGTGGCGAGATGACATCTAGAGAGGAGGAAAATGGAAATGACAATGATAACCACGATGGGGAGGAGCAAACATGTGCTACTTTCCCTCCCCCCCTGTCAAGAATCGCGTGGTGGAGGGGGTTGCTCAAGATGCTACGCCGAACACACACAGAATGCGCAAGGAGAAGCTCACTCAAGAGACAAGAAGAGAGATGGAGGCCAAAACGTTTTCTTGCTGATTTCTTCTTCTTCTTTCACACTCTTTACAATGTACACAAAGTATAGATAAGATACAACATAAAAGGAAAGTGGCCTACTAAGTCAAACAATGCATAACCGACTACACTAGTCGACTGGCGCTATAACTATGCCAGCTGTAAATAGGTGTAACAACCTGAATATAATAAGTAATGAGTCAGTGGCCATGTGAGAGTCATAATGACTACCGACTTGCTAAGTGTAGATGTGTGGACCCATCTAACCAGGCGGTCCATCATCAATGTCTGCATGCGTTGAGCTTGTCATCTCAACACTCCCCCTCAAGCTCAACTGCATCTCTGCAACTCCAAGTAAGCTTCGAAACTTTTGAAGCTTCTCTGTACCCAAGGCCTTCGTGAAGATGTCAGCTATCTAATCCTGTGTGCTGACATACACCAAGTCAATCTCACCTGCTAGTACCTTCTCTCTCACAAAGTGGTAGTGTACCTCAATATGTTTTGTCCTGGCATGGAACACAGGGTTCCTAGCCAACTGTATACTGCTCATGTTGTCACAATAAATGACAACTGGACCTTCCACCTGGACATCCAAATCAGCCAATAGCTTTTGCAGCCATACTACCTCACATGCTGCAACAGCAGCACCTCTATACTCAGCCTCTGTACTTGACAAAGCAACTGTAGATTGCTTTTTGCTGCTCCATGCAACTGCTGCACTACCAAGAGAGAACATGTATTCGCTGGTAGATCTTCTATCAGACATACTACCAGCCCAATCTGCATCTCTGTATCCAAACACCTGTACATCTGTACCTGCCTCATAGAAAAGTCCTTAATGTAATGTGGACTTCACATATCTCAATATGCGTCTGACTGCATCCAAATGTGGCTTTCTAGGTACTTGCATAAACTGACTCACAAGACCAACAGCATAGCTCAAGTCTGGCCTTGTAATGGTCATGTAGATCAAACTCCCCACTATCCTCCTGAACATAGTAGGGTCTTCTATCTCATCCCCAACATCAGCACTCAACTTTACATTCTGCTCCAACGGGACTGAAAGTGGTTTGCATGCAGTCATACCATACTTGGACAACATATCCAAGCCATACTATCTTTGGAACAGCCATATACCATCATCACATCTGATCACCTCAATGCCAAGGAAGTACCTTAGTTCACCTAAATCCTTCATCTCAAACTTCATCTTCAAACAACCCTTGACTTCAGCAATCCCACTATCACTATCACCTGTAATAATCAAGTCATCCACATAGATGACTATGATGACCAAACCTGCATCTCCCTTTCTCACATAAAGTGAGTGATCAGCATCAGAAACATAAAAGCCAATATTGACAAGATACTCTCTGATCTTGTCAGACCATGCTCTAGGTGCTTGCTTGAGCCCATAGAGCGCCTTCTTCAACCTGCACACATACGTGGGATGCTCTAAATCTTCATAACCTGCTGGCTAATCCATATACACTTCTTCCTGCAAATCACCATGCAAGAAGGCATTCTTTACATCCATTTGCTGCAACCTCCAACCTTTGGCTGCTGCCAAAGCAATCACACATCTGACAGTTGCCATCCTAGCAACTGGACTAAAGGTTTCATCATAATCTATGCCATATGTTTGGGCATAGCCTTTTGCAACCAGCCTAGCTTTGTACCTGCTAATAGAACCATCTGCATTGTGCTTAATCTTATAAACCCACTTACATCCAATAGCTTTCTTTCCCTTCGGCAATGATACTAGATCCCAAGTCTTATTGGCCTCTAATGCAGCCATCTCCTCATCCATTGCTGCATCCCAATGATCATGACCAACAGCCTCCTCAAAACATGTGGGCTCAACATCCTCAAGTAGTTTCACCATATAAGCATAATGGGGAGCTGCATAACCCTCAAAACCAAATCTTTTAACATGGTATCTCACCCTGCTAGACCTGCGTACCACTGGATCACTCAATGGAGTCTTTGCATTAACACGTGCTCTCTGCACACCTGGAGTCCTCACTGAAGGAATGCCAAGCTCATCATCCAAGCTCTCTGAGCCACTGGAGTCTCCATCAAGAACTGCATCAATGCCTTCTGACACTTTATTCTTTCCTTTGTCTTTACCTGTAGTGCTACTAGATGCACTCGAAGATGTAGAGGTACTCCTTAGTCTCCTAGACCAAGGACTACCAGATGATGTCTCTGGTCCACTAAGAGTCTGTGATTCTTGCCTTTCAGCCTACACATGAGTGTCATGATCATCATCATCATCCAATGCATCACCACTAGATGCATACCAACTGCTCATTTCATCAAAGATGACATCCCTGCTCACTCTGAACTTACATGTGACAGGGTTGTAACAGCGATACCCTTTCTGCTCTAAAGAGTATCCAATAAAGACACACTTTTCAGCCTTTGGATCTAGTTTCTTCCGTAACTCATCTGGCACATGAACATACGCAATGCAGCCAAATACTTTCAAGTGTGAAACATCAGGCTTCTTACCTGTAAAACATTCTTCGGGGGTCATACCATGAACTGCAGCTGTGGGAGTTCTGTTCATAATATAAACATCAGTATGAACAGCCTCAGACCAAAAATGCTTAGGCATATTCTTTTCAGCCATCAAGGCACATGCAACTTCTGCAATATGCCTGTTTTTCCTTTCTACAACCCCATTTTGCTGTGGGGTATACCTGCATGTGAACTGTCTCTTTATCCCATGAGACTTCAGAAAATCACTGAACTCATTCGAGAGGTACTCTCCCCCTCCATCTGACCTCAAGCACTTTACTTTCAAGCCTGTTTCTCTTTCAACTGCAGCTTTGAAAGTTCTAAAGTGCTCAAAAGCTTCACTCTTTTCCTTCATAAAATATACCCACAGCCTTCTAGAACAATCATCAATGAATGTGACGAAGTATGAACTACCTCCAAGAGATATATTTTGTGTAGGCCCCCAAATGTCTGTATGCACAACATCAAGAATATTTCTGCTTACATCTCTGTCATGTGAAAAGGGTTGTCTTGCCTGCTTACCAAACTGACATGCTTCACATACCTTCTGAAATTCTGCAACTTTAAATGTAGGCAAACCTGTAACCAACCCTTTGGACTGCATTAGTTTCAGCCTTTGTACATTTGCATGTCCAATGCGTTTGTGCCAAATTTCAATGTCTGCAACAACACCTTTTCCTTTGGCATACATAGCCGCATTCATAGTAGGAATTCCAGCATCTAGAGTGAACATACATCCAACTCTACTTCCCTTTGCTACCAACCTGCACTTGTCATTGAAGTCTTCTACAAAGCATCCCTTTGCATTAAATCTGACTTGCAACCCTTGCTCTACCATTTGACCGACTGACACCAAGTTCTTTGTAATAGATGGTACATGTAATACATTTGAAAGACTCTTTGTCTTACCATCATGCAATGACAAGGGAACTTTTCCAATGTGTGAAATTGGGTGGCATGAGTCATCACCCGTCTGCACATAACCTGCATTCTGCAAATCTTGCATCTCTCCAAACCATTCTGCATGGCTGGTCATATGATTGGATGCACCTGAATCAACATACCAAACATCTTCATGTGTTCCCTTTCCTGTAACAGCATTCAACATATGCTGCATAACGAACAAACGTTCATTTTTGTCTTCATTCTGTCGTGAAGACAATGCATAGTTTCCTTGCTGCAACTTACCACTGCGGATATCATCTCTCTTAGCATACCATTGGGCTGCAATATGACCTATTTTGCCACAGTAGTGGCACACAATACCAGAGTTGTTAGAACCTCTGTTCTGCCATCCACCTCTTCCTCTAAAGCTCCCCCTGCCTCTAAAGTTACCACGACCTCTTGAAACCTGCATATCGCCAAATTGCTGATTCAATCTGTTTTGCTAGTTGTCACTACCACGTCCTGTACCACGGCCTCTTGAAGAGAACCTGCCATGTCCCCTTCCAGAACTGGAGTAGAAAGCTTGGACCTGTTCACCACTTCTTTCAGATGTCTCACTCTGCATGTTGATCTCTTCAGTGATCATAAGGGAGACCAATTCATCGAAATCTGGAAATGGCTTTCTGACATATACGGAAGTTACAAAAGACTTCAAGCCTTTTCATTGTTAAGTCCACCCAAGGTAGACGACGCCAAATCATCATCATCGGGCATTGCATCAATCGCTGTCAATGCATCTGCAATGCTTCTTACCTTCAGTGCATACTCATTGATAGACATCTTCCCTTTCTTTAATGTATTCAACTCTTGCTTGAGTTGAATCTTTCGTACCTTTGTATTTACAAAAAACATACTTTCAAGTATGGTCCAAGCTGCATATGAATTCTCTGCATTTCTAATGTGTCCCAGCATATTATTGTCAATTACTGCAGACAACCAATACATGACCTTTTTATCCTTTGCATTCCATTCCTTCCGTGCCTTTGTCTCTTCTGCAGTTGGAGGATCACTCATCTCCGGTCCTTTTTGTTCAGATTCAAAGAGGCAGAGTGATGAAAGGCAGAGTGAAGCAACAAGCTTCCTCTCTCACACACAATAATCAAACCACTCTGAATAGTGAAAGATACAACCTACGGTCATAAGACCATTCACACCAAAGGCACCGACTTATTTAATGTATCTAACTACTATGGCTAGACTAGCTGTGTCCAGCTCATGTCGGTCAACACACACTAAATGAGCTTGATATTCTAACACTCCCCCTCAAGCTCAAGACAGCATATGTACTCCAAGTAGCTGTCTAAAACCACAGAACTTATCTTTACCCAGAGACTTGGTAAAGATATCTGCTACCTGCTCATCAGTCCTCACATGCATAAGATCAACCTTTCCTGCAAGGACCATCTCACGAATAAAGTGGTAGTGTACCTCTATGTGTTTTGTCCTGGCATGGTAAACTGGATTCATGGCCAGGAGTACACTACTCAGATTATCACATAACAGTTTCACTGGAGCATCAACCTGAATATCCAAGTCAGCCATAAGCTTGAGCAGCCAAGCAATCTCACATGCTGCCAATGCAGCCCCCCTGTACTCTGCCTCAGTACTAGATAAAGCAACCGTAGGCTGCTTCTTGCTGCTCCAACTGATCATGCCGCTACCAAAGCCAAAGGCATAGCCACTCGTAGATCGTCTGTCAGTTGAGCATCCTGCCCAATCTGCATCTGTGTATCCAATCAGTATCAAGGGCTTATCTCTGACATAGAACAGCCCATAGTCTACAGTGGACTTAACATACCTCATGATGCGTCTAACTGCATCCAAGTGCGGCTTTCTCGGCTTTTGCATAAACTGGCTTATCAGCCCTACTGCATAGCTCAAGTCAGGCCTAGTGATGGTCAAGTAAATCAGACTGCCGACCATCTGCCTGTACATAGTCACATCTTCTACTTTAGCCCCAGTGTTCATGTCTAGCTTTACATTCTGGTCCAGAGGTGTATCCAGTGGTTTGCATTCAGCCATGCCATACTTCTTAAGCATTTCCATGGCATAGTGCTTCTGCATCAGCCATAAGCCATTTTCAGCTGGTACGACCTCAATACCCAAGAAATACTTCAGATCTCCCAGATCTTTCATGTCAAATTCAGATTTCAGCATCTTCATAGCATGCTGAATTCCCATGTCATCATTTCCAGTGATTATCAGGTCATCAACATATATGACCAGCACTACCAAGCCACTGTCAGTCTTCTTTGTAAACAGGCTGTGATCAGCCCTGCCAACAACAAATCCAAGACTCTGCAAGTAACTGCTGATCCTAGCATGCCAGGCTCTCGGAGCCTGCTTCAGCCCATACAGTGCCTTTTTCAGCTTGCACACATAATGCTGAAAATCAGGGTGCTCATACCCTTCCGGCTGAACCATGTATACATCCTCTGTTAAATCACCATTGAGGAATGCATTCTTAACATCCATCTGCTGCAATTTCCAGCCTTTTTCAGCAGCCAAGGCAATAACAGTTCGTATGGTTGCCATTTTTGCAACCGGGCTGAATGTTTCATCATAATCCAAGCCATACTGCTGAGCATATCCTTTAGCGACCAGCCTTGCTTTGTACCTTTCTACACTGCCATCAGACTTACATTTGATTTTATAAACCCATTTGCAGCCAACAAGCTTTTTCCCTTCAGGAAGTGGTACCAAATCCCAAGTCTGATTTTCAGCCAAGGCTTTCATCTCTTCGTCCATAGCCATGCACCAGTTTTCATCCTTTGCTGCTTCAGCATAAGTACCTGGTTCTTTGATCTCCATCACTTTTGTCATGTATGCATAATGCTTTGCAGAATAACCAGAGTACGTCAACCTGTCAACAGGGTATCTGACCCTCTGCGATCGTCTAGGCTGTGGTGCACTACTCGATTCACCTCTCTCATGAGGTGGAATGTACCTGTTCTGCCTCGTGCCAGGCGTATAGACAGTCGGAATACCAAGTT
Organism: Lygodium microphyllum; assembly: GCF_053477565.2. Lineage (NCBI taxonomy): Eukaryota > Viridiplantae > Streptophyta > Polypodiopsida > Schizaeales > Lygodiaceae > Lygodium > Lygodium microphyllum. The sequence goes on from NC_141157.1 coordinate 66,324,970, forward strand.
CGCTGTCTAAAGTATCACTAGACTCATAGCCCGAAGTCATTCTGCCAGGTGTCATCATACCATCCTCACTAACTTTCTCTTTTCCTTTGCTGTCCAAGACATCATGTCTCCCCCTCACTGACATACCTGTGTCAGTGGACGGTGAGCTCCTCAATCTCCCTCTCCATGGGGATACTGTCTGACTGATAGGTCCTGTCATAGCAGTGCTCTGCTGCATATCAACTGTAGATACATGAGTGGAAGGCAGATCGGATGGCACTGCAACTGGTGAGACATACCAAGAGCCCAACTCATCAAAGATGACATCCCTGCTTACCAAAGTCTCCCTGGTAGAGGGATCATAACATTTGTATGCCTTCTTCTCCTGCGAGTATCCAATGAACACACTCTTATGCGCTTTGGGATCCAACTTTTTCCTTTTCTCATCTGGAATGTGCACATAAGAAAGGCAGCCAAAGACCTTCATGTGTCTTACATCCGGCTTATAGCCATAGAGCCTCTCAAACGGTGTCATGTCATGAATGCCTGCAGTGGGAGTCCTGTTTAGAATATATGCGGCTGTCACAACAGCCTCTGCCCAATAGTAGAGCGGCATATGCTTCTCATTCATCATGGCCCTAGCAGCTTCCATCAGAACCCTGTTCTTCCTTTCAGCTACTCCGTTTTGCTGCGGAGTGTAGCTGCAGGTTAGCTGCCTACGAATGCCATTTTCAGCCAAAAAATCAGCAAATTCATTGGAGACATACTCCCCACCGCTATCAGATCTCAAGCAAGAGATGTAACACTCAAATTCCTTCTCAACCTGTGCCTTAAATTTCTGAAAAACAGCAAAGACCTCATCTTTTGTTTTCAATATGTGGAGCCAGGTATATCGACTGTAGTCATCAATGAAGGATACATAGTATCTGGAACCCCCCATAGATGCATTATGAGCTGGTCCCCAAACATCAGAGTGCACTAACTGCAGTGGTCGTGTACTCTGTCTTACATGCCTGACAAACGGCAATCGTGACTGCTTACCAAACTGGCAAGCCTCGCAGACATGACCAATATCTGAATATTGGAATCTAGGTAGCCCTGTTACCAGCTGCTTCTTCTGCATGGTCTGCAGCCTCTGCAAATTGACATGCCCCACTCTCTTGTGCCAAATCTCTAAGTCCCTGATAGTGCCAGAACCCTGAGCAAACATAGCGGAATTCAGCTCTGGCAGTGTAGCATCAAGAGTGAACATTCTTCCATTTCTGTGGCCTTTCGCGATCAACTTGCATCCATTGCCAAACTCTTCAATAAAGCATCCATGCTTATTGAAGCGAACCTGCAAGTTCTGCTCTGTCATTTGACCCACAGACAATAGGTTCTTCGTAATCGAAGGAACATGCAAAACATCATGAAGATTCTTCTTCCTGCCATCATGTACAACTAGAGGCACTTTGCCTTTATGCTCAATGCTATGCTGCGTGTCATCACCTGTGCATACATAGCCATGCTTTTCAGCCACCATATCCGTGAACCAATCACCATGAGGGGTCATGTGATTCGACGCCCCCGAGTCAATGTACCACACTGCATCATCAGATGATTTTTCAGCAGCCTTATCTTTGACATATTGCATGGCAAACAGTCTATCACCAGAGTCATCTGCCTGACTGGACGTAGCATAATGTCCATGCTGCTTGCCCTTCTGATTTCCCTGCTTCTTCCAGCAATCCTTTGCAATATGCCCATACTTTCCGCAGTAGTGACAATCCTTGTCCTTATTTGGATTGTCTGACTGACGCTGCTGCTGCCATGAGCCTCTGCCACGGGAGTTCGATCTCCCCCTGCCTCGAAAGTTGCCACTACCTCTTGCATTTGATGACTGCTGATTGCTATTACTATAGGATGCATTCTGCTGGCCTCCTCTGCCAGATCCATAGCCTCTACCACGGCTACCACGACCACGCTGATTCGAATAAAAAACTGCATCCTTATTCTTAGAGCTGCTTGACCCTGTAGCTAAGCCAAGCTTCACCTCTTCATGAATCAATAATGCAACCAGCTCATTAAAATCAGGCATCTCAGCCCGCACAGATACTGAAGTGTCAAAAGACTTATACTCCGGACCCAAGCCATTTAAGGTTACTGCAACCATATCCTCATCTTCTACCTGTGAGCCAACAGATGCGAGCTGATCTGCTAAGGTTTTAATTTCCGTGACATAGTCCTGTATGGATCTGTTCCTCCTCTCTATGTTGTTGAATTTTTGCTTCAGTTGTATCTTCCTGGCACTCGTAGTTGTGCCATAGTACCTGACCAATATGTTCCATGCATCTGCTGGGGATTTACAGTTCATGATCTGCATCACCATAGCATCCGAGATACATAATGATAGCCAATGTAAAACTCTGCGAGCTCTTTCCGTCCAAGCTCGATGTGCTCGTCTTTGATCAGCTGTAGGATTCCTATCTGGAACTTCAGGTTCAGCCTCAACACCTGTCACTAAGTCCCAGTATCCTTTGCCTATCAGAAAGTTCTCCATGCGGAACTTCCATATTGCATAATTGTTGCTATCAAGCTTTTCTCCCACAATCTGGGTTACATTATCAGTTCTATCAGCATTTGCCATGTTGCAGACCTTGCCTGACTACCTGCAAACCAAGATTTTCTTAACAGTTCAACTTCAGCCCGGAACTGTTTATGACAGTTTTTTGCAATTAATTGCAGTAAAAAACCAGGGTATTTCAGCCCACTAACAGTCCAAAACAGCTCACACCAAGTGGCTTAACCTGTGAGTAAAGCAGTCAATGCAAATACTATGTATTCACTTCGGTTTGAACTCCTGCAACCTCACTGCCAGGGTACATATATGCAGTCTGAAAACTGTAATTCTGTGAGTGACCAGCAGTGATTTCAAGCTCAAAACTGAGTTGTATACATGGCATACATATCCCAAACCTTCATAGACATTTGCTAGTACATGTAGCAAACTGAGCATAACCAATGGGGCACAAATCAATGCATAAATAGCAAGTATAAGTATCAAGCCTTGTGCTTACAAATTGCAGTTAGCAACTTCTCAGTAAACCACAATCAAACCAGCTCCAAAAATAGCCTCAAATCATGTTAGACATTCACTTTGAAGTTTTAGGTTCAATACATGAGCATTCGGGTAACTATAGGCATCCTGTCTTCATGAATCCAATTTATATATATTGCATTTACCGCTTGCAACCACTGAGACAATGTCACTGTAGTAATCACCAGCCTTAGACTTCAACTTCCATGATCCCTTGATGCTCAACCCAATCCATAAACCTCCAGCATACATATCCCATGTCATACATATGGTAGATCCCAGCCAAGTGTCAAGTAATGCTTCAGTGAAAGCTAATGCTTGCTGCCCACTGTTCTGAGACAGGTTTCCAGCCTGTTTACACTTCCAAATCTGAGTATTTTCTTCAAGGAACTTCAGCTCAAAGTCCTGAGAACTGATACTTATGTCTTCTAGAATGCTCCTAGGCTCTAGTGAGGTCCATAAAGCATGTCAGAGAGCTTCAAGGCTCTTCCAAAGTATTGCATATGCTGTATATACACTGTATACAGTAGTTCAGCCTTCTGTTCCAGGTCTGTGTACTCTGATTTTAGCTCATAAGAGAACTCCAACACAAGCAATGACTTCTTGTAACCCTGAACTACCTTCCAGTGTCTGCTCACTAGCATTTGATGACCTTTTGTACAGTGCTCATGTCAGTTTTGCTTCAGCAGAAGCCATGCCTTCAGCAGGCGCAAACACGCAGCCTGGGCAGATCTGTGCTGCTGCACATCTTGCTCATTACTATGATAATGATGCACTCCCTGGTGCTCAATCAGTCCTTGGAAGACTCCTCAGCAAGCCACAACCCTGCTTCAAGCCATGAGACTCCAATGCTTCACAGTACATACCTCTAGTGTGACCTTTGATGGAAATGACAGTCAGTCCTCTTCTTTTTCCAGCTCTTCAGTTCACTCTTCAAGTCTTCTTATTGAGTGCATTCCACCAGTGAGCCCATTCATGGCTCTGATACCATGTTCAGATTCAAAGAGGCAGAGTGATGAAAGGCAGAGTGAAGCAACAAGCTTCCTCTCTCACACACAATAATCAAACCACTCTGAATAGTGAAAGATACAACCTACGGTCATAAGACCATTCACACCAAAGGCACCGACTTATTTAATGTATCTAACTACTATGGCTAGACTAGCTGTGTCCAGCTCATGTCGGTCAACACACACTAAATGAGCTTGATATTCTAACACTTTTCTTCACCTGAAACAAACTCGTAGAGGCCTTTTCCAATAAGGAAGTTCGTGACACGGAACTTCTATGAAGGGTAGTTGTTCTTGTCGAGCTTCTCAATGATAGGGCTTCTACTGTTCTCTACCATTATCACAAAATTAATACCAACAGCAAGTAAATCTTCTGCAACCCTGGACCTGTAGTGCACGGCAATACACCAGATAGCCTTTTTAACTGTCTGCTCAACAATACATGCAATCTGTAACCTTTTTGCAGATAAACCTTGTGTTTACTCACTGGTAAACACCTTTGAACTTAACAGATCTAAAATCTGTAACCTGCGCACCCACTTTCGGTCAATACAGTCGAAGTCACAGCGTACCCTGAAACTGCTGTCCGCAACCTTGTGGCTCTAAAACGGACCCTGAAACGGCCTCAGATGCCCAAAATAACTAAGGGCTTATCTGCAGAATACACAGTGCTCTTCGCGCACACCAAATCTCACTGCAATCTGAGATTTTTGCTCTGCCCTTCTTCCAGTGCCTCCACAGGCACTATCCAAGAGAAAGAGTTGAAGGATGGGAGAGCTTCTTACCCGTGGCTTGCTTGCTCGAACCTTGCTTCTTCTCCTTTGCTTCAACCTTCGAAATCAGCCTCTCTCAATGGCGCGGCTCTGATACCATGTCAAGAATCGCGTGGTGGAGAGGGTTGCTCAAGATGCTACGCCGAAAACACACAGAATGCACAAGGAGAAGCTCACTCAAGAGACAAGAAGAGAGATGGAGGCCAAAACGTTTTCTTGCTGAGTTCTTCTTCTTCTTTCACACTCTTTACAATGTACACAAAGTATAGATAAGATACAACATAAAAGGAAAGTGGCCTACTAAGTCAAACAATGCATAACCGACTACACTAGTCGACTGGTGCTATAACTATGCCGACTGTAAATAGGTGTAACAACCTGAATATAATAAGTAATGAGTCAGTGGCCATGTGAGAGTCATAATGACCACCGACATGCTAAGTGTAGACGTGTGGACCCATCTAACCAGGCGGTCCATCATCAATGTCCGCATGTGTTCAGCTTGTCATCTCAACACCCCCCCAAATCGTAATAAAGGAAGAAGGCCATGACATTGCAAGAGAGAGAGAGGGAGAGAGAGAGAAAGAAAGAGAGGGAGAGAGAGAGAGAGAGAGAGAGAGAGAGAGAGAGAGAGAGAGAAAGAGAGAGGGAGAGAGAGAGAAGAAGAAGAAGAATAGGAGGGAGAGAGAGACAGAAAGAGAGAGGGAGAGAGAGAAGAAGAAGAGAAGAAGAGGAGGGAGAAAGAGAGGGAGAGAGAGAGCGAGGGAAGGTTCTAGGAGATTCCACCCATCCCCTCCTTAGAGGGTAACCACACACTCTGTCCCTTCACCATGACTTATTTCATTTTTTCCGAGGGTTGAACCCCCTTTGTGATAGAGGACAATCACCCCGGCATGCTAGCTCACCCACGAGAGAGAGAGAGAGAGATATATATATATATATATATATACATATATATACATATATATATATATATACATATATATATATACATATATATATATATACATATATATATATATATATATATATATATATATATATACATATATATATATATATACATATATATATATATATACATACATATATATATATATATATATATATATATATATATACATACATATATATATATATACATATATATATATATATATATACATACATATATATATATATACATATATATATATATATATATATACATACATATATATATATATACATATATATATATATATATATATATATATATAAGCCGAAAGTATGGCCCCCAAACGGAGAGAGACACGTACCAACCATAATGCCGCATCCAACAACGGAGCCACCGACCAGGGCATTTTTGCCAATACAAATACAACATCGAGTATGGATAATCCATATAAGAATATCCAAGTATTAATTTCCATCCCCACTATTCATTAGGACATAGGTTATATCACCTTGGCATGTGCATGAGTTCTTTTTAAATAAGTAATTGAAATTATTTTTCAATAGTTAATGAACTTGTAGGGGATTTTAGGAAATTCTTTCCATAACCATAGATGATCGTGTGTAGATTTATTCATATGATGCATTGAGGTTCACACAAACCCTTGTATCCGAATATAATCATTGCATCCCAGTGCTATGCGACAAAAATCATGCGTAGCATAAAGAGCATATAAGGCTACTTAAGGGTTATGCACATAGACTATGCATGCATGGGAAATATTATATGAAACATACATCAATGGTACACAAATTAATCTTGCATTAAAGTCTTGCTAATATAATGAACTATTAGTTTGTTGGGATCTCGAAGTTGTGCATAGCTAGTACAAACAACAATCATTGGGATCAAAACTACAATGCCTTGAGATCCACTGATAATGACTATGTTTATCAATCCTATTTGGGGTTGGGCTAGATGCAACAACAACTCTAGGGCAAGCGAAGAGCTCAAGGGTTAGGAAGCCCTAAGTCGAAGGAAAGACTAATGCTTTTGCACTTGTTGGAAAAAAGGCAGGGTTATCAATCAATGTAAGTGAATAATAGAACTTATGTCTTGTAGAGTGTTTGAAACCTTAACATATGCCTTAGTCAAAAGAAGGGTGTGTTAAGTAAATTTTACATGGAATCGCTCTTGATCTCAAGGGGGAGAGAGAATATGCGATGGAAGATTACCATGACTATTCCTACAATGTTGGAAAAGGATATCATTGTTTTGTTGATTGATCTAGCATCGTCTTAAATGCTTTTTGCATTAAACTAATTGTTGGGATGCGATTTGGATGACTATTTCAAGTGCTTGTGCTTGATGGTAAATGCATGGCAGGGGTCTGTGATGACAAGTTGCCATGAGAAATAAATAAATGTTTTCTTGGAAGATGATACCAGGCTGATTGCCTTGATTATGCTTGATTCTTAATTGGATTAATTAAGGAAGGATATTTTGATGGGTGGATCATCTCCAAGGTCATGCCGCGTTTCAAACCGAGAGGGCACTGCTCGATTCACAAGCCAAAGGTCGCATGGTGAAAAGACCAACCACAGAAATTGTGTCTCACTCCTAGATCACTTGGGGTCAGTGGAGCTTTGGACACCCCTGCCGAGTAGGAGTTGTAGACTGCTGTGAGCCCAATGTCTAGTGCGTTGGAAGATCCTATTCTAGATAATGGATGGAAATTCTGATGCCATGTGATTTGAACCAGTTACTTTTGTAGGGCAGAAGGGGTACTTCAGTTGGATAGAAGGGGATATATAATTTTCTTGTATGGGCAGGAGACAAAGATTAACTAGAGATAAGTTAAGGAACTTGTTTGAACTTGTTTGTCAAAAGACTACTTGCTCTGTATTTGTGTCTGTGCCATAAATTATAAGAATGAACCCTATTCATTAAGGCTTAATTGAGGAAGCTAATCTTAAATGTCACACATAAATGTGGTAGGACCTAATTAGATAACCAAAGAATGCCCATTGAGAGAAGCAGGTGGAAAGAACCCCCGATGGGCCCGCGTCCTATGGCAGGGTGGTCCCAGAGAATTGGGAGGCTTCTCACAAGGTTCTAGAATCGTACGACCTTTAGGTATTTTTAGGTTAGAACCTGATTCGTGTTGTTTTAGGGGACCAGAATGGGAATATGCCCTACGGGCAGAGAGGTTGAGTGGCAGATCCCTCTCATTTCCCATTCTCTTTGAACCAAATGTGGCATGGGTCTACTTCGTATTGGGTACCTCTATGTAAAGTAGGATGTCCACCGACGCTAGAATACTGTCAGGAGACCTTGACCCCTAGGAGCCCAAATTTTAGGTCGATCCTAGTGGGTTTGGCTGCAAACGTTTCATTGTTAGGTAGACTCGGGAAACCCTAGATGACAAACCTCGAAACATTCCATGGGAGTGCCGAGTAATGATGCTTAGATTCGTTTCTCGATGGACCACTAAAAATGTGCTTCGACAGCAGCCGATAGGCGAGCACATTACAGTTGGTATCAGAGCAAAACTTCGTAATGATGCGTGATTGATTAAGGTATGGTTCATAGACATATCCTAAACGGAATAAACCTTATTTTTGTAACTACAGTTAACCCCCGACTAATATGAGTTGTATTTATTTGGGGCCTAGAACTTGCAAATGATTAGAGATACTCTAGCAAGGAATGACCGTTATAACTTGTAATGAATTTTTCTTAAGTGTTCTTCTCGACTAATATATATTGGGTCTTGCCAGAATGTCAAAGTTTGGGAGTATTCTTTAATATTGCAAGTAAAGCCAATTGACCATGGACCTTAGTCCAGATCTAAAAAGAGGACAATTCGGAAACAGAGTTTATGCAATAAGGGACCACTTCACTATGTTGAAAGGATCCTAGGACAATTTGGTTTAAAGAAGAAAATCTTGCCAAGGACAACCAAAAATCTTGACTCCAAGTGATAAAGCTTCGCGTTGTTTCTATTGCAAGGAGCTAGGTCATTTCAAAAGGGAATGTCCAAAGCACCCTAAACACTAACACTCTGAGTGCCACAACATCAATTGTCCCAACAGGACTCGAAAAGAACTTGAATTTACAAGAAATAAAATTGTACAAGCTCCAGTGATCCAGAATATACCAGATACTTAAGAAAAACCTAGAGGATATCCATGAGATGTAACTACAATAAACTCCACTTGTAATCCAAACTCGGATAGATCTAATATAATAAGTTGTTGTTTCAAAAGACCACATGCTTATGAGTGATCAGAGTAGCGCAGCGCACGCATGGTGGGTCCTAACCCACACACCTTAAGCCCCATTAATGCTTGTGTTCCCTAGTTCTTCCGAGATGAGGACATCCCCAGTTCTCTAAGGGGGAGAGGATGTAATATTCCACCCCTCCTCCTTGCCTCGCTGCATAGAACCCCCCCTTTGTAAATTAAAAAGGATTTTTTTAAAAATTACTTTCCCCCCGTGCCATCACCAATAGGTGGCGAGGGGGGAAAGAGGAAGTTGACGTGGTGGGAAAGAGGATGGCGTTGGCATGTTGACGATGATGAGGGAGGAAGTGGAGGATGATGTGCCGATAACGTGAAGAAGGAAGATGATGATGACGTGACGTGGAGGGGGCGAGATGATGTCGAGAGAGGAGGAAGTTGATGATGTGGTAGAGGAAGATGGAGATGATGATGATAACCATGATGGGGAGGAGCACACATGTGCTACTTCCCCCCCCCAATCGCAATGAAGGAGGAGGGCTAGGATGCTGTAGGAGAGAGAGAGAGAGAGAGAGAGAGAGAGAGAGAGAGAGAGAGAGAGAGAGAGAGAGAGAGGGAGAGAGGGAGAGAGGGAGAGAGAGGGCCAAGACGTTGTAGGAGGGAGAAAGAGAGAAAGGGAGAGAAAGAGAGAGGGAGAGAGAGAGAAGAAGAAGAAGAGGAGGAGTGAGAGAGAGAGAAAGAGAGAGGGAGAGAGAGAGAGAAGAAGAAGAGAAGAAGAAGAGGAGGAGAGAGAGAGGGAGATAGAGAGAAGAAGGAGAGAGGAAGAGGAAGAAGAAGAGGGAGAGAGAAAGCTAGAGAGAGAGAGAGAGGGAAGGTTCTAGGAGGTTCCTCCCTTCCCCTCCTTAGAGGGTGACCACACATTCCATCCCTTCCCTCTGACCTATTCCCTTTTTTTCATTGTTTAAACCTCCTTCGTGGTAGAGGACAATCACCACGGCACGCTACCTCGCCGACAGGGGAGAGAGAGAGAGAGAGAGCGAGAGAGAGAGAGAGAGAGTGTGTGTGTGTGTAACGTGTCCACTTGACCACTTGTGGGACACGTCTTAGCAGCCCATCGGGAGGGGAGTCTAGAAAGCGCCACCTAGCACTCGCAAGGAATGTTACAGGGTTTGCGATCTAGGTCTTCTCGAGTATGCCCTGAAGCGGAAGTATCCGACCATTCCCACTTAGGACGACCTGAAGTTAGGGTTTCTTTCCTATCAGCCAAGTCAGTAGCTAGCGTCGAGCTCCAGATGACCCACTTTGAGTAGGAACAACAGAGTTGAAATAGATTTATGATGCACTTGGTTCATAGAGAATGGGAAACGAGAGGGATGCGAAGCTCAACCTCTCTGCCCGTAAGGCATAGTCCCATTCCGCTCCCCTGAAATAGCATAAATCAAGATTCTAACTCTACTGACTTTAGGTCTTCATAGTTTCGTTATTACGTCTTTTGAGAAAAGTTCTTAGCTAACCGGGACCACCCTCCGTAGGACGGACCCAAGTCACATCCACCGCACTTTCCTTGATAGCTTTAGTTATCTAATTAGGTCCTACCACATTTATGTGCGACATTTAAAATCAGCTTCATGAATTAAGCCTTTTAGGGCATAGAGTTCGTTCACATAATTTACAATACATGGATAAAAACAAAACAAGCAGTCCTTTTATCAAACAAGTTCCTTAACTTATCTTTAAGTTAATCTTTGTCTCCTGCCCATACACGAGAATTATGTATCCTTTCTGTCCAACATAAGTACCCGGTCCAAATCACATGGCACCGAAATTTCCATCCTTTATCTAGAATAGGATCTTCCAACGTCCCAGACATTGGGCTCACGGGGATCTCCATCTCCATTCTAGACAGGCAGCAAGGGGTGTCCAGAGCTCCACCTGACACACAAGTGGTCTAGGAGTGAGATGCCATTTCCGTGGTTGGCCTTTTCACCACTCGACCATCGGTCTGTGAATCAAGCAGTGCCCTCTCGGGATAAACCGCGATGTGATCTTGGAGATGATCCACGCGTGAAAAATACCATTCCTTAATTAATCCAATTAAAATTCAAGCGCAATCAAAGCAATCAGCCCTAATATCATATTCTAGAAAAACATTCCTTTATTCCCATGGCAACTTGTCATTACAGACCCCTGCCATGCATTTGCCATCAACACAAGCCTTGGAATAATTATCCAAATCACAATGCAACAATCCTTGATTGAAAGAAAAACATTTAGGTGTTTGTTCAATCAACCAACAAAACTAATTGTATTTTTCCCAAACAATACAATAATAGACGCAACAATAATTCCATCGCATATTCGCTCTCCCCCTTGGGGCCAAAGATTAGAATTTACTTAGTATTCCCTCCTTTAGCCTAAGGCATATGCTAAAGGTTCCAATACTATACATGACGTAAGTCCTATCATTCCAATGCAAATTAATCAATCTAGCAAGAGCATTTATGTCTCTTCTCTAAGTGACAATTATCTTTTAGCATTTTCCTACTATGCAACATTTTTTCTTGGCTTTATCTTCCTTTCTCCTAAGGCAAGGAGTCACATGTCATCGATGTAAAGTTTACATAATCTCTCCCATGTATTTACTGTGTATATGCATTTGCAAACTTTAAACAATATTATCCTCAGTAAAGATTAATCAAAGACTCATCGATGCTCAATACTTTAGTGTCCCATATGTTGCTTATGCTATGCATGGATTCATCACATAGCAACTAGGTGCAATTTAACTCCCTTTGATACAAGCAATTCACAAACTTCATCTTTAAATATTTGAGATGCGATTTATCCTTTTCAATGACTTATTCTAGCACCACAAGGTACGGAGCCTAATGCATCTCTTGCAAGCATTAAAACAAGCATCTATCAATTTGAAAATACATTACTTACGACCGGTACCGCAATTGGATTGATAGTGATGCCTTCGCCCGAAGCTCTGTTGCTAGTTGTAGGATTGTCATCCGCACGTGACATTCTTCGCTTGGAGACCATTGTCCGCAAGTAGACTCAAGAGATTAAGAAGGTGGAATTGATTCGAGATGGGAGAGCGAAAGAGAAGATGGTTGAATCGAGGATTGAGATAGAGGGAAATTGTGCAGCCTCTCAGGGTAACTCTTTTCTCTCTCTCTCTCTCTCTCTCTCTCTCTCTCTCAAGCTCTCTCTCACAATCTCTTGGAGGGGTATACTCTCTCTCTCCTTCTCTCTTGTAGCCTTTCGAGGTCTCTCCTATGCTCCCTTGTGCCTCCCCATGCCTCATATTTATAATGAATTAGAGAGGAGGGGATAAGTCTGAGAATAAGAGTGGAGGGGCTCTTAGAAGACTCAATGATCTAATGCTCAGATCATAAATCTGATGGTTGCATTGGCTCCAAAAGGGGAGTAAAACTCCAAGACACTTGGTTAGAAAGCTCTTAGTTCACTCCTTCTTCTTTTCTCTGTTCGAAGTGTTGTCTACTGCCTGTAGACTGGATCACGGCGCACACGATTTTGTCAGTCACTTTTCTTTATTTCTCTTTTTATAAAATCTCCAAAACTAACTAAAACATCACTTGTCTTTTCTTTTAAATGACTTTTAGCCATCATTGATTCGGTTTGATCTTGCCATCGCGGAATTCATCACATGATTCAAGTACATCAGAACCTTCATGCTATGTATTTTTTGTGATCTAGAAGTCGGTGTGCTTGGTGATTGCGTGGATTGTTGGATTCAATAAGATCATCCTTAGCGTGGTCGTCGTCATGTGAGACTCGGCCCATTCGAGTGGCTTGGTTTTGGGCCGAGTCCTAGAATCAGACCATTTGGCCCTTGGACCACTCAATCCATTCGGCCCTCAAATAACTCGGACCACTCGATTCGGACACTTATCACTTGGCCCCTCTGAGTCAACCATTCAAACCACTCGGCCTCGGCCTTGGCCTTGACTCGACCCTTTTCGACTCGGCCCACTAATGTGACTCGGCCCTCGGATCATTCAGACCATTCGAACCACTCGGCTCACTCAGCCTTTGGCCACATCTGCTCGGCAGTTTGAGCTGCAAGTTTGGCCAGTGTTCCTATTCGACCCATGGCCTGGTCTGAGTCTACCACTCGGCCCCTACAATTCGGACAAGTTGGGCCGAGTTAGACTTTTGCAAATTTTGTGAAAGTTTGCACCAGACCTAGCTAGATCTCAACGGTGTTAACCTGCCGATACCTATAACTCGATTATGGTGCAAGGAATAGGTAAATTCGCAAGACATGGCTGCTTAGCAGCTTGAGTAGGTTGTCGAGAGAGTCAGAACCTTAACAGTAGCTAGTGGAGACCTAGACCCAAATGAACCTAAACTGAGTAAGATGGCGTAGCAAGAAACCCTAAAACCTACCAAGATAGCCACACATTGATCGAACAAGCCCATCAGGCCTAAGACAAGACGAGAGTCTACAGGCCACTTAGACACTTGCTCTTTGCACTCACTTTGACTTCCAGCACTTGAAGTACACCTAAAAATAGTCAAAGCCTGATTGAGCACAAGTGCACGGAAAAGAACACACTTGCTGAGTGGAGGTAACTTGAGGATTGTATGCAATAATTAAGGAACTTGCTCAGATAATAGAATGTGAAGGAACCCACCAATAGGAGGAGATCCCAAGACATAGACGAGCAAGTGGAGCCCAACGAATAGCAACAAAGACATGGATCTACCCAACCTCCTTAACCTTATCGACAGCTTGGTGGAGTAAGAGAACACAACCATGTTGGAGGAAAGCTCAAATTGCAGGGAGAATGAGGAATTTGACTTAGGAGTTTTTCCAGAAGCAATCCAATAGTTGGTGAGTAGCTATGACTCTCACACTCGGTATGAGCACCACGGTAGAGTGGCAGAAGCCATCATAGCAGACCTAGAGGAGGAAAGGAAACTAGCCCACAAGGCACTGCAAGGCACAGTGGAATACAACTGAGACCAACAGACTAAGAGCTTGAGGCAAAACGCAGAGATGCGAGAGATACAATGAGTTCTGAACCTAGCATGCATGAATCAAATTGACCATGAGAGAGAGCTAGAAGAAGACTTGACGCTAAGTGAGCTTCTCATGAAGCGATTGCTAGACAACAGAGCAGTAGAACAGAGCGCTGCAGCATTAGCCACATCACTACTAGCGGGGTCAGGGTTGAACTAAGGCTCCAAGAGCCAACCTAAGATACCAGTTGTCGCTAAGCAACTCGATAAGTACCAACCCCAAGACGCGATCCATACAGCTTTATAGAGTTGTTCGAGCAAGTCAACGAGGCCAACAGTCTCAACGAATTGACTCAACACTCTCAAGCATTCGGGCTTTGCTTAGGCGACAAGGGTCAGACTTGGTACACAAGTCTAGATGCCGCAGAGTGAATGAACTTCAATGAACTAAAAAACCTCTTCATTAAGAGATTTTTCGAGCCCAATACTCGAACAACCTGCTAGTATGACTTATGAACATCAAGCAGAAGGAAAAGAGGACATCCACGACTATGTGACCCACGTAAGGAGTCTCTTCATGATGGCTGACCGAAAGAGCACTATCGATGGTATTCATCAGTGGAATATGAAATGAGGAGCTTTATAAAGCCTGATAGGCAACTCGATCTTGTAGCAAGACTTGCTAGCTAGGGTGTTCGAAGAGGCCATTCGAGTCAACGACCAATTGAAGGAGAGGAGCTCTAGGAACTCGAACCAAGAAGAGACCAACTTAAGAAGTTCGAAGAGAGCTTCAACATCCAACAAGCGATCATGCGCAAATACCCAAGATAAGGGAAAGGCTGCAAACACCAACCAGGAATTGGCTGACATGAAAATGGAAGTAGCCAAGATGCAGGAAATGCTAAGACGACCAATGCGACCACATGTTCAATGCGTGTATTGTGGCGGGAACCACTTGCCGACTGAGTGTCAAGACCATAGGTCAAGATCTTGTGCTAATTGCGGTAGGTTTGGTCACGATGGTGCACATTGTAGACTACCTAGGAGACTTTTGTACTCACAACCATATAGTCAACCTTACCTAGCAAATAGGCCGCAACAATTCTTTGGAAGGGGAGCACCATTGGCCCTTCCTCTGCCAAATGATGCTAAGCTGGTTGTTCCTAGAATGGATATAAATCAAACTGGAATACCCAGACCACCTGGTCCCTATGTGACACATCCACCAGGAATGCTCCAATCCACTACGTGGAAGAGCCAAATGAGGAAGAGCCTTACGTATACCCTTACATCTCGCATGACGATGAGGGCAACATAGTCCTTATGGACTACCGAACAGTGCCGGTGATGGCGTTAGGTAGGGGACAAGGTAGAGGCCTAGGAGGGCAGACCCAAGTTCCAATCATGTGTTGGACTTGCGGTCACCCGGGACACATCTCATCATGTTGTCCAGAAAGGGAGCAACAAAATAGAGACAAGGTTGACCTAAGGTGTCCTGAGTGTGGAATCACTCATCTCTTTATTGACTGTCCAAAGTGAAAACCATCCTCGAGCTCAGCCAACGTGCTGTTCGTCCCATTGGGGCTATTCGGTATTGAGAATCTGGACGGGGAGGCTACACCTATCCCATTTCATATCATGACCCGTGCACAAACGAAGCGGGCCTCATGTCCTAGCAATCTTGACGCAGCCTCGATAGGGAAGAAGAGCCATAGGCGAAGCAAGAAGAGACCTAAAGCTAAAGTCATGCTTAAAATTGAGAGTGCCACAATGCTACCTACTGGAAAGAAAGTCACTCATGTTGAGGTATAGACATCAGCCCCAAAAATGACTAAAAAGGGAAGTGCTAGGGTAGGGAAGTACCCCAACCCAAAGCGCCAACTAGAGGCCATCAAGAAGGTGAAGGAGTGGGTAAAGGAGGCTCAGAAACATCTGAAAGATACTGAGCCCATCTTAGAGGATGAGATCGAGGATCTCTCCAGTATCGGCACGCCACTCTCACCCCCTCCACTGAAACCGAGAGATGTGACCTTGCCACAAGCAATACCGCTTAGGCAAATCCTTAACTTTGTGGGCTAGCAACCCAATCAGGACCACTGTCTAAGACAATCCGGAATACGAGAAAGACGAGTAGCCAATGACCTCCTTACCACTCTAGTGACCACCCCGGTGATGTTAAGCCTGGGAGATCTACTTAGACAGATTTTGATTCTATGGCGGGACTTGAAGCAGTGGGTTGAAGGGTCACAAGAGCAAGCTACTACAAGCCTACAAGAACATGATGTAGAGATGCAGATACTGAGTTTGACGTTGCACTCCATGCCTAAATCCTCTCATGTTAATGCTTTTTGGGAAGGCACTGAGATGCACATGGTCTTACTGGTCTTAGCCCTAGGTGACACAACAAGGAAAGGGATTGTAGACACAGGGGTGGGAGTTAGTGTACTGAGCCATGCAGTGCTCCAGACTTGGGGCAACCCACCTGCTGTTGAGATTGCTAGGTTCAATGTCACATTAGCTAATGGAATGAAAGTGAAGCCATTTGGAGTGCTAAAAAATTGGCCGGTGAAAATTGCTGGAGTCCAATTCTCAGTCGATTTTATAGTCATGAAGGGAGTGGACTACGATGTCTTATTGGGCCGACCCTAGATGCGCAATGCGAGAATGATCGAAGATTGGGGGAATGGTCTCATCTTCCTAGGTGATAGAACAGAAGCCGTAAAGGTAGAGATGGACTCTTGGAAAACTACACTAGTTGACCTCGATGCCATTTCCACAATGCTCAAGGGTGATACCAAATCAAGAAATCCTATGGGCCCCTAACTAAGTATATCGCATGTCCTAAAGATGAGCGAGTCTGGATGCATATCCTTGCTACCATTGACCTATTGTTCTCGGACAATGAGGAGTACGAACATGCCATTAAGATGATCGGTGAGCTCAACGGTGCACCCTCAGTACCAATCTGCATGATGACAGGAAACCTTCGCAAAAGACCCAACCCTGTCACCTTCCAAGTGCCAACCAACTAGAGGGAGCTCTAGGGGGTTTTAGAGTATTTGGTGTTGATAAATATGACATATCCTAAGTCATATCCTATGGTTGTATGTATCTAAATTACAAGCGTATGTAAAGTGTCCTTAAGTTGAGGGTATCTATCACTTTGAGGATACCACTTGTATGTGACTGTGAGAATGAAATAATGAAGAAGAAGAAGATGAACATGAGAGACTTGAGCCTCCATATCCCATGCCATCCACTCTCCATTGCGGATCCCTCCCCCTCTCTTTTCATTTGGTATCAGAGCATCGCTATGCTGAGGGAGTCCTGAGACTTGTCGAAATGTATTTTCTTGCTGATGGGTGAGATGGTTCTATGGCCTCGGTTGGAACTAAAGGTTGATTACTGGAGACTACAACATTTCTAGGTAAGCCCCCATTTCGTGTAACATTCCACATGGGTGAGATGGTTCTATGGCCTCAGTTGGGACTGAAGGTTGATTACTAGAGACTACATCCTTTCTAGGTAAGCCCCCATTTCGTGTAACATTCATGTGCCTATCCAACTTCAATAGACTCCTGCCTCTTGTCAAAGGGAAGTGCCCTGAAAGTTGCACGAATTAGAGCTGCCGCCTGAGTTGCATTTTGTACAGCAGCAAGAGAATCTTGCCAATATTGTTGGTCCTCCAATTCACTTGGCTCAGTCATTTTTGACCAGTCATTTGCCCTCGTTAAGGATTTATGATTTTAAGATGGATAATCTTCCGGAAGACTATGACTCTTGCTAAGAGAACAAGCATCAGACTGACTTGAGCCAAATGTTGCCAGAAGAGCTATTACAATCTATTCTTTGCCAGAATAAGCAGTCCAATAGCTCTGCTAACAATTCCATAGAGCTCATGTTTTCTGAAAGCGCATCATTTTCATTTGGGAAGTCCAAAGCACTTCAACGGCCAGAATTTGATCTTTTGCAAATACTGGTAGCTATAGAAGGTGAATTCTGTTTTGATCCTTTGACACCATCCCTGCTGAAAATCGTCATGAACAAGGTTGAAGTCAAAGTACACTTCCTTGGTAGCTAGATATTGCTGGTATGTACCCTGCTGAAAATCGTCGTGAAAAAGGTTGAAGTCAAAGTACACTTCCTTGGCAGCTAGATATTGCTGGTATGTACCCTGTTGGTAGTAAAAGAAAAAAAAAACATTTGTATCAAGACACTCCCAAAAGGTTGGATTATTTATAAGTTCTACAAGAGCTTGAGGATAGTATGAAGGTGTCACAGTTGGATGTCTCGGTGTGTAACTTCTTGATTGTTCAGAGTCCTTTGGCAAAGGTAACTTTAGAAAGGCAGCTTCTAGCATCTGTAGGTTATACATCTGGTCATATGCAGCAATGCTAGTTAGGTTGTCATCTATTGCTCCCAGATCAAATCCACTTCTACAACCTATAACCCCATGTACAGTAGTCGATGGCCCTGCCTGCACTAGTTGAGCTCCTATCTCTGCATTGGTTGACCACTGGTTCAGCTTCACGAGTGTGCCAGGCTCACCAGCTGGCACATCAAATGTGTTTGCATCAATCTCATAAACCATTTCTTCTGTATCCTTTGCACCATGTATATATCCATTCATTTCTTTTGTCGCTCTTGCATTGGCAGACTTGTGAAATCCTTCTTTAAGCCTTTCAACCCTCCACTGTATGGTTAGTTGCTCTCCTACACATGGATTATCACAAGGAAGAGGTAGCATCCCTTTTTTTTCTTTCGGTAAGCATCCAATTGTCTGCATTGCTCAAGTCATCATCCTTTTTTGGAGGGAGGCCTAGTATAAGATGGTGCAGTGACAGTTGGTCCTTCAGGCTTAACATCTGTTAGAATATCAAGCTCTGGGTGTGTTGACCGACATGAGCTGGACACAGCTAGTCTAGCCATAGTAGTTAGATACATTAAATAAGTCGGTGCCTTTGGTGTGAATGGTCTTATGACCGTAGGTTGTATCTTTCACTATTGAGTGTGGTATGAATATAGTGTGTGAGAGAGGAAGCTGGTTGCTTCACTCTGCCTTTCATCAATCTGCCTCTTTGAATTTGAACATGGTATCAGAGCCATGAATAGATAAAGACTGGGTGCCTGGGAGTGTGGCATTGGACTTGCAGGAGCTGAAGTAAGAGAAAAGGTTATTCTTCTTCAAACAGGCTGAAGCCATTGGACAATGGAAGGTATGAAGTGTATAGTGGTATGCTTAATGATCAATGGCAGTGTCAAAGGCTTGTTTGTAGCCTTGAGAGGGATGTATTGAGCACCTTAGAGTGCTTCATTGCCCTGGTTAATAGACTCGTGAGCTGTGCTGCCCATCCAACCAGTCTGCGCTGTTGCGCCTGGTTCATATCCATGTCCTACAGCTACTAAATGAGGCATCATGCATCTTCTACATGCTCTAAGCAGTGTATGCTGACCCTGGGTGTGACCTTGAAGGTCTGATATGTCAATGGAAGCTTGGGTGATGAGAAGCATGGACTGTTATGCAGGTATACAGGTCTGAAACTGAGAGTACACTGCTGAATACAGTGATTTACATCAATGTTTTGATCCTGAAGAGCACTTGAAGCTCCCTAATAGGCTGGGAAGATTGCATTGCAGACAATACAAGTCAAGAAGTTATATGTACTTGATGTGAAGTACTTGAGCTAAATTTTCTCAGTAAAATATTCAGATCTGAGAACTGTTCACTGCTGAAAACTGTCATGTACTGTCAGTAATAAGCATTAGATACTACTAATGCAATACAGGTCATTTCTAGAGCTCTATCACCTATGAGAGCTGTCACATACATGCTGGATGTATGGAGGCTTGAAACATTCAATGAGTATCATTGAAAACTGAAGTCTGGAGCTGAAGTGAATGCAGACATATTGTCTTGGTCAAGTACAAATGGTTCATGAGGTCTTATGCTTTGGTCAGTGAAAACAGGTTGTCTATGTATACCTAGATGCTCATGTATTGACCTCACCATTACGAAGTAAATGTATGACATGATCGGGAGACAATTTGGGGCTGATTGGAACTTGATATGCTGAACTTTGGTTGATTGTAACCTGCAATTGAATTTGTTGACACTTGTATGTGCTGGTTATGCACTGTTCTGTGTCTCTATGCTTATGTCTGAAGTGGCATATGTACCAGCAGTCAACTAAGCAGTTTTGGAATATGCATTACGTGTATCCAAGTGGAGTTTGACTTTGGAAAGGCTGCTGTAATTGCAGTTTACAGGTTTGGACTGCATGCTTTTGGAACCTGGCAGTGGATCTGCAGGAGTTAAATCTGAACCGAACATCAGACATATGTATTGGCAATTGTCTTTATGAGTTGGATCAACCGATTGGGACGTTGTTTGGGCTGATATTTGACTGAAATTTACTGGTTTTTTTCCTGCAATTAATTGCAGAAAACTGTCATAAACAGTTCCGGGCTGAAGTTGAACTGTTAAGAAAATCTTGGTTTGTAGGTAGTCAGGCAAGGTCTGCAACATGGCAAATGCTGATAGAACTGATAATGTAACCCAGATTGTGGGAGAAAAGCTTGATAGCAACAATTATGCAATATGGAAGTTCCGCATGGAGAACTTTCTGATAGGCAAAGGATACTGGGACTTAGTGACAGGTGTTGAGGCTGAACCTGAAGTTCCAGATAGGAATGCTACAGCTGATCAAAGACGAGCACATCGAGCTTGGACGGAAAGAGCTCGCAGAGTTTTACATTGGCTGTCATTATGTATCTCGGATGCTATGGTGATGCAGATCATGAACTGTAAATCCCCAGCAGATGCATGGAACATATTGGTCAGGTACTATGGCACAACTACGAGTGCCAGGAAGATACAACTGAAGCAAAAATTCAACAACATAGAGAGGAAGAACAGATCCATACAGGACTATGTCACGGAGATTAAAACCTTAGCAGATCAGCTCGCATCTGTTGGCTCACAGGTAGAAGATGAGGATATGGTTGCAGTGACCTTAAATGGCTTGGGTCCGGAGTATAAGTCCTTTGACACTTCAGTATCTGTGCGGGCTGAGATGCCTGATATTAATGAGCTGGTTGCGTTGTTGATTCATGAAGAGGTGAAGCTTGGCTTAGTTACAGGGTCAAGCAGCTCAAAGAATAAGGATGCAGTTTTTTATTCGAATCAGCGTGGTCGTGGTGGCCGTGGTAGAGGCTATGGATCTGGCAGAGGAGGCCAGCAGAATGCATCCTATAGTAATAGCAATCAGCAGTCATCACATGCAAGAGGTAGTGGCAACTTTCGAGGAAGGGGGAGATCTAACTCCCATGGCAGAGGCTCATGGCAGCAGCAGCGTCAATCAGACAATCCAAATAAAGATAAGGATTGTCACTACTGTGGAAAGTATGGGCATATTGCAAAGGATTGCTGGAAGAAGCAGGGAAATTAGAAGGGCAAGCAGCATGGACATTATGCTACGTCCAGTCAGACAGATGACTCTGGTGATAGACTGTTTGCCATGCAATATGTCAAAGATAAGGCTGCTGAAAAATCATCTGATGATGCAGTGTGGTACATTGACTCGGGGGCGTCGAATCACATGACCCCTCATGGTGATTGGTTCACGGATATGGTGGCTGAAAAGCATGGCTATGTATGCACAGGTGATGACACGCAACATAGCATTGAGCATAAAGGCAAAGTGCCTCTGGTTGTACATGATGGCATGAAGAAGAATCTTCATGATGTTTTGCATGTTCCTTCGATTACGAAGAACCTATTGTCTGTGGGTCAAATGACAGAGCAGAACTTGCAGGTTCGCTTCAATAAGCATGGCTGCTTTATTGAAGAGTTTGGCAATGGATGCAAGTTGATCGCGAAAGGCCACAGAAATGGAAGAATGTTCACTCTTGATGCTACACTGCCAGAGCTGAATTCCGCTATGTTTGCTCAGGGTTCTGGCACTATCAGGGACTTAGAGATTTGGCACAAGAGAGTGGGGCATGTCAATTTGCAGAGGCTGCAGACCATGCAGAAGAAGCAGCTGGTAACAGGGCTACCTAGATTCCAATATTCAGATATTGGTCATGTCTGCGAGGCTTGCCAGTTTGGTAAGCAGTCACGATTGCCGTTTGTCAGGCATGTAAGACAGAGTACACGACCACTGCAGTTAGTGCACTCTGATGTTTGGGGACCAGCTCATAATGCATCTATGGGGGGTTCCAGATACTATGTATCCTTCATTGATGACTACAGTAGATATACCTGGCTTCACATATTGAAAACAAAAGATGAGGTCTTTGCTGTTTTTCAGAAATTTAAGGCACAGGTTGAGAAGGAATTTGAGTGTTACATCTCTTGCTTGAGATCTGATAGCGGTGGGGAGTATGTCTCCAATGAATTTGCTGATTTTTTGGTTGAAAATGGCATTCGTAGGCAGCTAACCTGCAGCTACACTCCGCAGCAAAACGGAGTAGCTGAAAGGAAGAACAGGGTTCTGATGGAAGCTGCTAGGGCCATGATGAATGAGAAGCATATGCCGCTTTACTATTGGGCAGAGGCTGTTGTGACAGCCGCATATATTCTGAACAGGACTCCCACTGCAGGCATTCATGACATGACACCGTTTGAGAGGCTCTATGGCTATAAGCCGGATGTAAGACACATGAAGGTCTTTGGCTGCCTTGCTTATGTGCACATTCCAGATGAGAAAAGGAAAAAGTTGGATCCCAAAGCGCATAAGAGTGTGTTCATTGGATACTCGCAGGAGAAGAAGGCATACAAATGTTATGATCCCTCTACCAGGGAGACTTTGGTAAGCAGGGATGTCATCTTTGATGAGCTGGGCTCTTGGTATGTCTCACCAGTTGCAGTGCCATCCGATTTTCCTTCCACTCATGTCTCTACAGTTGATATGCAGCAGAGCACTGCTATGACAGGACCTATCAGTCAGACAGTATCCCCATGGACAGGGAGATTGAGGAGCTCACCGTCCACTGACACGGGTATGTCAGTGAGGGGGAGACATGATGTCTTGGACAGCAAAGGAAAAGAGAAAGTTAGTGAGGATGGTATGATGACACCTGGCAGAATGACTTCGGGCTATGAGTCTAGTGATACTTTAGACAGCGAACTTGGTATTCCGACTGTCTATACGCCTGGCACGAGGCAGAACAGGTACATTCCGCCTCATGAAAGAGGTGAATCGAGTAGTGCACCACAGGCTAGACGATCGCAGAGGGTCAGATACCCTGTTGACAGGTTGACGTACTCTGGTTATTCTGCAAAGCATTATGCATACATGACAAAAGTGATGGAGATCAAAGAACCAGGTACTTATGCTGAAGCAGCAAAGGATGAAAACTGGTGCATGGCTATGGACGAAGAGATGAAAGCCTTGGCTGAAAATCAGACTTGGGATTTGGTACCACTGCTTGAAGGGAAAAAGCCTGTTGGCTGCAAATGGGTTTATAAAATCAAATGTAAGTCTGATGGCAGTGTAGAAAGGTACAAAGCAAGGCTGGTCGCTAAAGGATATGCTCAACAGTATGGCTTGGATTATGATGAAACATTCAGTCCGGTTGCAAAAATGGCAACCATACGAACTGTTATTGCCTTGGCTGCTGAAAAAGGCTGGAAATTGCAGCAGATGGATGTTAAGAATGCATTCCTCAATGGTGATTTAACAGAGGATGTATACATGGTTCAGCCGGAAGGGTATGAGCACCCTGATTTTCAGCATTATGTGTGCAGGCTGAAAAAGGCACTGTATGGGCTGAAGCAGGCTCCGAGAGCCTGGCATGCTAGGATCAGCAGTTACTTGCAGAGTCTTGGATTTGTTGTTGGCAGGGCTGATCACAGCCTGTTTACAAAGAAGACTGACAGTGGCTTGGTAGTGCTGGTCATATATGTTGATGACCTGATAATCACTGGAAATGATGACATGGGAATTCAGCATGCTATGAAGATGCTGCAATCTGAATTTGACATGAAAGATCTGGGAGATCTGAAGTATTTCTTGGGTATTGAGGTCGTACCAGCTGAAAATGGCTTATGGCTGATGCAGAAGCACTATGCCATGGAAATGCTTAAGAAGTATGGCATGGCTGAATGCAAACCACTGGATACACCTCTGGACCAGGATGTAAAGCTAGACATGAACACTGGGGCTGAAGTAGAAGATGTGACTATGTACAGGCAGATGGTCGGCAGTCTGATTTACTTAACCATCACTAGGCCTGACTTGAGCTATGCAATAGGGCTGATAAGCCAGTTTATGCAAAAGCCGAGAAAGCCGCACTTGGATGCAGTTAGACGCATCATGAGGTATGTTAAGTCCACTGTAGACTATGGGCTGTTCTATGTCAAAGATAAGCCCTTGATACTGATTGGATACACAGATGCAGATTGGGCAGGATGCTCAACTGACAGACGATCTACGAGTGGCTATGCCTTTGGCTTTGGTAGCGGCATGATCAGTTGGAGCAGCAAGAAGCAGCCTACGGTTGCTTTATCTAGTACTGAGGCAGAGTACAGGGGGGCTGCATTGGCAGCATGTGAGATTGCTTGGCTGCTCAAGCTTATGGCTGACTTGGATATTCAGGTTGATGCTCCAGTGAAACTGTTATGTGATAATCTGAGTAGTGTACTCCTGGCCATGAATCCAGTTTACCATGCCAGGACAAAACACATAGAGGTACACTACCACTTTATTCGTGAGATGGTCCTTGCAGGAAAGGTTGATCTTATGCATGTGAGGACTGATGAGCAGGTAGCGGATATCTTTACCAAGTCTCTGGGTAAAGATAAGTTCTGTGGTTTTAGACAGCTACTTGGAGTACATATGCTGTCTTGAGCTTGAGGGGGAGTGTTAGAATATCAAGCTCTGGGTGTGTTGACCGACATGAGCTGGACACAGCTAGTCTAGCCATAGTAGTTAGATACATTAAATAAGTCGGTGCCTTTGGTGTGAATGGTCTTATGACCGTAGGTTGTATCTTTCACTATTGAGTGTGGTATGAATATAGTGTGTGAGAGAGGAAGCTGGTTGCTTCACTCTGCCTTTCATCAATCTGCCTCTTTGAATTTGAACAACATCCTCTACCAACTTTTGTTGTGAACCCATGCAATTTTGAGCTATTTTTTTATGTTTTTTTTTGTCTTAGATTGGACCATTGATGTTCTGGATTGGGGCATGCTGCTGAATACCATTTGTGGACAGTTTGTATTGTTGATTTTTTCTAAATTTGCAGCAGTCATAATGTCTGGCATGGCACAGATCACTCAGATTGTGGGAGACAAATTGACCAAAGACAACTATAGTGTTTGGTCTTACAGGATGGAGAATTTTTTAATGGGTAGAGGTCTATGGGACCTCATAACACATGATGATAAATGTCTAGAAGTTCTTGAACATCCAACTAAAGAGCAAAAGAAATCATACAAGGATTGGACAAGGAAGAACATGAAAGTTTTGCATTGGATCTCAATATGTATTTCAGAAACTTTGATTCCTCATATTAAAAAGCCAAGTACTTGTAAGGAGGCATGGGAAATCATAGAAAAAATGTATGGAAAATGTACAAAGGCTTGTAAGATACAACTCAAGCAGAGATTACATGGTGCATGGAGAGGCAATCCCAGTATCAGTGACTATGTGGCAGAAATCAAGCAAATTGCAGAGGACCTTGCATCCATTAATGCACCTGTTGATGATGATGATTTAGTGTCAGTGACACTAAATGGACTTGGACCAGCTTTCAAATCTTTAGATACCTCTATTTCAGTTAGAGGAGGCTCTATGCTTGACTTTGAGGAGCTTATTGGATTGCTACTTACAGAAGAAATCAAGTTGGGATTGAATGCATCTAGCAGTGGCAAAAATGCAGGTGGAGACAGTGTTTTCTATCACCAAAGAGGTCGTGGTAGCTCATCTAGAGCTAGAGGCTCTTCACTTGGTCGTAGTAATTATGGTTTTGCTCATGGAAGAGGTAACTTTGGTTGTGGTGACTTCATGCATAGAGGCAGGGGGAGATCCTTTCCCTAGAGGTAGAGGACGGTCTAGTCCTTCTTCACAAAGAGATGGCACTTGTCATTATTGTGGGCAGTTTGGTTACTTTGAGAGGGATTGCTATCAGAAATAGCATGCCATGTCTAGGGGTCGTGGAAGGACCCAATATGGCCACTATGCAGGCACTTATGGCAGGTTATGGACCTAGAGGTGGATCACCTAGAAATCACCTATTTGCTATCGAGCATGTGCTTGGGAGCATGACTAACCCTCTTCATGAGAATGACTGGTTTTTGGATTCAGGAGCTACAAACCACATGACTCATCATGCTGAGTGGTTTGATAGCAAGGAGCAAATGTATAATGAGGAATATGTTGCCATTGGTGATGATACTTTACATAAAATTACTTAAGTTGGTAGTGTGCCACTTGTTACTAAAGATGGGATTGAGAACAAGCTTGGTGATGTACTTTATGTGCCCACAATAACTAAGAACTTAGCATTGGTTGGTCAAATGACAGATCAAGGATTGCATGTGAGATTCAATAAGTTTGGATGTTTCATTGAAGAGTTCCATAATGGGAAAACTGGCAAGGTGATTGCTCATGGTAGAAAGAAAGGGAGATTGTTTGCTTTGGATGCAGGTACTCCAGTGATTCAAAACTCTATGTATGTTGAGAGAGGACATGGGCAAGATAAGGATGTGGAATTATGGCAAAGAAGGATTGGTCATGTCAATTTGCAAAGATTGAAGCAAATGCAATCGAAACAGATAGTCCGTGGTCTACCACATTTTGGATATGTGAATTTTGATCATGTATGTGAGGCTTGTCAATTTGGCAAGCAGTCCAGATTGCCATTTCCAAAGAGGGGGACAATAAGCAGCTATCCTTTGGAAATAATACACTCATATATTTGGGGCCCATGTCAGAATGTTTCCATGAGCGGAAGATGTAGATTCTATATCACTTTCATTGATGATTTTAGCAGAATGACTTGGGTGTACTTTATGCAGCATAAAAGTGAAGCATTTGAAAAGTTCTTGGAATTTAAGTCTATGGCTGAAAAGCAGTTTGGATGATGCTACATAAAATGTTTGAGGTTAGATAATGGTGGAGAGTACATGTCATATAAGTTTTGTGTCTTCTTGAGAGATCATGGTATCAAAAGGCAATTGACATGCAGGTACACACCTCAGCAAAATGGTGTGGCTGAAAGGAAGAATTGGATTATTTCAGAGGTTGCAAGGGCAATGATAAACCAAATGAACATGCCATTGTCATGTCGGGAAAAAGCAGTGCATAATGCAGTTCACATTATGAATAGAACACCTATAGCCTTGACTCATAATATGTCACCATATGAGAGAATGTATGGCAGGACACCCACTGTTGCATACCTGAGTCTTTGGATGTGTTTGTTATGTTCATGTTCCGGATGATTTGAGAAAGAAGATGGAACCTAAGGCTGCAAGATGCATTTTCCTTGGATATCCTGATGAGAAGAAGGGATACAAATGCTATGATCCAATGAGTAAGGAAGTATACATAAGCAGGGATGTCAGATTCAGTGAATATGAATCATGGTACAAGCCCAAAATTGCAGTGGATGTTGATTCCTATGAAAGCAAGGATGATGATGGCTATGGAAGGAAAATTTCAGCAAACAACAAGGCTGAAAATCAGAATGTGGAAGATGCTTCAAGACCTCAAGAGAATGTGGAAAGTAGTGGCAGCTACAGTCCATGGAGTGGTAGATTGAGAAATGCACAAAAGAGTGCAAAAGTTACAAAAGGAAAGAGACCTATGGCTGTAAGTTCAGAAGATGAATCTATAGATGATGAGTATGACATTCCGCATGTTAAAACACCTAGCACTAGAAGTGCAGGAAAGTATGTGCCACCACATGCTAGATCAGATGAGACACATGGTAGTGCACCTCAATTGAGAAGGTCAGAAAGGGTAAGGTATCCAGTTGATAGATTGACTTATAATGGGTTCATGAAGATGCATTATGCATACATGGTTTCTTATGTACAACATGTGGAGCCTACTTGCTTTGAAGTAGTAGAGAGCAAAGAGTGAAGACAAGCAATGGATGAAGAGATGGATGCACTAAGGAAAAACAAGACTTGGGATTTGGTGAAACTACCTCATGGCAAGAAATCCATTGGATGTAAATGGGTTTATAAGGTCAAATGTAAGTTGGATGGTTCTCTTGAGAGGTATAAAGCAAGGCTGGTTGCAAAAGGATATGCACAAACTTATGGTTTGGACTATGAAGAAACATTCAGTCCAGTAGCTAAAATGATGACAGTGAGATCGGTAATTGATGTGGCTTCTATCTATGGTTGGAAGCTTTATCAATGGATGTGGAAAATGCATTTTTGAATGAAAACTTAGAAGAGGAAGTGTACATGGATCAACCAGAGGGCTATGTAGATCCAAAATACCCACATTATATATGCAAGTTGAAGAAGGCTTCATATGGGCTGAAGCAAGAACCAAGAGCATGGCTCCAAAATACCCACATTATATATGCAGGTTGAAGAACGCTTTATATGGGTTGAAGCAAGAACCAAGAGCATGGTGTGATAGAATCAGCAAATTCTTATGCAGTATGGGATTTCAGTAGAGCAAAGCTGATTATTCACTTTATGTGAGGCATACAGAAGATGGTATGGTTGTTGTTGTCATCTATGTTGATGATCTCATTATTACATGTACACTTGAGAAGGAGATTAATGAAGTCAAGCATGGGTTACATAAAGAGTTTGATATAAAGGACCTTGGTTTGTTGAGATACTTCTTGGGTATTGAGGTTATTGACACACCTCATGGTATATGGCTGATACAAAGGCAATATGCATTGGAGATGTTGGAAAAATATGGCATGACAGGATGCAAACTGGTTGATACACCATTGGATCAAAATGTTAAGTTGATGGATGATGGATCTTATGTTGAGGATGTCACTTTGTTCAGAAAGATAGTTGGTAGTCTTATCTACTTGACCATTACAAGACCATACTTGAATTTGTTGAGATATCGAGCTCCACTCGTGATACGCCAGGGTGACCGTTGTGTATTTATGTCACCGACTTGTCAGTTGCAGACGCGGTTGGTACACCGCCCATGAATAATAGCTACATGACAGCTATCCTTATCTACTCTAGTTCGTGGCTCAGTTAGTATGCCACCTTAGTTAGTTGAGTTTGGTTTGAGACCCATATATAGGGTTCTTCTATTTCTTTGTATGAGAGTTCTTTTGGCTTACACAACTAAGAAGAGGAAAACTGTTTTCAGCCTCCACCTTTGTGTGTATTCCCCCATTGTGCAAGCAAGAAAGCTACAAGTGAGACTCCTTCCTTCTCTCCCACAATCTTGACATGGTATCAGAGCCTTGTTCGTGGTAAGGAGCTCCAGAAAGCAAGCCAAGCTCGCGGTGTTCTGGTAAGAGGAGCAGTATTGCTTTCGTTTTCTGTTTTGGGAGCAGATCTCTGCAGGCAGCACAGTCGGAAATTGCAAGAGTGCATTGTCTCAGGTTGAGACGCCCTTCGCGGTGAAGCAAGAGGGCAGTATATGCTGCGGGCAAGGGCTTTAGCCCTTGGTGACTTTGTTTTTTTGATTTGAGGCCATTTCGGGGCCTGTTTTGGAGGCGGAAGTTTTCTGCACGCACTCAGGAAAAGGCCCAGTTTTATGCTGTGCAGCCACTGTTCTACAGGTCGGTGAAAAGTTACTGTAGAAATTGCATCGTATGCTTGTGCGCAGAGACATTGGGAGTTACAGAATCATCCCTGTTGCTTGTTGATGCAAAATCGTCACTAGGAAGTGACTGTGTGGTCAAATACCACTTTCGCCAGTTTTGCAAATTTTCCCTTGTGAGGGTGAAGCTGTGTTTTTTGCAGTGACAGAATTTTTTGCAGTGTTCTGTAATGGCATCTGATTCTCTTTCACAGATTGTCACTGAAAAGCTTGACAAGAACAACTTCCAAGCATGGAAGTTTAGATTGATGAATTTCCTTATGGGAAAAGGATATTGGGAATTTGTTGCAGGAAATGAAGAAGAACCAGTTCTTCCTGATGTTCCCAATCAACAGCAAATGCAGGCATTTAAAGCATGGCATGAGAGAGCCAGGAAAGTTATGTACTGGCTGTCTATCAGCATTTCAGACTCTATGATTGTGCATATTCAAGATGCAAGTACGCCAAAGGAGGCATGGGATACTTTTGTTTCATCAAGTGAAAAGGATTACACTTCGGACCACCGAGATCTATCAAAAATGTATAGCACAAATACGCAAGCCAGGAAAATGCAGCTCAAGCAAGAGTTGCACAATGTGCAAAGAGAAAGTATGAGCATCAATGACTACCACATGAAGGTGAAGAAGATTGCAGATGCACTTGCTTCCATTGGGTCGCTAGTGGAAGATGATGATTCAGTCTCAGTGACCTTGAATGGTCTAGGAAAGGATTATGCACAGTTCCGAACATCCATTTCCATCCGTGAAAGATTTCTTGATTTTGAGGAGTTGATTGCTCTTCTAATTTCTGAGGAGCAGAGAAATGGTGGTGCATCTTCTTCAGGAGGAACTTCAAAAGAAGCTGTCTTCTACTCAAATGCTGGAAGAGGTAGAGGAGGCCAATTTGGAGGCCGTGGCAGAAATCAGAATATGCAGCAAACTCAAGAAAACCAGTCCTATGGAGGAGGACGTGGTAACTCTAGAGGCAGGGGGAGCCAAAGAGGTCGTGGTGGATGGCAAAGAGGCCAAAATGCAAACAGTAATGTTGAATGCTACTACTATGGTAAAATGGGTCATATGGCTAAAGACTGCTATAAAAAGCAGAATGACATCATGAATGGAAAACTGCAACAAGGGAATTATGCATCTTCTAGTAGACAAGGTGATGACAGAAATGAGCATTTGTTTATGGTGCAGCACATGAACAATTCTGTGACAAGTGCAGAAGAAAGCAATGATGTATGGTATGTTGACTCAGGTGCATCAAACCACATGACAGGTCATGCAGAATGGATGGAGGATGCAAGGAAAATGGAAAAACCAGGATTTGTGGAGACTGGTGATGATACTGCACATCCTATTGTGCAGATTGGAAAAATTCATTTGTCTATGCAGGATGGGAAAAAGAAATACCTGTCCGATGTATTTCATGTCCCGAATATCACCAAGAATCTGGTTTCTGTTGGTCAAATGGTTGAGCAGGGCTTGCAGGTCAGATTTAATCCTCATGGATGCTTTGTTGAGGATATGAAAAATAAAGGTCGCTTGATAGCAAAAGGAAAGAAGAAGGGCAGAATGTTTACGTTGGATGCAGACATGCCTGAGTGTAGCAATGTTTGCACATGGGACCGGTGTAGTTGCAGATATTGATATCTGGCATAAACGCATTGGTCATGTTAATGTACAGCGACTTAAATCAATGCAGGCCCAAAATATTGTTGCAGGTTTGCCTAAATTCAAGGTTGCAGAAATGCATAAGGTATGTGAAGCCTGTCAGTTTGGAAAATAGGCAAGGAAACCATTTCCTAGACATGTTCAAGAGAGTGAGAAGCCATTGGAATTAATCAACTCTGATGTGTGGACTACTAAAGCTGCATCTCTTGGAGGCTGTCATTATTTTGTCACTTTTATTGATGACTATAGCAGAAAATTTTGGGTGTATTTTATGAAAAAGAAAAGTGAAGTTTTTGGGCATTTCAAAACCCTTAAAGCTATGGTTGAAAAAGAAACAGGCCTGCAAATAAAATGCCTAAGGTCAGATGGAGGGGGAGAGTACCTCTCAAATGAGTTTGCAAAGTTCTTGCAGGAGCATGGCATAAAGCAGCAATATTCATGCAGTCATACCCCACAACAAAATGGAATTGCAGAAAGGAAAAACAGGCATATTGGAGAGGTATCTCGTGCCATGCTCAATGAAAAAGACTTGCTAGATTTTTATTGGGCTGAAGCAGTTGCTATAACAGTCTATATAATGAACAGGACTCCCACTGCAGCAATACATGGGAGGACTCCAGAGGAGAGGTATACAGGTAGGAAACCAAATATTTCTCATTTGAAAATTTTTGGTTGCATTGCCTATGTACATGTGCCAGATGAGCTGAGATCCAAGTTGGATCCAAAAGCTGAGAAGTGCATCTTTATTGGTTACTCTCTGCAGCAAAAAGGGTATAGATGCTATAACCCTTCTACTCGTAAGTTTACAGTGAGCAGAGATGTTTTTTTTTATGAGATGAGTAGCTGGTATAAACCAGTAAATGTGATTGATGATGTAGATGCACAAAATGGTAATGCTGCACAGAATTCACAGCAGTAGTCACAAAATATTAGTGGACCTGGAGCGTCCTCTAGCAGTGGTTCACATTCTTCGCCATGGACAGGCAGATTGAGATCAGGAGAATCTTCTCAAAGCAATGCAGATAGTGGTATGCAGGTATCATGAAAAGGAAAAGAGAAGGTTGATCAGCCCATGTTTGATGTGAATGCAGGTCACTCTTATGTGGATGGTGAATCCAGTGGCTTAGAACAGAGTATTGATGATGAGTTGGGTATTCCTTCTATTGTTACACCTGGAGTAAGGAAGACCAGGGATGTTTTGAGAGCACCTGGGAGTGAACCTACTTTGCGCAGGTCTACCAGAGCTAGGTATCCTGTGGATAGGCTGAAATATGATGGATTTACAGCCATTCATTATGCATATATGGTTAAAGTGATACAAGAACCAGAACCCACTTCTTTTGAGGAAGCCATGGGAAAAGAAAAATAGGAGAAAGCCATGGATGAAGAAATGGATGCCTTGGAAGCAAATGCTACATGGGAATTGGTACCTTTGCCTAAAGGTAAAAATGCAATTGGCATTGCTATGGCTGCATCAAAGGGATGGTCTTTACATCAGATGGATGTAAAGAATGCCTTCTTGCATGGTGATTTGCAAGAAGAGGTCTATATGGAGCAGCCACCAGGTTATGTGCATGCTGTTTATCCTGAGTTTGTTTGCAGGTTGAAGAAAGCCTTGTATGGCTTGAAGCAAGCACCTAGAGCATGGTTTGACAAGATAGGACAGTATCTTGTCACTATTGGCTTTCAGATTTCCAAGGCAGATTTCTCACTTTATGTGAGAAAAACAGAGAAAGGTATTATGCTACTTGTCATTTATGTTGATGATTTGATTATGACAGGTGACAGTGATGAAGATATCCTTCATGTGAAAATGCTATTGAAGCAGAAGTTTGAGATGAAGGATTTGGGAGAGCTGCGTTATTTCTTGGGCATTGAGGTGATTAGATCACCAAGTGGGATATAGCTCTTGCAGAGGCAGTATGGATTGGACATGCTGTCCAAATATGGGATGACAGGCTATAAGCCTATTTCAGTTTCTTTGGAGCAGAATGTGAAGCTGAGCACAGATGCAGGTGAGCTTCTAGAAGACCCTACTATGTACAGATGCATAGTAGGAAGCTTGATTTATATGACTATTACCAGGCCAGATTTGAGCTATGTTGTTGGATTGGTAAGTCAGTTTATGCAGGCTCCAAGGAAACTGCATTTGGATGCGGCTAGACGCATACTCAGGTATGTGAAGTCCACATTGCAGTATGGACTATTTTATGAGACTGGGGTTCAGATACAGTTGCATGGATATACTGATGCTGATTGGGCTGGTAGCATTTCTGATAGACGATCTACCAGTGGATATGTGTTCTCTTTTGGGAGTGCTGCAGTCACTTGGAGCAGCAAGAAACAGCCTACAGTTGCCTTATCCAGCACAGAGGCTGAGTACAGGGGCGTAGCCATGGCTGCATGTGAGGTAGCTTGGTTGCATAAGCTACTTTATGATATGCATCAGTCTACAGATGGGCCATTTATTGTGACAACATGAGTAGATTACACTTGGCAAATAACCCAGTCTATCATGCTAGAACAAAGCACATTGAGGTGCATTATCACTATGTGCGAGAGAGGGTTTTACTAGGTCTTATTGATCTAGTTTATGTCAGAACAGAGGATCAGGTAGCTGACATATTCATGAAGGCATTGGGCGTAGAGAGTTCAGAGACCTGCTTGGTGTGCAGGAATTGGGATTGAGCTCGAGGGGGAGTGTTGAGATATCGAGCTCCACTTGTGATACGACAGGGTGACCGTTGTGTATTTATGTCACCGACTTGTCAGTTGCAGACGCGGTTGGTACACCGCCCATGAATAATAGCTACATGACAACTATCCTTATCTACTCTAGTTCGTGGCTCAGTTAGTATGCCACCTTAGTTAGTTGAGTTTGGTTTGAGACCCATATATAGGGTTCTTCTATTTCTTTGTATGAGAGTTCTTTTGGCTTACACAACTAAGAAGAGGAAACCTGTTTTCAGCCTCCACCTTTGTGTGTATTCCCCCATTGTGCAAGCAAGAAAGCTACAAGTGAGACTCCTTCCTTCTCTCCCACAATCTTGACAGAATTATGTTGTTGGATTGATAAGTCAGTTTAAGCAGAAACCATGCAAATCACATTTGGATGTAGTGAGAAGAGTTCTTAGATATGTGAAGAAGACAACTGGATTTGGCTTGTTTTATGAAAAAGGAATCAAGCCTACATTGTTTGGATACTCAGATGCAGACTGGGCAGGTAGCTCTATGGATAGAAGATCTACTAGTGGCTATGCATTCTCATTTGGATCATCCATGGTAAGTTGGAGCAGTAAGAAGCAACCTACAATTGCTCTATCAAGCACTGAAGCATAGTACAAAGGCATTGCATTGGCAGCATGTGAGTAGGCATGGCTGAGATGATCTTATATGACATGGGGATAGAGATTGATGGTGGAGTCATTATGTATTGTGACAATGTTAGCAGCATTATGTTGGCAAAGAACCTAGTCTATAATGCAAGGACAAAACACATAGAAGTGCACTATCACTTCATTAGAGAAAAAGTCATTGATGGCGAGATTGAATTGGTCCATGTGAAAACAAATGACCAAGTTGCTGATATCTTTACCAAAGCATTAGGTAAAGATAAGTTTGAGTTCTTCAAGAGTGCACTTGGAGTCTTATGTGTGCAAGCTCATTCTGACCTTGAGGGGGAGTGTTGATAAATATGACATATCCTAAGTCATATCCTATGGTTGTATGTATCTGAAGTACAGCGTATGTAAAGTGCCCTTAAGTTGAGGGTATCTATCACTTTGAGGATACCACTTGTGTGTGACTGTAAGAATGGAAGAATGAAGAAGAAGATGATGAACATGAGAGACTTGAGCCTCCATATCCCATGCCATCCACTCTCCATTGCGGATCTCTCCCCCTCTCTTTTCATTTGGTCAACAAGCTAGCAGGCAATCCAGCAGCAAACTTCAAGCCACTCCAAGATCTCTTAAATGAACTAAGGTGGCAATGGGCCAGGGTGCATGACCTAAACCTCAGATACAATTGGGTCCTGGTCCTTGATCAAATACACGAAACATACCAAGACCTAGGAGACGACGAGCGGTCAGATGAAGATGCTTCCAATGACGAATACAAGGATTGTCACTGCTGCAGTGACGAGATTGAGGACAAGATAGATACCATAGAATACGACACCGAAAGATGAGTGATAGAACATATACGGGTATATTCTAGGCCAAAGAGAAAGAACACCTTCAGGATAGAGCAAAGGGTCATGCGCGTGGATTATAACTGCGCTTGGTTGGAACGTGTAAGAGCCATAGATCTGAAGCAAGCAGGCCGAACGCAACCAGATAACATGCATGTGCTTAGAACGGAGTCACCCTCTGAGCTACAACCCGCGGGGGAGAGTACCTCATCTAGCAAAGACTGGGAGTTCAATTCTAAGTCGGAAGTGAGTTTAGAGAGCAATCCAAAAATACCGAGGCATCCCAAGACTAGACGTACCAAGGGAGACCTACCCGTCCACCTGAGGCATAGATGCTTGAAAGAAGAAAGGGTAGAACAGTCTGAGGATGTAAGAGTGCATGAACAATGAAAACCACATGGCCTTGTTGAGAATGTAAGCTTCGGTATTTGCGGGTGTGTATTATGTGAAAGCACTCTTGTGTGCTTAAGATTGTATGGTGCATGAATATGGATGAGAGATGTGGAGTAAAGTGTGCCACATAGGGCACACATGTAAAGTGTGGGTTGTATGGTGTCACATGGGGACACACATGGAAAGTGTGAGGGATCATTGATGGAGTATCTCCTCCTTTATATATGTAACCTGTGTATGCAATGAAATAGAAGAGAACATTTGTTGAGTGTGCATATTGTTTGCCTTCTCTTTGTAGCCATGGAATTCCTTGTCTATTACAATCCTCCGTGATAATGTATCAATCATTTTGTACACACCATGATCAACCCCACATTGGGATTCTTGACATGGTATCAGAGCCGTGGTTAGGGCTCTTGATCATGGTGCTTTTTTTAAATGTATGTAGCCTATATCATTGTATGCCCTTAGTATGTCTTAGCCATTCCTTTCTTAAAAATCTTGCACACTCATTATTATTATGATTGCAAATGAGGGAGTTGAAAATTTTTAGGATTACAAAGAGGCCATCAACATCAAATGAAGGAGCTTTGTATTATGGAGATTGAAAATGGAGTTTTTCACAACAAGTGAGTGGTGCCATCATTATCAAAGAAGATGCTGATAAAAGTCAAAGGTATTTAGTCATTTTACCTCTTTAGTTACTATTTTCAAGCATGGAAGAATGCTCAAACAAGAGAAAAGTTGCTATTTGTGGACATTGTTGTCCTATCGGCTCTTGCCCTTGAGCAAGGAGCATGTGAAGGTGTATATGCTTACTGTCATTGGAACAATAAGTATTGTTGGGCCTGGTTGCAGTCCAAGATGTAGCATGTCAATTGAGGCATGTCTCATGTGTATGCTCAAGTATGAGCATGTGGAGTGGAATCAAGAAAGGCTTTCACATACTTGGCACCTTATAGACTTCTCAAAACTAGAAGCATGTGATAAGCATCCTTGAAGGTGCATGCTAAAAAGACCATGTAGGTTTGGAGGTTCTACATGTAAGCTTATGAAAGTCATGAAAGGCTTGTGGATGCTCACATGAGCATGAGAAATGGAAGCTGGGTTGGCTTCAACAACAATAAGTGAATAATTCTAGCCTCAGTGAGATTCGGTATGTTGCTACAAGCTTTAAGAAGACTGACAAAGGTGTACTTGTCGGGTTCCACACCATTTGCCAAAATCAATTGATGCATTCTCAATGCTTCTGAGCCTTGTCTGCACTTGGTATAAGAAAAAATCAAGGCTTTCCAAGAGAAAAACAGTACGACTCGGTAGTGAAAAAAAAAACACATGGGAAGCTCCTTCAAGGGCATCGCATTTGGCCAATGTAACAGCCAAGTAGTCACCGAGGGCGCCATGGAAGAACTTCATGTGAGCAAGGAGATAGGCATGCAATTGCTTGACCAGCAAAAGGACCTTTTTCTTGGGACATATCTTCAGAAGTGTGAGATAAGTATGGTTTGACAGTCGCTGGTTACGGTGTAAAACCCAGTAATTGGAAGCCTTTACAACCTGCCCTTCGTTTGCAGAGATCTTATAGCTGAGCTTCTATGGCAGACATGCCGCCACCATCTTGAGGATGGCAAACCAAAGAGAAGAGCCTCCATGCTGGAGGAGGCTTTTCTGGATCGCTCCACCAGAGGAGGGAGCTAGCCTCTCTGAAGATGCGCTTGTGTGGACATTGATGAGAGGGAGCTTCCATGTCCATCTGGGAGCGTACATGGAAGATGCCCCATGCCTATCGCTTGTAGGGGCCTGCCATGTCCTCCACTCTCGAAGCACAGAGACATCTCTGCGAGCAATCATCACTCTTGGCAGGAAAAGGGAGCCTATTGCCAAGCGTCAACAAGAAAGAGCCAAAAGGGAAAGAGAATGATAAGCCACTGAGCCAAAAGGTAACTGAGGGAGAGAGTCCAAGAAAGCATGGCAGCAAAAGCAAGTTGATGGCATAGAACGAAGCTGAGACAAAGGAAGATTATGGAAAAAATTCTGCAGCAGGTACTGAGGCTTCCATGGTAGAAGAACGACGAAGAAGCATGCGATTGTCCTCTAGAAGAAGGCGTTCCAAGCCCGAATCAAGGAGAGGGAGCAGGCCCTCGACAAGCATAAGGTTGCAATTGAGAGCTATGAGGAAGCTCCTTTCGCACACGCTCATGAGTAGAGGGAATCTACCATCGCTACAATCTGTGATGAGCATAGGCGGAAGTGGATGGAAAAGAAGATAATGCCCATGTGGCTTCACACCGATCGATCATTTTTTTGAAAAAAAAAAAATCACCACTATGTACTTGTATCTGAGCCTTAGTGCTCAATAAAAGTTGCACTCACCCATGGTATGAAGGTACTCTGCCTGAGCCCACCTAGAGGCTCAAAATGAATATATTTATATGCATGTGTGTCTCGAAAAAGTGTGTCTGAGACAAGGTTGCACAAGAATTGGCTTGTGTTGGGTTCTTTGCCTGCTGAGACTAAGTTCTCCAAACGAATTTGCCAGTGCGTCATGTGTGCACATGATTGTTGCACAATGAGGTTTGTCATACCTTTCCCGAACATTTAGGATTGTTCAAAAAGGATGGGGTAGGTTCACCCGAGCAAGTGGCGCTCAAACGAACATTGTACACGCACATAAAACATGCATATAGTAGACTAGATGTGTCTAGTCATGTAGACACTCCAATATAGCATTGAGAGGGGGTGTTGAAAGGTAGCGATTGTGGTCATGCAATGCTACATTGGATGGGTGATAAGGTAAAGTAAACACCTCGCTTAAGAGGGGGTGTTGAGAATGTAAGCTTCGGTATTTGCGGGTGTGTATTATGTGAAAGCACTCTTGTGTGCTTAAGATTGTATGGTGCATGAATATGGATGAGAGATGTGGAGTAAAGTGTGCCACATAGGGCACACATGTAAAGTGTGGGTTGTATGGTGTCACATGGGGACACACATGGAAAGTGTGAGGGATCATTGATGGAGTATCTCCTCCTTTATATATGTAACCTGTGTATGCAATGAAATAGAAGAGAACATTTGTTGAGTGTGCATATTGTTTGCCTTCTCTTTGTAGCCATGGAATTCCTTGTCTATTACAATCCTCCGTGATAATGTATCAATCATTTTGTACACACCATGATCAACCCCACATTGGGATTCTTGACACCCCAAGAGATTTATGAAGTTTAAAAAGGGCGATAGGGTAGTGATCCTGCTGGGTGCCAATCGTCAAGGGCAAACAAGTAAACCCATCAAGGAACCTGCCAAGATCAAGGAGGTGAACCTAGCCTAGGAAGGGGAGACACCTTAACCTATCTTTATTGCCAATGACCTGATGGAGGAGGAGGACACATGTCTCATTGTCCTCTTACGAGAGTATATAGATGTATTTTCCTGGTCCTTAGAAGAACTCAAGGGGGTAGATCCAAGTGTAGTGACTCATAACATACCCATGATGCCAGACGCAATGCCGACCTTGCAGTGACCGTACCCCATGAATCCAAAACACACTCATGCAGTCAAGGAAGAGATCGACAAGATGATGAGAGCAGGTTTCATCTACAAAATTGAGCACATAGACTAGGTATCACCCATGGTCATTGTAATGAAGAAGAACGGAAAGATTAGGATGTGCGTCAATTACAAGAAGGTGAATGCTGCAACTAAGAGGGACAAATACCCATTGCCATACACCGAGCACATGCTCGAGAGAGTGGTGGGAAAATAGGCCTACATTTTTCTGGACGGCTTCTCTGGATACAATCAGGTGTAGGTGCATCCTGACGATAAGCATAAGATTGCATTCGCCATTGAGTGGGGTGTCTTCACCTACATAGTCATGCCCTTTGGGTTGATGAACACTCTAGCCACCTTTCAATGCCTTATGTGCACTATATTTAAAGACATGCTTAGGAAAGAGTTAGAGGTCTTCGTAGACAACTTCTGTGTTCACTCGACCTAGAGAGAACATTTAGACAGACTCCGAGCGGTCTTTGAACGATGTCGCCTATATCATCTCTCTTTAAATACCTTAAAATGCCAGTTCTGGGTAAAGCACAGATGTATCCTAGGGCCTGTGGTGTCGAAAAAAAGCATTGCCACAGACTTTTTGAAAGTCAAGGTCATTGTTGATCTTCCACCCCCAACCAACTATAAGGGAGTGCAATGCTTCTTAGGCCATACGGGGTATTATCGGTGGTTTGTGCTGAATTATGCATTGATTGCTAGACCTTTGTACAAGCTATTGATTATATTTGAATGGACTGAAGAATGCCAACACACATATGAGGAACTAAAAAAAACTCTGCCCACAACACCGATTCTACGAGCCCTAGATTGGACCATTACCTTCCATGTACATATTGATGCTTTGAAATTCAATGTAGGAGAAGTGTTGTGCCAACCTGGCGAACACAATCTTGACTATCCAGTTAACTTTGCTAGTAGACAACTCACTGTGACCGAGATGAACTACTTGACAACAGAAAGAGAAGGTCTGGCCATGGTATTTGCCGTGAAGAAGTTTCGGCATTATTTGTTAGCCACTCCTTTCACCTTCTTTGTGGATCATCAAGCCTTGCTATATTTAGTAAACAAACCTTGTGCTACAAGCCACATAGCTTGATGGCTCCTTCTGCTTTTGGAATTCAATTTCTCCGTGGTTGTACAAAAAGGGAAACATCACTACATGGCCGACCACATGTCATGCATCCCCACGAGAGAGGCCGCTAGACGAGACATTGTGGATGATTTGTAGGACGCGCATTTGTTTAGCTTGTCTAGTGAGAGAGATTTATTTTGAGTCAACTTGACACCATATTGGCCAGTCAACATAGTCCAAGTGCTTGAGCATGGATTACCTGGGCAACCAATAGAGAAAGCCCGACTTAGACGACTCATCCTCAAGATCCAACCCTATCAATTGATAGTAGGTTAGCTGTATTAGCTAGGGCAAGACGGATTATTGCGTAGATGTGTATGAAAGTTTGAGATGCATGGGGTTCTCTTCAAAGCACACAATGGACTTGCTGGAGGACACTTTAGCGGAGAAACAATAGCCTACAAGGTGCTGCAATCGCAACTGTAGTGGCCCATGCTCTTTCGCAATGCGACACAATTCATTAAGCACTGTGACAAGTGCCAACAGACAAAGGTCGCGATTCGCAAGGATCAAATGCAGCTTACCTTGATAATTACATGCCAACCCTTCGGGGAATTGACTTTGTAGGACCTATTAGTCCTACAGCACAATACTCTCAAGCCAAGTATATCATTGTAGCCAATGACTATCTGACAAAATGGGCAGTGGCAAGGACTACGAGAAAGAATGATGCAAGAATGACTGCCAAGTTCCTATGGGAGCAAGTAATCTCACGATTCGACTACCCCATTGAAGTGGTTAGCAACCAAGGTACACACTTCATTAATGAAGTGATCGCACATCTTCTATCCACCTTTCTAATTATCCATCGAAAATCCTCGCCATACTACCCTCAGGCAAATGGCTAGGCAAAATCCACCAATAAAATTCTAGTAAACGTCCTGACCAAGGTAGTCTCTACTTTGCGCAGTGACTGGGATAACAATCTGATGGTAGCCTTGTGGGCTTACTGCACAGCCTACAAAATGGTTGGAGGCCAAACACCTTTTAGGTTGACCTATGGAACTGAAGTGATTCTATCTGTAGAGTTCTTCATTCCTAGCTTGAGGATCGCACTTCACAAAAGATAGGAAAGGAAGAAAGCATGGACAAAACGTCTAATTGAACTCGAACGCCTCTCGAAAACTCGCCTCCTTTGCTACCCATGTGCTCATATGCGAGAAAGCATGACGCAAAACTGGTTTGACAAGCATGTCAAGCAGTGCGACTTTGAACAAGGTGACTTAGTGCTGCTGTACTTTGTTAAGGGGCATAAACATAAAATGAAATTTAAAGGTCTAGGACCCTTCAAGGTTCCTGCCATCAACCAAACCGATAATGTCGAACTCAAGACTTTGGAAGGCGAGGGCATAGGCTTCTTCCATGGCAGTCGCATCAAGAAGTATTATCCCTCCACACATCCCTTGAACGAACCGCCAATGTTAGAACCATTGATCAAAGTACGGGTAGCCACAATCATGAAGATTGATGACGAAAATGAGGAAACCATAGAACTTGCCTACCTCCTCATCACAAGCACTACCAAGCAAACATGCACTGTCAATGCCTTGATCCATGAGGGAGCAGACTTTAACTTCTTAACCCACGATCATTGGACCCATATTGGCAAACCACAACTACGCCCAGTATCGCCAAACTAAGCCCATATGGGGGTTGATCATATGCACTTCTAGGGAAATGCAGGGCCGCAGTTTCTATCGAGTCTGAGAGCATACCAATGACATTTTATGTGTTGCCAAACACTGAAAATGTAGGCAGCAAATTGCTACTGGGTCAAACCTTTAAAAAGCAACCTCACTGCAATGTCGATTATGAGTCGTAGCATATCCACTTAGCCATTGGCAATGTCCGCAGAGTGGCGGCTTTCAGCAAGGGTTGCATGACTTCCACCAGACCCGCAATGCCACCGATAGACACGCATTTAGCCAAGTCCAAGGAGGAGGATTGTGATTTTTTATACCCTCCCAAGCATCTATGCTAGCAACCTACTAAAACCAAGGTCAATGCCCATGAACCCTAGTTAAGCTGGGTGCCTAAACATTAGAACCTACCACTGAAGAGCAATCAGCCATGCCTTCGCAAGGCTAACAACACAACCTCAAAACCTAGGAGGCCAAAACAAAGCTACAAACAAAGATGGATGGTCAAGCCGTGATGGATTCCTAAGACCCTATTGCGAGCGGAGGTTATTATGAGGGTAATGCCTGGATATGGATCCCTAAGTCTAAAGCAACCAAGAGCACCGATCAAGTGCCACCCTCACATGTAACCATACCCCACCATACAACGTGTCAAGGCCTAACGCTGCAGAAGACTTGAGACACCAAGCACATTGACTCACAACTAATTATGCACATGAAGACCGACCAGGTCTACCAGCCCAAACCTCAGTTTGCTATTCCCAAACCAGTCCCATGCAACTCAATCAAGACTCAGGAGGCCGCATCCACAAGTATTGACACCCCATTCACAGTCTAGTCATCCCAGCCCGCTGGGCAAGCGACCCAACTGTAATCTTAGGAACAACCGATCCCATAACTATCTACTGCCAAACTCTCTAGTTTTGTCAAATCTCAACCACCTCGCAGGCCTTAGACCCTCCTATGAGCGGAAATCATTCTTGTCACTAGCCGTAGATCTAGCCAAAGACACAGGGGATGGCATCATTGCTTGCCTCAGATGCTTAGATACCACATTCATGTCACTGGCTCTGAGCTACGACCGCTTGGACTTGGACCTATTGCAAGAGCCCTTTGTGACAGAAGTTTGTACAATGCCTTGTTCATGGGACACACTGGAATTTTCATTCGTCAAAGCACCCCAGTCACCTGTAGAGTTGCTCCATACTGAGATATCTACATAAGCAAGCCATTAAACAGTGGCTCATCACATCATGTGATAAGCGAGCCTCTTCTTCTATCACTGATCGAGAATTAGAGAAGTTGGAAAATCTTGCTGAAATCGAATTCCCATTCTTATGAAGCTGGCATGCTCTTCGATTGCAATGGAAACTCAACGGATGTCAAATAATGACCAATGCTGAGGAGCAACGCTC
Source organism: Lygodium microphyllum (assembly GCF_053477565.2). Taxonomy (NCBI): domain Eukaryota; kingdom Viridiplantae; phylum Streptophyta; class Polypodiopsida; order Schizaeales; family Lygodiaceae; genus Lygodium; species Lygodium microphyllum. The sequence goes on from NC_141157.1 coordinate 66,368,740, forward strand.
CATCAAGACATCGGAATACGACCCAACTTATGTCGCTCCAACTTCATATAGGGTGTTAATAACTATTTGTGACCGACCCCTAGAAGAGCACATCAAAGGACACCCTTACCTTGACTGCCTCCTAACAGGTGAAGAATTACATATTGCTAGTCGCATCGATTCCGATGACATCTTGACAGATGTCCTTACTTACATCACACGTAGGTAGCTGACCCTTCGATCTGGACCGTGATTCTCAGTTGGGGTACAATCCAAACTTCTATGCTTGGATCATGCGAAAGTAAACACTCGACCGTAAGCTGACAGCCCTGGGCCTGCTAGCTTTCAATCCTAGGAAGGATTCTCCCCAAGTTCGAAAGGGGAGGGGATAAGGTAAGTGGGTGAGTCAAATCGGAACCAATCAAAATCAAGCAAATGCATAAACACAAGGGAAAAAACACACAGCTGTGAAAACCTCAATCGACATTAAAACACAAGAAGAAAAGAAACACATTAATTTGCAATTGAGGAAAAATTTCACAAAAATGTTGAATTAAAGGGTGAAAAAGTCTGAAAGGAAAGTTTATGCTGGAGCTTAAATGTTTTCATTCAACAAACACGAAGCCTTTCTTTTCAGCAAATAACTCTTTCGGAAGCACTAATGGGAATGATGGTTCATGACAAGAATGAAAGATGTCGCAGCAAGATCGCGCTCACTGACTCCCTTTCACGGAGGAGGAGAGAATGCAGTACGACATCAGCTTTGAAAACCATGCTTATAGTCAACTAAAATTCTACAGCATTCACAACCTTGAGAAGGTAGTAGCCAAGGAGCAGGCCACTAGGAGAGTAGTGGAACAATGTAACCTCTCCAAGCACCTAGAGAAGCTTGCACAGGAACCTGACCACACGAAGTGTATGGAACTTTTGAGAACGTATAACCCCAACCAAGAATACAGAACGGTGACTGTGGGAAGAGGGGACAATGCTCGAATGGTGACTGTGGGAAGAGGGGACAATGCTCAACAGGTGCAGGTTCCATTAAACTAGGCCTTGGCAGAGAAGGCACTGGGACTAGAGCCTAAGATGGAGAAAAAACATAAGAGAGATGTGTATGCTATGCTAAAGATGAAGAGGGAGAATGTTTTGATAAATGACGGCATCAGCATACAGGATATCCCTGATGCTTAGATCCACTTGCAGGCAAATTTGGTGCACTCACTTTTCTCTAGCCAATGCTATAACTCCCTCATGCACCGAATCAGTGTGCCTGTGTTGGAGAATGTGGCAGCCCACACCCTAGATGAGGTGGATTGGAATGGCTACATGTGCAAGACTATAGACCAAGCAGCCAAAGCACTAGCCTTGGGTAGCAAATAGGTAGGCTGAGAATCCCCAGCCTCTAAAAATACGACGAGGAAAAAACCTTCCTCGAAAGCCTCCTTCATCGAGATATGAAAGTGTGATGACGGCCATCATCCAGGAGGTTGTAAACGAAGCCCAACAAGGAAACAAAGGAGCGGATGAGACCCTAGATAGGTTGCCGACCCACCAAGGGAAAGAGCCATCGAGGCGACAGGATAGAAACTAAGGCAGAGAAGGAGGAGCAGGAGGCTCAATCCGGATGAAAAAACCAAAGAAGCCCACTAAAAAGATAGCTCAGAAGAAGAAACAGAATGGGGGCAAGAAAAAGGAAAAAGAAGATCTAGAGAGAGCCATAAGGGAATACCTAAGAGAGGCAGTGGAGAGGAAAAAGAAGAAGAAGGAAGAAGTTAAAAAGCTGGCGGAAGAATCAAGGAAAGCAGAGGAAGAGAGAGAAAGAAGAGCTGTGGAAAAGGAGGCGGAGTTGAGGAGACAGGAGGAGGAAGACATGGCCAAAGCAACTCGCCGATCCATAGAACAACAAAGCCAACTCGATGGCCTAGGCACTTTAAGTCTGCCCAGGGAGGAGGATAGACCCGGCTCAAGCACTCACGTACCCGAAGTCATGCCGCCCATGGTCATCAAAGGCAAGGATAAGGCTCCCATCCATCCCATCCCGTCCCTCTTGGTTCCCACCAGCGAAACAACCATTGTCCCCCCAAGCATCCTGGCCAGCACCGATGTGAACAGTTTTGTGGCATGGATGCAGTATTTCATCACTAAGGAACTAGCCCAAGGAAAGATCAAGGAGACTATGGCCACTGGGCAGAAAAGGCTAGCCAACCACAGATGTCGAGTCGAGGCAAGATCTGCTAATGAAGGCGGGATCTAGACATGAGGAGAAGTCAGCAATAAAGCGAGTCATGGTGGCATCTAGGCTATCAGAGGTGAAGGTGAGGGCTTGGGCTAAGGTGGTAGTATAGGGGTTATATATGATAGGGAAGTCGTAATGGCCATGGGTGTTTGCATCAAAGTCTACCCCTACCCTACGAGGATATGCCATGTAAGTGGGGATGTTTCTCTCAGCAATGAGGGTATTACAAAAAGCCATCCATGCGAACACATTAACGTTGCAGATGCGTCTCCGCCATAGTGGCTGGCACTCGTATCCGAGCACAGATTGAGGCACTTCAAAAACCTTATCTTGCTAGTACTTTGCATCCTCAGTGCCCTAGAGGATGGGATTCTTCGCTCTTTCTTCTTGCCATTGTTGGCTTAGCTGGCTTTCGACACCGATCACCTCGTCCAATATTTTAGGGGAAAGGACTTTGCGCAGGGCATTGGGGATGAGGAAGCTGCAGTTGAAGGGCTATTTCTCTTTTTCTTGTCTTTCCTAGACTATGAGCTTCGAATGGAAACTGGCTGGTAGGTCATTTGGGCATGGGGGGAGGGGTAAAAATGGCTATGCCATAGGGTTATCCATAGGGTTCCACCATCTTCCTTCTCTTCTCCCTCATGGTGGTTTTTCTTTCCGCGGACGCGTCTACTAGTAGCCCCTGCCCTTCAGAATGGGGTGAAGAGGGTTGTGGGATCACTTCTTCTTCGAATCTGCCTAGGTCAAGTTGCAGTTCAGCTTCACTTACTGGGCATTCTTCCTATTGTACCTCCTCTACAAACCCCAGAGCATCAATCTCTTGGGGAGTTAGGTCGGCCAGCAACAAGTATTTACGTTGTTCATCACGGCTCAGCCCAGCTGCAACGGGTTGGGAGGGCACATGTAGCCCTGCTCGCAGAGCTCTGCATGCTATGATCAGCTTCTTCTTTACCACCTCCAAGGAATCCCCTTCCTCTGCATGAGTGGCATCCATTAGGGTATTCAGTAAGATTTGTTATTGAGAATTGAAAGCCACTTGGGCTACCTCTACTCTGCTTTCTGCTAGGACTTACTCTTTTTCCACAAGAGCTAGGCGACACGCTAAGGTCTTCACTCTTCATCTAGCTCTCTTCTTCATTTTCTCCGTACCTTCTCCTTGTCTTTGTACAAGGGCCATGAGTCTCTACTCTCCCGGTCTTCCAATTCCCTGCTCATTCTCTCCTGCTCCTCTCTTTCAAGACTCAGCTTTTTGGTCATGGTTTCCATTTCTCTATGGTGTTGTTCCTCTTCTCACTTCCTTCCTTCTTCCCCTATGGCAAACTCTTTCATGCCCCATTTGATTCGACCAATTTTTGCTGCCAGATCCTCATGTTGCATGACTAGAAGCTTATACTCTCTCTGCATTTTCACTAGCTTGTGATTTTCATCTATGAGCTATTGCCGCCAGCCTTGCTCCCTTTCTTTTAGTTCCCATTTCAGATCAAGGATTTCCTTTTGTTGCATAGCCATCTACCTCATCTTTTCAAGCTGGAAGGTTGCCACCAACTCCTTTTTCACTTCCAACTCGACCACTGCTATCTTTCTCTCCTCCCTTGCCTTCTTTAATTGAGAGAGCAATTCATCCACATATTCATCATGGCTTGTTGGTGGTGTCATAGTGGTAGGGATTGGGGTGGTTGAAGCTTCTCAGTCGGTCGACCGCATTTCTTAACCCCCTAGCCCTTTTTGCCTCCCCACTTCACACTTAGGGCACCCCTAGGGCAGGACACACCTTAGGATATAACACTCACCTATGGTTAGACTTGTCAAACTAAGCTACATACACTCCACCTCCCTTTGCACGATCAGGGTCCTCAAGTGTGGGACATCATCCATGCTTACCTAGGGGTAGACCCAACTCCCTGCTCCACCAATATAAGCACCGAGCATCGCACAATGAGATAGACACTCCCCTTAGGTCGAGCACTTTCTCCTTCTAGGTACAACAAGATGCTGCAAACCACCAACTTCGAAGGCCCCCATCATCCACTCAACACACCTTGGGTCCTCCATCCAAATCATTACCAAAGCTTCCCAATCAAACGAGTCTCTCAGCCCTTGCCTAGACTCCACCCTTCCACAACAGACACCTCAAAGTGCCATGGGACTGGCACCCGTCTCGGAGGGGGGTAATGTTAACCTCAGTTCAAGATGGTAGAAAAATGAAGCAAAAAGCGGAAAAAGAATAGAAAAAGAGAAAAGGCACAGAGGCGAGGCACAGAGGCGTCCCTAAAAGTTAAGCTGAGGCAAAAGTGCAATTTTAAATAAAAGGTGCCTAAAAAAACTCTAAAAACTCTTGTAAAAGAGTGCTAGGATCCCTCTTGTGCCATTTGTAAAGGAATAGATGGGTCTAGGCTTAAGGCATGAGGCAAGAAAAGGGAAATAGAAAAAAGGACCTTGCCACACTTGAGTGTGAGAGTGTGAGGGAGTGAGTGTGTGGGAGTGAGGGATCACCATCTCCTCTTCTCTTCTTCTCTTCTCTTCTCTTTTCTTGCATGCGTACGACTATGGAGGATGGAGCTTGATGGAGGAGGCTTGAGGGTGCTTGAGCTAGCATCTAGGATCGTGGAGCTACCGATGTGTGTGAAGGAGGAGGCAACTCATTTTGGCATCGAGGTAAGCTCACTACATTCGTAGGTTCAAGGGCATGTCGTGGCTATGTGAGGGGTAGCCATTAGAGCTTGCTTGGAACGCTTAAAACAATAAGCAATCCGTGGGTCTTGGCAGTTGAACGAGAGCTCCCACACACTCCCTTCATTTGGCTAAGGCATATGATGAGGTCTCCTACAACTATACAAGATGTAATTCCTATCATTTCAATGCGAGATAATCAATCTGGCAAGAGCATTTATGCCTCCTCTCTAACTGACATTTGTCTCTTAGCTTTTTCCTAGCGCAATACTATGCAGAATTTTAGCTCGACTTTATCTTCCTCTCTCCTAAGGCAAAGAATGTGAGACAAACTTGTAACAATTATAAACTCTTATACGATGCAAGACTATCTTTCAATGTAAAATAATTCCCGAATTATTGTGCAAGTTGTAATCAATTCATGGCTTGGCAACACAAGATAAACTCTTAACCGTTATTTAATGCAAAACCTTCATAGGATGGATGCAAGACTTTTAATGCAAGATCATTTTATGTACCATTGATGTATGTTTCATATACTCTATGCATGTACCGTCTATGCACATAACCCTCAAGTTAACCTTATATGCTTTTCATGCTACATATTATTTTGTTGCATAGCACCGGTATGCACTGATTGTATTTGGGTACAAGGATTTGTGCGAACCTCAATGCGTCATATGCATAAATCTATGCAAGGTCATTTATGGTTATGGAGAACCTAACACGGAAATAATTATCCTACGATCCCTTATGAGTTCATTAACTATTGAAAAATAAATTCAAGCTACTCGTTAAAATGAATTCATGGGCATGTTAAAGCAATATAACATATGTCCCAAAGAATAGCAGAGATGGTAATTAATACCTGGGTATTCAGAGATGAATTATCCATACCCAACGTTGTATTTGTATTAATGGTAATGCTGATGGCTCCATTGTTGGATGCGGGATTACCATTGGTGCATGTCACCCTTTGTTTTGGAGTCATACTTTCAGTGTATGAATCTCTCTCTCTCTCTCTCTCTCTCTCTCTCTCTCTCTCTCTCTCTCTCTCTCTCTCTCTCTCTCTCTCTCTCTCTCTCTCTCTCTCTCTCTCTCTCTCTCTCTCTTGTTAGAGAGATAGTGTGCCGGGGTCACTCTCTTTTATTGCAAGGGGGTAAACTCGAGGATAAGTTGGAAAGGGTAAATGCGTGTGGCCACCCTCTAAGGAGGGGAAGAGGGAGGAACCTTCTAAAAGGTTCTCTCTCTCTCTCCCTCTCTCTCTCTCTCTCTCTCTCTCTCTCTCTCTCTCTCTCTCTCTCTCTCTCTCTCTCTCTCTCTCTCTCTCTCTCTCTCTCTCTCTCTCTCTCTCTCTCTCTCTCTCTCTCTCTCTCTCTCTCTCTCTCTCTCTCTCTCTCTCTCTCTCTCTCTATTGTGCCATCTCTCTTCTTGCCATGGGGAAGAGGAAGAAGGGGCCAAATTGCAACCCTGGGTAGGGGGAGGGGTTTATACATGTTGGGGGAGGGGGGGTGGGGAGGAAATGGACTGGTGGTGGTGGTGGTGTCTCCCCTACCCACCACCTATTAATGAGCATGGCAGCGGGGAGCCCAATTTGGGCTATGGACTAGGTGAGGTGGCCTGGGGGGTGGTAGGCCGCGTGCCCTCCCCCCTCGACTTCATCTTCACCATTGTCTTCTTCGCCTTCTTCATCTACTTCTTCTTCCCCTTTGTGAGCATTATCTCCATGTCGTCTCCTTCTTCCTGCCCCCGCCACTTGTTTGGCGACGATAGGGGGGAAGGAAAAAAATTTCAAATAATTTTATTTATTGGGGGGTTCCTAGGCACGGAGCACGGGGATATTACATCCTCTCCCCCTTAGAGAACTTGAGATGTCCTCATCTCGGAAGAACTAGGGGTTTCATTATGGAACCTGTGGGATAGTACCCATCACACATTCGTTGCGACACTCTAACCACTCATAAGCATGTGGTCTTTTGAAACAACAACTTATTGTATTTGATATATCCAAGTTTAGATTACAAGAGAAAATTTTATTGTAGTTATATCTCATGAATATCTTCTAGGTTGTTCCTAAGTATTTGATAATTTCCTGGCTCGGGTAAGTTACTCATGAAGATATGTGTGCATCACGTGGGTTCAAAATAAGGTATTTTTAAAATGCCATTTTTATATATATATTTACATATAGAAGGGTGTAATATAAAGGGGTTATTTAGAGATTGAATAGAAAATGGTTATGTGTTATTCAGGAAAAATTCACACATAAGGATATTTAAAAATAGACCTTGAACGCACGTGATGTACATGATATACATATAGTAACTTCCCCGAGTTTCTTGGTAGGTTCTGAATCACTGAAGCTTATACAAATTCATTTCTTGTAAGTTTAAGTTCCCTTTGAGCCCTATTGGGACAATTGACATGGATATGTCCATTGTTGTGGCAGTAGGAGCATCGGTGTTTAGAGTGCTTTGGACATTCCCTTTTGAAATGACCTAACTCCTTGCAAAAGAAACAACGCGGAGGTTTATCACTTGGGGTCACAAGATTCCTAGTTGTCTTTGGCAAGATTTTCTTCTTTAGACCAAATTTCCCTAGGATCCTTTTAGCAGACCGAAGTGGTCCTTTATCTCAAAAACTCTGTTTCCAAATTGTCCTCTTCTTAGATTTGGACTGAGACTATGGACAATCAACTTTTCTTGTAATACTAAAGAATACTCCCAATCTTCGGCATTCTAGTAAGACCCAAACTATATTATTTGAGAAGAAACAACTTAAGAGAAATTCATTACAAGTTATAATTGTCATTCCTTGCTAATGTATCTCTGATCACTCGTAAGTTCTAGGCTCAAAATTGACGCAACTCATATTACTTAGGTTAACTGTAGTTACAAGAGTAAGGTTTATTCCAATACAAGTTCTATTACATGTCAATAGAATTTCTAGGATTTCTAATCATCTTGAAGAGGTGTAGTGGGTTCTAGGTCTTCGTCTTCATCTGATTCCTCTATATATCTAAAGACTGCACTTGTGTAGCTTCGTTTTCTTGGGGGCTCAATATCTCCTGGACTTAACTCACAGGGCGGTCTGCTTAGATGTGCCCTAGCTTATTGCAATGGAAGCATCAACGATTGGGGCATCTCCTACGGATGTGCCTTATCTCTCCTCACATGTGACATCTCTTGTCATGATCTCGGAATCATCTTTGTCACAATTACCCGATTTAAGTTCTTGGATGATTGGCTTTTCTTAAAGCAATACATCTTGCAAGTCCGTTGGATGCATTGCTTCAGGCCATGGAAAAACTTGGATACCTGCTGCGCAATATCCATAGATGGTGCGCATTTTAATAGGGTTACAAACTTTGAATAGTAGGCTTCCAAGGCTAATTCTAGCTGCTTTAGCTTGAAGAATTCATTCATCCTCAAAGTTTGGTAGGTTGGTAGAAGGTATCGTCCACGTACAACATCTTGTATAGCTGAACCCAAGTGACAGCGGCTTTAGAAATACTTGGATCTTTACACCATTGCTTCTACCATATCCGAGCCTAGCCAATTGGCTACCATTGCTTGATTGGCAGAAGTAGTTCTTGAAGCAGAGAAATAATCATCCATCGACTCAATCCATATCTCCGCCCCTACTGCGATGTTTATTCCTTTTCCACTAAACTCGAGTGCCTTAATCTACTTGAGAAGGGATTTCTTCTCTTGTATTTCAATACTTGTGGGTGCAAAAGGTGCCTAACAATCAAGCCATAAAACTTAGGTTATTCTATATAGGATATGTCTATGGACCATACATTAATCAATCACGTATCATCACGAAGTTTTGCTCTGATACCAACTATAATGTGCCCGACTATCTGAGCACATTTTTAGCAATCCATCGAGAGACAAATCTAAGTGACACCGCCCGGTACTCCCATGGAATGTTATGGGGTTTGTCGCCTAGGGTTTCTTGAGTCCCGCCTTGCAACGAAACGTTCACGGCTGAACCTACTGGGATCGACCCAAAATTTGGATTCCTAGTGGTCAAGGTCTCATGACAGCATTCTAGCGTCGATCGGGGTCTTGGACATCTTACTTTATGCAGAGATACCCAAGCTGAGGCAGATCCATGCCGCACTTGGTTCAAAGAGAATGGGAAACGAGAGGGATGCGCCGCTCAACCTCTCTACCCGTAGGGCGTAGTCCCATTCCGGTCCCATAAAACGGTATGAATCGGGGTTTTAACATAACACTTACTAAGGGTTAGGTCATCGATTAAATCTTGTGAGAAGCCTTCCAATTCTCTAGACCACCCTGTTGTAGGAAAGACCCATCGGGGGTTCCACCCACCTACTTCCCTCAATAGGCATTCTTTAGTTATTTAATTAGGTTCTACCACATTTATGTGTCAAGATTTTGGGAGAGAAGGAAGGAGTCTCACTTGTAGCTTTCTTGCTTGCACAATGGGGGAATATACACAGAGGTGGAGGCTGAAAACAGTTTTCCTCTTCTTAGTTGTGTAAGCCAAAAGAACTCTCATACAAAGAAATAGAAGAACCCTATATATGGGTCTCAAACCAAACTCAACTAACTAAGGTGGCATACTAACTGATGAGCCACGAACTAGAGTAGATAAGGATAGCTATCATGTAGCTATTATTCATGGGTGGTGCACCAACCGCGTCTGCAACTGACAAGTCGGTGACATAAATACACAACGGTCACCCTGGCGTATCACGAGTGGAGCTCGATATCTCAACACTCCCCCTCGAGCTCAATCCCAATTCCTGCACACCAAGCAGGTCTCTGAACTTGCGTGGCTTCTCTGCGCCCAATGCCTTCGTGAATATGTCAGCTACCTGATCCTCTATGCTGACATAAACTAGATCAATAAGACCTAGTAAAACCCTCTCTCGCACATAGTGATAATGCACCTCAATGTGCTTTGTTCTAGCATGATAGACTGGGTTATTTGCCAAGTGTATACTACTCATGTTGTCACAATAAATGACAACTGGCCCATCTGTAGACTGATGCATATCATAAAGTAGCTTATGCAACCAAGCTACCTCACATGCAGCAATTGCTGCACCCCTGTACTCAGCCTCTGTGCTCGACAAGGCAACTGTAGGCTGTTTCTTGCTGCTCCAAGTGACTGCAGCACTCCCAAAAGAAAACACATATCCACTGGTAGATCGTCTATCAGAAATACTACCAGCCCAATCAGCATCAGTGTATCCATGCAACTGTATCTGAACCCCAGTCTCATAAAATAGTCCATACTACAATGTGGACTTCACATACCTGAGTATGCGTCTAGCCGCATCCAAATGTGGTTTCCTTGGAGCTGCATAAACTGACTTACCAATCCAACAGCATAGCTCAAATCTGGCCTGGTAATAGTCATATAAATCAAACTTCCTACTATGCATCTGTACATAGTAGGGTCTTCTAGAAGCTCACTTGCATATGTGCTCAGCTTCACATTCTGCTCCAAAGGAACTGAAATAGGCTTACAGCCTGTCATCCCATATTTGGACAGCATGTCCAATCCATACTGCCTCTACAAGAGCTGTATCCCACTTGGTGATCTAATCACCTCAATGCCCAAGAAATAACGCAGATCTCCCAAATCCTTCATCTCAAACTTCTGCTTCAATAGCATTTTCACATGAAGGATATCTTCATCACTGTCACCTGTCATAATCAAATCATCAACATAAATGACAAGTAGCATAATACCTTTCTCTGTTTTTCTCACATAAAGTGAGAAATCTGCCTTGGAAATCTGAAAGCCAATAGTGATAAGATACTGTCCTATCTTGTCAGACCATGCTCTAGGTGCTTGCTTCAAGCCATACAAGGCTTTCCTCAACCTGCAAACAAACTCAGGATGAACAGCATGCACATAACCTGGTGGCTGCTCCATATAGACCTCTTCTTGCAAATCACCATGCAAGAAAGCATTCTTTACATCCATTTGATGTAAAGACCATCCCTTTGATGCAGCCATAGCAATCACTGCTCTTACGGTTGCCATCCTTGCAACCGAACTGAATGTTTCTTCATAGTCAATGCCATATGTTTGTGCATACCCCTTGACTACTAATCTTGCCTTGTATCTGTTCACAGAACCATTTGCATTGTGCTTCACCTTATAAACCCACTTACAGCCAATTGCATTTTTACATTTAGGCAAAGGTACCAATTCCCATGTAGCATTTGCTTCCAAGGCATCCATTTCTTCATCCATGGCTTTCTCCCATTTTTCTTTTCCCATGGCTTGCTCAAAAGAAGTGGGTTCTAGTTCCTGTATCACTTTGACCATATATGCATAGTGAATGGCTATAAATCCATCATATTTCAGCCTATCCACATGATACCTAGCTCTCGTAGACCTGCGAAAAATAGGTTCACTCCCAGGTGCTCTCAAAACATCCCTGGTCTTCCTTACTCCAGGTGTAACAATAGAAGGAATACCCAACTCATCATCAATGCTTTGTTCTGAGCCACTGGATTCACCATCCACATAAGAGTGACCTGCATTCACATCAAACATGGGCTGATCAACCTTCTCTTTTCATTTTCGTGATACCTGCATACCACTATCTGCATTGCTTTGAGAAGATTCTCCTGATCTCAATCTGCCTGTCCATGGTGAAGAATGTGAACCACTGCTAGAGGACGCTCCAGGTCCACTAATATTTTGTGACTGCTGCTGTGAATTCTGTGCAGCATTACCACTTTGTGCATCTACATCATTAATCACATTTACTGGTTTATACCAGCTACTCATCTCATCAAAAATAACATCTCTGCTCACTGTAAACTTACGAGTAGAAGGGTTATAGCATCTATACCCTTTCTGCTGTAGAGAGTAACCAATAAAGATGCACTTCTCAGCTTTTGGATCCAACTTGGATCTCAACTCATCTGGCACATGTAGATAGGCAATGCAACCAAAAATTTTCAAATGAGAAATATTTGGTTTCCTACCAGTATACCTCTCCTCTGGAGTCATCCCATGTATTGCTGCAGTGGGAGTCTTGTTCATTATATAGACTGCTGTAGCAACTGCTTCAGCCCGGCAAGTCTTTTTCGTTGAGCATGGCACGAGATACCTCTCCAATATGCTTGTTTTTCCTTTCTGCAATTCCATTTTGTTGTGGGGTATGACTACATGAATATTACTGCTTTATGCCATGCTCCTGCAAGAACCTTGCAAACTCATTTGAGAGGTACTCTCCCCCTCCATCTGACCTTAGGCATTTTATTTGCAGACCTGTTTCTTTTTCAACCATAGCTTTAAGAGTTTTGAAATGCCCAAAAACTTCACTTTTCTTTTTCATAAAATACACCCAAAATTTTCTGCTATAGTCATCAATAAAAGTGACAAAATAATGATAGCCTCCAAGAGATGCATCTTTAGTAGTCCACACATCAGAGTGGATTAATTCCAATGGCTTCTTACTCTCTTGAACATGTCTAGGAAATGGTTTCCTTGCCTGTTTTCCAAATTGGCAGGCTTCACATACCTTATGCATTTCTATAACCTTGAATTTAGGCAATCCTGCAACAATATTTTGGGCCTGCATTAATTTAAGTCACTGTACATTAACATGACTAATGCGCTTATGCCAGATATCAATATCTGCAACTACACCGGTCCCATGTGCAAACATTGCTGCACTCAATTCAGACATGTCTGCATCCAACGTAAACATTCTGTCCTTCTTCTTTCCTTTTGCTATCAAGCGACCTTTATTTTTCATATCCTCAACAAAGCATCCATGAGGATTAAATCTGACTTGCAAGCCCTGCTCAACCATTTGACCAACAGAAACTAGATTATTGGTGATATTGGAGACATGAAATACGTCGGACAGGTATTTCTTTTTCCCATCCTGCATAGACAAAGGAATTTTTCCAATCTGTACAATAGGATGTGCAGTATCATCACCAGTCTCCACAAATCCTGGTTTTTCCATTTTCCTTGCATCCTCCATCCATTCTGCATGACCTGTCATGTGGTTTGATGCACCTGAGTCAACATACCATACATCATTGCTTTCTTCTGCACTTGTCACAGAATTGTTCATGTGCTGCACCATAAACAAATGCTCATTTCTGTCATTACCCTGTCTACTAGAAGATGCATAATTCCCTTGTTGCAGTTTTCCATTCATGATGTCATTCTGCTTTTTATAGCAGTCTTTAGCCATATGACCCATTTTACCACAGTACTAGCATTCAACAATACTGTTTGCATTTTGGCCTCTTTGCCATCCACCACGACCTCTTTGGCTCCCCCTGCCTCTAGAGTTACCACATCCTCCTCCATAGGACTGGTTTTCTTGAGTTTGCTGCATATTCCGATTTCTACTACAGCCTCCAAATCGGCCTCCTCTACCTCTGCCTCTACCTCTTCCAGCATTTGAGTAGAAGACAGCTTCTTCTGAAGTTCCTCCTGAAAAAGATGCACCACCATTTCTCTGCTCCTCAGAAATTAGAAGAGCAATCAACTCCTCAAAATCAGGAAATCTTTCACGGACGGAAATGGATGTTCGGAACTGTGCATAATCCTTTCCTAGACCATTCAAGGTCACAGAAACTAAATCATCATCTTCCACTGGTGACCCAATGGAAGCAAGTGCATCTGCAATCTTCTTCACATTCATGTGGTAGTCATTGATGCTCATACTTTCTCTTTGCACATTGTGCAACTCTTGCTTGAGCTGCATTTTCCTGGCTTGCGTATTTGTGCTATACATTTTTGACAAAGTATCCCATGCCTCCTTTGGCGTACTTGCATCTTGAATATGCACAATCATAGAGTCTGAAATGCTGATAGACAGCCAGTACATAACTTTCCTGGCTCTCTCATGCCATGCTTTAAATGCCTGCATTTGCTGTTGATTGGGAACATCAGGAAGAACTGGTTCTTCTTCATTTCCCGCAACAAATTCCCAATATCCTTTTCCCATAAGGAAATTCGTCATTCTAAACTTCCATGCTTGGAAGTTGTTCTTGTCAAGCTTTTCAGTGACAATCTGTGAAAGAGAATCAGACGCCATTACAGAACACTGCAAAAAATTCTATCACTGCAAAAAACATAGCTTCACCCTCACAAGGGAAAATCTGCTAAACTGGCGAAAGTGGTATTTGACCACACAGTCACTTCCTAGTGACGATTTTGCATAAACAGGAACCAATGATGATTCTGTAACTCCCAATGTCTCTGCACACAAGCATACAATGCAATTTCTGTGGTAACTGTTCACCGACCTATAGAACAGTGGTCGCACAGCATAAAACAAGGCCTTTTCCTGAGTGCGTGCAGAAAACTTCCGCCTCCAAAACAGGCCCCGAAATGGCCTCAAATCAAAAAACAAGGTCGCCAAGGGCTAAAGCCCTTACCCGCAGCATATACTGCCCTCTTGCTTCACCGCGAAGGGCATCTCAACCTGAGACAATGCACTCTTGCAATTTTGGTTGTGCTACCTGCAGAGATCTGCTCCCAAAACAGAAAATGAAAGCAACACTGCTCCTCTTACCAGAACACCGCAAGCTTGGCTTGCTTTCTTGAGCTCCTTACCACGAACAAGGCTCTGATACCATGTCAAGATTTTGGGAGAGAAGGAAGGAGTCTCACTTGTAGCTTTCTTGCTTGCACAATGGGGGAATACAGTTTTCCTCTTCTTAGTTGTATAAGCCAAAAGAACTCTCATACAAAGAAATAGAAGAACCCTATATATGGGTCTCAAACCAAACTCAACTAACTAAGGTGGCATACTAACTGAGCCACGAACTAGAGTAGATAAGGATAGCTGTCATGTAGCTATTATTCATGGGCGGTGTACCAACCGCGTCTGCAACAACTGACAAGTCAGTGACATAAATACACAACGGTCACCCTGGCATATCACGAGTGGATCTCGATATCTCAACATTATGTGTGACATTTAATACTTCCTTAATTAAGCCTTTTAGGGAACAAGGTTCATTTGCATAAGACAACCAAGTTCATTAACTTATCTTCAAGTTAATCTTTGTCTCCTGCCCATTCAAGAGAAATGATATGTCCCTTCTGTCCTCTGCACAAGCACCCAGTCCAAATCACATGGCACCATAATTTCCATCCTTTATCTAGAATAGGATCTTCCAATGCCACAGACGTTGGGGCCACGGAGGTCCTCAACTCCATTCTATACTTGGCAAGGGGTGTCCAGAGCTCCATCTGACCCACAAGTTGCCTAGGAGTGAAAAGATTATTCCTATGGTTAGCCTTTTCACCACTCAACCTTCGGCCCATGAATGGAGCAATGCCCTTCTTGGGTTGAGCGAACTTGGAGGTGATCCACCCATGCATAGAACCTTTCCTTAATTAATTCATTTAAGAATCAAGCATAGTCAAGGCAAGGATCCTTAATATCATCTTCCAAGAAAACATTCCTTTATTCCCATGGCGATTTGTCATTGCATACCCCTGCCATGAATTTACCATCAATCACAAGCATTTGGAATAATCATCCAAATGACAATCTGACAATTTAGTTGAATGAAAAGTATTTAGAAAGTGGTTTGATCAACCAACAAAACCAATTGCATTTTTCCAAACAATGCAAGAATAGACGCGATAACGTTTCCATCTGCATATTCACTCTCACCCTTGGGATCTAAGAGTGATACTATACAAAATTTTACTGAACACTCCCTTTGGCTAAGGCATATGATGAGGTCTCCTACAACTATACAAGATGTAATTCCTATCGTTTCAATGCGAGATAATCAATCTGGCAAGAGCATTGATGCCTCCTCTCTGAGTGACATAGCTTTTCCCTAGCGCAATACTATGAAGAATTTTAACTCAACTTTATCTTCCTCTCTCCTAAGGAAAAGAATGCGAGACAAACTTGTAACAATTATAAATTCTTATATGATGCAAGACTATCTTTCAATGTAAAATAATTCCCGAATTGTTGTGCAAGTTGTAATCAATTCATGGCTTGGCAGCACAAGGTAAACTATTAACTGTTATTTAACATGAAACCTTCATAGGATGGATGCAAGACTTTTCATGCAAGATCACTTCATGTACCATTGATGTATGTTGCATATACTCAATGCATGTACCATCTATGCACATAACCCTTAAGTTAACCTTATATGCTTTTCATGCTACGTATGATTTTGTTGCGTAGCACCGGGATGCACTAAAAGTATTTGGGTACAAGGATTTGTGAGAACCTCAATGCATCATATGCATAAATCTATGCAAGGTCATTTAAAGTTATGAAGAATCTGACACAGAAAGAGTTATCCTACGATCCCTTATGAGTTCATTAACTATTGAAAAAATAAATTCAAGCTACTTGTTAAAATGAATTCATGGGCATGCTAAAGTGATATAACCTATGTCCCAATGAATAGTGGAGATGTCAATTAATACCTAGGTATTTAGAGATGAATTATCCATACCCAATGTTGTATTTGTATTAAGGGTAATGCCCTTGACTGGTGGCTCCATTTCTGGATGTAGGATTTCCATTGGTGCGTGTCACCCTTCATTTTGGAGCCATACTTTCAACGTATGAATCTCTCTCTCTCTCTCTCTCTCTCTCTCTCTCTCTCTCTCTCTCTCTCTCTCTCTCTCTCTCTCTCTCTCTCTCTCTCTCTCTCTCTCTGTGTGTGTGCCATGCCATCTCTCTCCTTGCAATGGGGAAGAGGAAGAAGGGGCTGGGCCGAATTGCAGCCTGTGTGTGTGTGTGTGGGGGGGGGGAAGGTGGGGAGGAAATGGATTGGTGGTGGTGGTGGTGGTGGTGTCTCCCCCCCCACCACCTGTCAGTGAGCATGGCAGCGGGGAGCCCAATTTGGGTGAGGTGTCCTGGGGGGTGGTAGGCCATGTGGCCTCCCCACTCAACTTCATCTTGGCCATCGTCTTCTTTGCCTTCTTCATCTACTTCTTCTTCCCCTTCATCAGTGTTATCTCCATGTCATCTCCTTCTTCCTCCCTCACCACCTGTTTGGTGATGACCGGGGTGGAAGGAAAAAATTTCAATTAATTTTATTTATTTGGGGAGGGGGGTTCCTATGCACGGAGCATGGGGATATTACACTTTTCTCAGTTTGAAAAGAGGCCTAGATTGGAGCAAGATCATCTAAGAGCCAGGCAAATCAATTATGGCATCTTTGGCAACCTCTCTAGACCTCAAAGATCAGATCGCAAGTATCAGATTACATCTTGAAAGCTTCCAGATTGTTGGATTTCCAATATACCCTCCATAAAGAACTCCTCTTCTTGGCCACAACCCATAAACCCCCTCTTTCTCAATTTAACTATAAATATAGGGCATGAGGAGCCATTGGAGGGTAGCTTGAACTAAGAGAAGAGACTCTTCTCAAACCAAGAGTAAAGAGCAAGAGGGAGTAGGGTAAGAGGAGCACGAGGACCAAAATTCTTGTCACAAAGACAAGGAGGATACTCCACCAGCTCTTGGAATCAAATCCCCCATCCCTTCTACCTTCACTTCCATGTAGAATTGACACTCTACTCAAATTTTCTCTCAATTCCTAGTGATCGCCATCCCCATCAATCTGATTAAGACAAGGCCAAGCTCTATTGCCAAAATATCCTCTACAATCTCGTGATTAAAGACGAGTTAAAGACCATGGCCCCAAAGAAGAAAATTATGAAGGTTGCGGAGGTGGGAGCTGCCAATAACACAGCGGGTGCGACCTACAAATGGAATGACGAGTACTAGGATTAGAAATGAAGTTGTGAATACCATCAACCAAGCACTCGTAAAAGTAGCTAGTAGATCATCATCCTATGGGTTGGTAACACAAAGCTGCATTCATAGTGTATGAGATGTACCAGGGATAAGTACAAGGAAGATATTGCGCTTCCTAAAAAGAGTTTTTTTTTTTAAATTGAACTAACGTAACCTCTGATTGATAAACACGGACGCTAATTCTCCGTATAAAAAAGGGTCTTGAGGTGAAATTGTTGAAAGAATACTTTTTCGTAATAAAACTAACCAATATTTTTTTTGGAATTATCGCGGGCAAGGACCCACAAAACTCCATTGGGAAAGGAAAAAGACCATCACGGGGGTTGTTCTCAAAAATAAAATTCTTGTTTAGATTCAATCTAAACTAGATCCCAAGGGGAGGGTAATCCGAGAAGATTATTGGAAGATATTGCCACTTGTGCTAAGTTTTGCCTTGATATTATTATTTTAGAAAAGAAATGATTTGTCTTGGAAATAAATTTGCTAAAATTTTATGTATAATGCATTCGAAATAAGATGTTTGTGATTGTAAGTTAGATACTAATCTTTCCTAAAATCATCAAGCTAAAAGATGGATGATCGGGTACAAATCGTCGATCGAGGTAATATTCTGATGAGCACAAAACGCTGACTGAGGCAGTGTTCTTTGATGGCACTAGAGCTCCCCAAGGCCAGCATGGATAAAAACTTACTCCAAGGGGTTTCTTTTTGTTTTTCACATTAGTGAGTATAGACCAATCATGGCATGAAAGGTCTTATCGTAGGGAACTCTAGTTGTTGGCAGGAGGAGGTGAGGATACCAAGGGGCTTTGGTCACAAACTCCTTAGACTCTTACAAACTGTCAATTACCCTTCTAAGTCTAGATAGTATCCTAGAAGTTCCAATACCAGTCTAGGAACTAAACATGGAGAGAATAATACCTTTGGGTTGATGTCATATCTAGCTAGAATAGAAAACATTGTGAAAAGATATTTTCTTAAAGAAACTATTAAGAAGGAATTGCTTTACTTTGTCTTTGTGGCGTGTAACGAATTTGTATTAAGAGATAATCAAAGAAGCTATTATTATACGTTGAATCTAAAGTGGTAGGTAATCACGTAATCAAAAATACTCTATCGAGGGAAGCGAGAGGGTGGATCCTCGACATATCTAGACCTATGGTTGGGTGGACTCGGTAAGCTGAGAGCTTTTCTCAAAATGAAAATTTTACATTTATAAATAGGTAAATGTATGAGCACGAGAGAGCTACAACTTTTTGACATTTTTGTTTATCTTAAACAACATTTCTCAATTTTTCCATGCAATAGCAAGGGTTTTGGATTTTTAGAGATAGCCCACCATTCTATATGTGACACTCATAAATAATCAACATATTACTTTACTATGTGTTTGCTCCCGATTGTTCTTAGCCTTTATTTTTTCCGCAATCACATTTCACTGAGGGACTTTGGGTGCCACTACCATGTTTTCTTGAATGCAATTCTAAATGCCTTTGCCCTTCAAGAAATTTGTCATTCAAAAATTCCAAGCAAGATAATTATTCTTATTAGTCTTTTCATTTGCAATCTAGCTAAAATTGTTTAACATTTTAACAAGACAATCAACCTTGCAAAACTTGCAATCTACAAGCAAGCTAATACAAGGTGCATTATAACCAAAATATGTAGCCTTTTCTATTGAATGCACAATAATAATTGCAATATGAAACTTGTATACAAATGCTCTCTATGTCTACAACCTAGGTTATACCTAAAACCTTATAAATCCAAAATATATAAACTCCACATTTGTAAATGCCAAACATAACTAAATCAGTAGTATACCTAGAAACTGCTCTTGATCGACTTGCACGACCAAAACAGAGGCCAAATTGATCTAAGGTGGCCAAATTCAATATATGAAAGTCCTATAGGACTTATTTAAACTATATTCACTATGCTTTGTGCTCACCAAGTTTCATTGCAATCGCATGTCAGTCACCTAATGCACCATTATGAGTAAAGTCCTACCACATCACCAAGGTATGTAGTGGATGCTAGGTCATGTGGATCTTGATATCTCAACAAATATGTTATAGAGGGGTTGCTAGTTAGATCCCTCTCATCTCCCACTTTCTTTGAACCAAATGTAGTACTAGTCTACTCTCGGTCTTGATTGGTTATGCACAATGACTTTTCTTAATTGGACACTAGATTGCTAATAGAGAGTGAGAAGTCATAGATCTCTTGATTGGTTGTGCACAATGACTTTTCTTAATTGGGTACTAGATTGATAATAGAGAGTCAGAAGGCATAGGTCTCTTAGGTTGACCAGCCTAGCGGGTTGAGGCTATAACATTTTGCTATGAGGTAGATTAGTAACCAACCAAGTTTGTGAATTCTATAGGGTCTAGATGGTGCCATTAAAAAAAGCATCGAAGAGAATATCAAACATCCTCTCTCGTGGCTTGGCTATCTTGGCTAGGGTTGGTGGATGCATTACATTTTTCAACCATGGAATGAAATAATATTGGGGATGATAAAAACCTCATTGGACTTATAACTTTTTTGTTTATCTTTAGATTTTTTTCTATTTTAATGGTTGACTTTTAAAAAATTTCCTTTGGTCATTGGCTTTAATAATCTTTGACTCACATCGTCTTCACAGGTGTACAGTTTTTGTCATTTGGACTAATGTATATATAGTATGAGGGTTATTGAAAGTTTTGATGGGGACTTTTCATTAATCTTCAAATTAACTTTCGGTTCCACATCCTTCTCTTTAGCTACTTTATCTTAGGCTAAACTCTTCATGCTTGTACTAGTGTGACTTCTCTTTAGCTATTCCCATGTTATCAAGATTGATGTACGCTAATTTGGAAAACATTGTCTAGGTGCCTCTAGGGGATAGTGCATGGCTAACCCTCCTAGGTTTGTTTGGTTTTTAAGCACCAAAACCCGCCAGATATGAGTCTTCCAATACTGGAAGATATTACTATTTAACTTTTCTATATTGAAAATAGCATTGTCACTGGAAGCATGTGCCATTATGTCTACCAACTAAAGAAAGTACAAACTACTATAATAGCATCAAATCGTCCCCAAAACAAAGCCAAAAAGAGTGTACTAGGAGGAAATCGACCCAATACAATGTTGTCCACAAGTAAGAGCACTAGAATGCTAAAGACTTGTGCCTACTCTCAAAAGGATGGCTCAAAAGTAATTTTTGGCATGGTTATCTATAAAATTGTAGTGAATCAATATGTAACTATAAGTAAACATGCAAAAGAATAAGCTTCCATTGCTAGCAAGATTTGGGTAGCAACCGAGATGTACAATGTGACTGGTAGTGTAGCATAACCTACAAAGTACTAAAGACTATCAAAACATCTAACATGTCATGTAGATGCATACCACAATGCATGCCAAGCATGTACCTACCACTAGCATCCCACTAACAATAAGAAATAAAAGGTATCCAACAAATCAAATGCTAATCAACCCACAATCATAAACTTTGTAATTATAGTAGATGCATAAAGCAAGCGAGCATCAAAGAATCTCCCACCCACCACTAACTCAAATATACCAAGCTCTACGAAGAAGATACCAAGTACTCCAACTAGAAGCAAATCCAAAGCAACAAAGAAAGATCAATGTGTAGAGCTCATAGGATCTCGATACCCAAAATATATCATGTATACATCCAAGAGCATTAATCATTGCTAAAATGCAATCAATCGAGCTCAAATATAAGAAATAAGCATATATGGGCATAAATGTAACGTGTCCCCTTGTCTACTTGTAGGACACATCTTAGCAGCCCATCGAGAAGAGAGACTAGAAAGTGCCGCCCGACACTCCCAAGGAATGTCACAGGGTTTGCGATCTAGGTCTTCCCGAGTTTGCTAGGAAGCGAAAGCATTCCGACCGTTCCCACTTAGGACCGATCTGAATCAGGGTTTTCCTAATGGTCAAGTTCCTAGAAGGTAACTAGCGTCGAGCCCGAGACTACTTGTACAGAAACATCAGGGTCAAAGTGGATTTATACCACACTTGGTTCAAGGATAATGGGAAACGAGAGGGATGCGAAGCTCGACCTCTCTACCCCTAAGGCATAGCCCCATTCCGTTCCCCTAAAATAGTATAAATCGGGACTCTAGCACTCTAGATTCTAGGTCATTGTTACCTCATTGTCAAATCCTTTGAGAAAATTTCCCGACCAACCGCGAGCACCCATCCCTAGGACGGACCCAGGGTCACATCCACCACACTTTCCTCAGGTTTCTTTAGTTATCTAATTACCTACCACATTTAGTTTGACAAGCAAAAACAGCTTCTTTCATTAACCAATTAATCACTGGTTCCTTCACGTAACTTAGGCACTGACATAGAAAAACAATGTCAAGCAAGTTCCTTTTCAACATTTGATCTTTATTTATCAGTCTTTGGAATACATCATATAATCCACCTGAAGGCTATTCCAGCAATCCTCAGGGATCGCTATTCCAAGTTCCGCCCGTAGACTAGTATGTGGGCCTTGAGATCGCATCTCGAGTCACGTCGGCCTCTTGTGCAAGATCCGGAGGCAAGGGATTTACGGCCAGAGCCCCCACTAGCACCCAAGCGTCCTCTTGCTCCAAGTAGCACCCACGGAGAGACCTCTTGCGGCAGGTTCGGTCCACGTACCCGAGGTGGCTAACAACCCCCTTGGATAGGGTCAGGTAGACAATCGGAGGTAATTGGTATTGCCTCTCCCTCCAGGCCTTCAACCTGAAGCATTAATTATTTTTCTAGCTTTAGTTCCTTTAGCAAAGAAGAACAAACAGTGCTTCTAAGTGTATAAACACAAGCACTCCAATGATCGTTTATACGGCCAACTGCTAAGGTGTGAATCCTTCTCTCCGAATACATCCAGCATTCGATCCGGGATCAATCGCGACTTGGCAAGATCCCAAGGGTTTCGTAAGCTGAGTTGCTTGTATACCCCTTTTTCCTTGGGTTAGGGTTTATACCCTGTTAACCCAAATTGTCAATACCTTAGGTTTCCTTATATTAAGGTCAATACATCCTGGACAACCCTGTTGTCCTCACTTGATTGAACAATTGCCTGCTAGGCAATTCATAATTACCCTAACTTGGCAAATCATTCCCAAGGAAGGGTGATGTAGCAAGATGACTACTCATCCTCTAGAAAATTAGACTTGTACTTAGAACTCGCCAATCTTGTTCTAAGGAGTGGCAATACTATTTTGTGATTTAGGCACAAAACCATGCGGCGTTGCAACTTGTTGCACGGGATATGTGTCGCACCTAACTTGTGGGATTATTTCTCCCATCACACGGTATTCCTTGGTCAAGAATACCTTTGGTCAAGATGTAGGGTTTGGGATTTCTCTTGACTCAATCCAACACCTAACCCTACTAGGCCAATAACACTTGGCCCTAGGGTTCCTAAATTCATACAGAGTCCTAGTATTTGGTCAATTGATCCTTAGGGTGAGAACCCTAGATCTTTCTTGCACAGCGATTAGATAACCCTAACATTTCGTGAATGTGGGTAGGACCTTTGAGGTCGGAAATATTAGGTCAGCATCCTAAGTGTGATACTAGGCAGAATTTTAACGCAACTTAACCCTATCTAGCACATTGAGGTGTTTGTCATACTAACTATTTATGCTTTTATGAATCCCATGTGAATTACACAATTACAAGAGATTTACCTAATTGATCTAATTGTCTTATGAGAAGAGGTGATATTTCCTTAGAGATGCAAATAGTTTCCCTAAAATATGTAAATAACTGCAAGATATAACATTCCATGCAAATATGCGATTTCAAGTCCATAGAACTTTTCCTTCTATGCAGCTATAAGATCTACAATGATCGTGACTTTTCCTTGCCCTAAACTATAATGATTGACAATTCAGAGCTAACTCTTATAAACCTTACATTGATGCAATGAAATCAAAGCTTTGATATTTTAATGAAGATGCATTCAAACTTTGATAAAAGAACTCCATGCATGAGCGAATGCCATGGGTCCATCCTTGATTTAATCCTTCCTTTTATCAACTAATCCGTCCTAAAATCTAACCATCTTCGCATGCAATTTGCAAAGTTCATAATTTCCTTTCCATTCATTGTGACTATTTGGAAATTATTCAATGGGTGTCTAAGATTATCTCATACACGAGTCACAACTAGTAAATTATTACCTAAGTGCATTATGTGTTCAAGATTGCAACTTGACCACGAAAGTGCGAGTAATTGCAAATGCACGACATGCAACTAAATCTTGTAAATCGGGCGAGCAAATAAATTTTCCAATGTATTTAAACTTTCCTACGAGAATTAAACATGCTTAGTGCATCCTTTTCATGCAATAAATTTATCGGAACCTGGGCATTAAGATTCGAGGCGTTGTCCACTCGCGTACTCGGGGTGGAAGCTCCCGCGTGTGCTCCTCTCACCTTTTGCTTAGGAGCCATTGGCGCAGTGAACTTGGACTTCACGAACTCTCCTTGCCTTTTTCCCAATTTCCAAAACTGCCTACTAGGCCGATATTTCTTCCCCTCATGCAGAAATCCAGCCTTACAAGACCGGTTAAAAATCGGGGAAGGCATGGGAGAACATGTCTTATGGAAGCCTTAATGGAAGCTTCTAAGCTTCTGTGAGACAGGTTGAATGATGTGGAGAGAGAGTGATGATGAGGGAGATGATGAGGATGGAGGTGAGGATGACGACGATGATGATTATGATGATGATGGTGGTGAGGAAGGAGGCGGCCAGCGGGCGGCCAGGCAACATGGCCAACAGCAGCGGCCAACAGAGGCGATCGGCGGCGGGCAGGTCCTCAGGCAGCAGCAGCACCACGACTCCCTCTCTCTCCTCCCCCCTCAAGCTTGGGGAGGGGGTTTTCTTATAGGTAGAAGGGAGGAGGGGTAGCCACACACGTGGCACGTAGCATGTTCCCACATATTATTGATTCAAGGATCTTGACCTATGAAATGCCTGGCTATCTCTAATGTAGCATACTCACATGTCATAGAGATCTATGACTAGATACAATGAAAGAACATGCTTATCTATACTTATCACATTGTAATCATTGTATTAGTGAGCCATGTCCTTGATTGACATGAATTCTCATTCATCTTTGATCTTGCTTTTGTTATTACTATGAATGAAATGTGTTGCCAACAAAGATGAGCTCAAGGAGATGAAGAGAAGAAGGAGGATTCACGATCCAATCTCTCACTCTCTCATGTTCTCAATTCACACACCCTTACTCTCATTTGCACTCATCAAAGGGATAAGATTAAGAAAAAGAAGAAAGGATGTAAGGAGCTCTCCTAACCATGCCCCTTACTCCACACACTATATCACACTCCCTCTCCTTCACACTCACTCTCAAGGCAATAGAGTAGCAAGAAACAAGAAGGAAAAATTTTCACACATATGAATAGCTTGTTCTATTATTTTTCATCATTTTTATACATGATGTTTAGAGTTAGGTTTTTCCCATTCCCCCTAGACATACAACCCTTTTGATATCTGATAACCTCTTTACATGCTTTTTCTAAGGTGAAAATAGGATAGAACCTCCTTCGTTTTTCCCTGAGAGTCCATGCTATTGTTATAAATTGTACTTCTATCGAAAAAATAATAATGGAACAATTAATGCAATTACTTCATGATTTATAAAATAATAGTGTCACCATTTTTGCACATTGGTAATAGTGATCCTTTGATTAATGTAGCATGATTATAATCCATTCCTTTTGCTCTTTTGTATGTTACAACTTCACCATTGTAGATGGCATGCTCTAGCTTGCTCCAAAGATGTGGATACTAGGGACAACATAAATTTCCTTGGAGGAGTTGATGAAGAGTACTTTTCAAGGTTTGTTAAGCTATGGTTGGAGTGGTGGTAGGTGATGAGGTTGTTGAAGTTGATGGAGTCCTTAGGGATCTTCAAAAGGTTATAGAAGCTTGAAGAAGAGTTGATAGTATATCAATTTGTGGGAACTTCAATACCTATCTATAACTAAAAGAACTCTCATGTAGCTAGCACCACTTATCAGTTTCCACTAGGTCCCTCCTAATGGTGCATAAGTACATAGCATAGTGCAAGGGGTCCATATAATATAAGTTTGTTTCTTGAGTAAGTCTATGAGGGGTGTGGCAATCAAGGCAAAATCTCTGATAAAGTCTTAGTACCATCCGATCAATCCTAGTACTTTCTTAACTGATTTTAGAGTTGGGTATTCTTGTATGCCCTTGATCTTGTCTAGATATACTAAAATCCTCTTCTCGTATACTTTGAATCCAAGGTACTCTGTCTACCTCTTGAACAATTCACACTTGCTCTTTTTCACATAGAGCTTGTGCATCCTCAATGTTTCTAGCACAATGTGGATATGTCCTTCATATTTTTCTTTTTATTTGGAGTAGGTTAGGATGTCATCAAAGAAGATGAGGCCAAACTAATTAAGGTGAGGCTTGAAGATGTTATGTACTATCTTGCTAAAACTAGAAAGAGAATTAGTCAATCCAAAGGACATTACAACAAAATTCATACTACTCTACCTTGTATTGAAATTATTCTATGGGATATCTTTCTCCTTCATTGTGATAGTAGTGTCCCGACGTTAGATCAATATTAAAAAATATTATTTCTCCTTGAGTTTTATCAAGAAGAAATTCATCAATCCTAGGAATTGGGTACTTATTCCCCATTATCACCTAGTTCAACCCATGGTATTTGATGCAAAGTTGAAGGGTTCCATCCATTTTCTTTTGAATTAGGACTGGGGATTTCTATACCAAGTTATTCAACCAAATATAACATTGATCTAATAACTACTTGAGCTACTCTTTCAATTCAATAGCCTCAAGGATTGATATCCGATAAGGCCTTTTTGCTATCAGACTTGCTTTTGGGATAGGTTTAATCTCATGATCAACCTTTTTCTTTGGTGAACTCTTAAGGGAAGACATTTGGAAACTCCTTTATCCAAGAGGGTTCTTCTTCTAACCGTTTTCATTGACTAATTTTTTTGAGCTTAATCAAATATAGATGTACTTCTTTTTTTAAGCCTTATCTAATTCATGAAGCCTTGGATAACTAAATTTTTGGATTTACAAATTCATTTTGCAAAGTTACATGAGTTATTTTTCAAGTTTGACAATCAGACTTGATCTTTCCTAGAATCTTGTTTATGACATATAATCTTGTGCTAGTAGGCTTATTGCCTAGATTAAATTTCACCTTCTTAGTTTTCTCTAATGACATAATTCCACTTTCATTAGCTAATCGCATTAAGAGTTTAGATGCTAGTACAACCTCTAAATCTAATTTCTTTGCACACTTCGAGAAATAAAGGAATGAGTGTTTTCACAATTTATCAAAGTCTTGAAGGGTTTACCTTGATGGCTTATAGGTGTTTGAATCACTAAGAACTAGTGATTTGATCCCTTCTTGTTGAGAGTGATATGGACCATTCATCTTTTCATTTTAGCTTCCAATGTGGGCCCTTTCTCTTCTTCTTCTACCTTATAGGTAACCACAACAGGATTTTGCCTATGTGGAGAGTAGGATTTAATTTAAATTATTCAAACACAAATGACTTAACACCTTTGATATTTTCTATCCATGAGATGGACTTCAAGTTTTCCCAAATCCCTCCATTTAAAATCCTAAGAGCATGGATTTAAAGTGAGCATAGCCTCAAATACTAAGTAGCATTGCCAAGCTTCATCACTTTGGAAAAAGTCCATCATTCATCAGTGGCAAGATATTTTACAAGAGAGTTATCTATTTAACCATAATCCTCTGCAAGATTGCAAATATTTTTTCTAAGTGTATTCTTCAATTTCATTCACTTTGATACCATATGTAATTTATCCATCTAAGAAGAAAGACACATATCCAAACTCATGTTACATTGGAGCATCATAGCAAACAAAATGAGAACCAGGGAATCGGATCTGATTTATCAGAATAGATTGGTAAACATGTTGGTTGCACTTACTTCTTGCGATTGCCTCATTTCACTGTCTTTACTCTGCGAGGATAAGGGAGGTAGGCATTATTGTTTTTCCTAGGTCTGCTCTTTGCAAAATCATGCCCTCAATAGGATGATTTTGGTAGTCTGTTAAGGGATGTATCTAGGTGACTCCTTTTGGAAATCCCAAGGAATATACAAGCTATGTGGCCTAGGATCTCTTGATTCTACCCCTGCAAGGGAAGCTCCATCTTATCCCTACAAGGATAAATCTAAAAAGGGATCCTAAAAATATTTCTAAGGTCTCCTAAAACTAAATTTTTAGTGTTAGTTTTATAGTTATTTATACAAGACATCCCAAACTAAAGTAGACTAGTATCACACTATTCAAAGAGAGTGGGAAACAAGGGAAAGCTAGGCACATCACTTTGTTTCCCTAAAATGATACTAAAGCAAGTTCTAGAATGATGCTCTAGGACAACTCTTCCTAGATCTTCCTAATCTAATGTCCTCATAGGAAATCTCTTGGTTTATCAAGACGATCTTGCCATAAAATGAATTTGTTAAGAATTCAACCATCCACTTCCCTTGGAGTAGTTTTATTTTTCTAACTAATCCTACCATATTTATGTTTCACATTTACAAGTGGCTTCCTTAATTAACCTATTAGAACGTGTTCATTTGCATAATATTAACGTAGACACAAATATAAGTGGAAAGTAGCCTTTGAGAAAGCATGAATCTTTATTCCAAGAGAAATGTATGAAATCATTTCTTTATTCCATCAATCCTAAATTCATAAAGTGGAATTCATCCTAAGGCAAATTACCAATCCATCCTCAACTAGCAATATGCCTTCTAGGACACCTATTCTCAACTCATAGGGGGTTAGGCTTGTTCTAGTGCACCCAGGAAATTATGGCTAGGATCTCCCTTAGCTTCTTCATGCCTCCTAGCTAACAAAAAGTACCTACAAAGAGACCTCTCATGGCTACTCTACCAATCCTAGCATCAAAAGTGGAAATCAACTCCTTGGTGAAAGAGCTTAATGTTCAACCTTAGGAGAGGCCAAACATGCTCCTCAAAATAAGCTCATGTTGGCATAGTTTGATTAGAAAATAAAAAAATCCTCTATAATACAAATTCATGCATATGATCTATATAAGCACCTTTCCCTTTAGCAAGGGTTCTATTCAACCAATCAAGTTGCCATAAACTTAATATAGGCCTTAATCTATCTTCTTAGAAATATGTCAATCTTTCAGAATCATTATCGTATCTTTAACTTAGCCTAGACCCTTCCTTGGAACTTTATTTGTTCCTAAGTTCATAACTTTTCAATGTCTTAGGCCTTTCTCAACCTTAACCTCTAATTCAAATTGACTAGGGTTTATTCTAAGATCATGAAAATCCTTTCATTGTGATAGAATCTTGGAAGAAGGTCTTCCAAGTGTGTAGATTTGACATCTTCTTATTAAACCATTCCATATTAGGCCTTGTAATGAAGATGATGCCTCACTAGTAAAAGAAGATGTTATTTTCCTAGTCAAGAAGACAATACTCTACTCGTCAATATTCTCAACAAATAAGACTTCTTCAAGTATGACTATCAAAATGACATCAAGGTTTATCTTAACCTTATTAAACCTAGTTTTCTTTTTAGCATGATATAAATGTATGATAATTCACAATATAGTATCCATTTTTTCTTAATTAAAATATTGTGTATTAACTCTATTGTCATTTTAAATTATAATATGAGAACAAATGGTTTCTATAGGTAACTAAATAATTGTTTTATCGTAAGCAACTAAGAGGAAATCCAATCAAATTTGGCATGACTTTACATATGGATTAGGTTCCATCATAGTCTTTATGGAAATTCACCCTTGGGGAACCTACCTACTCAAATTCCATCCCAAGAGGGGATGCTCCTTATGGAAATTCCCTCCTAGGAAACCTATCTATTATCTATCTATTCAAATCCAAGGTATGTATCTATTGTCTATCTACTCAAATCCAAGGTGCCCAAAATCCCCAAAATCAAGTAACTATCCTATATTCTCCCAACTAATAATCACTATTTCGTGTAGTATTTAAATGAAGAACATATAACTAGATGCAAAGAGGGGTACCTAGGCTTGAGTCTATGTGGGTGGAACCTCGTTTGTTTGTGTGATCTCTTACTCAACTCTAGCACTCCTTATCTTGGGAGCCATCATGAACACATAAATTCTTCTAAGACACACTCCTTGCTTAGTACTTTCTTTCATCCTCATAGTACCTTCTAACTCATATGCCCTTTGAAGTAGACTCTTGGAAAAGACAAAAGGGCTTGGAGAGGAGCATACTTCTTTGGGAAAGCTTAATGAAATGATAAGAAAGAGTTAAGATTATGCTCTAGGTTTTGGGAAACCAAGTTGAGCTTGATATATCTTTAGGTGGGATGAGGATAGAGGGTAAAGGGGATGGAGATTTAGTAGTGATTCAAATGGAGATAATAGTGAGATTTGAATAATGACAAGAGGAGAGTTGGCATTCACAAGATAATATATCCAATAAGTTGATTTGGAGTTGATGGATGGGGTTGTGGGAAGAGTGGGTTGTAGAGGAGATCGAGGTGGGACTTTGATTCAATGATGCTTTGACACATGTCTCATTTTCAATGTGTGTGTGTGTGTGTGTGTGTGTGTGTGTGTGTGTGTGTGTGTGTGTGTGTGTGTGTGTGTGTGTGTGTGTGTGTGTAGCATCCATCCCCCAAAGATTAGCCTTTAGGCTTGTGTTTCCTCCTTTTTATATCCTTGCTAAGGCTCTAGTTCTCTTCATTTTCTCCTACATGGCATGGGTGGAGCCCCAAGAGGAACACCAAGGAAAAGGGAATTCTCTTGCAAGAAAATCTATCTTGTAATATCAACAAGCTTTTTTATTAGGTTTTATATGATCATAATGAAGAAAAGAACACTAGGCACAACAAATCTTCATCCAGCATCATGTAGATCTCCCTCGGATTTGATAGAATCAACCATATTCTTCAATATCCTCACAAAATCCATCAATATAACAAAGAAAGCAAAGGAATACACCATCTTTGAATGGAAATACGTCACATAGTATTCATCTTCAATATCTTCATAGTCTTCTCTCTCAATCTCTCATATACAATCACTTTGTTTTAGTAGATTTGGCTATCTCTGACTCTCTCTCTCTCTCTCTCTCTCCATCAATGATACATCATCTCCTCACTAAAATCACTCATAATCACTCACAATAATCCTTCTTAGGTCGTGGATACCCCTCCCAAGAGGTATGTCTGATATGAAGAGTCACCAGAGCCACTACAGTGTCTTTTCACAGCTCACTACTGTCACTTCACTTCAGTCTTTACTTGAGTCTTCAGCAGCTACTTCTTTTACTTCTTTTAGCTCTTTTGCACTTGTATTCACCTCTTTCCAAGGCTAGAAAACTTTCCCAAGCTACACATACATTCTACAGAACACATACAGAAGCATACAGAACAGTCACAGTACAGTACCAGAATAGCTACAGTACAGTT
The DNA here is from genome assembly GCF_053477565.2 of Lygodium microphyllum. Classification (NCBI taxonomy): domain Eukaryota; kingdom Viridiplantae; phylum Streptophyta; class Polypodiopsida; order Schizaeales; family Lygodiaceae; genus Lygodium; species Lygodium microphyllum. The sequence goes on from NC_141157.1 coordinate 66,399,948, forward strand.
ACAGTACAGAGACAGAAGCTCTACAGAAGGTTACAGAAGGTTACAGAAGGTCATCAAAACCTCATAACTCATACTCAAACCATTCCAAACTCTCAAAAACTATTCAATAAGCTTTCACAAGATCTCAATCTTCATCAATCATCAATCCATGCTTCATACAGAAAGAAAACAGAACAAAATAGAAGCTATACAGAAGGTATCATAACCAATCAGAACCTATTAGAACATATCAAAACCTCATCTCTCCACTAATAAACATCATGAACTCAATAAAACCATTCCAACCTATCCAAAACACTCTCAAACCACTTTCAAACCAATCAATCATCTCATAAAATCAACCATTCAGCTCTCAAAAACAACAAAAATCAGCCAAAAAATAGGTCATTTCAACACTCAACATATCCCCACACTTAATAAGGAAGCGTCCTCGCGACCCAAGAAAAAGGGGATACAAGTTCATTCAAAAGCTCAACTTTGATCTTCAATAAATCTTCAAAAACAGTCCATCCAACCACGACCCCAACTTATAACCTGTATCTAATATAAAAATACAACGAAAGGAAAACCCTTTATACATTAACACTTCTTATCAAACTGAAAATCACAACAAACTTATAAAGGATATAAGAGGTTTCTTCTTCTTCTGCATCATCTTCAATTATCCAACCATGACCCCATCACCACAATTCTTCAAAATGTAGCTCGCACGAAAGTAAATCCAATAGGCAACCACCACGTTCTTATTACATAAATTAACCCACAACACAAACACTACACACAGCACAACCATCTGAATGACTCCTCCAAAAAGAGAGATTTTATCATTAAAAATCATCCACCATACATGGCAAAGGTATCAATGAAGATGATCCCTCTTGAAAGATTGGTGATTTCGGAAACGATCCATAGATAAGGATTCATCTACAAATGTCTTGGGAGGATTCTTAAAAAACTGAAGGCAGCACATCCTTTCCAACAGGACAAGGTATTTGCTAGGTAAACATAGGGCATGAAAGTACAATATATCCAGTTGCTGGGAATCAATGCTCACATTGACATTCATGCACAACTTTGGAATAGGCTTTGAATCATTATGAGAATGCCTATGCATATACGCCAGATACCAAGCAAAATGAGCTGTTAAGCTCACAGAAGGATCTAGAGACTGTGAATACTGCTGAGCAAAATGAATATAGTTCTGGTATGCTTGACTGGCAGCAGTCCAATCTCCTGGAATTATTGGCTAGTTTATCTGAGGTCCTGTAAGAGAATCATTCGAGCTCCATCCCCTTCTTCTGGAAATCTCAGTTGATTAGTGCTCTGGACATAGGTAGGGGCTGTGTTCTGTCTTTGATTCAGGACGACAGAATCAATCATGGTATGCCAGGTCTTATCAGGGCAAGTAGCCACTTTGGAGAAGTAACTTTGGAACATGTCATCTATTCGCAACTCCAAATGGTTGACATACAAAACTGCTTGTAAAACGACGTCTCCCACATACCAAGCCATATCCACTTCATCTGGAATCAACAAGTCTCCTCGTACATACATATATGACATCAACATGGTATCGGTCGTGACAAAATCTTCAAACATCATACGGACCACCTATGTCAGCAACTCAGGAGACCAAGCCCCACTCCAACCATCCTCTGGAATAGGAAGATCCATCGTGGAAAGCTTCATGTAGAAGGCCAACTTCTGTAATTGGTAGTGGACAAAGAAAGAATGGTTTGGAGGAACATATTCCTGATACTGCTCAAATGTAGACCATAGCAAATCCATACGAGATTGCAATCTTTCCACTTTGTCTTGGAAGAGATGACACAAGGTAGCCTGTCTCTGAAGAGCTGCCAAGTCCTGCTGTGAGAGAAAAGGGATCAAGGGAACATGAGGGCTTGGAGGAACAGACCGTGACTTTGCCAGTTGATCTTGCAACTGCTTGATTTGGGAAGCTTGTGATTCCACTGTGTCATTAGCAATCTGTAAGGCTGAAAATTTGGCATCTAAAAGAGTTTGGAACTCTTGCGCTTCTTTGGACATCTTCTCCTTCTCCTCTGAGATTCTAGTGACCTCTGATTGAGCCTCTGTAACTGAATCTTCAAAGAATATATCTCATCTCTTTGGGTTTGAATCAGGTGGGTTTGTTGCTCCATCTGCTTAAACAAATCTGCTAGGGTATCCTTAGCAGAGGCTAACTCGGATGTTGCCTTATGCAACTGGTCCTTAGACTGCATTAGTTCTTCATAAAACAAAGCATACAGCTGTTGAACACAGGCTGCACTGACAATTCAATGGAACTCTGAATGTCTTTACATAGGAAAGGAATGGCATCTCCCGATACTAGACTGTTCAGTGAGGGGACTGATATATCCAATGAACCTTCTCGATGTGCTCTGAACAGGTTATTACATGTGAGATAACTAGGGAGATCACTGCCAGAGGTAGCAGGAATGGGCACTGAAGGAAGAACTGAAGGAGCTTTATCTGCTACCCGCTTCAAGCGTTTACGCTGTATGACCAAGGGAGGTGGAGAATCCAAATCCTCTATATCAATTGGTTCTGACTCATCTGAAGGTGGAGGAGGAGGTACTGGATCAGATGGAGGAGGTGGAGGCACGCTCTTCTGTAAACTTGAGTAGGTCAAGAAGGCAGACAAGTACGATCCATAGGTGACATTGGTAACATTGCCCCTGGTGACTTTGACAAAATATTGATCCATCTTAGTGAGTAGGTAAGTGCTCCAATCAATAGCTACTCCTTTTAACACCATCCTTGAAGCTGTGAAGAGCTCTTTGGACAAGTAATGGGATGGCGTTTTGGTAGGCATAAACCTATCTTGGAGAAACTGACAGACCAACTTCCACACAGGATCAGTGATCATGGAAAAGGAAACTCCGGAAGAGTTGATCACCTTCTTAACATCCAGAATTTCCCTTGTCTGCTTTTGTAACAACTTCAAAATCTCTTCGTTAGAGAAAAACTGACAAGTGGTAACAAAGGGTTCACCTTTGGAGGGAAGAGACAAAGCCTTCCCTAGGTCTCGAGGTGTCAAAGTGATGGAAGTACCCTGGACCAGTCCCGACTTCTTGCTGTAGGAGGCCAGAAACTCGTCACACATCGATGGATCCTCTGGAAGCAATGGAAAGGAGGCAGCTACGAAAGCAGTGAGTCCCGCCTTCGTGAGAGGCTCAAAAGTGAGTAGGGAAGAGTAATCCCTACTGACTAGTGGGACATACTGGATAGGGAGAGGAGCGTGAGGCGCCATTCAGATGGTTACACACACACCAGAACACAGACAATCAAGGAGAATGCCTGCAAAGCAACAGACAAAAAACCAAGGATAAGAGATCAACCAAAGTGATAAAACGTGACTCGACCAACTATCCCCAAGCAAACCACAGCCTAGAAAAAATTCGACATGACCTCTAGACATATGCGACCGAAAGCTTCATGCTATGCAACATGCAAACACCCAAATCCCCGTATCAGGCAATAAAGAAAAACTACACACCGTACCCTTAACCGTAACAAAGAAACTGAACCAAAACATCACAACAACCCAAACATATCAAGACTACAACTTTGATAATCAAGGTTTGGACCATGGAGACAACTCCGAAGACTTCGCATAACCATCCCACAAAACGAGTTCATTAAAAAAGGGAAATAAGTGCAATGAGGGGGAATTAATTTAATGAAATGTTCATTTTAGTAAATTATTAAGAAATGGGTGAATTTTTATTAAGTGATAAACCTTATCAAGAAAACGGTGGTTCCTTCTTAAAATTTTAATTACCAATTATTAAGTTGAAGCGGTGCTTTAATCTGAATCCCGGACTTCGATACCCAGACTGGGTCTCTAAATGCAAATTCATTTATTAAAAATTAAGGTGATGTGAAGCGCTTTTTTGCCAGCGCATGCTTTTGTGACGGTTGGTTCATTTTAATTAAAAATATTAAAGTATCTCTTAAGCGCACTTAGCGCGTGCTAAGTGAATGTCGGGTTTATTTTTATTAAAAAATGATGTGTTTAGCGCGAGCGCACGTGCCATGGTGGTGTTTAGGGTTCATTTTAATAATTAACCGTGGATTTTGGGGTAGCAGGATAAAAAATAAAAAATGGAAAAATACCTGGTAGTGGGTGTATGTGAATGCAAAGAATGCACTCTCCTCAATCCAAAAAGGGTATCTGGATGTGTTTCAATATTTTTCACGTTGTGTTTTGAATGAAAAAAGATTTTTTTAAATGAATTTAGGTGTTTAATGAAGTATTTTGACAGCTTAGAAAATATGCCAAAAATAAGTAAAAATGTGTATAGAATTTTTAGGAAATTTTTTGCAATTAATTTGGATTTTTTTAGCATTTTTAATGAATTTTTTTCATTTGTTGGGTATTTTTAAAAGAATTTTTAATTTGAAAATGGTCTTTTTTTAAAAAATTTACAGGTTAGAAAAATATGGCAATTTAGTGCAAAAAGATTGGGAATTTTGCAAGATTTTTCTGTATTTTTTTGTGAATTTTAAGTGTTTTTTAATGATTTTTTTGAATTTTTCAAAAAAAAATGTTAAGGTTTGCAGGTTTTTGAATTAAAAATGTGGGAATATACCCAGAAATAGGCTGCGTGGCAGCTACGTGTGAGCAGCCAGCTAACGATCTCCTGCACCCGCACACGAACAATCACGAACAATCTCAATCACCCACTCGCGCGTGTGGCTGCATCGCGAGAAAGAACAAGGGGTTGGAGGGTGGTGTCTGCGGGTGGGACGGGGGTTTATGGAGGGGGTTTCGATGGTGGGGTTTCCGTGGGGGAACAGGGGTTTAGGAGGTAAATTCTGCAGGTGGGACGGGTGTGGTAGGTTTATGGGGGGATGGTTTTCTGCGTAGTGTGTGTGACAGGGGCTTAGGAAGGGGTTCTGCGGTTGTCTGCGTGTGAATAGTGGTTAGAGGGGAGTGGTTGCTGCGGGTGTGCCTGTGGGGGGAAAAAGGGCTTAGATGGGGGTAAGGGGGGGTTAGGTGTGTGGGGGAAGGGCGGGAAGGGGGGCTTAGGTAGGTTTGTGTGTAATGGTGGGGGGGAAGGGGGGCTTAGGGGGGGTTAGTGGGTTTGGGTGTGTTTGGTTGCAGGGGGGAAAGGGGGGCTTAGGTGGGGGTGTGGGTAGGGTGTGCTGTGCAGGTGGGCATGTGGTAGGCGGGGCAGTCAACGGACGGGGCAGAGAACGTCACGGCGAAGAGGAGCATGCGGCCTGGGCGCTGAAGTCGGCGGGGGCGCAGGCGGGCTCCGACATGGCAGCGGCATGAGGCGGGCACACGGCGACGAAGGCAGGGAGGCAGGGCGCTGTCGAGCGGCGCTTCAGTGCCACGTGGCCAAAGGCGGCACGGGTTACGGCGAGTAGGAACGGGCCAGAGGGCGTCAGCGGCGACGGACAGTGGCCATAGGCGGCGCTTCAGCGGCTGCAGGGCGGCACAGGACGCAGGCGCCACGGCACAGGGCGTTGGCGCAGAGGGCGGGGGCAATGACGGCACATAAAAATAAAGAAAAATTAATATCTCCCAATCCGATCATCAAAACAAAATGTTGTAAAAACAAAAACTGGGCAGGACAGCAGGGGAAAGACAGGGAAAACATGCAACGGGGGTTCCGGGGGAAAGATAGGGCGTTCACATGCAAAAAAACGCAAAAAACGGATCCAAAAACGCAATTAAAAATTAATATCAGAAGATCCGTGCATCAGAATGAGGTGCAGGAAAAAGGAAAAATGTGCAGAAAGATGTGCCCGACAATCCTATCACATCAAAAAATAGTTCCGACTGAGATAAGATGCGTTCACGTGGGAAAAACCCAAAAAAAAAACCCGAAATTGGAATCGAAAATTAATATTGGACGACCCGTTGGCCAGAATATCATGCAATAAAAAGGAAAAATTTCCGTAGGAAGGGGGGGTACAGGGTTGTCATGTCAAAACGCAGTGCCGGTGGAAGTAGGAGGGGTTCACATATGAAAAACACAAAAAATACACCTGAAAACACAGTGAAAAATTAATAATTAAAAATCCAGAAGACGAAAGAGGGTGGAGGAAAAAGGAAAAATGTGGGGGAAGGCACGGGGGACACGGTTGTCAAATCAAATTGGAATTCTGATGCAAACAGGGCAGATTCACATGGAAAAATATCAAAAAGACGCATGAAAAAGTCTTAAAAAACCGTAAAATTAATATTGGACAAACCGTGTATCGAAATGACATGGAGTAAAAAGGAAAAATGTCAGGGGAAAAGTTATTGTCAGGGCTATAACATCAGATCATGGTTCCAAAGCAAGCAAAGCGCGTTCACATGGAAAACCGGCTAATGTGCGCAAAATGCTTCAAAAATTAAGAACTCGAAAACCGTTCACTGGAACAGGGGTAGATAAAAAGGAAAAATGGTCAGTTCACATGGAGGAACAGAGTTATAAGGATGGATGTGGACTTCGGTGAACGTAGGATGCGTTCACATGGCAGGACCGCAAAATTAGGGAATAAAAGAAAACTGCAAGGGAATAGCCCCGAGGGTGGGTGAAAAATGGACGAGTGGGTGGAAAGGGACCCCATTAGGGTAAAAGAAAGTCATGGCATAAAGGCATTAGCAGGTTGAGGCATATGCAGAAGGGTATGCAATGTAGACGCGCAGGGGCGCGTCCCCACACTTAAAACTTTAACGGGTAGGGTTAACCGAGCAACAAGGACCTAGGACCATGCAACAGACCATCCACTAATGTCCCCACACTTAAAACATGAACATCACTGAGAAACAGAAGGTGTAGGGTTAGAAAAACTTGGCCCATGTTGTTGAGGATCAAGGTTGATTGTCGATGGCACGTCCGGTGTTATTGTCCCAGGGAGGTAGCTGGTTGAAGGAATCACAGGAAATCCGTCGATGGCAAGGAATGTTGCACTCAACTCACAGTCACTCAAATGGAATGAAAGAACTGTCACTCGGCCCATGACTAATATCACTTGAGGAAGAATGATTGAAACTCAGATCTCGTACCCGAGTGAGGAATCGACAAGGGGGATGGTGCAGAGGGAGTATGCCAGGGTGCACAGTTGATGGTGCATCAGTGCGTCCAACCCATCTGGCATAAGTGCAAGGAGGAAGGCAAGGGAGCCTTACAATGCAGTGTACAGAACAGGGTGATGTGTCCGGTGATGATGATAAAGACCCACCCCGTGGGTGCATAGGGAAACGGGAACATACCTGACTCGAAATGTCGTAACATCCCTCAATCTCACCTCTCGGTAAATGATTGAAGAAATTCCAGTCACACTCAGCCCACCATCTATCTCACGCTCTGTTTTTGTTGATAGATACAGGAGGGCAGCCCTTTCCTGAAACCCATTGATGTAATCCTCACAGTCACTTGTGCAAAGATTGCATGCCTTGTGCGCATTTGATGGTGCAACTGTGCATCCCGCCCTGTGCTGGCATACGGTGTGAGAAGGAAGGCCAGGGAGCCTTATGGTGCAGTGCACAGAAACAGATTCTGCTTTGTGCATTGAGAGGCCCATCCCGTGCGTGCAACACTTCATTCACACTTCTCACCTCTCATTTGATTTGAAGGGAAAAGATTGGTCACTCGGCCCACCCTCTGTCTCACTCTCTGATGATAGTTACAGAGGGCAACCATACTCACTTCCCCATCCGGTTAGGATGAAAGCTCACGTCACTCAATTGTTTGTCGATGAAGATCGTGTCGTCTGTTGTTGAAGAGGCGTACCCAAGGAGGTAGCCATCAAATCGAACATTGTGTTGGATAGGACATGGCATTTGCTAGAGGACAGTTAGACGCTCTGCAGAAAGATCCAGGACACAACATACCAAGGGAGGCAGCTTCGGAACTGGATCCTGGGGATATCAATTGATGAATCCACTTTCTGGACTGCTGGGTGTTGCCACCTTTTCCACAGCCAGCTTCCCGCCCAAGGGTGGTTGCCACCTTTTCTTGGAACGAGGCCTGCTATGACAGGGAATTGCTTCCTTTTCTCCCATAACAGATTTGTTTCGTTTTTCTTATCTTGTTTTGTTTTCTTCTTTTCTTTTTTTCTTTATTTCTCTTGTTTTCCCCTACTCCTGAGGGTGTTTCCACCTTTTCTCGAAGAATAGGTCGGCACGACAGGGACCTAAGTCCTTTTCTCCCATGACCGATATGTATATTTTTTCCTTTTTTTTCCTTTTTTTTTCTTCGAATTAAGCAAGGGAATGGTAGAAATACCATTTGTCAGAACCCACCTCGCCACCGTTGCTGGTGGAAAATAGAGGATAAGAGATCAAGGCTGGAAGGTGGGGTTGAGGGGACAGAGGGTTACGTCCACCTCATCAGGAGTTGCTGAAGAACGGCTATCAGAAGTAGCATTATAAGAGTGATAGTGCCACGCCAACAAGGGAGAGGATCATGTGACCATGATTGTCAAGATCCCCAAGGAGGGAACTACTTCTTCAGGTGATATCCATTGATCCAGAAGGGATCATCAGAGGCATCAACAGTATGCACTTGGACAGAGCCATTAGGGTTGATGGCAAGTACCTTATATGGGCCCATCCACCGCTGTTGAAGCTTGCCAGGAAACTTGCCAAATCATGAATCATAGGCTAGGACCAAATCACCTTATTTGAACTCCTTGTGCTTGATGAAGTTGTCATGGTAAGCCTTGCATCGCTTGTGTGGCTTCCATGCACTGTAGAGCCATCCTGCGAGTTTCGTCCAAACATTCCAGGTACAGGAGACGGCGTTGCAGTGAATCATCGTCCCCCAAATGCTCTTTGATAGCCACTCGCAAAGAGGGTAATTCCAGTTCAACAGGGAAAACAGCTTCCGTACCATACACCAGCTGAAAGGGTGTCTGTCCTGTTGCTACTTTATGGGAGGTTCTGTACGCCCAGAGGGCCTCTGTAAGTCGATCATCCCAATCACGATGATGTGCGGCAATTGTTCTTGTCAAGATTGAGCAGAGGATGCGATTTGTGACTTCGACTTGGCCATTGACTCTGGGGTAATAAGGAGTGGACTTGCGATGGCGGATCTTATACAACTCTGTCAACTCTTCCATGACTTTATTAATGAAATGAGTGCCTCTGTCACTGACCAGATCTAAGGGACTACCAAAACGGGTGATGATATTCTCGTACATGAACAGGGCCACACTATTATCATTGTCCCACTTTAGGGCTTTAGCTTCACACCACTTTGTGACATAATCCGTACATACGAGGATATATCAATTCTGTTTCCTTCTGGTAGGAGGATCGATCGGGCCTACGAAGTCGATGCCCCACTTCTCAAAAGGCTTCAAAGGAAGAATAGGTTGCAGTGGCATGGCACTTGTCTTGGTGGGTTTCCCCATTCTCTGACAAGCATCACATCTTTTACAGTAATCATAGGCATCCTTATGAATGGTAGGCCACCAATATCTTGCTAGCACAGCCTTCCTGGCTGTGGCTTCTCCTGCAAAGTGGCCTCCACATGGCTCGTCATGGCAAGCCTTCAGAACAATCCCAATCTCATCTCCTGCAACACATCTTCTGAGCACTTCATCTTTGCCTTTCTTGTACAGTGCACCGCCTAACAGGGTGTAGGGGGCTGATTCTAACATAAGCTTCTTCGTTTCCCGACTAGAAATGCCAGGAGGGTACTGTTGGGTTGCCAGCAGATTGGCAATGTCTGCATACCAGGGAGTTATAGTTTCTACCAAGAATAGGGAAGCATCAGGGAGGTCTGGATCATCCTGCTCCTCGTCTACAGTTTGTGGGATACGCGACAGATGATCAGCCAAAACATGGGAACGACCAGGTTTGGTAATTACCTCAAAGTCAAACTCCTGAAATAGAAGGAGCCATCTCATCATTCGTCCTTTCACATCCGCTTTGTTCATCAGGAAGGACAGGGCCTCATGATCCACATAAAATTTAAAGTGGGTAGACAGGAGGTAGTGGCGAAACTTCTCTAGGGCAAACACCATTGCCAAGTACTCAAGCTCTATCACTGTGTAGTTCCATTCCCTATCAGTGACTTTTCGGCTTGCATAATAGATGGATTGATCCAGCTTCGAGGAGCCCTTCTAGCATAGGACTACGCCTAATCCTTCAATTGATGCATCAGTGTGTACATGGAACTCTTTCGTCCAATCAGGAGGTTGCAGAATGGGTGCCTCAATCAGACACTGCTTCAGAGTGTTGAAGGCTGTGTCCCATTCTTCCGTCCAATCAAATTCTGCATCTTTCCTCAGAAGCTTGTGCAAGGAGGTTGCCTTTGTTGCAAAATGAGCTATGAACCTTCTATAGTAACCCACATGGCCTAGGAATCCCCTCAATTGTTTGAGGTTGGTGGGTGATGTCAGAGCTACGATCTTTTCGATCTTTGCAGGGTCTATTGATATCCCTTGTGCAGAGACAATGTGGCCCAACAGAACTCCAGAAGAGACCCCAAAGATGCATTTGTCGGGGTTGAGGGAAATCCCATACTCCCAAGCATTGTTCCAAGTTTCCCCAGTATTCAGGGATCAAACTATAGACATAGAAGTCATCCAAATATACCTCAATAAAGTTGTGCAGATGATTTTGGAATGCGGCCATCATGACTTACTGGAAAGTAGCAGGGGCATTACAGAGCCCAAACAGCATCACTCGGTAAGCGTAGGTCTCCCATTCTGTGGTGAAGGTTGTTTTGGATTGGTCTTCTTCTGCTATCTGCACTTGGTTGTATCCGCTGAATCCATCCAGAAGGGAATAAAGCTCATGTCCTGCCACTGTGTCCAACAATTGGTCTGTGAAAGGAATCGGAAAGTGATCCTTCTTCGTCTTGGAATTGAACTTGCGGAAATCCACACATATACGAAGCTTGCCATTCTTCTTGGGTACAACCACGATGGGTGAAACCCATTCACTATTTATGTAACATGTCCCCTAGTATCATCCAAGACACGTCTTAGCAGTCCATCGGAAAGGATGTCTAGAAAGCTCTGCCCGGCACTCCCGTGGAATGTTACGGGTTTTGCGATCTAGGTCTTTCCATGTCTGCCACGTAGCGGAAGTATCCTGACCGTTCCCACTTAGGATCGACCGGAATTAGGGTTTTCCTGATGGGTCATTAGCTAACAGCAACTAGCATCAGACCCGAGCGAACTACTTTACGCAGAAACGCCAGGTCCGAAGCGGATTCACGCTGCACTTGGTTCAAGGAGAATGGGAAACGAGAGGGATGCAAAGCTCAACCTCTTTGCCATAAGGCATAGTCCCATTCTGTTCCCCTAAAACAGCGTAAATCGGGTAAGACGTAACTTTAGGTCATCGTTCTTGTTATTCGTTTTGATGATGATGATCATTCCGCTGTTCTTCGAGATTTTTGAGAAAAGTTCCCGGCTAACCGGGACCACCCACCGGACCCATGGCCCATCCTCCGCACTTTCCTCGGTTTGTTTTAGTTATGTAATTATCTAACACATTAATTTGACATATAACAATCAACTTCTTTAATTAACCCTGTTAAGCACTGGTTCCTTCACGTAATCTTATCACGTGACATAGAAAAAAAACATCAAGCAAGTTCTTTTAACATTTCATCATTTTATCTTTGAAATACAAGGAGTTCCGCCCGTAGGCTTGTCCATAATCTGCCCGAAGGCTATCCAATCATCTCCAGGGATCACTATTCCAATCTTCCGCCCGCCGTCAACTAGTATGCGGGCCTCGAGATCCAATCCCGAGTCACGTTAGCCTCTTGTGCAGGACTCGGAAGGCGAGGGATTTACAACCAGAGCCCCCCTGGCACCCAAGCGTCCTCCTGCTCCAAGTAGAACTCAACGGAGAGACCTCTCGCAGCAGGTTCGGTCCACGTTCCCGGCACGGTCAACAACCCCCTTAGTTAGGGTCAGGTAGGCAGTCGGGGGTAACTGAAGCTGCCTTTCCCTTCAAGCCTTTAACATGAAGTATAGGTACTCATTTAATTTGTAATTCATAATTCAAATAGAGCTCTAAAATCTCTAGCAAGCACAAACATTTCCGTTAATCAACCGAGTTGTTTGATAAACTGCTAAGGAAGTGTTCTTTCCTTCTGAGTGTAACAGCTCTCGTTCCCAAGGTGTCTTGGCAAGATCTTTTACATTCCGGTGTAGGGCATACCCAATTTGGTTAACCCTAAAGTGCCTTAGATATGCTAGTTTCTGGTTTACAACTCTCCTTATTTAGAAGGATATCTAAAAATACGTCTTTTTTTCAAGATAACCTACGTAGGGATCTGTCGTCCTTGATGAGGGTTTTTACCCTTCTTTTACCCCTTTCTCCTTGTGAATCAATCACAAGACTAAATGATTTCATACTTGTTGCGCAAGTCCTGCGATGGAATAATCTGTTTAGATTCTTTAAGCTGACGTATGTCACGCCTAGGGTTTCTTCTTTTAAGAACCTTAGGGCCAACCCTAGTTTCTTATCTTTACAAATTTATTGTCCCTACAGTAAGGAAAGTAGTCAAGTGTTTAGGGTGTGAATGTTTCTATGTTTAGATTGGTTCAGTTATCTTTTGGAAGGTAATATTAATCGTCTTGTCATGGTTTTGCTATCCTTGTGACAATTTACTTCCTAGTCAATACAGTTTAATTTAACTTCCGTTTTCCTTAAAGATGAGCTCATGCCAACTAACAACACTTGCCTTGCTAAGATGTGCAAATATTCAAGATAACTTCCTAGTAGTTTGAGCATCGAAAGAAACCTTTCATGAATTTAACCATTTACAATGATTCGTTGCGAAAGGAATAAGACTAATGGTGCAAGATATAATTTCTACATCTTAGGAATATATTACTATAGTAAATGGTTAATCTTGCTCGTAATTTATAATGCTTGATGCAATTTGAAGAAAGCTAAGTTTTATACATTGTCATTCATAAGCTAAACTCCTTCGTTACAAATAACTCGAATATCCTATCCTTAACAATTTTTCTTTGCATGATCGACTTAAAACCGAATTAACGCTAGGAAGAAAAACCTAGCTTTGAGGTGAGATATCCACATGGATACCGGGGGATGACCCTCCCGCAGCTACACCTTGGACTTTCTTCGGCGGCATCGTAGTTCGAATGTGAGATAGCCTTTTCCTCTTTCTTCTGAAATTCCACCGTCTTCTCCTTCCTTCCCTTTCTTTTGTCTTTTTCCCACTCTTCCTCATTCACTCCTTCTTTTCACTCCCTTTACTTTCCCTCCCTATCTTTTATCTCACGTCTATTTTTCCCTTACGGGATACCATCCGAGGCCATGATGATGGTTTGGATTTTTAGGTTCGGGGGGAAAATAATAATGGGGATACGGGGGATTAGGAAGAAAGCTTAGGGAGTTGTGGGAAAATGAGAGTTATGAGGGGGGTTTAAAACTGGGGGGGAAAAAGGGAAAAAAGGACTTTAGAGGGATTAAACCCGGTAGGGGGGAATTAAACTCCGGGGGGGGGGGGGGGGGGGGGGGGGGGGGGAACAAATGTTGAGATATCGAGCTCCACTCGTGATACGCCAAGGTGACCGTTGTGTATTTATGTCACCAACTTGTCAGTTGGAGATGCGGTTGGTACACCGCCCATGAATAATAGCTACATGATAGCTATCCTTATCTACTCTAGTTCGTGGCTCAGTTAGTATGCCACCTTAGTTAGTTGAGTTTGGTTTGAGACCCATATCTAGGGTTCTTCTATTTCTTTGTACTTGAGTTCTTTTGGCTTACACAACTAAGAAGAGGAAAACTGTTTTCAGCCTCCACCCTTGTGTGTATTCCCCCATTGTGCAAGCAAGAAAGCTACAAGTGAGACTCCTTCCTTCTCTCCCACAATCTTGACATGGTATCAGAGCCTTGTTCGTGGTAAGGAGCTCAAGAAAGCAAGCCAAGCTCGCGGTGGTCTGGTAAGAGGAGCAGTGTTACTTTCATTTTCCGTTTTGGGAGCAGATCTCTGCAGGTAGCACAGCCGGAAATTGCAGGAGTGCATTGTCTCAGGTTGAGACGCCCTTCGCGGTGAAGCAAGAGGGCAGTATATGCTGCGGGAGAGAGCTTTAGCTCATGGCGACCCTATTTTTTTGATTTGAGGCTATTTCGGGGCCTGTTTTGGAGGCGGAAGTTTTCTGCACGCACTCAAGAAAAAGCCCTGTTTTATGCTGTGCAGCCACTGTTCTACAGGTCGGTGAATAGTTACTGTAAAAATTGCATTGTATGCTTGTGCGCAGAGACATTGGGAGTTACAGAATCATCCCTGTTGCCTGTTGATGCAAAATCGTCACTATGAAGTGACTGTGTGGTCAAATACCACTTTCGCCAGTTTTGCAGATTTTCCCTTGTGAGGGTGAAGCTGTGGTTTTTGCAGTGACAGAATTTTTTGTAGTCTTCTGTAATGGCATCTGATTCTCTTTCACAGATTGTCACTGAAAAGCTTGACAAGAACAACTTCCAAGCATGGAAGTTTAGAATGACGAATTTCCTTATGGGAAAAGGATATTGGGAATTTGTTGCAGGAAATGAAGAAGAACCAGTTCTTCCTGATGTTCCCAATCAACAGCAAATGCAGGCATTCAAAGCATGGCATGAGAGAGCCAGGAAAGTTATGTACTGGCTGTCTATCAGTATTTCAGACTCTATGATTGTGCATATTCAGGATGCAAGTACGCCAAAGGAGGCATGGGATACGCTATCAAAAATGTATAGCACAAATACGCAAGCCAGGAAAATGCAGCTCAAGCAAGAGTTGCATAATGTGCAAAGAGAAAATATGAGCATCAATGACTACCACATGAAGGTTAAGAAGATTGCAGATGCACTTGCTTCCATTGGGTCGCCAGTGGAAGATGATGATTTAGTCTCTGTGACCTTGAATGGTCTCGGAAAGGATTATGCACAGTTTTGGACATCCATTTCAGTTCGTGAAAGATTTCCTGACTTTGAGGAGTTGATTGCTCTTCTAATTTCTGAGGAGCAGAGAAATGGTGGTGCATCTTCTTCAGGAGGAACTTCAAAAGAAGCTGTCTTCTACTCAAATGCTGGAAGAGGTAGAGGCAGAGGTAGAGGAGGCCGATTTGGAGGCCGTGGTAGAAATCAGAATATGCAGCAAACTCAAGAAAACCAGTCCTATGGAGGAGGACGTGGTAACTCTAGAGGCAGGGGGAGCCAAAGAGGTCGTGGTGGATGGCAAAGAGGCCAAAATGCAAACAGTAATGTTGAATGCTACTACTGTGGTAAGATGGGTCATATGGCTAAAGACTGCTATAAAAAGCAGAATGACATCATGAATGGAAAACTGCAACAAGGGAATTATGCATCTTCTAGTAGACTGGGTGATGACAGAAATGAGCATTTGTTCATGGTGCAACACATGAACAATTCTGTGACAAGTGCAGAAGAAAGCAACAATGTATGGTATGTTGACTCAGGTGCATCAAACCACATGACAGGTCATGCAGAATGGATGGAGGATGCAAGGAAAATGGAAAAACCAGGATTTGTGGAGACTGGTGATGATACTGCACATCCGATTGTGCAGATTGGAAAAATTCATTTGTCTATGCAGGATGGGAAAAAGAAATACCTGTCCGATGTATTTTATGTCCCGAATATCACCAAGAATCTGGTTTCTGTTGGTCAAATGGTTGAACAGGGCTTGCAGGTCAGATTTAATCCTCATGGATACTTTGTTGAGGATATGAAAAATAAAGGTCGCTTGATAGCAAAAGGAAAGAAGAAGGGCAGAATGTTTACATTGGATGCAGACATGCCTGAATTAAGGGCAGCAATGTTTGCACATGGGACCGGTGTAGTTGCAGATATTGATATCTGGCATAAACGCATTGGTCATGTTAATGTACAGTGACTTAAATCAATGCAGGCCCAAAACATTGTTGCAGGATTGCCTAAATTCAAGGTTGCAGAAATGCATAAGGTATGTGAAGCCTGTCAGTTTGGAAAACAGGCAAGGAAACCATTTCCTAGACATGTTCAAGAGAGTAAGAAGCCATTGGAATTAATCCACTCTGATGTGTGGACAACTAAAGCTGCATCTCTTGGAGGCTGTCATTATTTTATCAGTTTTATTGATGACTATAGCAGAAAAGTTTGGGTGTATTTTATGAAAAAGAAAAGTGAAGTTTTTGGGCATTTCAAAACTCTTAAAGCGATGGTTGAAAAAGAAACAGGCCTGCAGATAAAATGCCTAAGGTCAGATGGAGGGGGAGAGTACCTCTCAAATGAGTTTGCAAGGTTCCTGCAGGAGCATGGCATAAAGCAGCAATATTCATGCAGTCATACCCCACAACAAAATGGAATTGCAGAAAGGAAAAACAGGCATATTGGAGAGGTATCTCGTGCCATGCTCAATGAAAAAGACTTGCCAGATTTTTATTGGGCTGAAGCAGTTGCTACAGCAGTCTACATAATGAACAGGACTCCCACTGCAGCAATACATGGAATGACTCCAGAGGAGAGGTATACTGGTAGGAAACCAGATATTTCTCATTTGAAAATTTTTGGTTGCATTGCCTATGTACATGTGCCAGATGAGCTGAGATCCAAGTTGGATCCAAAAGCTGAGAAGTGCATCTTTATTGGTTACTCTCTACAGCAAAAAGGGTATAGATGCTATAACCCTTCTACTCGTAAGTTTACAGTGAGCAGAGATGTTGTTTTTGATGAGATGAGTAGCTGGTATAAACCAGTAAATGTGATTGATGATGTAGATGCACAAAATGGTAATGCTGCACAGAATTCACAGCAGCAGTCACAAAATATTAGTGGACCTGGAGCGTCCTCTAGCAGTGGTTCACATTCTTCGCCATGGACAGGCAGATTGAGATCAGGAGAATCTTCTCAAAGCAATGCAGATAGTGGTATGCAGGTATCACGAAAAGGAAAAGAGAAGGTTGATCAGCCCATGTTTGATGTGAATGCAGGTCACTCTTATGTGGATGGTGAATCCAGTGGCTCAGAACAGAGCATTGATGATGAGTTGGGTATTCCTTCTATTGTTACACCTGGAGTAAGGAAGACCAGGGATGTTTTGAGAGCACCTGGGAGTGAACCTACTTTGCGCAGGTCTACGAGAGCTAGGTATCCTGTGGATAGACTGAAATATGATGGATTTACAGCCATTCACTATGCATATATGGTCAAAGTGATACAGGAACCAGAACCCACATCTTTTGAGCAAGCCATGGGAAAAGAAAAATGGGAGAAAGCCATGGATGAAGAAATGGATGCCTTGGAAGCAAATGCTACATGGGAGTTAGTACCTTTGCCTAAAGATAAGAATGCAATTGGCTGTAAGTGGGTTTATAAGGTGAAGCACAATGCAGATGGTTCTGTGAACAGATACAAGGCAAGATTAGTAGTCAAGGGGTATGCACAAACATATGGCATTGACTATGAAGAAACATTCAGTCCGGTTGCAAGGATGGCAACCGTAAGAGCAGTCATTGCTATGGCTGCATCAAAGGGATGGTCTTTACATCAGATGGATGTAAAGAATGCCTTCTTGCATGGTGATTTGCAAGAAGAGGTCTATATGGAGCAGCCACCAGGTTATGTGCATGCTGTTCATCCTGAGTTTGTTTGCAGGTTGAAGAAAGCCTTGTATGGCTTAAAGCAAGCACCTAGAGCATGGTCTGACAAGATAGGATAGTATCTTGTCACTATTGGCTTTCAGATTTCCAAGGCAGATTTCTCACTTTATGTGAGAAAAACAGAGAAAGGTATTATGCTACTTGTCATTTATGTTGATGATTTGATTATGACAGGTGACAGTGATGAAGATATCCTTCATGTGAAAATGCTATTGAAGCAGAAGTTTGAGATGAAGGATTTGGGAGAGCTGCGTTATTTCTTGGGCATTGAGGTGATTAGATCACCAAGTGGGATACAGCTCTTACAGAGGCAGTATGGATTGGACATGCTGTCCAAATATGGGATGACAGGCTGTAAGCCTATTTCAGTTCCTTTGGAGCAGGATGTGAAGCTGAGCGCAGATGCAGGTGAGCTTCTGGAAGACCCTACTATGTACAGACGCATAGTAGGAAGCTTGATTTATATGACTATTACCAGGCCAGATTTGAGCTATGCTGTTGGATTGGTAATTCAGTTTATGCAGGCTCCAAGGAAACCACATTTGGATGCGGCTAGACGCATACTCAGGTATGTGAAGTCCAC
Source organism: Lygodium microphyllum (assembly GCF_053477565.2). NCBI lineage: Eukaryota > Viridiplantae > Streptophyta > Polypodiopsida > Schizaeales > Lygodiaceae > Lygodium > Lygodium microphyllum. Next base: position 66,418,141 of record NC_141157.1, read on the forward strand.
ATTGCAATATGGACTATTTTATGAGACTGGGGTTCACATACATTTGCATGGATACACTGATGCTGATTGGGCTGGTAGTATTTCTGATAGACGATCTACCAGTGGATATGTGTTCTCTTTTGGGAGTGCTGCAGTCACTTGGAGCAGCAAGAAACAGCCTACAGTTGCCTTGTCGAGCACAGAGGCTGAGTACAGGGGTGCAGCAATGGCTGCATGTGAGGTAGCTTGGTTGCATAAGCTACTTTATGATATGCATCAGTCTACAGATGGGCCAGTTGTCATTTATTGTGACAACATGAGTAGTATACACTTGGCAAATAACCCAGTCTATCATGTTAGAACAAAGCACATTGAGGTGCATTATCACTATGTGCGAGAGAGGGTTTTACTAGGTCTTATTGATCTAGTTTATGTCAGCACAGAGGATCAGGTAGCTGACATATTCACGAAGGCATTGGGCGCAGAGAAGCTGCGCAAGTTCAGAGACTTGCTTGGTGTGCAGGAATTGGGATTGAGCTCGAGGGGGAGTGTTGAGATATCGAGCTCCACTCGTGATACGCCAGGGTGACCGTTATGTATTTATGTCACCGACTTGTCAGTTGCAGATGCGGTTGGTACACCGCCCCTGAATAATAGCTACATGATAGCTATCCTTATCTACTCTAGTTCGTGGCTCAGTTAGTATGCCACCTTAGTTAGTTGAGTTTGGTTTGAAACCCATATCTAGGGTTCTTCTATTTCTTTGTACTTGAGTTCTTTTGGCTTACACAACTAAGAAGAGGAAAACTGTTTTCAGCCTCCACCCTTGTGTGTATTCCCCCATTGTGCAAGCAAGAAAGCTACAAGTGAGACTCCTTCCTTCTCTCCCACAATCTTGACAGAAGCTGTGTTCTTTACAGTGACAGAATTTTTTTGCAGTATTCTGTAATGGCGTCAGATTCTCTTTCACAGATTGTCACTGAAAAGCTTGACAAGAACAACTTCCAAGCATGGAAGTTTAGAATGACGAATTTCCTTATGGGAAAAGGATATTGGGAATTTGTTGCAGGAAATGAAGAAGAACCAGTTCTTCCTGATGTTCCCAATCAACAGCAAATGCAGGCATTTAAAGCATGGCATGAGAGAGCCAGGAAAGTTATGTATTGGCTGTCTATCAGTATTTCAGACTCTATGATTGTGCATATTCAGGATGCAAGTACGCCAAAGGAGGCATGGGATACTTTGTCAAAAATGTATAGCACAAATACGCAAGCCAAGAAAATGCAGCTCAAGCAAGAGTTGCATAATGTGCAAAGAGAAAATATGAGCATCAATGACTACCACATGAAGGTGAAGAAGATTGCAGATGCACTTGCTTCCATTGGATCGCCAATGGAAGATGATGATTTAGTTTCTGTGACCTTGAATGGTCTAGGAAAGGATTATGCACAGTTTCGGACATCCATTTCAGTTCGTGAACGATTTCCTGATTTTGAGGAGTTGATTGCTCTTCTAATTTCTGAGGAGCAGAGAAATGGTGGTGCATCTTCTTCAGGAGGAACTTCAAAGGAAGCTGTCTTCTACTCAAATGCTGGAAGAGGTAGAGGCAGAGGTAGAGGAGGCCGATTTGGAGGCCGTGGTAGAAATCAGAATATGCAGCAAACTCAAGAAAACCAGTCCTATGGAGGAGGACGTGGTAACTCTAGAGGCAGGGGGAGCCAAAGAGGTCGTGGTGGATGGCAAAGAGGCCAAAATGCAAACAGTAATGTTGAATGCTACTATTGTGGTAAAATGGGACATATGGCTAAAGACTGCTACAAAAAGCAGAATGACATCATGAATGGAAAACTGCAACAAGGAAATTATGCATCTTCTAGTAGACAGGGTGATGACAGAAATGAGCATTTGTTCATGGTGCAGCACATGAACAATTCTATGACAAGTGCAGAAGAAAGCAACGATGTATGGTATGTTGACTCAGGTGCGTCAAACCACATGACAGGTCATGCAGAATGGATGGAGGATGCAAGGAAAATGGAAAAACCAGGATTTGTGGAGACTGGTGATGATACTGCACATCCGATTGTGCAGATTGGAAAAATTCCTTTGTCTATGCAGGATGGGAAAAAGAAATACCTGTCCGATGTATTTCATGTCCCGAATATCACTAAGAATCTGGTTTCTGTTGGTCAAATGGTTGAGAGGGCTTGCAGGTCAGATTTAATCCTCATGGATGCTTTGTTGAGGATATGAAAAATAAAGGTCGCTTGATAGCAAAAGGAAAGAAGAAGGGCAGAATGTTTACGTTGGATGCAGACATGTCTGAATTGAGTGCAGCAATGTTTGCACATGGGACCGGTGTAGTTGCATATATTGATATCTGGCATAAACGCATTGGTCATGTTAATGTACAGTGACTTAAATCAATGCAGGCCCAAAATATTATTGCTGGATTGCCTAAATTCAAGGTTGCAGAAATGCATAAGGTATGTGAAGCCTGTCAGTTTGGAAAACAGGCAAGGAAACCATTTCCTAGACATGTTCAAGAGAGTAAGAAGCCATTGGAATTAATCCACTCTGATGTGTGGACTACTAAAGCTGCATCTCTTGGAGGCTGTCATTATTTTGTCAGTTTTATTGATGACTATAGCAGAAAAGTTTGGGTGTATTTTATGAAAAAGAAAAGTGAAGTTTTTGGTCATTTCAAAACTCTTAAAGCTATGGTTGAAAAAGAAACAGGTCTACAAGTAAAATGCCTAAGGTCAGATGGAGGGGGAGAGTACCTCTCAAATGAGTTTGCAAGGTTCCTGCAGGAGCATGGCATAAAGCAGCAATATTCATGCAGTCATACCCCATAGCAAAATGGAATTGCAGAAAGAAAAAACAGACATATTGGAGAGGTGTCTCGTGCCATGCTCAATGAAAAAGACTTGCCAGATTTTTATTGGGCTGAAGCAGTTGCTACAGCAGTCTACATAATGAACAGGACTCCCACTGCAGCAATACATGGAATGACTCCAGAGGAGAGGTATACTGGTAGGAAACCAGATATTTCTCATTTGAAAATTTTTGGTTGCATTGCCTATGTACATGTGCCAGATGAGCTGAGATCCAAGTTGGATCCAAAAGCTGAGAAGTGCATCTTTATTGGTTACTCTCTGCAGCAAAAAGGGTATAGATGCTATAACCCTTCTACTCGTAAGTTTACAGTGAGCAGAGATGTTGTTTTTGATGAGATGAGTAGCTGGTATAAACCAGTAAATGTGATTGATGATGTAGATGCACAAAATGGTAATGCTGCACAGAATTCACAGCAACAGTCACAAAATATTAGCGGACCTGGAGCGTCCTCTAGCAGTGGTTCACATTCTTCGCCATGGACAGGCAGATTGAGATCAGGAGAATCTTCTCAAAGCAATGCAGATAGTGGTATGCAGGTATCACGAAAAGGAAAAGAGAAGGTTGATCAGCCCATGGTTGATGTGAATGCAGGTCACTCTTATGTGGATGGTGAATCCAGTGGCTCAGAACAGAGCATTGATGATGAGTTGGGTATTCCTTCTATTGTTACACCTGGAGTAAGGAAGACCAGGGATGTTTTGAGAGCACCTGGGAGTGAACCCACTTTGCGCAGGTCTACCGGAGTTAGGTATCCTGTGGATAGGCTGAAATATGATGGATTTACAGCCATTCACTATGCATATATGGTCAAGGTGATACAGGAACCAGAACCCACATCTTTTGAGCAAGCCATGGGAAAAGAAAAATGGGAGAAAGCCATGGATGAAGAAATGGATGCCTTGGAAGCAAACGCTACATGGGAATTGGTACCTTTGCCTAAAGGTAAGAATGCAATTGGCTGTAAGTGGGTTTATAAGGTGAAGCACAATGCTGATGGTTCTGTGAACAGATACAAGGCAAGATTAGTAGTCAAGGGGTATGCACAAACATATGGCATTGACTATGAAGAAACATTCAGTCCGGTTGCAAGGATGGCAACCGTAAGAGCAGTCATTGCTATGGCTGCATCAAAGGGATGGTCTTTACATCAGATGGATGTAAAGAATGCCTTCTTGCATGGTGATTTGCAAGAAGAGGTCTATATGGAGCAGCCACTAGGTTATGCGCATGTTGTTCATCCTGAGTTTGTTTGCAGGTTGAAGAAAGCTTTGTATGGCTTGAAGCAAGCACCTAGAGCATGGTCTGACAAGATAGGACAGTATCTTGTCACTATTGGCTTTCAGATTTCCAAGGCAGATTTCTCACTTTATGTGAGAAAAACAGAGAAATGTATTATGCTACTTGTCATTTATGTTGATGATTTGATTATGACAGGTGACAGTGATGAAGATATCCTTCATGTGAAAATGCTATTGAAGCAGAAGTTTGAGATGAAGGATTTGGGAGAGCTGCGTTATTTCTTGGGCATTGAGGTGATTAGATCACCAAGTGGGATACAGCTCTTGCAGAGGCAGTATGGATTGGACATGCTGTCCAAATATGGGATGACAGGCTGTAAGCCTATTTCAGTTCCTTTGGAGCAGAATGTGAAGCTGAGCGCAGATGCAGGTGAGCTTCTGGAAGACCCTACTATGTATAGACGCATAGTAGGAAGCTTGATTTATATGACTATTACCAGGCCAGATTTGAGCTATGCTGTTGGATTGGTAAGTCAGTTTATGCAGGCTCCAAGGAAACCACATTTGGATGCGGCTAGACGCATACTCAGGTATGTGAAGTCCACATTGCAGTATGGACTATTTTATGAGACTGGGGTTCAGATACAATTGCATGGATACACTGATGCTGATTGGGCTGGTAGTATTTCTGATAGACGATCTACCAGTGGATATGTGTTCTCTTTTGGGAGTGCTACAGTCACTTGGAGCAACAAGAAACAGCCTACAGTTGCCTTGTCGAGCACAGAGGCTGAGTACAGGGGTGCAGCAATGGCTGCATGTGAGGTAGCTTGGTTGCATAAGCTACTTTATGATATGCATGAGTCTACAGATGGGCCAGTTGTCATTTATTGTGACAACATGAGTAGTATACACTTGGCAAATAACCCAGACTATCATGCTAGAACAAAGCACATTGAGGTGCATTATCACTATGTGCGAGAGAGGGTTTTACTAGGTCTTATTGATCTAGTTTATGTCAGCATAGAGGATCAGGTAGCTGACATATTCACGAAGGCATTGAGCGCAGAGAAGCTGCGCAAGTTCAGAGACTTGCTTGGTGTGCAGGAATTGGGATTGAGCTCGAGGGGGAGTGTTGAGATATCGAGCTCCACTCGTGATACGCCAGGGTGACCGTTGTGTATTTATGTCACCAACTTGTCAGTTGGAGATGCGGTTGGTACACCGCCCATGAATAATAGCTACATGATAGCTATCCTTATCTACTCTAGTTCGTGGCTCAGTTAGTATGCCACCTTAGTTAGTTGAGTTTGGTTTGAGACCCATATCTAGGGTTCTTCTATTTCTTTGTACTTGAGTTCTTTTGGCTTACACAACTAAGAAGAGGAAAACTGTTTTCAGCCTCCACCCTTGCGTGTATTCCCCCATTGTGCAAGCAAGAAAGCTACAAGTGAGACTCCTTCCTTCTCTCCCACAATCTTGACAACAAAGGGGGTTTTAAAAAAAAGCATAAGGGGGGGTGAAAGGGGGCTAAGAAGGTTCTTTAGAAGCTTCCCCTCAGGAAGCTTCTAAAGCTTCCACGTGGGAGGGGGGGAAAGCTTAGACAATTTTGTTTATGGCGGCTTGAACCAGGGCGAAATGATGGCCAAGACAGATCTTCAGCGACGATCCTCCTCCCTCACCACTTTCTTTGGCAGCCTCACGACAATCTCTGTTCCTCTCTGTCCTAGTGACTGCAGCATCCCATCCCTCACTCTCCTTCTCTATGGCAGCATCACGGCTCTTCCCCCAGCTTCCTCTATTCCTCACGGCTCCAGCCTCCCTCATCTCCAGCGGCCCCCCCCATTCAAATAGTGGAGGGGAGGGGGATCTTCCCTCCCTGCGTGTCATCACGCATGTTCCCCCTCCCTCCATAAGGCTCCACCAAGGAGCTTAATGGATCCTTCTATTCCCCTCCCCCTCCAGCTCGTCAGTCGGCTGGAGGGATAAGGGGGGAATAGAAAAAAAAAATTAAAAAAAATTCATTTCTCCCATTTTTTCATATTCATTTGAGACAGGTTCACGCGCGTGCTTTTATAAGCGAATCGGGATATTACATTCTCTCCCCCTTGGAGGAATCGAGATGTTCTCATCTCGAGATAAACTGGGGATATTGATGGTTGAGAGAGCTTTTATCTATCCAAGTGGCATCCTCTTCGGGATAATCTTTCCACTGTATGAGGCATTCTCTCAGGGTTCTAGATCTTAACTGTCTTTCCCTAACATCTAAGATCCTATATGGCCTTAGTTCAAGGACTCCTTGACTAGGCATTACAATTTGTTGGTCATCAAGTACATGATTAGGATTGGGTACATATTTTTTCAATAGGCTGATATGGAATACATTGTGAACCTTTAGGTTCTCAGGGAGTTGCAATCTATAAGCATTGGGTCCTAGGCATTTGAGGATTTTATATGGCCCACAATACCTTGGACTTAGCTTCTTGCATTCTCCTAGGGATAGAGAACTCTTTTTAGGGCGTACCCGAATGAAGACCATGTCTCCTTCTTCGAAGATTCTATCTTGACGTTTCAAATCTGCGTATGCCTTTTGCCTATCCTTGGCCGCTTGTATGTCTTGTCTTATTGACCTTATTTGATCATCCATGTCCTCCAACATTTGTCTTGAAGCTTCAAATCTTAGGGTTGGATTAGAAAAGTTTAGGGGACTTCGACAATCATGACCATACAATGCCTGGAAAGGGGTCATTTGAATGCTCTGCTGGTAAGAAGCATTGTAGGCAAATTCTACTAATGGCAAGTATTGAATCCACCTCTTCGGCTCTCGACAGCAGTATGCCCTGAGCATATCCTCAACGATTTGATTTACTTGCTCTGTTTGGCCATCCGTTTGGGGATGGTAGGCGGTGCTAAAACAGAGTTGAGTCCCAATAGCTTCAAAAATAGCTCTCCAGAAGTGTGATGTGAAGAGAGAATCTCGATCACTAATGATTCTTCTCGGTAGCCCATGTAGCTTGAATATCTCCTTGATAAACAATCTTGCAATGTCGGAGGCTTTATAGTTTGTCTTTACTAGAATCAGGTGTGCAACCTTGGTAAGCATGTCAACCACAACCATAATGGAATTGTATCCTCCTTGGACTTGGGGTAAGCCCACAACAAAATCCATACTGATGAATTCCCATTTCATTTGGGAAATGTCAAGCGGTTGTAGTTTCCCTGGCATCATGACATGTTTGGCTTTGATATGTTGGCAAGACAAACACTCAGTGACATACTTGAGAACGTCACCTTTAAGCCTCTCCAAATGGTAGCTCTTTCTAACTGCATTAAGAGTCTTACCATAGCCAGGATGTCCTGAAAAAGGAGAATCATGAGCTTCCCATAATATTTTCTGCTTAAGTGACTGGCTTGCTGGTATACGCAGCCTTGTTCTGTAGTAGACAAGTCCATTATCAATGGAAAATTCCTGATACTTAGCTTGCAACTTCTGATTCTGCTCCTTGGTAGATATTTCCTTTATCATTGTTTGGTAGGCCAAATCATGGCATGCTTCCTCTCTAGCTAGTTCAAGTATAGGGTTGTTTGGCATAGATACTTTTGTAGCCAGAGATCTGGCCGTTGATGGATTTTGCAAGATTAGGGAATTTAGGAATGCCTTGCGACTGAGTGCATCGGCAACTACATTCTCCTTCCCTGGTCGGTACTTGATTTCAAAATCATATTCCTCCAATACTTCAATCCACCGACGTTGCCTCATGTTGAGCTCGTTCTGGGTAAAAATCCATTTGAGACTCTTATGATCGGTTACTAGAGTAAACTTGTTACCCAATAGGTAGTGTCTCCAAAGCTTTAGAGCATGGATGACAGCTAATAATTCCAGATCATGCATGGCATAATTCTTTTCATGACTCTTCAATTTCCTTGAAGAGTATGCTACTGGATGACCTTCCTGCATAAGTACACACCCCAAGGCAAGAATTCTAGCATCAGTTACTACCTCGAACTCCTTATTGAGGTCAGGAAGTTTTAGAATAGGTGCTGATACCAAACTTTGCTTCAATTTGTCGAAGCTATTTTGTTCGGAAGTTGACCATGTAATAGAAGTCTGCTTCTTTAGTAAGTCTGTAAGAGGTGCTGCAATCAAAGCATAGTTTTTGATGAAGACCCTATACCATCCTGTTAATCCAAGAAAGCTACGTATCTCTTTGACGGATACTGGTATTGGCCATTCAAGCACATCTCTGACTTTGGCTGGGTCTACTGATATTCCTTCTGATGATACTATGAATCCCAGATATTCAATCTGACGCTTGAAGAATGCACACTTCTTCATTTTTTCATACAGCTTATGAGACCTCATTGTCTCAAGGACAATCCGAAGTTGAGGTTCATGATCTTCTTCCTGTTTGGAATAGACTAAAGTGTCATCGAAGAAGACAAGCACGAAATCATCAAGATATGGTCTAAAAACATCCTGCATTAATCTATTGAAGGTGGCATGTGCATTTATAAGCCGGAATGACATAACCAAGAACTCAAAGTGCCCATATCTTGTATTGAAGGCCGTTTTTGGAATATCTTCTTCCTTGATCCTTATCTGATAGTAACCTGACCTGAGATCAATCTTGGAGAAGATCTTTGCACCCTGAAGATGATCAAGAAGCTCATCTATTCTAGGAATAGGATACTTGTTCTTGACTGTTGATTGATTCAACCCTCGGTAATCAATACATAGTCGAAGTGTCCCATCTTTCTTTTTCTGGAATAGTACTGGAGCTCCCCACGGTGAGTTGCTAGGCCGGATGTAACCCTGATCCAACAGTTTCTTGAGTTGTTCCTTCAACTCAATTGCTTCCGGTATGGACATTCTATAAGGTCTCCTTGCAATTGGTGCAGCTCCAGGCACTAGCCTAATCTCATGATCTACTTCTCTTGGAGGCGGAAGTTCAATCAATTCCTCAGGGAATATGTCAGCGTATTCCTTTAGCCAAGAAGGTCCTTCATGAGACTCTTGCTTTTGATCTAACTTGTTGAGTTTGATCAGGTAAACGGGTAATCCTTTTCTGACTCCTTTTATGATCTGAGATACTTTGGCTAATTGGATTTTTGGCACTCCTGCCTCACCTTGAGTTGTGACAAATTCCCTTTCAGAGTTTCGAAAGGAAACTTGACCCTTTCCACAGTGGATGTGGGCATCATTAGGCTTAAGCCAATCCATCCCGAGTAGACACTCATGGATACCTAAATTCATGACTCTGAATTTGATTGAAGTCTTCTTTCCTCCCAGAAAGAATTCCACCTTAGCAGTTTGCCTGGTACAAGTTACCTCACGACCGTTTGCCAATTCCACAAGTAGGGTAGGTGCTTCTACTGTGGCTATTCCTAATCTTTTTGCACATGCTGGTGAGATAAAGGAATGTGTACTGCCACAATCAATCAAGGTTTTGAAACCTTTACCTTGATAGTCCCCGACGGTGTCTGAATCACCGAGAACTAGCGATTTGGCCCTTTCTTGTGTAAAACAGCATGAACTGTCGCTCTTTCGAATTCAGCTTCCATTGTCGGATCTTCCTCTTCTTCTTCTTCGCATCTTTGCCTATTGGCAATGCAAGCGGTTCTTCCTCTTCCACGGGTGGCGGCTCCTTGACCGTGGCCTGCACCTTGGAAAGGCGTTTGACAATGTCCTCTGCTAAGCTTGGGACATTGCCTCTTGAAGTGATCGGCTTCGTTGCAGTGGAAACATCGGAGGTTTCGGCCATTACTTTGAGTAGGAACAAAGTTGTTGACGTTATTTGTCCTTGCTTTCTTCCTTTATCCCTGATTGTGACCTTGAACTCTCTTCATTTGAGGTCTGAATGCTCCTCTGTTCGAGTCACTATAGGACCAAGTTTTGTTACCCCTTGGTCTAGCTTGCACCTCTTGAATTATAGGTGCCGCTCGAATGAGTGCATCCTGAAGATCTGATGGATACATAGATTCAAGATGGGTATTTACGGGTGGATTTAAGCCCGCGCAAAATTTGGATACCTGTTGTGTCATGTCCATCTGTGGCGCATACTTTAAAAGTGAGACGAATTTAGAGTAATATGTGTCAAGAGTGAGTCCTAGCTGTTTTAGCTCGTAGAACTCATTCATTTTCTGCGTACGATATGCAGGTGGCAAATATCTTCCCTGCACGGCTTTCTTCTACTTCTCCCAGGTAACGGACCCCTCTGAAGTCCCTTGATCCCTACACCATTGCTTCCACCAAAGTCTAGCTTCGCCGGTGAGTTTTAACTTGGCGAGCATGGCCTGATTGGTAGGTGCAGTACCAGCTGCTTCAAAGTAATCCTCCATGGATTCAATCCAAATTTCAGCATCAGCCTGGACGAATCTGCCTCTCCCGTCAAACTTGGGTGGCTTTATCTGCTTGAGGAGGAACTTTTTCTCCTGGGTAACAGCAGTACTTGATGTAGGAGGCGAATTTGGAACCTGTACCTGGGGTTGTGCCTGATAAAAGTTTTCTTAACGTTATTATATGATAATTGATGATGGCTTATCTTTCATTTTTAGTTCAGCTATCTCGTAAATAATGAAGCTACTTAACTTTTTAACAACTCTTATGCACAACGAGATATTGATAAAAAGAAGTCTTTATTTGTATTTACATGGGCATAGCCTTATACAACGTTCCGTGTGATGATAATCCAATCATTACATTCAGTTTGGGGAGAACAACGTTGTATTGCATTTGTCTACAGGAATTGTGTAATAGTAGGGTTTTGGGTCATGGATCTTTAGGAATTGATAATTCATTGGAAGTTCAGGATACCCTTTCCGTTGGAATCCATACTTCTCATGGCGGCCCAACACTTTAATCCCGTCAGCTGGGATTACACGGGTTACTTCCTCATATACATATGAGTTCATTTCAACCCTCCGACCTTGAATATGTAAAGTCAAATTTACGTGAGCTTCCACAAAAATGAACAGCTTCACGACTTTCAAGTCTTCCAACCACTTGATCCTCTTCTGTAGATAAGCAAACCGGTGGGCGGCTATATAGTAGATTCCTGAAGATCCCGTCCATCTTCGTTCTATGTATAAAGGTGATGGATTATAAATCTGCTCCAGGATGTTCATCATCCCAATTCTTTGTCTATAAAGGGGAGAATGCATTGTAGTCATAAACATGACCCGAAACACCAAAAACTTGTTCCACACTTCATAGTTCTGCAAGACAGCATTGAAGATGAACAAATGTTTGGACAGCAACAATTTCTTTACTTCATTTTATAAAAACAATTCCGTTGTTGGTCGGCTCTGATGCCAACTTGTAACGTGTCCCCTAGTATCATCCAAGACACGTCTTAGCAGTCCATCGGAAAGGATGTCTAGAAAGCTCCGCCCGGCACTCTCGTGGAATGTGACGAGTTTTGCGATCTAGGTCTTTCCGCGTCTGCCACGTAGCGAAAGTATCCTGACCGTTCCCACTTAGGATCGACCGGAATTAGGGTTTTCCTGATGGGTCATTAGCTAACAACAACTAGTATCAGACCCGAGCGAACTACTTTACGCAGAAACACCATGTCCGAAGCGGATTCACGCTACACTTGGTTCAAGGAGAATGGGAAACGAGAGGGATGCAAAGCTCAACCTCTCTGCCATAAGGCATAGTCCCATTCCGTTCCCCTAAAACAGCGTAAATCGGGTAAGACGTAACTTTAGGTCATCGTTCTCGTTATTCGTTTTGATGATGATGATCATTCCGCTGTTCTTCGAGATTTTTGAGAAAAGTTCCCGGCTAACCGGGACCACCCAACCGTAGGATGGACCCATGGCCCATCCTCCGCACTTTCCTCGATTTGTTTTAGTTATGTAATTATCTAACACATTAATTTGACATATAACAATCAGCTTCTTTAATTAACCCTGTTAAGCACTGGTTCCTTCACGTAATCTTATCACGTGACATAGAAAAACAACATCAAGCAAGTTCTTTTAACATTTCATCATTTTATCTTTGAAATACAAGGAGTTCCGCCCGTAGGCTTGTCCATAATCTGCCCGAAGGCTATCCATTAATATCCAGGGATCACTATTCCAAGCTTCCGCCCGTCAACTAGTATGCGGGCCTCGAGATCCAATCCCGAGTCACGTTAGCCTCTTGTGCAGGACCCAGAAGGCGAGGGATTTACGGCCAGAGCCCCCCTGGCACCCAAGCATCCTCCTGCTCCAAGTAGAACTCAACGGAGAGACCTCTCGCGGCGGGTTCGGTCCACATTCCCGGCGCGGTCAACAACCCCCTTGGTTAGGGTCAGGCAGGCAGTCGGGGGTAACTGAAGCTGCCTTTCCCTTCAGGCCTTTAACATGAAGTATAAGTACTCATTTAATTTGTAATTCATAATTCAAATAGAGCTCTAAAATCTCTAGCAAGCACAAACATTTCCGTTAATCAACCGAGTTGTTTGACAAACTGCTAAGGAAGTGTTCTTTCCTTCTGATTGTAACAGCACTCGTTCCCAAGGTGTCTTGGCAAGATCTTTTACATTCCGGTGTAGGGCATACCCAATTTGGTTAACCCTAAAGTGCCTTAGATATGCTAGTTTCTGGTTTACAACTCTCCTTATTTAGAAGGATATCCAAAAATACGTCTTTTTTTTCAAGATAACCTACGTAGGGATCTGTCGTCCTTCATGAGGGTTTTTACCCTTCTTTTACCCCTTTCTCCTTGTGAATCAATCACAAGACTAAATGATTTCATACTTGTTGCGCAAGTCCTGCGATGGAATAATCTGTTTAGATTCTTTAAGCTGACGTATGTCACGCCTAGGGTTTCTTCTTTTAAGAACCTTAGGGCCAACCCTAGTTTCTTATCTTTACAAATTTATTGTCCCTACAGTAAGGAAAGTAGTCAAGTGTTTAGGATGTGAATGTTTCTATGTTTAGATTGGTTCAGTTATCTTTTGGAAGGTAATATTAATCGTCTTGTCATGGTTTTGCTATCCTTGTGACAATTTACTTCCTAGTCAATACAGTTTAATTTAACTTCCGTTTTCCTTAAAGATGAGCTCATGCCAACTAACAACACTTGCCTTGCTAAGATGTGCAAATATTCAAGATAACTTCCTAGTAATTTGAGCATCGAAAGAAACCTTTCATGAATTTAACCATTTACAATGATTCGTTGCGAAAGGAATAAGACTAATGGTGCAAGATATAATTTCTACATCTTAGGAATATATTACTATAGTAAATGGTTAATCTTGCTCGTAATTTATAATGCTTGATGCAATTTGAAGAAAGCTAAGTTTTATACATTGTCATTCATAAGCTAAACTCCTTCGTTACAAATAACTCGAATATCCTATCCTTAACAATTTTTCTTTGCATGATCGACTTAAAACCGAATTAACGCTAGGAAGAAAAACTTGGCTTTGAGGTGAGATATCCACATGGATACCGGGGGATGACCCTCCCGTAGCTAAACCTTTGGACTTTCTTCGGCGGCATCGTAGTTCGAATGTGAGATAGCCTTTTCCTCTTTCTTCTGGAATTCCACCGTCTTCTCCTTCCTTCCCTTTCTTTTGTCTTTTTCCCACTCTTCCTCCTTCACTCCTTCTTTTCACTCCCTTTACTTTCCCTCCCTATCTTTTATCTCACAGCTATTTTTCCCTTACGGGATACCATCCGAGGCCATGATGATGGTTTGGATTTTTAGGTTCGGGGGGAAAATAATAATGGGGATACGGGGGATTAGGAAGAAAGCTTAGGGAGTTGTGGGAAAATGAGAGTTATGAGGGGGGTTTAAAACTGGGGGGGAAAAAGGGAAAAAAGGACTTTAGAGGGATTAAACCCGGTAGGGGGGAATTAAACTCGGGGGGGGGGGGGGGGGGGGGGGGGGGAAACAAAGGGGTTTTTTAAAAAAAGCATAAGGGGGGGTGAAAGGGGGCTAAGAAGGTTCTTTAGAAGCTTTCCCTCAGGAAGCTTCTAAAGCTTCCACGTGGGAGGGGGGGAAAGCTTAGACAATTTTGTTTATGGCGGCTTGAACCAGGGCAAAATGATGGCCGAGACAGATCTTCAGCGACGATCCTCTTCCCTCACGACTGTCTTTGGCAGCCTCACGACAATCTCTGTTCCTCTCTGTCCTGGTGACTGCAGCATCCCATCCCTCACTCTCCTTCTCTATGGCAGCATCACGGCTCTTCCCCCAGCTTCCTCTATTCCTCACGGCTCCAGCCTCCCTCATCTCCAGCGCCCCCCCTCATTTAAATAGTGGAGGGGAGGGGGATCTTCCCTCCCTGTGTGTCATCATGCATCTTCCCCCTCCCTCCATAAGGCTCCACCAAGGAGCTTAATGGCTCCTTCTATTCCGCTCCCCCTCCAGCTCATCAGTCGGCTGGAGGAATAAGGGGGGAATGAAAAAAAAAGAAAAAAAATTCATTTCTCCCATTTTTTCATATTCATTTGAGACAGGTTCACACATGTGCTTTTATAAGCGAATCGGGATATTACAATTTGCCACTGGATAGATGAACTCGGCTTCGAGAAGCTTCAGCAGCTCTGCTTTTACCAATGTGGAATAATTCGGGTTCATTCGCCTCTGTCGTTGCCGTACTGGCTTGGCATCAGGCTCCAAGTCAATATGATGCTGACATATTGTGGGATCAATCCCCTTTAGGTCTTTGTAGGACCATGCAAACACGTCCAAATTGTCTTTCAACAAGTTGTACAAGGTTGACAACTCCTCTTCTGGTAGGCTGCTACCCACCTTCAAATGGCATTCAGTGCCATCTGCATCCACAAAAGTTAACTGCCTTTCACCTTCTACTTCACGGATGAAGGTCCCACGGACTGCTTCTGGATACAGATCCGACTCCTTCAAGGGAGTGGTGTCCTCTTCTGATGTCCCACTAGAACCAACTTCTTCTCTTGGTGGAGACTTAGGTTGCTCCTTGAGATGTTGAAATGGGATTAGAGCTGTTTCGGGTTTGGTTTTACGATTAGTTACCTCTTGGCTTGAAGACTCATCTTTTGATGATGCATCTAGGAACGTCACATAACAGGGACCCTCTGATGCCTATTGGGTTTGTGATATTGGTGCTTGTTGGCACGGTGCATCATCATCATCTTTCTTTGGCAAGGATGGGTTAGGAGGGCAAGAGCCATTGCTGAAAGACGGCTTATTCTTCTTAACCCATTTCTTATAGAGATTTTGCATATGAGAAGATCCATTTACCAAACCAAATGGTACCATCACCATTCTGTCCCACAGCATGAGCTCGTCTGCTTCTGATGCTTCTGGAACTTCTTCTTCATATCTAACCTCTTCGGGTGGGATAGACTCTTCCATCTCGCTTTCATAACCTTCTTCTTCCATATCATCTCCCTCCTCTTCTGTCTCTGTCTCTGTCTCTGTCTCTGTCTCTATCTCTGGCTCTGTCTCTGTCTCTGGCTCTGTAGGAGCTCTGTAAGAGAAGAACAGGTTCTCTGTTTCATCTTCTGCCTTTGTCTCTGGCTTTGCTTTGGCCATGTAACAGGGAGAGCAGTACATCCATGCTTCTATCTCACTGTTAGAAGTGATTTCGGAAATCATTCCTAGTTCAGGCAGGAAGTATTCACCCATTGACAGGGACTTTGCATCTTTTGGGAGTTGGCTTACAATATTCACTGTTAAGGAACGTGGCACTGTTTTCTTGGGAAGGATCTGTTTGACAGCATCTTCGTCTACCGATGTTCCATCTATAGACTCATTAGGGGAGTCAGAAGATAATTCCAAGGAGGTGGATCCATGTCCTTTTTGAGCACCATATAGCTTCAACACCACTTTATTGGGTCCTCTACCCAAGGTCAAGGTTCCTTTGAACCAATCCATCCTTGCTCTGGCTTCAAAAAGCCATGGTCTGCCCAGTAATAGGGGGTAGGATGTACCATAAGAGTTTGGCTTCACCACCAGATAGGTTAGCCAATAATCTCTTCCAGCCACTGTAGTCTTCACGTATGGGAGAATGCCCAAAGGCTTGATTCTGCTCTGATCCGCTAGTCTGATGAGCCATTGGGTGGGTTGCACACCTTGTAGGCCTAGATCCTTCATTGTCACATCCGTCATAATGTTCACTGATGAACCACCATCAATCAGTGCATTTACAATGAAGCAGCCTTCTATCCACACGCCAGTCTCTGGGGTACCCGGATCTAGGAAGGCGTTAGCCACGTCCACTTCTTTTACAGGCTCTGGAGCTTTGTTGGAATTTCTTGCTGTTGAGGGAGCAATCCTTAAGCCACGTCTTCTTGTTAGTATACTTTTGAACCTTTTTCGGCAACTGGGAGATAGCATCAATAATTTTCGGAATGTGAGGTTTGGTTTAAAGGTATCTAGATCTCTGACCAGATCGTATTCCTTAATAGGATCCACTGGGTTCTCTAACCGGTTAGGGAATGGGGCAACACCCATTTTCATTTTCCTTTTTTCTTCCAACAGGGACATCATGGTAACTCCTTCTGCCACTTGTGGCACTTCCTCCTCTTCTATCTCCTAGACCTCTGGTCCTGTCTCGCTGGAACTGTCTCTGTGACTCTCTGTGGCACTATGGTGCTCTGTACAGCACTGTCATGCTCTGTTCTGTTCTATTCTTCTGGTGGAAGATTGAACTTCATTGTTTTGGCAGGAGGATTATTTTCTTTCTGGATAGGTGGTTCCTTCTTCTTGGCACACGTGATGGCAACAACTTCCAATTCCACTAAATTGGAGGTAGGCTCTTGGCCGGACTATCAATAGCATTGTTTTTCACTAGGGCTGGGCTTGGACAGTCTTTTGCAGTGTGGCCTTCTCCTTTGCATCGACTGCATAAGGGCTTGTAATCCACTGACCTTCTGGGATTTGGACAATTTGGTGAAATGTGTCCCTTTTCTCCGCATCTGTAACACTCCACTTCTGATCTCTGACCACCGCCAGACTGTCTTTCTCTGTAACTTTGGGATGGAAATCTTTTGGGTCCAAAATTAGGACCAAACTCTCTAGGCTTGGGTCTAATATCCTGTGTTGTCATTTTGGATTCCAGCAAGTTGAATCTTGTGTCTTCTTCCTTCCTTCTCCTATCATGCATCTCCTTTAGAGAGCAAATATCCTCTGTATGGTTCTTCCGCAAATAGTAGGAACAGAAAGCTCCAGGGATGGTTGGTTTTCGTGTACATTCAGTGGCTAAATGGCCTGCTTGATGGCACTTACCACACCAAGTATTTGACCGCATCACATCTCTTCCTGCTCCTGCAACGTTGGATATGCTGGCGGTATTCACTTTCAGCATCTGTAACCGCTCTGTAATCATATCCACCAACTCCTTTTTGATATTTGCAACTGAGTTGGATAAGTAATCCTTCAAGCTTTCTCCTCGTGAGGTATTGGCAGTAGGGTTTTGAGGAGTCTCTGTAATCATTGCATAAACAGGTTGGGCTGGCACAGAGGGGTCTCTGTTCTGATTCTGATTCTGAGCTCATGTTTGAACTGTTGGCCTGCTGGCTCTAGTTGGTAGGGTTCCACTGTTGCTGCTGATTTGGTATTAAGGAAATTGGTTGGGACCATTGTTGTTGTGGTTGAACCAGCATTTGAGGCATGGATTGTGGCCATTGTGGATTTGGTGCACTGTACTGTGATACTGGGGACATGGCGGTATTCAATTTTAGCATCTGTAACTGCTCTGTAATCACATCCATCAACTCCTTTTTTATATTTGCAACTGAGTTGGATAAGTAATCCTTCAAGCTTTCTCCTCGTGAGGTATTTCCAGTAGGGTTTTGAGGAGTCTCTGTAATCATTGCATAAACAGGTTGGGCTGGCACAGAGGGGTCTCTGTTCTGATTCTGATTCAGAGCTCATGTTTGAACTGTTGGCTGCTGGCTCCAGTTGGTAGGGTTCCACTGTTGCTGCTGATTTGGTATTAAGGAAATTGATTGGGACCATTGTTGTTGTGGTTGAACCAGCATTTGAGGCATGGATTGTGGCCACTGTGGATTTGGTGCACTGTACTGTGATACTAGGGGCATCTGTTGGTAGGGGTAGGGGACAGTCCCTGGGACTGCATTGGGTGGGTACATCATTCCTGGCATTAGAGGAGGTAGGACTCCTCTTCCTGGATTCATCGCCAATCTAGCTTCCACTTCATTGTACAGTCTTGCACCTTCGGTTGCAGCTTGCAGTGTGGCTGGTCTTTGCAGCTCCACAAACTTACGGACTTCTAGTTGTAATCCTCTGAGAAACACTCCCTTCTGAATGCCATCATCTAGATTATGGTTAGTCCATCTCTTCAGGATGGATTCCATTCGTGAGACATAAGCTTCTACTCTTTCTCCAGAGGACTAACTTAAATTCATAAATTCCTCTCGCAACCGCTCTTCAAAACCTTCACGTCTGAATTTAGTGAGGAAGGCCAACTTCAGGTCGTCCCATGTGCCAAAAGTTCCTGCTGCTTGTCTCTCATACCACTGAAATGCCGCGCCCTTGAAAGTGGCGGGGAAGATTGCTAACCAATGCTTAGGGGTCCTGTCATTGTTAGCCACACATGCTACCATAAACTCTGCTACATGAAGATCGGGGTCTTCATTGTACTCTCCCTTAAAAACTGGCAACAGGACTACATTCGCTAGCCTGTCATCAATATTTCCAGGACGGATCTGGCTTGGAAGTGGACCTCCAGCAGAGGAGGAGGAAGGGCTTGATGTGCCATTGGGACTTCTGTAAAGAGTTCCGCAAGGGCGTCAAAGGCGGCTTCTACTGCGAGCTCGTTCTTAGCTTTGATTTTTTCTTTCTCTCTTCTCATGTACCTCTGGACTCGTTCGAACGCTTGCCTCTTTATTGCGTCATTCATCAGGGGGTTGGCTCCACTATGTTGTTAGTGCTCCACAGAGGGATAACAGAAGGCTTCAATCTCTGGAGGACTCTCTTGCCAACATTTCTTCTACTTCTTCCTTTTCAACGTCTCTGAATTCTGCTTTCATGCCACTGCACAGAGGAAGGTATTCGGTTCTGAAGGTGTCAAAATGCATACGTCTAAGCATTGTGGTGGTGCCATCATCATAGTAATGCCAACTTCTGATGGTTTCAACAGTGTATGTTGTGAAAAACACTCTGTCTACCAACTTCCAGTGGGTTGCTAATTGGACAAACAGAAGATTATCAGTGCACCAAGCATCCCATGTATCTTGCTGTTGAGCATCCACGAACAAATTCCAACTCTTTTCCTTCTCGTCTTTGTGAACCTCCACAGACCAAGACTCCTGAAGCTTCTTCACAATCTCCCACTTGATGATGTCTAAAAAACTTCTCAATGAATGCCAAATCTTCCATGTATGGTCATTCTCTCTGTTTCCGCTCTTCAGTTTGTCCCCAAACAGTTTGCCACCTAGATGCAGGTTTCTGTTGCTTCAACAGGAAGAGGAAACTGTCCACCACATAGAGCATGCATCATGATAGTGATGTGTTTCCGCCATTGTGGGATGAACTTCTTGTGGAAAGTGGCTTGGATTATGAGAAATTCCAACTCTTCAGTGGAGGAAGGAACTTTACAAACATCCATTGAATTCTTCTCTTCTTGGCAATGCCATTTCCTTCATTTTCAGCCTCTTCGGGTGCTTGTTGATGGCAAGCTTCCCCGGCTGTGCACCAAAAACATGGAGCCCCAAGAGGAACACCAAGGAAAAGGGAATTCTCTTGCAAGAAAATCTATCTTGTAACATCAACAAGCTTGTTTATTAGGTTTTACATGATCACAATGAAGAAAAGAACACCAGGCACAACAAATCTTCACGCAGCATCATGTAGATCTCCCACGGATTTGATAGAATCAACCATATTCTTCAATATCCTCACAAAATCCATCAATATAACAAATAAAGCAAAGGAATACACCATCTTTGAATGGAAATACATCACATAGTATTCATCTTCAATATCTTCATAGTCTTCTCTCTCAATCTCTCATATACAATCACTTTGTTTTAGTAGATTTGGCTATCTCTGACTCTCTCTCTCTCTCTCTCCATCAATAATAAATCATCTCCTCACTACAATCTCTCATAATCACTCACAATAATCCTTCTTAGGTCGTGGATACCCCTCCCAAGAGGTATGTTTGATATGAAGAGTCACCAGAGCCACTACAGTGTCTTTTCACAGCTCACTACTGTCACTTCACTTCAGTCTTTACTTGAGTCTTCAACAGCTACTTCTTTTACTTCTTTTAGCTCTTTTGCACTTGTATTCACCTCTTTCCAAGGCTAGAAAACTTTCCCAAGCTACACATACATTCTACAGAACACATACAGAAGCATACAGAACAGTCACAGTACAGTACCAGAACAGCTATAGTACAGTTACAGTACAGAGACAGAAGCTCTACAGAAGGTTACAGAAGGTCATCAAAACCTCATAACTCATACTCAAACCATTCCAAACTCTCAAAAACTATTCAATAATCTTTCACAATCATCAATCATCAATCTTCATCAATCATCAATCCATGCTTCATACAGAAAGAAAACAGAACAAAACAGAAGGTATACAGAAGGTATCAGAACCAATCAGAACCTATCAGAATATATCAGAACCTCATCTCTCGACTAATAAACATCATGAACTCAATAAAGCCATTCCAACCTATCCAAAACACTCTCAAACCACTTTCAAACCAATTAATCATCTCATAAAATCAACCATTCAGCTCTCAAAAACAATAAAAATCAGCCAAAAAACAGGTCATTTCAACACTCAACAATGGGTGGCCTACATAAATGCATGACTACCTCTCTCTCTCTCTCTCTCTCTCTCTCTCTCTCTCTCTCTCTCTCTCTGAGGAACAGAGTCATCAGACAGGAGATATGGCATATTTATATATAGAGTATATGGGTCAGCCCTGCACAGCCACTGCCATCAAAGATGGCACATTATTACGCACAGTTCTTGAGGATATCAGAGCAGGGATTCATAGAGATTCCGAGATATATGCAGATCTATATGCCACATCGATTGAGAGTTCTTATTGGACAGCTCAGGGTATCATCACATCAGCTTATGATTGAGAGTGGCAGAGCCAGTGGCATCCCGCGGGAGGAGAGGATATGCCCCCTTTGCAGATCAGAGGTGGAGAGTGAGGAGCATTTTGTTCTCAGATGCGCAGCATACTCAGAGTTGAGATCTAGATACACATTGAGCAGCTCACTTCAGGGATGTATGACTGATATGGATCAGAGATCATTTGGCCGTTTTCTGGGAGAGGCATGGCACATCAGAGAGCAGAGCACACATCGGGTCCCAGTCAGAGAGGGGCCCACCCAGATGACTATTACACAGTTCTTTCAGACAGACAGAGTGAGAGCTACTGTACCAGTCTCCAACCAGACCTCCGGGCTCACACTACAGCAGGCTGAGGACCAGCATACCCGACGCCGCACGAGGATTCGTGGGTTTCGGACCCCACAGCCACACCGATAGGAGATCCGGAGGATTCTTGATCTGTATCGACAACAGACTGAGATCCGACGACACTCGACACATTGGATCTCAGATCTCCAGTTTGCTCTTTCTCCACCGCCGATGTACCACATCTTGCATCCAGGAGGGATCACCTGCTATTAGCGACTTCGACGACTGCTACTACATCCCAGGATAGTATATCTCCCTGCATCTATTACATATACACATCGCACCACTTTATCACAGCCGACAGTTGTTCCCCTATCACAGCCGACATTTGTTCCCCTTTTGTATCCATTATCTGGAGTACCATAGCTACATACGCACATACACATACACGATACTTATCACACTCACAGCACCATATTTTCAGTTTCCAGTTTTTAGCTTTTCATTTAGCACTTTTATTTTGGATAGCTGGACCTCATCAGTTGTATCACAGTTTGTCTCATAGGCCAGTTTTGGTCTTTAGAAGACGTTAATATAACTTTCTTTCTTTCTTTCTTTCTCTCTGTCTCAATTGGCAGTTTGCATGGCACAAATCTAGCAGTTCATGGCTACATCCCTAGATCATTAGTGTGTCTTCATATCCTCATTTGGCCTACCCCAAATTTCATTCAAGTCTCTCGAAATGATAACAGCTAGGCTGAGGTAACTTTGAGGATGACAATTACAAGGTAGTTCACATTGACTACTATGATAGGGGTTTAAAAAGAATGGGGGTGTTAAGATTTCTAAAGCTTAATATAATATAATTAATCCCTTTTTTCTTTTTCTTTGGTCCTTTTTCACATGCCTTTGATCTTGGTATGTTGGTAATATTACATCCATTAATGTGCAAGTTTGGATTTGCTACAAGCCATGGCATAGGTTTGGAAGGGTGGGCTAGTATACACTGAGTGGGTTGATGATGTAGAAAGAGATTGCTCCCTTGATTGGGTTATTTGGTTCCATGAGCCTAAACTTCTGAGGGGGCTACTTGACTTTTGTTGAGAGCTCCAAGAGGGTTGAATCCTTTTTGAAGCATGGGATTTAAATATGGATCCGTGTGTGGGATTAGGAACTCTTCATTAGAAACAACCAAAGGTTGTAAAGGTTTAGGAATTCTTGATTGGAAGAAATTAGAGGTTGCATGGGTTTAGGAACTCTTGATTACAAACAGACAGAGTTGTAGCTTTGAAACATCACTTATCAACATAAGGGAAACATGGTTGGCTTTGGTAATGTAGAGGAAGTGAAACTTGCGCATCTTCGCTAAATTGAGTTTGTCCACCTTTTCATGTTGACGGTTTATTCACTTCATTTTTTTCTTCAAAAACTTCCATGTGTTGATGTAAAGGAAAAAACAACATTCTTAAATCGATGTAAAGTCCAAACAAGTCTAGAAATCCATGAGTTATTAGTAGAGACATCCATTTATGAACAATTGTCCCTATATATGAGACATTTGAAGCACATGGAATAGTTTCATTGAATCTATCTTGATGGATTTAAATATCCCTCACATGATAAGATTGTTGGTGGAGTTTGTGTTTTCGTAGGATTTCATGGGATTGATAAACTTCATCTTCTCCTTCTCACACAAAAAAGTAATAGCCACTAGATTTTATTGATGAAGAGTACCACATTATTGATGTTTGAGTTCTACAAACCTAAATGTAAGAATTTAAACCTTTTCATTAATGAGATTGAGGTGGTAGATAGGAATAATATTCAAAACAAGAAGCCTACTCTAAATATTAGTTATGGATGTTAGAAAAACTCTATTTACATTAGTTCCAGAGAGCAACATAATAAGAATTTTGAGAAATTCTCTCATTGGAGATAGCTAATTATAAGTCCTATCAAAGCCCTGAGGTAGATTGAGGAGATTCACACTGTGGTGGGAGAATGCGTGATTTAGAGCTGTGATATCTATGCTCATTTTGAGTGAAGCTACTATCTTGAAGCCTATATAGTCATCAATGTTGAAATTTGAAATGATAAGTGAGACATCAAAAGTTGGAATGCTAAGGTGAGTTGTGAAGGACTCTTGCAAAAGGAATTAAAAGTGGTGAAGAAAATGAGATATTCCAATTCTCCATTGGGGCTAGGTAGGTGGGAGAAGTAGGTGAGATATTCTAGGAATTTCAAATTTGGATGATGGAGCTACTAAACATGCACAATGCTAAATCATGTGGGTAAATTCATGAATTATGCAAGGAGGTTAGATCTGGCTCTAATACCATGTTTGAACTACCATGAAGTACTAGGGCTCAAGGTGGATTGTATGTGTGTGTGCTCATTGCGCTAGCATGTTCTTAGCAATGTAATATCCCCGTGTTTTTTTTCCCCTGTGCCTCCCCCCCCATAGGAACTCCCCCCCTTTAATTTAAAACAAAAGAAAAAAAAAGTTATTATCAGTTCAAATTTTTTTAACCCCCCTCTCTCTCCCTGCCGACAGCATGTCGGGGAGAGAGAGAGAGGGAGTGGTGGTGATGGGGGCATGCAGCCGCCCAGATGGCAAGGTTGGCCATGCCACCCACCTCCTCCCCCCTCCTATATAAGGGGAGGCTCCTCCCCTCCCCTAGCTACACACGGAGATTGCGCCCCCCTTCCCTGCATCATCACCTCCTTCCTCCGGTAGCAGCACAACAGCCCCTACGGCTCCATCAGATGACTCTTCCCCCCTCCTCGTTTGTGTCGCAGTTGCGCCCCCCCAGGCCTTCCGATTGAGTTCCCCCCCCCCCCCCCCCCCCGACCTGCTGCAATGGCGCCCCCTGGGGCCTACGACTCAAGCCACCCCCTTGATTGCCAGTCAACTGCTGCAAGCCATGAGGAGAAAAACAGGTAGAAGAGGTAGAAGAGGAAGAGGAGTGGGAGAGAAGAAGTGAAGGGAGAGAGAGAGGGAAGAAGAAGAAGAAGAGGAGAGGAGAAGGAGAGAGAGAGAGAGAGAGAGTAGGAGAAGAAGAGAAAAGGGAGAGAAGAAGAGAAGGAGAGAGATAGAAGAAGAGAAGAAGAAGAGGAAGGAGGGAGAGAGAGAAGAGGAAGAGAGGAGAGGGAGAGAAGAGGAGAAGGAGAGAGAGAGAGAGAGAGAGAGAGAGAGAGAGAGAGAGAGAGAGAGAGAGAGAGAGAGAGAGAGAGAGAGAGAGAGAGAGAGAGAGAGTAGGAGAAGAAGAGAAAAGGGAGAGAAGAAGAGAAGGGGAGAGAGAGAAGAAGGGAAGAAGAAGAGGAAGAAGGAGGGAGAGAGAGAAGAGGAAGAGAGGAGAGGGAGAGAAGTGGAGAAGGAGAGAGAGAGAGAGAGTAGGAGAAGAAGAGAAAAGGGAGAGAAGAAGAGAAGGAGAGAGAGAGAAGAAGAGAAGAAGAAGAGGAAGAAGGAGGGAGAGAGAGAAGAGGAAAAGAAGAAGTGAGAGAGAAGAAGAGAAGGAGAGAGAGAGAGAAGAAGAGAAGAAGAAGAGGAAGAAGGAGGGAGAGAGAGAAGAGGAAGAGAAGAAGCCAGAGAGAAGAAGAGAAGGAGAGAGAGAAGGGAGAGAGAAGAGAAGAAGAGGGAGAGAAGGTGAAGGAGAGAAGAAGAAGGAGAGGGAGAGAGAAGAGAAGAAGAGAGGGAGAGAGAAGAGAAGAAAAGAGGAAGAGGGAGAGAAGAAGAAGGAGAGGGAGAGAGAAGAGAAGAAGGAGAGGGAGAGAGAAGAGAAGAAGGAGAGGGAGAGAGAAGAGAGGAAGAGAGGAAGAGGGAGAGAAGGAGAAGAGGTAGAAGAGGAAGAGGAGAGGGAGAGAAGAGGTAGAAGGAGAGAAGAGAGAAGTAGAAAAAGAAGAAGAAGAGGAAGAAGAGAGAGAAAGAAGGAGAAGAGAAGAGGAAGAAGAGAGGGAGAGAGAGAGAGAGAAGGAGAAAGAGAAAGGAAGAGAGTTGGAGACAAGTCACCCCCTCATCGGCAAAGGATTCCCTTCCCGCGACCTTTCCCTCCCGAACCGATCATCCTGAAGGCCGCTAAGGCTCGGACTATCCAAACCCCGAGTAGTAATGGCTCCCAAGAAGAAAATCGCGGGAAGTGTAGGCGCCAAAACTACCGTTGGTACCAGTAATGCGGGAGAGGCGAGCGGAGTGACCAACGCAATAAACGCCCCTACGAACACGAATCAAACCCAGGTTCTTTAGCGTTATAACTAATTATGTATTATTTCTTGTGGAAGAGATGAAAGGGTTAGCTACGTACATGGGACAAGAACGAGTCTTAGGGTTTTTGTTTACTCTAAGCACTAAGTTGCATGAGTGAAACGGTAGAGTATGGAATTCGAATAAGTTTATATGCATGAAATGATAACTTTTACACACATAAAATGATAAGGTTATCGCCTTAATTCACATAGAATGATAGCCTTTTTAACCAGTTCAGTGCATGAATAGTCATTTAGAATTCATGTTTTGCAATCATGATTAAAAGAAACACATGGAATGTTAGTTTCCGTTCATGAGATATATTCACACCATTGGATAAAAACCTAGACTTTCATATACGCAAGTCACATGTGATCCAATGCATTAGGGATAAGTATTCGTTGCCAGGAATGAAGAGAGATAAAGGTCATTTACGATGTACAACTATACTAAATGCACCATGTGCATGATAGATAAGGTTGGTTGGAAAATTCTGCATAGAACCGCACTAAGAGAAATGAAAGGATCGCATGCATCTAAACTGCATCTTGAAGGTCTCAATGACGAATCATATGTTGCCAAGTGTATTTGGTTGGAATTAGAAGATTAAAAGACCCTTAGTTGGGTTGTGAATAAGGCATGTCCATTGCCTTGACTGACCAACTAATGCCTCTGAGTTAGGGTTAAGATACCATAAGGTAAAACCCAAGGGAAAAGGGCAAGTCAAAATAAGTTAACTTACCAAGAACATTTGCTTGCGTAATCTTGGTTGAGATTATTGGGATCTCGTCGAGTTGCGAACAATCTAGGATCGGATGCTCGAGCATCCGGGAAAAAAGACCCACGATCGGATGCTGGGAGCATCCGGAAAAAAAGAAGTCACACCTTAGCAGTTGGTCATACAAAAGACCTTCGAAATGTTCGTGCTTATACTTAGGTACACTATTTGATCTCTTTGCTCAAGGAACTAATTCAAGGAAAAACACTTAATGGTTTAGGTTAAAGGCTTGGAGGGAGAGGCAGGAATAGTTACCTCCGACTGTCTGACTAGCCCTATCCAAGGGGGTTGTTAGCCGCACTGGGTATATGGACCTAACCCACCATGAGAGGTCTCTCCATGGGTGGTCCTTGGAGCGAGAGGATGCTTGGGTGCCAAGGGAGGCTCTGGCTGTAAATCCCTTGCCTTCGGATCCCACACAAGAGGCTGACATGACTCGAGATGGGATCTCAAGGCACGTGTACTAGTCAACGGGAAAAACTTGGAGTAGCAATCTTGTAGATTTCTAGGATAGCCTTCGGGCGTGATATTGGATGTACTCTAGGATTTTGATAAATAAAGAGCAGATATTGGAGAAAAAGGAACTTGCTTGACATTGTTTTTGTGTCAGTGCCTAAGTTACGTGAAGGAACCCATGATTAATTTGATTAAATTAAGGAAGCTACTTTTGCATGTCAAAACGTAATGTGGTAGGTAATTAGATAACTAAAGCAAACTGAGGAAAGTGCTGTGGACATGACTTAGGTCCGTCCTACGGAAGGGTGGTCCCGGTTAGCTGGGAACTTTTCTCAAATGATGAGATAATAAGACTATTAAGACCTAGTGTCAATAGATGTAGAATCCCGATTTATTGTGTTTTAGGGGAAAGGAATGGGACTATGCCATATGGTAGAGAGGTTGAGCTTCACATCCCTCTCGTTTCCCATTTTCCATGAACCAAGTGCAGCATGAATCCACTTCGACTCTGTTGTTCCTACGCAAAGTGGTACATCTAGAGCTCAACGCTAGCTTCTTCCTAGAGACCTTGTTGATAGAAAAGGAACCCTGACCTCAGGTCGATCCCAAGTGGGAACGGCCGGACACTTCCGCTCGGGGCAGACTTGACTCCTCCCGATGGGTTGCTAAGACGTGTCCCAAAGTGGACTAGCAGACACATTACAGTTGGTATCAAAGTGAACCAACGGGATCTAAGATTTACAAGGAAACTTAATGGAGGAAAATAAAGGGGAAGGTGAGTGGAATAGAGCAGTGT
This sequence comes from Lygodium microphyllum, assembly GCF_053477565.2. Taxonomy (NCBI): domain Eukaryota; kingdom Viridiplantae; phylum Streptophyta; class Polypodiopsida; order Schizaeales; family Lygodiaceae; genus Lygodium; species Lygodium microphyllum. Next base: position 66,445,870 of record NC_141157.1, read on the forward strand.
TTTCTATTGAAAACATTCCTTTACTCACTTATGGATGCTGGGTTGTAGAGTCACGAAGCATGGAGAAAGTTCTTGGTGTTCCAAGTCATGTTCATGATTGCAATGCATGCTTCGGATTATCATCAGAGACTAGGCATGATGAATATTCTGGACCGCATCTATAATCCTTCACCCCTGTATGCGGAATGGAGATGGATGGGAGAATCAAGAATATACTACATAGCAGCCCACCGACTCGCGTACCTTCGGACCAACTTGAAGGAATCAGGTGGATGGAGGATTTAAAGATCGTGAAGCTATTCATCTTTGTCAAAGCTCACGCAAATGCAACCTTGCATGTTGGCGGTCGGCAAGTCAAGTAGAACAAGTATGTTTATGAAAAAGTGACCCGAGTGATCTCTGCCGACAGGATCAAAGTGTTAGGGCGCTATGAGAAGAACGGGTATCAAAGGAAGGGATACCCCAAGCTTCCTATGACTTATCATTTCCTGAAAATCCAGGACCCCACTCATATTATTACTCAATCCCTGAAGCCGATTATAACACAATCCTATTTTTCCCAAATTGATGTATCAATCAGCTTGTTCTACTTACCCAAAATAAATGTACTCAAAGGGTTGTGCCCTCATGAATGAACAAGACATTTTACTATTGTCTATCTTGATTGTAAATGTTAGCTAAGGTGTTAAGCAATTAAATCACTTGGCTAAAAGCTGTGCTAATCGCATTAACATAAAATGGGAAACATTTGATAAGTTTTTAACATAAAGAATCTTATTGTCCAAACGCAACCCCAAGCGCAGGTTCCAAGTCCGACTCCTACACTAAGTTGAGCTGTGATTCAAGAGAAGAAGTTCCTTCTCAAACAAATTAAGCCACTCGAGCTTGATGGCAAGGGAAGGACTGTTCAAGCCGATGCCGAGATCTGGATTGAGTCCACGGAGGACTACTTTGAGGCAGCAAGAATTGCACCTGCTAACCAAGCCATGCTCGCCAAACTTAAGCTTATAGGCGAAGCGAGACTTTGGTGGAAACAATGGTGCAGAGACCAGGTGATCTCGGAAGGGACAGTCACTTGGGAGAAGCTTAAGGAAGCTATGCGAGGGAGGCATCTGCCACTTGCCTACCACACACAAAAGATGAATGAATTCTATGACTTGAAGCAGGTAGGATTATCCCTTGATGCATATTATTCAAAGTTCGTTTCACTCCTAAAGTACGCGCCTCCAATGGATATGACACAACAAGTGTCAAAATTCTGTGCTAGGTTGAATCCACCTATAGACACTCAATTGGAATCCATGCGTCCAACAGACCTACAAGACACACTCATTCAAGCTGCTCCAATAATACAAGAGGTGCAGACCAAACCAAGGAATAACAGGACTTGACCTTACAGAGATTAGAACAAGGGTATGTCTAGGGCTTAGACCAAGAGAGAACAGGGTCAGAATTAGGGCCAAAGGAAGAAAGCTAGGGCCAATGTTGTCAACAACTTTGTTCCTACACAAGGTAATGACCGCAATCTATGTTGCTTCCATTGCAACGAGCCCAGACACTTCAAGAGGCAATGTCCCAAGCTTAGCAGAGGACATCGCCAAGGGCAATTCCAAGGAGCCGCCCATGGCCAAGGAACCACCATCATGGCCAAAGGGAGAACCTCCAGTGTTTCCAATGAGGAGCTAGGTGATGAAGAAGATCTATCCATGGATGCTGACATTGAGAGGGCAATGGTTCACACCGCTCTTCACAAGAAGGGTCCAAATCGCCAATTCTCAGTGATTCAAACTCCGTCAGATTATGAAGGTAAAAGCTTCAAAACCCTAATCGATTGTGGCAATACACATTCCTTCATTTCACCGATATGTGCAAAAAGGTTAGGGATAGCCACAATAGACGCACCTACTTTACTTGTGGAATTGGCAAATGGTCGTGAGGTCTCTTGTACTAGGCAAACTGCTAAGGTGAAATTCCTACTAGGTGGAAATCCAACTTTGGTGAGATTCAAGGTAATGAACCTAGGTGTCCATGAATGTTTACTCAGAATGGATTGGCTAATACCCAATGATGCCCACATCCACTGTGGGAAGGGCCAAGTTTCCTTCCGAAATTCTGAGGGGGAACTAGTCACGACTCAAGGAGAGGCTGGTAAACCAAAAATACAGCTGGTAAAAGCAACACGGATAATAAAAGGAGTTAGAAAGGGCCTACTTGTCTATCTGATTAAATTGAATAAGCTAGATCAGAATCAGGAATCTGGGGAAAAACCTTCATGGTTAAGGGAATACGCAAACGTATTTCCTGAAGAGCTGACAGAACTTTCTCCTCAAAGGGAAGTTGACCACGAAATCAAGCTAGCGCCAAGAGTTGCACCAGTCGCAAAGAGGCCGTATAACATGTCCATTCTAGAAGCTATCGAATTGAAAGAGAAACTCAAGCAACTATTAGACCAAGGCTACATCCGTCCTAGAAATTCACCATGGGGAGCTCCAGTGCTATTTCAAAAGAAGAAAGATGGAACGCTTCGTCTATGCATTGACTACAGGGGGTTGAATCAATCAACCATCAAAAATAAATACCCCATTCCAAGAATAGATGAATTACTTAACCGTCTTTAAGGAGAAAAAATCTTCTCTAAGATAGATCTCAAATCTGGATATTATCAGATAAGGATCAAGGAAGAAGATATCCCGAAGACTGCATTCAGCACAAGGTATGGACACTTTGAATTTCTAGTGATGTCATTCGGGCTAACGAATGCTCCTGCTACCTTCAACAGATTAATGCAAGATATCTTTAGGCCCTATCTTGATGAATTCATAATCGTCTTCTTTGACGATACCCTAGTCTACTCTAAACAAGAAAAAAATCATGAACCCTAGCTTCGCATTGTTCTTGAAACAATGAGAGCACACAAGCTTTATGCCAAGAAGAAGAAGTGTGCATTTTTCAAGCGACAGATTGAATATCTAGGATTCATTGTATCAGCGAAAGGAATTTTAGTAGATCTAGCTAAGGTCAGAGATGTTTTGGAATGGCCAACACCAACTTCTGTCAAAGAAATATGTAGCTTTCTTGGATTGACAGGATGGTACAGGATTTTCATCAAAGATTATGCTTTGATTGCAACACCTCTGAGACTGACCTACTAAAGAAGCAAGTAGCAATTGTATGGACACATGTCGAACAGACTAGCTTTGACAAACTAAAGCAAAGCTTAGTATCAGCACCCATCCTGAAACTTCTTGATCTTAGAAAGGAGTTTGAAGTGGTAACTAATGCTAACGCACTTTCTTTAGGATGTGTGCTTATCCAAGAAGGTCATCCCGTAGCATATTCTTCAAGAAAATTGAAAGGCCATGAAAGGAATTATGCTACCCACGATCTGGAGGTGTTGGATGTCATCCATGCCCTCAAACTTTGGAGACATTACTTGCTAGGTAACAAATTTTCCTTAGTGACTGACCACAAGAGTCTTAAATGGATCTTCACCCAGAATGAGCTCAATATGAGGCAGAAGAGAAAAGGGAGAGAAGAAGAGGAGAGAGAGAGAAGAAGACAAGAAGAAGAGGAAGAAGGAGGGAGAGAGAGAGAGAAGAGAAAGAGAAAAAGTGAGAGAGAAGAAGAGAAGGAGAGAGAGAAGGGAGAGAGAAGAGAAGAAGAGGGAGAGAAGGTGAAGGAGAGAAGAAGAAGGAGAGGGAGAGAGAAGAGAAGAAGAGAGAAAGATAGGAAGAGGGAGAGAAGGAGAAGAGTTAGAAGAGGAAGAGGAGAGGGAGAGAAGAGGTAGAAGGAGAGAAGAGAGAAGTAGAAAAAGAAGAAGAGAATGAAGAAGAGAGAGAAAGAAGGAGAAGAGAAGAGGAAGAAGAGAGGGAGAGAGAGAGAAGAAGAAAGAGAAAGGAAGAGATTTGGAGACAAGTCACCCCCTCATAAGCAAAGGATTCCCTTCCCTCGACCTTTCCCTCCCGAACCAATCATCTTGAAGGCCACTAAGGCCCAAAGTAGTAATGGCTCCCAAGAAGAAAATCGCGGGAAGCGTAGATGCCAAAGCTACCGTTGGTGCCAGTAATGCGGGAGAGGCGAGCGGAGCGACCAACGCAATAAACGCCCCTATGAACATGAATCAAACCTAGGTTCTTTACCGTTATAACTAATTATGTATTATCTCTCATGGAAGAGATGAAAGGGTTAGCTACGTGCATGGGACAAGAACGAGTCTTAGGGTTTTTGTTTACTCTAAGCACTAAGTTGCATGTGTGAAATGGTAGAGTATGGAATTCGCATAAGTTTATATGCATGAAATGATAACTTTTACACACATAAAATGATAAGGTTATCGCCTTACTTCACATAGAATGATAGCCTTTTTAACCAGTTCAGTGCATGAATAGTCATTTAGAATTCATGTTTCGCAATCATGATTAAAAGAAACACATGAAATGTTAGTTTCCGTTCATGAGATACATTCGCATCGTTGGATAAAACCTAGACTTTCATATACGCAAGTCACATGTGATCCAGTGCATTAGGGATAAGTATTCGTTGCCAGGAATGAAGAGAGATAAAGGTCGTTTAGGATGTACAACTATACTAAACGCACCATGTGTGTGATAGATAAGGTTGGTTGGAAAATTCTGCATAGAACCGCACTAAGAGAAATGGAAGGATTGCATGCATCTAGACCGCATCTTGAAGGTCTAACTTGCTTTAATGATTTCGTTTATTTGTTCACTTCTCACACTAGATCTTCAATGATCTCCACTGTTCAATTACTTGAGTGTTTCTCATTCACAATCCATCTAGCATGTTATCATAATAAACTCCCTTCATGATGGTAAAGTTAACTAAAAGAATTAGGTCCTTGCAATCTTAATTGGCCAATTTTTCAAAACTTTGAATGGACTAACCTTTTTTCTATTGGCGAATGTCACATTAAAGTGAGCAGTCTCAATAAGAGAAATGCTCCAAGTTTGCAAAATAATGTAGATAATGCTAACTCCTACCCCAATGTTGACAATTTCATATTGAGTTGTGTCTTCTAAGGCCACTACTGTTAGGAATATGTATGTTTTAGTTCCTTCCCACTATGAGAGATAGCCATGTGAACCCATTGTATCCAAGGGTGGATAAGGGTAGATGAGCGTGAATGGATTGGAGGGAAGGGAAAACCCTAACCATAGCCATCTAGAGGATATTTAAATAGTCCTAAGGGTCACTATGTGTGTGTGTGTGTGTGTGTGTGTGTGTGTGTGTGTGTGTGTGTGTGTGTGTGTGTGTGTGTGTGTGTGTGTGTGTACCCTAGTTGTACTTGTGAGCAACTTACGAAGCAAGATTTTGTTCTTGTACTTTGAGCTCGCTTCTCCCTCTTGTGCACACTTTTCCATGCTACCACTATGATATTCTAGCATCATATCAGAGCCATCTTTGATCCATTGAGCTTCCCCTATCCACATCTCATAGAGTTTCATTTCTTCATCATACCTCTTTAGCTACCTACCTACCCACCTCTATTAGAGGACCTGGAGAGAACAAAAGAAAGCATATCTAGCCTAGCTTTCTTCTAGAGTTGGTTCCCAGCTCAAGGCACTTCAAGATGTCACCTTAAACCCTGACATCAGGCACATAGAAGGGCAACATTGCTAGTTTCCTTTGAAAAAGTGTAGATTTGGCTGCGTGAAGTTAGAAGTTGAAGTGTAGGCGACATTGCTAGATTCCTATGAAAAAGTGTAGATTTGGCAGCATGAAGTTAGAAGCTGATGTGTGGACTACTGGGGGTGCAATCTTGGCAACCATCATGGGGGTTTGTTAGCCCCTGAAGTGTGCTATCCTCATGCAATAGGGCTCCCAAATATTTATTCTGTGGAGGTCGCATAGAGTGAAACACTAACTGTGTGTTTGCAAGTAGCCATCGCCAAAGCTTCAAAGCTTGGTCCTTTTTGAGTTTTCTTCTCATGAAAGTTACTAACAATGATTCAAAATCACTAATTAATCCTCTTTGGAATTCATTACAGATCAAAAGGCCCCAAGTTCAAAGAATTTTCAATCGAAGGTGACTCCTCAAGCCAATATGCAAGTGGTTAATGTTAAAATGCTTTAGTTATGCTTGCTAATGAGTGCCTTTTATCTCATATTGTTGAACATCACATTTGAGCCTGCTACTTATTGATGTAAACATCATTTACAAGAAGAAAAATGAAATGTTCTACTTGTTGATGGAAGAGCAATGATTAGAGATGTTGAAGAAGAGACTTTTATGCCTTGATTGACATCCTATAGCAAACATCAAAATAAAGCATCCTTGCTACATGCAACAATCATGTGGAGTGAAGTTTCTTTGCTTCTACAATAAAGGGTTTTACAATAGAGGAATCAATGTTTGCAATTATAGAATGCCTCATGATGAATTGATGCCCCCAAAAATTTTCTAGTGCTCCTTATTCTAGCCGAATCAAGTAGTACCCTACTATTAATTTCATAAATTATTCCCCATGAGCAATTGAGTTCCTAGCCAATGCACTAGAAATAGACCACCATAAGGAGCATTCTCCTAGGAACAAAATCATAGCAAACTCTATGTTGAAAATAATCTCCTGCTCATGGATTGGAGTCAAAAACGGCCATAATTTTGAATTCAAAGCTTCTTCCTCTCCTTCATCATCACTCTCCATAATTAGTCTTAGGAAACAAGATAATTAATTGAACATGACAATAGAGAGAGAGAGAGAGAGAGAGAGAGAGAGAGAGAGAGAGAGAGAGAGAGAGAGTGTGTGTGTGTGTGTGTGTGTGTGTGCGTGCGTGCGTGCATGCGTGCGTGCGTGCGTGCATGCGTGCGTGCGTGCGTGCATGCGTGTGTGTGTGTGTGTGTGTGTGTGTGTGAATATTTTTTTCCACCCAAAAAAAATCATTGAACTTCATGCAAGAGAGAAGAGGTGTATAAAGGTGTACACCCAATCATCCCCCACATGCACTACTTCACATAAACTTTATTGATAATAATCTTTCCTTTTGTTTTACATTACTCATAGGCTTTAGCCACTATTTCTTTAGGGGCTTCAAAGTTTGTGGCCTTCTTCTATGAATACAACATTTTGTAAAACATAGTGAGGCTATATTGCTGTATTATATGGTTGATGTAAATGTGTTAGGGTGCTAGATTTCAAGCATCTTTAGGTTTCATCACTTATTTTATGTTCAAGGATATTATGCTAGAAGTAGATGGATCTAGCTCGCTAAGCATCAAAGATCATATACTACATTGTAAACTCATAAGACACCCTCCATAGTGACCCACAAGTCTCTATGAAAACACCAACCAGCCCAACATTGTCTCAAATTAAGATTAAGATTAGCCATGATGGAAAAAAAGTAGTTTGAACCTATTATTTATTAACAGGAAGAAATAACTTGTAGAGCCACCAACCTCAATATAGCAACCTACTTCTTGAAGCTCTAAATAGAAATACGAACTTCCACTACACATGTTGACCATGTGGAAATTGATATCACAATGACCTCAAAATGATGATAAGACATTGATATGTAAGAAAAAGCACCACACTAGCCATGATTGTTACTACCATGCAAATTGATAATCTTGCAAACAAGGAGAAGACCACTGAAGACTCAATGAGACCATCCCTTTGTGTTCTCCAAGTATTACTCATAATGAAGATCAAGCTTCATTTAAAAAACAATCATCAATGGCTATTCTACTTAAGCCAACCACGACTACTGGCAACCAACAACAACATTGAAAAATACTCCACCCACTAATAGAAGAGTGAAACTAGTCAAGAGTCCATCATCAACATTAAAGATATTAGGTATTTGTAATTGCCAAGTATTGAGTACTAGACCGGAACCACCTTTTAGGACTACACACAACCATCAATTTTGGATTTAGTCACTAATATGGCTACATGCATAGGTGAAGATTTTGTTACATGTATCTGCCAATTGGATTGCACCTTCACTTTGTTTGCTCATAGGTATGCCCAAATGGAGTTTGGTCTCTTAAACGACAAAATGGTTGAAGTAGTCAAAACCCTTCCATGTTCCTAGGGAGTACAAATTCATATTCACCAAGCACATACCATAGTAGAAGAATTGTTATCAAAAGAGTTCTTGAAACAAAACAATGCATGATGGAATTCTTAACATAATAGTTTTCACAAACCACATAGTGGGAAAGGATAGGCTATCAAATTATGACTAATACCAAATGGTGTTGCATGATAAGGACTAATGAGTATGAACATTCTTACATTGCCCCAGTGTCAGTTTAAATGTTGGCTCTACATTGTAAATTTTCTTCTCCTTTGTTATTTACTCATTAAATTTATTTATTTTTAGTATTTCAAAAAAGTGCCACTTGAATGTATTGTTAGACCACCTCCTTAGATATCCCTATAGTACTTGTCGCAAATGCAACACTTATTGAATGGGAAAATACAACCACCAATTCTAAAGCTTTCCTATAAGGTATGACGATAGAGAACTTCACCTATTATCAATATTTCCAACCTTTGAGCTAGAATGCTGCATGATATTAATGACACCAATTGCAATTGCTCCTCTTGTAAGACCACAAGCTACAACACTATCCAGTCATATACAACCAAAAGACTTTACAACGAGTCAAAGATATTAATGACCACTCGCTACTAAAATTCATCTTCTTCAAATAAGTATGCCTTGAACCTCCACTCCAACCAGCTATTGCCTTCCTCTCATGAGCATCAGCTATTGCCTTCCTCTCATGAGCATCGCAACCACTTTAATCTAAAGACAAGCCTTCACCAACAACAATTGTTCTTCTTCAACAATAGTTCCCTCAACAATAGTACTTTAAGAAAATTGCTCTTAAGCTAACCAAAGTTACTATTTTCATTTGTCCTCCTAAACTTATATACATATCACTCCATGTGAAGCTAAAGACCTAATGTGTCACATTGACTTTTATGTTTAATGGAAGAAGGAAAAAAAGAATGTAAAAGAAACAAAGAAAAAGAACAAAAACATGTACCCACAAGCATAACACTGCACAAAAGGATCCTCAAGCTAGGTACGTCTAGTGGCCTTGGTTGGCCTACTGCATCCCTAACCCATAGCCAATTCTATATCCCCCACATTTTCTCAAGGCCCCCTTCAAGAGTGGGACACACCTAGGGAGTCTCAACTTTTTTAGGGTTAGATCTATCTCCTTGAGCCATATGCGCTATGTTTTTCTCTCCTTTCCACTCCCTAGTGCCATGAATGCAAGCTCAATCAAGTATATCAGTGGAGAGCCACCAAGCCTTGCAGCTTCTAGTGGGTACTACTCATCAAGGATCCTATCACCTACAAGGTCGATATCCATTATGTATTATAGTTCCCTTCATGATACTTTCCAGAAATTTCTCTTTAGCAACCAAATGCTTTCCATCTTCATCCACCAACATGCACCTCACTTCATCAAATCATTGATAAGAAGAAACCATGGAGCCATATTCTAATTGTGTAAATACAAATGTAAGCTTGTTGGCCCTCAAGTGTGGAAGCTACCAATCCTACACCAAATTTGTTCCTAATAATGACTCCAGTGACCACCTACCACATAGCCAACAATAGCACAATAATCATTGATTCTTCTACTATTCCTATACAACCATCCCTAGCACTCTACATCTACAATACAAGCTAAACCATGCTACTTTCAACATTGATTGCCAAGGGACTAGCACTTATCTAGGAGGGCAGTAATGTTAAACTCTTTCTAGGAAGACACACAAGATTTCAAAAATTAAAAAATCTTTTTAAAAAAAGAATAACTATAAGAAGCCATTGTAAGGATGCATTAACCTTGACGTTGTGTCAAATGCATTTTTTAAGTTAAGGTTTCATTTTTTAGCACTTCTAATTTTTTGAAGGACATTATGTTGTAAGTATACTTTTTTAAGAGACTCTAGCTTGCTCCTATGCAAATTGTAACATATTTTTGAGGTGGAATAATTGCCTTATAATAGACATGAGCTATTGAAATGATGCATAAAGCTTTAGTTCACTTTAGACTAGAAAAGGCTCAATTAAGCCAAGATGCATGCATAATCAAAGGAGGTCTAGTGGAGTGACCAAAAAGCAGGATAGGGTGCCCAACCCAACCATATGCATAAAAACTAAAAAGTGGATGGATAAGTTTATTTAGAGTATGTGAACTTGAGAGAGCCTCATCTCTTGATTCTTGCTTGTTGTGTTGCTTTTGTGTGTGTGTGTGTGTGTGGAGAGAGAGAGAGAGAGAGTAGTTGTGCATAAGCTCTTCTCTTCTTCTATATTAGTCTTCTCATCACAGAGCTTGCATGATTGATTTGGAGCAATTTAAAGAGAGCATGCATCTTTGAGCATTGACTAAAATGATAAGGTGAGTCGGTGAGTTCAATACACTCATCATTATTATATCTTTCATGCTTTCCAAGATGACAGATGGGAGAGTATATCAGTGAGAAAGAGTGTGTAATGGATAGGTGAGAGATAGCCATAGTCACACTAGTCAAAGCTCTTGAAAAAATAAGAATATCAGCAAGTCATGTGTTGTGCTTGTGAAGGTGTGGCAACAATGTTTTCATGCACGTCCACACACAAGTGCTTTGCTCTCCATCAAGGAAATTCCAAGTGCTTCCTAGCAATGTAGAAGGAAAGATAGAAAATACTATAGAAAAGCCCAAAAGAGTGGCATGAAGATGGGATAAAAGAAATGATTCTCTCAAACAAAAATACAATATTCTAATAAATGAGGCAATTAATAGTAATCATATCTAGGGAGATTCACATGTTTATTTGAGTGCTTGGAATAATTCACATTTGTGAAGTTCTTGTTCTATAATGGTGAGTGCTAATTGATGGATTTCGAATGATAAAGAACAAGTCAAAGTCCACTACTAACAAACACCCATGTAAAATTTTAGAACCCATAAATCACATATCGCATTTAACTCTATGAGATATTCTTGTAAGATTCTAAATGCTTATGCATTCTTAAGGATCTTGCGATAGCGTAGCAAGCATTAGAATTCAAGGTCTATAAGTGTACTTCTATGGCATTGTCAGTATCACAAAGATTCACCCAGTTTTCTACACTTTCAATAGCAACCTTGCTTATATTAATCTATCTATGGTAGGACCAAAAAAAATCATAAATTTAACATGTCTATATTAAGTAGTCATATGCCATTGAAAAGCTCTATAAAAGCTAGCATTTAACTTATGTAGAGTTTAATATTTTAAACATAGTGGGATCTTAATGATTAAACAATATGCTCATATATGATGTGAATATTCTTCCACTCTAATATACAAAATAGTATGTCTCAAAATATGTGGACATGTGTTGTGTGTTGTCAACTTTTTATGAAAAAGGTAGACCATCTAAGTCCTATCAATGCTCCACAATGAAGATATGATTATAAAATGGACACTTAAATTATTAATCTAGATCATTTATGCATGCTACCTCTAGCTGGTTAGAATCTATGTGCTTAGGCTGAAAGAACTTAAATCTCTATTATTTGAGTAGTAAATGAATGAATATTATTAGTCATGTAAAGTATCTTGAGTTTAAGGTGTATGGGTCATTTATTAAGAAGTTGTAGCCCAACCATAAGCACAAAATCTAAGTAGTGCAATGCAAATGTGATTTCTCTAACAAGGTCTACTTTTTCACACTCTATTACTTATGCACACTTCTTTATTATGAAACTACTTTCATGACTTAATTGTCACTCTCAACATATGAGAATCCAATTCTAGAGTAGCATATACATGAAGGGTATTGGCAATATTATAGCTAAAGCCCATGCATTAAAATATACAACTACCTTAGAACACAATCTTTGCACTTGAGATCTCACACCCACTAAGTCTTTTCAAGTTGTGAAAATGGTACAAGGGGAGTATCAAGTTCAATTTTGGTATTTACTACATATTAATTAATAATATTTACTACATATTTGGTATTCAAAGCTTCAAATAATTAATATTAATGGTCCAAACAATGGCTTAGATAAACTATAAGCACTTTGTAAAAGAACATAGAACTAAAAGACACCTAAAATTCCAAGCTAAAATTCTTTGTTTATATGACTGCATAAAAATTTATCACATGCATCTAGATTGATTCAAGTAAACAACTTTATTAGCACAAAATATATGTAATACAACTTATGATGCATTCGAAATTTCCAATCCAATTGCACTTTGGTTCAAGAAGAGAAAGATATATCAATACCACAAAGAGAGATTGTATAATATGGCTCCCATTAGTTCAACATGACCTAGTGCCTATGTTTTGTATCTACAATTGTTTTCCTTGTTGAAAAGAAGGTTTGATTCAATAAGATTTCCCATGTACTTTATATATTTAGGTGACATAATAATTGTGTGTTATATCCATAGATATGCCAGTACAATACTCCCTAGTGTTTTGATTTAACAAACAAACAACCTTAGAGTGGTCATACATCACCATGGGCACTCCAATGGGTGCACAAACATGTTTGAATGGTGTGTAGTTCATGTGTTTTGACATTAAAATGTTAGGTGGGCTTGTGCCACAGGCTATTACACATGGATTGCATGCCAAAGTATACTATGGACCTTATTCATATTCATTGGTGGAATTAATCCTAAGTCCCTACCAAAAGGTCCATGGAGGACTTATAAGTAGGAAGCTCCCTTGCCACAATAATGGAGAACACAAGTCAAGAATGTAGTTAGTGAAATCAAGGAGCCCCAATGCAAGCTTAGCCATGTGCATAAAGGGGGCCTTTCCCACCATGGAAAGTGAAGCTTTTATCGATCCTTTAACATGTTAGTAACCCCCCAAACAAAAAAAAAGAGCCCCACATGTAACAAATCTATACCAAAACCTAGTGCATGATTATTTATGAAGTCATTTTAAGTTTATGGTGATTGGTATGAATTTGTTGTTTGTCACCCATTGATAATAAGTCATGTTCTTATTTATGCAAAATTGCATTTTCAATATAGATCAAAACATTTAAAATGTTGTTTGGGATCTTTGCTCTCAAAGAACTTGTGATGTGCTAGATGTAATTAGAAGAATCAAACCTATTAGCAAGCATTTTTCTAGCTAGCTTATAATAACAAATGGCATAGGTAAAATTAGTATTTGCCCATGTCATCCAATGCACTTCAAGATGAACAAGTTTGTTCTTATTCTTCCTTATTTTAGCAAGTTCTGTTTTAGAGGCTCTAAAAAATGCACACAAAAGTATACTTTAAAATATATCACATATGATTTTCCTTAATCTAGAGCTTAAAGTACCTTTATCAATACCTTCTAAATGTTCATGAGATTCCATTTTTCAAACCATATTGTGAAATTGATTTACAATGTCAAGTATCCTTTCGTGCATCCTCTATTGAAAGGGTTACTCCTTACTATCCATCTTTATATACAACTAGACACACTTTGTAAAACTTGTATCACTGGGGTAAAAACTTCCAAGGAATGTACATGGAAAGAGATAATACACACATGCACATCCACATACATGCACACACATGCCCACCCACCTCTCTCTCTCTCTCTCTCTCTCTCTCTCTCTCTCTCTCTCTCTCTCTCTCTCTCTCTCTCTCTCTCTCTCTCTCTCTCTCTCTCTCTCTCTCTCTCTCTCTCTCTCTCTCTCTCTCTCTCTCTCTCTCTCTCTCTCTCTCTCTCTCTCTCTCATAAAATAGGACCCAATATGATGCAATTGTGGCAATCAAATATGAACCCGGTTACCTCGTTCAGGATGAAGAAGGGATCGCAAATGTCTTTTTGAAAAGCATCCATCTTCTCTAATAGGTGCTTCCCTTGGTTCGGTCTAGGGGTATGAGGTTAGAGTTAGCTAGATTAGCAGTGATGTTGCTACATTGTTAGATAGACCATTTACCTAGGAAGAATTGGATTTTTCATTAAATAAGATAAGGAAGGATTGGGCATTGAGGCTCAATGGGTTACAACTAAATTCTTCATAGTGTTATGGAAATATTGTGGAGATGACTTGTGCAAGCTAATCAACCCATTTAGGACCTCTAGTTTTCTACTTGGTAACAAAAATCAAGGGCTTAGCCAGTCCTAAGGAATGACATGAATAGAAATCTTGGACAATTCTAACAGCTCATTACGTTGAATGCTCCTTACAAATTGATGGGGTGAAGACAATTGTTGTCATGATAAAATATATACCACTTAAGGTGCTAAAGAATTGTTAATGTGGATTTTTCCTCCTTTTTCCATCCTTAGTGTTTTACTTAGGAGGATCAAATGTGCCATGGCTTCTGGGGGAGGTTGCCTAATTAATATGTTCCTTGATAAGGTGTATAACTGAGTAAATTGGGATTTCATAATTCCATTTTTGTGGTAGGGTGGTTTTGGCAACATGTTTTTCATAACGGTAGGTGATTTGTTCTCCAATGCATTGGTCTTGGATGAGTAGTTTTAATAGTTATAACTCTATTGCTTTTTGCTTAAAGTGGTCCATTTTCTAGGCATCTTCTTGTGTACCTCTTCTATTTGCATTGGTGATTTAACCTTTACTAGATCAGATTAAACTCAAAACATTCAAGTTCCATCAAAGGCTTGCCCCTACCTAATAGAAAGATTTTCACTTCTCAGATTACTAGGATGACAATGGATCTATAAACCTCAAGGCATGCCTCTACTCATAGCCCCACGACCTAGTGGCCATGAGCACTAATTGTATACAAAAGTGTTGCACTTAATGATCCTACTATAACTACCTCATCCCAAAATCCAAGCATGGGTTTTCCCACACTAAATTAGAATCTTAAAGCCTCCTAGAGGTTCAATGACGCTAGTCATAGAACATAAAGTCCATCACATGGAGTTCTCTTGATGCTTGGGGTTTAATTGCACTAGACATTGTACTAAGCACGTGCCACACTACACATATAAGTTCACCCAACATACACAAACTCCTCTCAAGCCTCACTTTAACCCTAAGGGAACATCTTTATAGCCTACAAATTGGATTGACCTCAACCTCTCGATTATTTACATACAACTCAAATGCATTGTTATTAATCTAAGCTAATGATCAATGTAATGCAATAAGTGGCATGTTAGAAAGCCAACTACTCAAGCACAAACAAATATTCAAAGCTTTTCCATGAATGCATAGAATTCAAATGATGTTTACCTAGTTGTATTTCTCACAAATAGACTATGACACTAAACCATTACTTGTGCTATATGTCGCCTTGTATTTAACATATGAATCATGGACTTACCCAAATGAATGGTTCTTAGTCATAAACACTACAAAGTAGAACAGAAGTAGGAAACACTCTAAGACTAGTGACAAATAGTACAAAGTGATTTGGGCATAAAAAACGCAAACATGAAACAATTTAAAGTATTGATGTGATCAACAAAAGAGCTTATAACTTTCACAATGCTAAGTATTTTGATGATAACAAAATGGTTTTGAGATACACATGTGCTCATAGAAAAAAATCTATGGATAATAGAGGGATGTCTTCTACTTTTGGAATCAATGATCCATATATTTCCAATGAAAAATATGTTTGGCACTTGACTCTCAAGTTATTGTTAGTTTATATTTGCCTTGATTTGCTTACTTCATGCATCTTTCACTACCTTATAATTGTCATTCAAGTTACTACTCGTAGAGATTGCCAAGCACTTAAAATCAAGCTAAAGAAGTCAATGTCCCAAACATAGCTAGCAATAATGCAAAGCAATCAAGAGCACCAAAAAGCACAATAAGAAATACAAAATCGCTTTAAATGACAAGTACTAACATGATTAATACTATACAACATTTGAATATTTGTGGGTTTGAACATTAGAACACACAACCCAAAGTCTTGAGGGTAGCAAGGCCATTTATATGATGGTACATACCAAACACCATAGTGAGTTTCAACTCATCTCCTTGAGCACACAAAAACATTTACATATGTGCATATATTGAAGATAATAATTCCATCTAAATCTACGAAAGATAAGATGTGAATGAGAGGTGATGCATACTTGATATATTATACTTATATATATAGTGTTGGCAAAGTGACAATAGTAATGCCTAATATAGAAATTGGTAAATTTATATTTTCTAAACTAAAAAGAACTTGGTTAAATAATTGTAAATGTGCCCTTTTTGGTACTAGAGAATTTTGTAGCTGAGAGTTGATAGAAAACTTAGGCATATTTGTTATCACTTGCAAGAAATTTGGTTTCCCAAACATTAACAAGGAAAAGAACCCTATATAAAGAAACAAATCTAGAAGTAGTTACCAGAATGTGAAAATAGTGGTCGAAAACCAAAAGCCAAAGAGTTTTATAATATGAACCATGGGTGAAAATAGATATCTAACGAAATGAAAGTGAAAAAGATGTAGTGTATTTTACATGCAAGCATTGGGAAACCAAAAGTCAAGATTAATTTCACTCACAAGAATAAATCCAAATTTCACAAGGTAGAGATTACTTAGGCCAATGCAAGATGTGCAAAGAGCTTTAATATGATTGAGAGTGAGGAATGAGCATCATGCACTTTTGAACGCCCAAAGTTTAGACCTACCTAAATTGTTGGGGTTCGTCCCAATCTTAGCACTTGAAGGTAAAATTTTGTGAAGTAACCTAGACATGGGCCTCTTTCCGTGACCTTACCAAACTCACATAAACTTGCCTCCAACTTGGGCTACCACATGTTGGTAAGTATAGATACTTGGAATATAGTAGTGTTGCAACATTACTTATTATTCGTGTAGCAATGTTCAAAGATATGAGCTCAGTTCATCCTTGAGCTGGCTCAAGTTTTGCAAAAGCCTTCTCAAAGAAAAAACCCATCTCCAAAATGCATAATTCTAGTTCTAATTTTCCAAGAAGATGAAGAGAACACCAGTCCAATTTCTAGAAGTTCTCCTTATTGTGACCACATGATGCATCATCTTTTAGGGAGTGTCATATTATGCACTTCAAGGTCTTGAGTGTGAATTTATGTCAAACTCCATGAATGGAGACTCAATATAGGCTCTCTCTATATGCTAATTTGACACTCAAAACTATTGAAGTTGAAGGCCAAGTCCAATTTCTAAAAGTCCTCCTTATTGTGACCACATGATGCATCATCTTTTAGGGAGTGTCATATTATGCACTTCAAGGTCTTGAGTGTGTATTTATGTCAAACTCCATGAATGGAGACTCTCTATAGGCTCTCTCTATATGCTAATTTGACACTCAAAACTATTGAAGCTAAAGGCCAACTTGCTCAATGAGGGCTAGCCAAAAAAGTAGACACTAGCAAACATTTGCGTATTGAACATTGTTTTGCCAACATACCAATTACTAGCTAAAAAAATAGTAAACTGACTCTGCATTTTAGGTTTTAGCCAACTTCATATCTAGAAATGAAATAGGAGAGCCAACAAGAAAGAAAGAACCACACAAGAAGGTAACTGGTGTAATAAAACTGCATGAAGCTGCCTCTCAAAGGGATTCAAAGACCTTTGTTACACAAGAGAAAGGAAGAGAGAGCTAAAGAAACTCCCAATACATCTTGCCATCTCTATCTGTCTGCCTGCCTGCCTGTTTGTCTTTCTATCTATCTATCTATCTATTTCAACATGGTTGCTTCAGACTGATAGACGGATCGATCATCGATCGCTCGATCCATGGATCCGTTTATCTGTCTGTCTGTCTGTCTATGTTCCTGTATATGACAATACATCAAAACTTCTGCCCTTTTCCAGGCTGCTTTTATACACAACATGTACATGATGATGGCCATGATGATGATCATGACGACGACGGTGATGTGGTGGCTATGGTGGTGAACCCTCAGTCAGACATGATCCAAGCCCAGGGGCGAGGGGCCGTGGAAGGAGGCGGCCACCTTCCTGCGCGTGGCTTCGCCAATGGCGGCGCTGAGAAGAAGAAGCTCGTCCTCGTGCCGCAGCTTCATGACCTGGCTGTGGACGACGGCCAGGGAGACCTCGAGGGGGAAGAAGCCATGGCTATGATCGAAGGAGGAGGAGGAGTCTTGCGCCTGCGCTTGCTGGTTTCTGCTGCTGCTGGGATGTCTGGAGGAATCCATGGCAGACCGCCTAGGGTTTGTGTTTTCACTGTGGGGGGTGTGTGTGTTTCTATGAGAGAGAGAGAGAGAGAGAGAGAGAGGGGAGAGGGAGAGGGGGATGCTTGTGAAGTTTTGTGTGGATGTGTGTGTGTGGTTTGTCTAATATATGCTCCTATATATATGCTTGTGAATTTGAGAGAGAAGAAGAAGAAGAAGAAGAAGAAGAAGAAGAGAGGGTTTCCTTTGCCTTAATTTGATGAATGCAAAGATAGAGAGAGGGGGTTGCCTTTCCTTCAATCTTTATGATGAATTGAGAGAGAGAGAGAGAGAGAGAGAGAGAGAGTTGTCTTCACCCACTTACTTTAATATGATGTGTGTCCACTTTCTTTTAGTTTGGTTCTATGTCCTCATATATCTGGAGGCTTTGTGTTGTTTTACAACATTTATACACCATATGTGATGTTCTTGTTGCAAGGCTAACTTTTTCAATTGTTAAAAGACAACATAGCCATGAGAACATGCACAGAAAGAGACGGAATCATTGTTTTCATACAATTGTATTTTGTGGCTTAACGTTCTTCTGATAATTGTTTTCATACTGCTGTATTTTGTGTCTTGAGTTCTTCTAATAAGGTGGTAAAACCCCCACCCACCCCTGCAAAGGGCCCATTGGCCTCACATGATAATAGTTGATGCCACAAGCTTCAGTCTTGGATTCGGTGACTCAATGGTCCCTTTGTCCTTAGTTCAATTGACAAAGTAAGATATATTGCATCAAAAACCCACTTGCCATGTCAAAGCAATAGAGTTTAGCTTGAGAATAAAATGTTATGATAAAATTTTAAAAAGAAAATTATTGTGTCTTTTTCTTTTTCCCCACTATTCTAATGTGTAAGTATTCATTGATTTGCCATTTGTTGTGATAATAGTTTTTGTGTGTTTATTTTACATCCATAGAACATACATAAATATCCAGCTCTATGGATGCTTAATATCATTGTTGAATTATTGTTTATGAGAGATATTTTGTATGTTGGACACTTACTTCTAAGTTGATGAGAGAGCCATATAAGTGAATCTAATTGTTACTTTTCACTTAAATAAAGCAAGAAGCCTTTCATGTGAATCAGTTGGTCTCATATCATTAGCAACATACAAGTCGTGGCTTTGGAGTCAAGTAGTTCACTTTGAACGAAACATAACATGTGAAAATTACACGACATCAAAAGCAAGTTAGGAGGATACAAAACGTGGAAGAACATCCTTCCTCCTCCTTTCAAGGGCTCCATAAACCAAACCCAACCAGTGACATGCCTTGGAGGTTTCCAACTTTAAGTTGGCCTTTTCAACAAAAGACTTAGATTTATATATTGCCTTGACTCACCATGGATCTACACATGTTTCATGTATTGGGTATGCACTTGTGAGAGATTTGCTTGTTAGGTCAAAGGTACATCATAATTGTAAGGTTTCTTCTCTCCACTTTCCTATGGGGTTGTAAAACATATGCCTTAACCTTATAAGCACCAAGTGTCAATAGCAAAGGGCCTTAACCAAATCTTATTTGCATACATGTAGTGACCTTTCAATTGATTAAGCTTGTGGACATCATCTTATCACTAAAACTACAACACTACCATGTTCTTACAAGTATAAGCACTAGAAATTTTTTCTTAGTTCACCTTGATATACTATGGACATAACCCCTAATAGACTTTGCATATGTGTTGTCATGCCAAAGGATGCTCAACTTCAAACATTTGGAGATTCTTTGCCTTTAATAAACTAAGGATTAGCCTAAGGCTATGGCCAAATTTTAAATATGTAGAATTTTTTTAATATTAAGATTTTGTGTTAGAGTTTCTAGACCTCAAGCTTCTTGGTGAGACCTCTCTAGCACAATCTAGGTTCTTTAGTGATAGAGACTTTATCCCTATTTTCCATAGACCTTTTATGACACAGGTCTAATGATAGTCCCTTTATCCCCACAATACTTGAGCCAAGGGATAACGGCATGAACCAAGGCAAACCCCACTTAGTCCCCACAATTCTAAAAAGGGATTGTGGCTAATTGTTGTGGGGGGAAATCTGACCGCACCTATATGGTGCATTTGTAATATTTTATTGATAACAATATCATATTCTATTTGCATTTTTCTTTGAAAAACATTTCTAGACTGCACTAAGCTAGATGTTATCACTCTTTCGAGGTTGGCTTCAAGCTACCACACTCTCTCTCTTTGTCTTGCCTACATTGTGACAACTTATGCATGTATGTCACATTCTCCTACTAGCTACTTCAATTTGTTACATATTTCTCACTCATCTTGCATAAATCTACCACATCTCTTGCTCTATCTCTACTAATGACCTACATCTACTACATAATTCTATTGCCACATGTAATTCTACCTCCTATCTTTGTTGGTATGTGAGCTACTTCCACTCAACCAATTTCAACAATCACTTCTAACTAGTTACTCAACTTGATTGGACACAACCTTCCATAACACCTTATATTGTTCACTCTTTTCTTGATATTGAAAAAAGGGATCCCTAAAAAATGTGGGTTATACATGTTGAAAGCTTGTATTTGTTGTCTTTGTTAGAGGACTAATTAAACTTGACCAAAAAATCAGTAAATTATAGATAGGTTATAATAAAGCAAAAGCTAGGAAGAGCCAATATGTAGGCCATGTCAACTCCTTCACATGGAATGACTCATTCCATAGCATGGAATTCCTTAATAAGATATAAGAAAATTTTAAACATTCTATAGCTCCTTCACATGGGTTGACTCATTCCCTTTACCACCTAGGATGACTAATTCCATATCATGGATTTATTTATAGGATGCAAGAAATTTTTACATATTATCTACATTTGTGAATCAACCCAAATTTTGATGACATTTGTTCAACTCAATATGACATATCCTTTCTTTCAAAATTATGGCTGACTTATTTACTACTCCTCCCCTTCCATAAAGTATGTTGAAAGGTTGACTCATAAACCAATCTGAGAGTGTTCAATCACACAATTGTTGCCTTTCTCATTTTGACAAGTTCTTCACAAGTTTTGTTTGTTGAAAAGAACAAAATGGGTCATGAGTTTCATGTTTTGAAATTTCATAATGGGAAGGGTTTTGACTATGGAAACAAGGATGCGACTATGAAGGAAAGCATTCTTAAATATTTGGTTAGATATGTCTACCAAGAGAGACCGCTCTACCATAGCATGCTAATAGGAGAGGCCTTTTGTTGGATAATTGCTTAAATGTGCATGGCATGCTATAAAGTCATTTGAGGAATTAGATTCATCCTTGATTTATGGATATTTTTTTAAAAAGTCCATAGAGTAGTTTTTGAATTACTTGTTCATTTTACATTCAACGACCAATATAAGAAAAGCCACAACAAACAAATAGTCATTGCTTAGGTTATCTAATGAAAGTGTCATGGATTCGAATAAGCTAACCTTAATCACCCTTATCAATTGAATTGCAAGCATGTCCATCTCTACACATATAGAGACTTAGGGTAACCCTATTGAACACCCACAATTGAGCTACAAGCTTTTCCCTCCATTCATAAACAACCCCCCCACACACACACACACAAATGCACATGCGCGCGTGCACGCACGCACGCACGCACACACACATGCTTGCATGCACATGCACATGCACATGCACATGCACATGCACATAATCATCATCACCATTATGAATGTATAAACTAACAACACACATTTCTTCTTACATGGCTCCACCCCTTGGTTGTGGCATGTTTTGCAAATTCTCTTCCAAGTTTGAAAAACAATCTTTTAATAATATGTTAGCATAATGTGCTACATAACACTAAGAATTTTGTGACATTTCACGACCTTAGCTTAATTCGTGCATCATACCCCATGTCCTTAATACTTATTGTGATGTCCCATGTGAAGAAAACATCATCATTTGAACATAGTAACCATCACATTTTCAAATCTATGTATGTCTCAAACATTGTGAATATGATTTTCTATGTTATCTTTATGGGACTCATGGTTCCCATTCAAATGCATACATATCTCTTTAGGCGTCTTACCCATTCTTTTGTGTGCTCATGTGTCATCTCTAGAACCCTTCTAAGAATCATATTGTATCATTTAGTTTCCCTTCTAAGAGTTGCACAAGTGAACTTCCAAATAGTACAGCCCACATTTGAATGCACAACGTGTGTATATCTTGCAAATTTGGTTTTTATCATTCCTAGGTATTATATAAGTAATATTCATATCTTCGCAAACAATGAACTGTCATTATATGAACCACTAGAGTATACCTTGTATTTTTGTGACAAATTGTCAAAATGGTCTTCATTTTGGCGAGATCTTGGACTCATAGTTCTAACTAAGCTAAGCATTTGTGCAAGGACATCAACTTACCATGCTTTTTTGAGTTACTCATGAAAGACATGCAAATTGACATGACTTGAATTGCTTCAAATAGTGCAATTCACACAACGAGACAACGACATGATTATATATGCACCTAATGAAGGGACTTATTTGTTTGTTTTAGAAGTAAGGCAATGGTTATCATTTCAAATTGATCCAATAATTGTAAGAACGTCTTTATGAGGAGGTGCAAGATCATACATGGATACTCTCTTAACTTTCATGTTTTCACTTTTCTCAAGTTTTAGGAATGTAATTATGGTGGTTTTTTGTATTACGTTATCAAGTGAGAGTATATGGCAATATGTGAAGGCTCAATACCAGAACATGCTATTCAAGATTTAGATAAAAAAGAAACTAACTACACATTTTTCCAAGAACTTTCAAGTCTACATATCTTGAAAATGATAGAAACCCTTGTAACAGGCAATCCTTCGTAAACTTGGTTTACTATTTAGAGTTACAAGATAGCAATGTTGCTTCCATGTTATGAAATCATGTGGCTTGGCATCTTTAAGACATTTCTCAATAAACCTCCAAAATAGGCAAATTCCTTACATCACATTCTATTAATATTTGTCTTCCTCCACTTCCATGGCAATATTGCCCTTCTATATTGATAGCCCTTTTGGTCCCCTTTTACATCATGCTAGAATATTTTTGTAAATTTGAGGGATGGGCTCACTCCCATGCACATTATATTTAAATGCAAAATATGATAGCCTAAATTTCTTGCTTCACAATTATGTTAATATTTCTCTAAATAATTTTGTAAAATTGAGAGGTAGCCCCACTCTTGTGTACATTGTATTTATCTCTAGTTTGTAAATTATGTTGATAGAGAAGATGGCATGTTGTGAGCCCCAAATGTTGGAGGGGAAGACAAGCTACTCAAAGACTTGAATTATACCCTTTTGGAGGATAATATATAATTTCTCTTTGTATTGTCCTTGTATTTATGCAAATATTACATGAACAAACCTCCTTTTAACATCTTAATTAAGGAAGTTGTTTCTCTATGTTCAAAGCAACCCATGATAGCCAAGCTAAAATCAATAGGAGAAGCGTGACTAGAGTGGAAACAATGGTTCTAAGTCAATGGAACCTCAAAGTTGGTTGTTACTTTGGGAACAACTAAAGGAAGCTACATGCGGAAGATATCTCCTATGATCTTAGTGTAGTATAAAAATAAATAAGTTCTTCACCTTGCATTAGATGTGAATGATTTCGAAGCTTACTATTCTTGGTTCATTACACTCCAAAAATATACCCCATCCATGGAAACCACCTAACAAAGGTAGCCATGTTTTGCCAAGGGCTAAATCCTTAGTAGAGATCTACTTAGAGGTTGTTGAGAATGTAAACTTCAATGTTTGTGTGTTTAGAGGAAGTGATTGCGGTTGGGCAATGCTGGATGGATAAAAAGAAAAATGAAACACCGTGCTTAAGAGGAGATATTGAGAATGTAAGCTTTGGTGTTTGTGTGTTGAGGTAGCGATTGTGTTTGTCCAATGCTACATTGGATGGGTGAAAATATAAAGTCTTGAGTGAAATCCCTATGGCTTGATATCATAAGAGGTTATGGATGGGGTGGCGAGCATGTATAAATAAAGAAAGTTGAGGTGGGAGGATGACCTATTGAAGCACAAGCTACTCCTAGTAAGTTGGCAATAATTGCATGCTCTAGACTTAGAGTAAGCATTGGATGTAAAGTTCGTGAAGAGGAGAGAGAGAGAGAGAGAGAGAGAGAGAGAGAGAGAGAGAGAGAGAGAGAGAGAGAGAGAGAGAGAGAGAGAGAGAGAGAGAGAGAGAGAGAGAGAGAGTGTGTGTGTGTGTGTGTGTGTGTGAGTGAGAGAGAGAGAGGAAGCACACGACAAGTTCTTGGTGGGTACTCAATTACTCTTATTCTTCATTACATTAACTTATATATGATTGTATAGTGTATACTAGTACAAGGGTGCTTGCTCAACCTTTGGTCATTGGTATTTACCCCAACAACCTCCCACTTAAAGACCAATGCACCTTTAAGGGAGAACTTTGTCTCTATCCATGGTGGAAACTTATATCTCACCTCATGGAACATGGGCAATGGGCTCTATTGATCTCTTTGTCTCTATTCAAGATCACTCCCTCAAATGGTGGCTCCATGGGATAGAAAAAGTCCATGAACTCCAAAATGCATGTGTGGATCTTGATGGAAACTCAAGTAGATTCAATCCAAGATGGCACTAGTCTATCATCCTTATCAAGTGGGACTAGGAAGCCCTTTGAAGAAGCAATATCTAATTCCCTATATGCAATTCAATGGCACGTGTAATGTTTATCTTCTCTTGGCAAAGCAGACATATGGTGTCCATTACTAGAGTACACTCTCTTTGGAGGCATCTAGGTATCTCAATACAAAACTATTGTGAGCATGTGTGGAGCTAGCTATTCATGCACCAAATCTTGAAATGTGGATGCACATCCATGCTTTGTTTGGAGGTGTCTAGCTATCTTAATATAGGGATAGTATGAGGATATGTGGAGCTAGCCATTCACACACCAAACCCCATATGGTAGATGCACATCCATGTATTTTGTGTTGGAAGATCTGAGTGAGAACATAAAGCTATGTGCAGAAGAGGGAGAAGAGACCTGAAGTACAAGAACAAGATCTTGCTTATTAAGTTGCTCAAGGTACAACTGGTACACTCTCTCTACACTTGAGAGTGACCTCCAAGCTATTTATATAGCCTCACTATGGGCTAGGGATATGGTTTCCCTTGCCCTTTAGTTCATTCACACCTCAGCTTCACTCATGCACCCTTGCTTACTCAGGGCTCCCATGCTATACTTCTAACACGCCCCTCAATGCCAAGGTGGCATTGGATTACATAGCATGTAAATGGTCCCCCCCCCAAATGAATCAATGGGATGCCTTTAGAATAGGCTATAGGGATGTTTATGGAGAGATGATACAACAAATAGTAGAAAACTCCGGTCATCAGGAGATTTGGAGACATAGTTGGCCTCCAATTCTTTGCATACTTCAGGAGAGTTTGGACATTTACTAGTGATATGCCCTCTTTGTTTACATTTTTTGCACTTCATCTTGTTGGGATATTTTTTCTAAAAGTTGCTTACAATATGTCCTTTTTTATTGCAAAAGTAACATTTAATAATCACAGTATGGACTAAGAGTTGGTTTGTTGAGGTAGATGTTTAGCCATTGATTCCTTCCTTTTGCTCTATTTTCTTCTCATCCAAATAAGATTGAATGACACCTTCAAGTGTAGGATTTGGTACATTTATTAGGGTAGTGATGAGTTGAAAAGACTTTCCTTATGGCTTTCAAGAGTATTGCAATGGCATCTTTTGTGGCACAATTGGAGCTTGGACTGAAGCTAATTGAGTCATCAGACCCTTCATATGGGAAATGAACTTTCCTAGGTCTTCTCCTTGCTTTTATTCCAAGATGAAGAACTCTATTTTGAGGAAGATTTTGGAATTCTTTCCTCTTGCACCATACAATTTCTCAAGCTCATTCCACTTCTCCTTTGCAGTTGTAAGCTTGTCAATATGGTGAATTAAGGGTTCATCCAGGTGCAACATTATTATGGCTTGGGCTCTCTCATCATCTTCTACATCCATAGGATTGGATGGATTAATGGTTTTGGTCCCTTTGATGAAGGTCTAGTAACCCTTCTCCATCATTTTATATTTTACTAACAATTGCTATGGGTGGAAGTGTTTTCCATCAAACTTGTGGATTTGAGGCTTTACATCAACATAGGCCATGATAGGAAGGTCTTACCGATTGCACAAGGCAATGGTGGTGTCTAATCCTTTACCAGGTGCAAAATAAGAGAGGAAGAAATTAAAATGATCTTTCAATCCAAGTGAATAGCAAGTTGAAAGTAATTGATGTGTACTTAGACAAATAAGATTAGATGAAGGGAAGGAAATGGTATATGTGTTTATATCTTACATATAGCCTTACAATGATCCAAAGTGAGATGATGAAGAGAGTTAAGCATTTAGGGGATATGCTTAAGATAGAGAAACCTAATCTCTTGAAGACATAAACTATATTCGACAATTGATTTGAACCAAGATCATGATTGAGAAATGGAGTATTTGTGCTTACATGCACTCGTCTCAAGTTTATGCCTCACTTGAAATGTGAAGTGTTGGTCTTTTGATGGAACTCTTGATATCCATTAAGTGTGTCTAGCTCAAAGAGAGAGCTTCCAGGTCTGCAACAAACTCTAGAGAGAAGATTAATCAGTGATTAGAATCACTGTTAGTGACTTCCAGGGTGATTAGATTTGGAATGAGAAAGCTTGAAGCTTGCTAGCTATGGTTGCCAAGGTTTTGCTCAATATGAGCAGCTAGTGAGAAATTAAAAAAAACCCTTTTTGGGGTTGGATAGCCACTTGGGGGGCTAATAAAGCCCATGGCATCACACATGATTGTGTCCCTTGTAGCTCACAACACTGGAGTGAACTCCACATTGTCCAAATCTATGCCATTTTTTAAGAACATGCAATGTTGAGCTCTTGCATGCCCAATGTCAGCAAGCTTTGTTGTGCCACATTGCTACGTTATCCCAAGGTGGGGAGAAAGTTCCTAAAAGAAGCCTTGTTAAGATATTGTCTCCTCTCCTCTCCCTAGGTCATCCACTTGGTAGAGAATAAGGTAACATGAGAAGAATGAGATCTTATTACGCACTTAGGTCGGGGTGGATTCAGGGGAAGTGTGGTTGATTAGAGATGGCTTTGATACCATGTTGGAATATTACAATGAGAGCATAAAGCTATGTGCATAAGAGAGAGATAAGAGAGCTCAAGTACAAGAACAAGATCTTGCTTATTAATTTACTCAAGGTACAACTGGTACACTCTCTCTACACTTGAAAGTGACCTTCTAGCTATTTATATAGTCTCACTATGGGCTAGGATTAAGGCTTTCATTTCCCTTAGTTCATTCACACCTCACCTTCCTTCATGAATCCTTGCTAGCTTAGGGTTCCCATGCTATACTTCTAACATATTGACTATACTAAGAAATAATCAGGTGTTAAGGAGAGTAGATGGCCTTATTAGATATCATCATTTTGCCCAAGCATCATGATGGTCTTTGCCAAGTCTCAATTGTGCCCAACTATGTCCTTGCCTAATCACTTGCTTCCCATCATGGAAACTAAGTGCATAAGATGGCATCTCCAAGCTATACTAGAGAGGTGTTAGAAACTAAGAACTAAGCCCATGTAAGCCTGTACTAGGCATTAGCTTGTGATACCAAGACCCTGAGTCCCCATATGCTTGCTAGTTGTTGCAAGGGCTCAAATGCTAATCTAGAGCACTTTTACTAGTGATGTTCCATAGTCAATGTAGAAAGCACATTATCTTGAACAAAGCCTTCATCATACTAGGTGTAGCTCATGATTCTATGCATATAATGGCATGTGGAACCTTTGCCTTTCTCTAGATCATATGAGATATCATCATCACTAGAGGCTACTATCCATTGCAATACTTTTCAATCCCCTATGTAGGCTTTACCACAATAGTATCCTCCATTGCACGAAGCTCTCCTTCTTTCTATACAACATCTAGTGTGCCATCTCTTGTGCTCCATTTTCCTACCTCCTTTATCTTTTCTATGGATCAAGAAAGGCCTCCACATGGGAGTGTTTCATTAAGCATGATGATCACTAAATTGTCAACCAATCCTTAACTAACCTCATCATGCAAAACTATGGCCCAACAAAAGTATTAAAGACTTTTGGTCGTGAATATTATGCACATGCTCCAAATGAGAAGTGGAATAAGTTAAAACCAAAAGGCACAAAAGTTATCTTATTGGATTATAGTGAAGACCAAAAGGCTACAAACTACATGACCAAGGCAAGTTCATAGTGAGATGCAATGTGATATTCAAGGCACAATGCCATATAGTAAAGTCAAAGGTAAATCCTTCCACTATGAACCTTCCCCAAGAGCTACCCATATCCTTAAGGAGTAGGAAGCATAACCTTTAGATGATGAGGAGAAAGTTCACCAACCTGTCATCACACCACCAAAAAACCTGTTGCTATGATAGGTGAAGCAATTCTGTGATTGAATTCTAGCATGGGTTTTTTCCTAATCCTAAATACATTGTTGTAGGATATAAGGGTGTTGCACCAAGGTGTTACAATTTTCTATTGCATAAAATTTATAGCCTTTTTCTTATCACTATAATCCAAGAAGTTACATTTGGTGCTTTTCGATTTTCACTTGTTCCACTTTTCATTTGGATTCTACCATTATCATGGACTAGCATTCCGTGCACGCTTCGCGTTGAAGTGGTAAGCAAAGATGATGTGCGATATTCGCTCAACAATCCATTTCTCTTCTTTCTCTATCCTCTTTTTCCTCTCTATTTATAATTTTTAATTTACTCTCTCTCTCTCTCCCCAAATTCCCTATGTTTGATTTCTCTCTCTCTCTCTTTGCCTTTTATTTTAGTTTATTTTTTCTCCTCTCCTGATTCTCTCTCTCTCCCCCTTTTATTCCCCCTCTCTCTCTCCTTTTCTTCTCTCTCTTCTCTCTTTTCCTTCTCTCTTTCTCCTTTATTTTTTATTCTCTCTCTCTCTTTAAATTTTATCTTTCCTCTCTCTATAATTCTCTCTACATGTTCCCTCTCTCTCTCTTCTTCTTCTTCTTCTTCTTCTTCTTCTTCTTCTTCTTTCACTTTCTTCCCCCCAGTCTCTCTTAAAGTACATAAATTTTATCTTTTTCCTATATATAATTCTCTCTCTTCTTCTCCTCTCTCTCTCCTATGCCCCCTTTTCTTCTCCTCCCCTTGCTCCTAAATTTCCTTTTTTTTTCTCTCCATCTCTCTTTTAATTTTTATATTTTTCTCTCTCTCTCTTCCCCCCTCTCTCTTTCTTCTCTCTCACTCAAAAAATATTCAATTTTAAAAAAGACATTTCTCTTTTCTTTTTTTTCCATCTCTCTTCCTCTTTCTTCTTCTTATTCTTCTCTCTCTCTCTCTCTCTCTCTCTCTTTTTCTTCTCTCTCCTCTTTTTTCTTCTTCTCTCTTTAATTTTTGTCTCTTTCTTTTAAATTTTATCTTTCCTCTCTTTATAATTCTCTCTTTGTGTTCAAATTCTCTCTTCTTCTTCTTCTTCTTATTTTCTATAGGCTCTACACATGAGAGAGAGAGGGAGGGGAGAATAAAAATGATTAATTAAAAAAGACTATTCTCTTTCCTCTTTCCCCCCTCCTCTCTTCTTCTTCTTCTTCTTCTTCTTCTTCTTCTCTCTCTCTCTCTCTCTCTCTCTCTCTCTCTCTCTCTCTCTCTCTCTCTCTCTCTCTCTCTCTCTCAAAGTGTGTGAAAAACTATGTTTGAAAACTTTAAATTAAAAAAACTTTTAATAAAATTTAATTAATAATTTTAAAATAATAATTTTAATCTAACTTAGAGAGAGAGAGAGAAAACATTTTGATTTAAAAAGAAGTTTGATTTAATTAAAGGAGAGAGAGAGAGAGAGAGAGAGAGAACCTAGGCCCTACATATGAGAGAGGGGGGAGGGGGGAGTAATTTAATTAAAAAGGGGAGGGAAAAAATAAAGAGAGAGATGGGGATTTTAATTTAAAAAAGGGAGGTAAGGGGGGGGAGAGGCTTTAATGAAAAAAGGGAGAGGGAAGAGAAAATGAGAGATTACACACGAGAAAGAGGGGAGGGGAGGGGGTTCTGATTGAAAAAGGGAGGTTTGGAAAATGGGGTAGATTCAGAAAGCCCTTTAGAGGTTCGGGGCTTTTCGAACCTATAGCGAAAATAATATAGTATCTTTTCCCTATATATAATTCTCTCTTTATGTTTATATTCTCTCTCTTTTTCTCCTCTCTCTCTCTCTCTGCCCCCTTTTCTTCTCTTCCCCTTTCTCCTAATTTTCTTTTTTTTCTTCCCTCCCTCTCTCTCTTTTAAATTTTATCTTTTTCTTCTCTCTCTCTCCCCCCTCTCTCCTTCTTCTTTCTCCCTTCCTCTCTCTCTAAAAAAATATTTAAAATTAAAAAAAACTTTTCTGATTTTTTTCTCCATCTCTCTTCCTCTTTTTCTCTTTCTTCTTATTCTTCTTGTCTCTCTTTCTTTCTCTCTCTCTCTCCCCGCTTTTCTTCTCTGTCCCCTCTCCTCTCTTTTCCGTCTCTCTGTGTTCAAATTCTCTCTTCTTCTTCTTCTCCTTTTTCTTATTTTCTTTCTCTCATTTTCTTATATCTGTCTCTCTCCTCTCTTTTTCTTTTTTGTTTTCTTCTCTCTCTCTCTCTCTTAAATTTTATATTTCCTCTCTCTATAATTCTCTTTCTCTCTATTCCCCCTCTCTCTCCCTTCCTCTCCTATTCTTTCTTTTTTGCCCTTTGTGTGTGTGTGTGTGTGTGTGTGTGTGCATACTTATTTTAATTTTAAAAAAGTTTAATCTAACACAAAGA
The DNA here is from genome assembly GCF_053477565.2 of Lygodium microphyllum. Lineage (NCBI taxonomy): Eukaryota > Viridiplantae > Streptophyta > Polypodiopsida > Schizaeales > Lygodiaceae > Lygodium > Lygodium microphyllum. The sequence continues at coordinate 66,476,867 of NC_141157.1, forward strand.
GAGAGACACTACAAGATATAGGCCTTATACCGACGTTAAAAGCAATGAAAATGTAAATAACAAAATTTGCCCCTGTCATCGTAAATAGCGTCGTTATTGGTAACACCATTGAACAGTCGGTATTCGCGTCGTTATTAGCGTCGCTATTTGCGTCGGTATCAACGACGCTGATACCGACGCAAATAACGATGCTGATAACACACTTTGCGATGTAAATAACGACTCAAATAATGACGGGTGCAAGTAAATTTGCGACGCTAATAGCGACGGTACAATACTCGTGTAAACAAAAACAAAATGTACTGAAATCATAACATTGATACATGAAATAAATACATGATCACATAATGAAAGTGACTAGTACAATCATGACAAGATATCACTACTACATAGAAAATGTCTACACAGATAGGGCGACCAAAAAAGAAGGGTGTGTGAGCTCTAGGGATCCAAGGGCGAGCTACATATCCTCACCGTCCGAAAGCTCATCCAGCTGCAAAGGAGCATCGAACGGACTCTGCAAAAAAAGAAACAACACATCAGTCCACTATACAATAATGTATTCTAATTAAACATGGTAACTATAGACAAGAAAGATAAGTGACTTACAGGGCCGCCGCGTCTATACAATCGGTCGATCAATGTAGTGAGACCGTGCCTCTCTACATATTGAGTCTCAAGGCCGGTCGGATCGCGATTTGTAATGGAGTGTTGCAAAGAAAACAAAATAGTAACTATTAGAAACATGATTGTCAGTACAAAGGATATTGCAAAAAAAAAAGCAAGCAAAACAAAAAAACTTATAAAGTCCTCCAGATATGTCCTGTGGCTGCCACTCCCAAGATGATGGACCACTCCAGCCTTTAGTCGTGCCCTCGCTGCCTCGCGCTGCTGACTCCAACGTCCTGGAGAATCTGTAGCCTCCTCCCTCAGTCGACGCCAGTCGTCCATGTCTAGCCACTCGGGCTTTGCAGCCCCACTCTTGAGTGCCTTGCGTGCGTCCGATCGTCTGTGTGACATATAGGCACGCATGCAATCCATCATCCAGCCCGTAGAAAATCTATCTGCTGTGGCTAGAACTGGAAACTCCTCATGCAAGGATGTTACTATGTAGTCCTTGCTCCTCTCCAGTATGTTATTCCAATGATCTAAAACGTTGAGTTGAAAAACTTGTTGGCACAACTCTCTCATGCGAGCCATCACCCTCCTCCCCTCATTATTCATGATGATGGCTCCTGACCTATCATCGATAAGATAGGCATATCCCTCTGGGGTATGCCTAAGATGGGTCATCTCCCACCTACGTCTACGTTCCTGGGCATATCCCGGAGATCCCTGTACATCTGGTATATTGACCGGGGTAGTATCTATTAGAGTAGCACCCATAGGGGTGCCACCTGCAGATGGTTGAGCAAAAGCCGAAGTAACTGGAGTAGATGTCCCCACAGGTGTGATAAATCTTGGAGGTGACGCAACTCCAACAGAACAACGAGACGAAGACACCACGTCCATGCCTCCACAACATCCATCTGAGCAACACTCCCTGGAACCACCATGAGAGCGAGGAGTCGCACCTGTATCCTGTGCTGACTGCGGGCTTACTGCCTTCGTATCTCTACAGCATCCCCCTGACCCTAAAGCACTCCCTTCCTCTAGCCCAAGTCTGGAGTATCGACCTTGTCTGCTCGAAGCCGAAGTATCTGATCGGGCTGAAGTAGATCTAGTAGAGCGGCCTGACGATGTCCGAGACAGCTCCTGGTCTGCCATATCTCTGAATCTCGCCATCTAATCTGGAGACATGCACATGAAGATATCCTACAACTCCTCATCGCTCATCCCTCGACTCATCCTGAAAAGGTCACATCCTGAAAAGTTCACATGCACAAATAAAAAATGATATTAGCATAATCAATTTAAATCATACAAAGCACGATAATATAAATCCAAAAAAATGATCTCACTTAAAATGCATATCTTATGTACCCTTATAAGCGATTAGTCAACGAATTGAGTAAGTAGATGCTCCAAGTATGAAGTATCCTATGGTCCCATGTCAATCTCGTGACACAACTCCGCATACACTGGAAGGTCAATAGACATGTCACCACAAAAGGATGAGTCCACCTCGTTCTCAAATAATTCTTGGACTCCTGTATTTCTATCATTGTTAGCCGATGCTGGCTCCTCTACATGCTCCAAGCTTTCGGTGGCCTCTACCCCTTGCAATATCGACCCCTCTATTTGCATATTGTCCTCATCTATGATCGGAACATCGCTTTAATCATATACTCTCGCACTTCGGGGAGCTGAAGGTATAACATACCACCATCGAGGTTGTCGGGGATTTGGATAGAAGATTACTTGTTCACAAACACATACAAGAGAGATTAAACTATTGTGACATGTACCATGTCGTAATACAATTAACAAACAAATGAGTTCATGCGCTGTTCACAATGGGCCAGCAACACAAAGGTGTCGCGCAAATCCGTCCATTTTTTTTCGGAATCTATTTTGAGAAATCCAGATGGACATCATTGAACTGTTGCTCCAGCTCTTTCAAGTACCACTTTGAACCACTGCACATCGAATAATATCATGGAGAAGCTACAGTAATCCACTGTAACAATACTTTGCAAGTTCCCAAAATACTCCATCTCATCTATAACCGTATTTGAATCCGTTGCTCATCGTCGGCTCTCCTGCTCGAACCTTGCTATGATACCACAGTCCATTGTGGAGTGCATTTTGTCAATACGCTCCACGCGAAAATGTCGTTCGTGTGACCATGTTGCACTATATATTTTGTACTGTACATTGAAATACTCAAATTAGTTGTCGCATATAAAATATAGATACGATAAATCCTAAACATGTCACTACATCCCATCGAGAATTCCCACTCCTCCATTGAGACCTCCGCCCCTTCGCGAGACGCTACGATCAAAGCTCCATTCAACGATCGCGTTGACATAAACCACGACATCTCCTCCATGCCCTCGGGATATTGAGTCGGTCAATGGTGCGTACTACATCAAAATTCAGATCGCACTTCCTCTCGATCTTGCCTAGCTTGCTAGTACCTGACAAGCCACATCTCCATAGAGGCATGGTGCAACATACAAAAGCGATTCACCTTCTCCTCCATTGCAGCATCCATTCTTTTTTCTACCCCATTTTCAACCACCACATCTCCGGTCAGTCTATCATCGTCCTTCAGTGACCGTAGCATATTGTTGTCTGGATCCACCATTGGTAGTCATTGTGAAATATGCACTAGCACCTCAAACACCAACCAACCTTCAGCCATACTACCTTCTGGCCGAGCTCGTTGTCACACAAAGCCTTTCAGGGTTTTCATGAAGCGCTCCAAGAAGAACATCCATCGCGTATGGACAAATGCAGCAATCTCCACTTCATCTACAAGATGCACAAGAAGGTGGATTTGTATCGTGAGCATGCTAGTAGGCAGGTATTTCTCAAAGAGACAGACCATCTGCACTGCTCCCCGCCTCACTAATTCAATAGAGGACATCTTAATCTCCTTCTGTGAGATCCATTGCACCAAAGTTGACAACCTGTAAATGGCCCCGCGTATTTCTGGAGTAAGGCATCATGCGATCGTGATCGGTAGTACAAACTGCCACAAAAGAGAAAGCATTATGAACAATGGCTACACTCCAAATAGCAAAATGTGCATGCCAATTACAATCCATTTGTGGTACAAACCTGACATATCTTATGCCAGTCATGGGATTTTAGCCCTAATAATTGGTCGTCTTTAGAAAATGCAGACCTGAGAGAATGCATCATACCCGTCAAAGTGTGGATAGACTTGACTACTTGCTTCACAATGCGCTCTTCTTTAGTAGACAAAACCCAAGGAGTGTGAGGTAGGTATTGGCGACCATTAGCACTCGACTGCGGCCAAAGCACCTCCATCTTGCCTACCTCCTTCAAATCCATTCGTGCCCCTATAGTGTCTCTCTTTCCTATGATGTGGTCCCATAGCAAGCTATCCACGTTCTTGAAAATATGCATGGGATCCAACAAGTGGTTGATCTGTAAGTGGGTCCAATATGGCAACTCGTAGAAAACTGAGAACCGCCGCATTCCGTTTGGATGTGACTCCGTGTGGACCATTTTCAGCTCATACCAGCTTGCGGCATTCATACGTGTTAGAGGTCGTCCAAGAAAACCTTCCCTGAGTTCATGACCCTCTGGCAAGAAAGCGGTGTGTCCTTGATATACCATCTTCTTCATGGTTCGTGACTTTCGGGAGTCAAACTGTGGCCCGCACAATGGACATGCATGATAACCTGAGGTAACCGGACCTAATCCAACACCTCTATCCAGTGAATACAAACTTGAACGAGATAAAGTATAGATATTACCAACGAGAACGGAAGCCTATTTACCTGAGCACTCTCCGAATCCCAAAAAGTCATGCATCGTCCACATAAGAATGGCTCGAATATTGGCGGACTGTCGACAATCGTGCTTGCTCATATCTTGCACGGTGACCCCCTTCTTTCACAAAATCTTAAGCTCATCGACTAATGGACGAAGGTACACGTCCATATTTTTGACTTTGTAGCAGCCGGGGACGAGTAAGCTAAGGATGAGATGTCATTTCTTCGTAGAGAGCCATGGAGGGATATTGTAGTTGACAAGGACTATAGGCCACACATTGTAAGAAGTTGAGCGCAGACCGAATGGGTTCATGCCATCCATTGCAAGACCGAGTTGAAGATTCCTTGGCTCTCGAGAAAAGCCTGGGAAGGTAGAGTCAATGTGGCTCCATGTGCTGAATCCACTGATATTCGTTTAACTCCGTCTGTGGACCTATTCTGCACATGCCATGTTGTCAAGCAGATCAGAAGTCTCGACATCCATGGGAATCAATGCATCGATCATTGCCTCCATCTCAGGCTCCAAGATTGTAGGTAGGTCTGGAAGGCTGCCTGTCTCCTCTGGTATTGATGGTATAGATTGGGTAGTGCCTTCCAAGTGGTGGATTGGCTCATGCACTCCATCCATCGCACGCCCACAAACTCTTCTAATTGGCTGCAAAGGGTGCACTCCTGCTTGGGACGAGACGTCACCTCCCTGGATAGAAAATTTGCCAGCCACACCCAATCTTCTTGTATATGGTATTCAATTAGCTTGCGAATACAATGCATGATTGATATTAACTTTTCTTACTGTTTGCTGAAAATCCGCAATCGCCTGATCTATGATCTCAGATTGAAACTCGCCGAAGCGTTGTACGTGTTCTATAGACAATCGACGTTTTCATCTAATTGCCAGCTTGCATTGAGAGCAAGGACATGGGACACGTTGATTAAGATACGTCTCGCGATCTTGAACAACAAGACCTTCATCGTTTTCCATTTTCTACGTTATGACAAACAATTTGTTTTTGTTATCATTCTTTTTTCCTTTCTTAAATTATTCTCCTATCCTTCCATCTCTCTCTCTTTTTCTCTTTCTTTATTATGCTGTATGTATTTCCTCTCCCTCTCTCTCGTTCCTTCTTCTTTTTTCTCTTCCTCCCCCTCTCTCATTTTCTTTAACGATCACGGCTATGACTACGATGAAGACCACGACCACGACTACGACCATGACGACTACGACCACGACTACGACCACGACTACGACCACGACCACGACCATGACTACAACTACTTATATAGAGATGAAGAGAGAGACAAGAGTTAGGGAGAGAGTAAAGTTAGAGAAGAAGAGGAGAGAAGTGAGAGAGGTAGAAATAGAAAGAGCGATAGAGAGAGAAAAGAGATAGGGGAAGAGAGAGGGATTTAGGGAGAGTATAGGAAGAGAGAAAGAGGGAAGATTGAGGGAGAGAGAATGGCTGAGAGAAGAGAGAGGAGAAAGAGAGAATGGTTGAGAGAAGAGAGAGGAGAAAGAGAGAGAGATCCGACTAGAGCATTTGACACCCATAGCCAACACACCGTGGAGAACACAAGCACAAATTGACTACGACTACGACTACGACCGCGACACTACGATGACCACGACCACAACCATGACCATAACCACGACTACGACTACGACTACGACCACGACTATGACTACAACTACGACTACGACTACAACGACCACGACCACGACCACGACCACGACTACGACTACGACCATGACCACAACCATGACGGCCATGACCACGACTATAACCACGACCACGACTACGACTATAACCATAACCACGACCATGACCACGACTACGACTATGACTACTTGTATAGAGATGAAGAGAGAGACAAGAGTTAGGGAGAGAGTAAAGTTAGAGAAGAAGAGGAGAGAAGTGAGAGAGGTAGAAATAGAAAGAGAGATAGAGAGAGAAAAGAGATAGGGGGAGAGAGAAGGATTTAGGGAGAGTATAGGACGAGAGAAAGAGGGAAGATTGAGGGAGAGAGAATGGTTGAGAGAAGAGAGAGGAGAAAGAGAGAGAGATCCAACTAGAGCATTTGGCACCGATAGCCAACACACCGTGGAGAACACAAGCACAAATTGACTACGACTACAACTATGACTACGACTATGACCATAACTACAACCACGACCACAACCACAACCACGACCACGACCACGACCATGACCACGACCATAAATTCCCCTTTACCATTTACAACTCACCCACCTTCTCTCCACACTATTGCACACTACAATCTCTATGAGGGCATGAGATTGGGATCTCCACAGATACCAAAGCATGATCTGTAGCTTGATGGTTGCATATATACTACTATTACTCATGGAAGAAACCTTAAAATAGTTATTATGCTCAAATATATGCTTGTTAGAGTAGAAATTTGTTCCTAAGACTATTCTAAGGATGAAAGAGGGTTAATGATAAAAGAGTATCCTTCCTTGTAAGTGATTTTATATTATATTTTTAAATTAAAATTGATAGTTGAAGATGAGTTTCCTAAGAGATCTTGTGGTGATGTTGTTTTAGTTTTTGTGAAGCATTAGAATGATGCTGTTTTAGTTTTTTGTATTCATCTTTTTAAGAAGAGATTGATTTTTATAAAATATCCAAAGTTATTTTTGGTCTTATGTTATGAAAAATGAATGTTTTTCTAACTGATAGGCTGATTGCCTTCGTTGTATACTTCTACAAAAGTTCTTGTGCCCTCATAGGTGGATATTTGGTTACACACTAAACCTCCCCCAAGATTAGTGGCTAGATCCCTTCACCAAGGGGATAGTTTGAGTGTGGTGGAGGCTAGGACAAGCCCCATGTATGAGAGGTCTCTTTGTAGGAAGAACATTATGCTAGGAGGTGCAAGTGTGCTAGGGTTCTCTAACCATATATCCCTTAGGTTTGTTGAGGATCAGCCTAACCCCTATGAGCCTAGGATGAGCTTATTGTAAGGTCTTATTTCCTTTTCTCTCTTTCTCTCCCTCTCTCATTTTCTCTCCCTCCCTCACTCTCACTCTCTCTTTCTCTCTTTCCCTATTAGGTTCAATGATTTTTCTCTTTTTTCTCTCTCCTCTCCCTCTCTCATTTTTTCTCTCTCCTCTCTCTCTCTCTCATTTCCTTTTCTCTCTTTCTCTCCCTCTCTCATTTCCTCTCCCTCCCTCACCCTCACCCTCTCTTTCTCTCTTTTCCTATTAGGTCTAATGATTTTTCTCTCTCCTCTCTCTCTCTCATTTTTCTCTCTCCTCTCCCTCTCTCATTTCCTTTTCTCTCTTTCTCTCCCTCTCTCTTTTCCTCTCCCTCCCTCACCCTCACCCTCTCTTTCTCTCTTTCCCTATTAGGTTCAATGATTTTTCTCTCTTTTTCTCTCTCCCCTCCTTCTCTTATTTTTTTCTCTCTCCTCTCCCTCTCTCATTTCCTTTTGCTCTCTTTCTCTCCCTCTCTCATTTCTTCTCCCTCCCTCACCCTCTCTCTCTCTTTCTCTCTTCCCCTATTATGTTTAATGTTTTTTCTATCTTTTTCTCTCTCCTCTCCCTCTCTCATTTTCTCTCTCCTCTCCCTCTCTCATTTCTTTTTCTCTCTCCCCTCCCTCTCTCATTTCCTCTCCCTCTCTCATTTCCCTATTATGTTTAATGTCTCCTTCTCCCTCTCCCTCTCCCTCTCTCATTTCCTCTCCCTCCCTCTCCCTCCCCCTCCCTCTTCCTTCCCCATTTCCTTCCTCTCTCATTTCCTCTCCCTCGCTCTCCCATTTCCTCCCTCTCTCATTTCCTCTCCCTCCCTCTCCCTCTCCCTTTCTTTCTCTCTCATTTCCTCTCCCTCTCTCAATACACACAAATTATACCAAAAACAAGTAAAAGAGAGAGAGAAAACTCCCTCTCCCTCTCCCTCTCTCAATACATACGAATTATACATCATTTCCTCTCCCTCTCCCTCTCTTTCTCTCTCATTTCTCTCCCTCTCTCAATACACACGAATTTATATATAAAAAACAAGTAAAAGAGAGAGAAAAAACTCCCTCTCCCTCTCTCATTTTCTCTCCCTCTCCCTCTCCCTCCCCCTCTCCCTCTCTCTCTTTCTCTCTATCTCCCTCCCTCTCCCTCTCCCTCTCGCATTTCCTCTCCCTCCCTCTCCCTCTCCCTCTCCCTCTCTTTCTCTCTCATTTCCTCTCCCTCTCTTAATACACATATTTTATACAAAAAACAAGTAAAAGAGAGAGAGAAAACTCCCTCTCCCTCTCCCTCTCTTTCTCTCTCTCTCCCTCTCCCATTTCCTCCCTCTCCCTCTCCCTCTCTCATTTCCTCTTCCTCCCTCTCCCTCTCCCTCTCTTTCTCTCTCATTTCCTCTTCCTCCCTCTCCCTCTCCCTCTCTTTCTCTCTCATTTCCTCTCTCTCTCTCTCTCTCTCTCTCTCAATATACACAAGTTATACAAAAAAACAAGTAAAAGAGATAAAGAAAATACAAAAGCAAAGCAAGAATGGACAATGCACTCACCGTAAAGACTCGAAGAAGGGTTTGGCGGCTCCTCTTCGCGACGGCGGTTCCTCTTCGCCCTCCTTACACCTCCTCCTCTTCTTCGCGAACGGCGGTGGCGGTGGCGGTAGCGGTGAGAAGCTTTCTTTCTCTCTTTCTCTCCCTCTCAGCAAGATGGTCACTCTCCCTCTTGCTCTCTGTTTCGTGAATGAGCAAAAAATGACGCGTTCAGGTTTCGGCCATGTTTTTTTGTTCTAAGTATCGTCACTATTTGCGTCGCTATTAGCATCACAAATACGACGCTAATAGCGACGCAAATAGCGATGCCGCTATTTATCGTCGCTAGCGCCCGTTGCT